>NC_084974.1:270000-915000 GCF_963691925.1 Scomber scombrus
GGTGCATGTGCCAGGTGCATGGTCCAAAAGGGTCTCCCATTCCCTCTTAAAGCCAGGAGCGCTGTCACTTTGGATTGCTATAACGGCACATTTGCTAAGCAATAGGGGTGTCACAATCTCGATTGTAAATCGAATATCGATCGAAATGACCTCACGATCTCGACCTTCGAAATCAACGGAGGAATCGAAGATGTAGCCACGATTATATCACTCATGATTACTCTAAAAATGGCATAGGCATCTGTGCTAAAAGGACCCCAAAAAAATTGAGAATCGAATCGAATCGTGACCTTAAAATCGAAATCAAATCAAATCGAGGATTTGGAGAATCGTGACACCCCTACTAAGCAATGTGTTTCAAAAATAAAAAACAAGTTACTTTTGCTGAAAAGAAAGTTGTCTGATGAGCTGCTAACCCGACGTGTCATTCATAAAAAGGAAGAATATGGAGTTATAACTGACCAGTCTGATGAGTGTAAAGGTGTGTGTGGTTATACTGCAGCCTGGTTTTATCAGCTGATTTAATAAACACTGCGTTCTGTGCAGCATGTAAGAGGTTGCACATTCATCAATATATCAGTCCTACAGTATAAACAGCTGTGGATAACAGGCATTGTAAGAATCAGCCACATTCATTAACAGATCAGATGTTTTTACCACAGATGTGCAGATGTTTTTCTTGTTGATAAAATCACTAAGTGGCAGCGGAGCATCTTTCCTCCAGAAGCAGAAGTTGTTCTGAGATCCATTTTCCACAAAAACACAAACAACTGGCTTTGTGATGCATATTTTTGCATCTCCTCCCGTCAGTCCACCGTGCATGCAGCTGCGCACCACACAGATGTCATGGTGCTTTTGTTTATTTCTTTTTTAATTACAGCTTTGGTTCTCTTATATGTTTCCTAATATGTGTTAAATATTGTTCAAGAACTGTTTTAATCATGTTAACCTTTCATACAGTTGTGAAGACTGTCTGCAGCGGTACTCTCCAGCCTGGTGCTGACCCCTGCTCCCCAAACAAATATATACAGTAGTGGAGGGGTTTATTCTCATTTAATCTATTATTTTTGCTACAGATGAAGCCCCTTGAAAGTTCCCATTCAAGCTGAAAGCCAGCTGAATGGCAGCTGACTCCCAGCCGGCTGCCAGCCGACTCAGCAACCCCCTCCTTCTCCTGGGCGTGTCTATCTTTTCCTGTAAACCCACCTATTCATTGTAATACAGGGTATGACCAGGTGATGGCGCTTTTGTCACAGAATAGCCCACATATTCTATGAATTTTTACTGGTCATCCGAACCAGTAAACTTACTTACTACCTAACGTAACCCACTGACTTTTTATATGCACGCACCACAACTTAGAAAAAATATTTTAAATTTCAAGGAAGACCATGACTGAGCAAACAATTTGCAGACACAGATACATGACTATCTTGAATAAAAAATGCGGAGTGTCTATTTGCACCCTAGACGTAGCCTATAACAACGTGAAAACATGGCGGGTATTCATCTTCCACGCCAACAGAAAAGGGCGAATTTAGAAAGGTTTCATATCTTATGTTTGTTCTAAAGACATTTCTGGCGGGAAAGTTGTATTATATTTTCATAATCTTTCCTCAGTGGATGCATACAAGCGTAAGTTTGTGAGTTAGACACATTATAACGTAGGACCGGAGCGGTGGCGTAACGGGCAGCGTGTCCGTCATTAATGCGGGAGACCTGGGTTCGAGTCTTTGCAGTAGCAGTTACTTATTGACAATGTTTTCAGCGGAAAAACTCTGCTGCATTTTCATAACTTTGTTAAGTAAATGCATACAACCCGAAAATAACTGACTTTACAACCTTCAGGTTGTTAAATGATGGAAATCAAATCTTGACCGATAATTCTATGGTTCTCTGCTATGTGCCATGAGTTTAATATGTGTTTAATGATGTTCTCTTGGTTAACAGGAAGTGTGTTTGCCTGTAGAGTATTTTAAGAGTGTTTTTATTGTTTAGCAGTGAAGAAAGGAAAATGAATGGGATGTTTGTGCTAGAAAGAGAAACAAAGTGTGCGTGACAGGATTTGGCAAGAGTTCATACTGCAAAAAACATTTTCAAATCAAAAAATTAAATAGCCTACTGAGTGATTATTTTGTTATTTGTTTTGAATCTAACACAAAAAAGAAAGACAAATTGCTTTTCATATTTCAATTTTAGGCTCAGATCAATTATACGAAATGGAAAAACGTAAACGACTGTATTTGATTTTAGGCAAGACAACGCAGCTTTATTTATATGAAAATAAACATTTGACAGTGAGAAATTAGTAACAAACGTAAAAACAAGGAATTTACAGGATGATTAACCTTTCATTTGATGCTGGTTTGAATATTCTCACACAAATTATGCCAGAGTGCTAAAACTGAGAATGAGTAGTTCAGCGTCTGCTAATTTGTGAATTGTAGAATTGTTGAAAAATGTGCAAGCCAACCCCGGTCTATTCAGTGCATGCTGTAAGTCAGGTAAGCCCATCCACTTTATTAGCATTATCATTGCTTAACTTTTTGTTTGGGCTTAATGGGCTATTTGGTTCCATTGCCACACAAATCACGCAAGAGTGTTCATGGCCGTTGCAACTACAGTACTTTCTGAGAAGGGGTGCGGATTTGGCGGGGTGATGATGGGTTTGGGGGGATGGTTGGGAGCCTGTTCCATTGTCTTTCAAAGCGAATGCCCCCCTCCCCCTACACCTGTGCATGTCTCCTGGCAAACTGTGAATCCTTTGAATTTTTCCTCCCACGGCTCTATTACGCCTGCTCTCATTATGATCAAATTATTTTAACAATTATGTTTTATAACATATTGCCAATAAAATAAAAGTATTGAACAGACTCACTGGAGCTGAGGTTAATGTTAGCTGCACGGACAGAGACGTGTTTTCTCAAGCGAGTTCAAAGTTTTATCTATTTTACTTTCTTTTGACAATGACACGCTGGATGATGATTTCGGAGGTAATCCGACAGGAGAAGGATTGTGTAAACCAGTCGGTCTCAACAGGGCTTACGATTGGCTACGAGAAAGTGACGTGTCGGGGGTGCCTCGAGTGGGAGATCCCCCTCCATTCATAACCCGTTGTGCGCCAACGTCATTCATTTCATTTCATTTCATTTTGACTTTGTAATTACCGGATAACGGAAACCCAGTATCAGTGTCAGAATATAATAGCAGCAATAAGAAAAGAATAAAGAACAATAAATAATAAATACAAAAAAACAAACGAACAAACAAAAAACTATAAGAACAATAATAGTAAGAAATATGTAGTAAAATAGTCGTGACATTATTTACACTATTTACACCGTCCATTGAAATACTATGTATTACTGTAAATAGCGCGTCCTGTTTTGAATCACTAGACGGGCTATTTCTTGGTTTGACAGTGACAATGATTTGTCAGAGGTCCTGTAAAATGTACGGTATCTTCAATTGCATCCTTCTAATGAATTAACTCAGTTTATGTCCATGGACATTATAATGAAAAGGCTAAAGGCTTAATATTAGTTTGCATCCAGCGTGTTGCGTGGACTTCATTACATCTGCTGCACCGCTGCTACCACAATTATGAAATGCTAAGTTTATTGTCAGTGACTGTGACCTTCATAAAAGTAATATTTTACAAATCTGCATTATATAAACTAACGAAATTCGTTAAAGTAAGTCATTTGGCGACTTCTAAATCATTAAACTAAGTCTTACTTTTACTGGAGTAAAGAGTTGAATCAGGACGTCTGCTTTTACTAGTCTTTTTTACACTAGTATCTAGTACTGCATACTACACAGGCATGACTCAGAATAACAAGCTTGCACTTTTTAATCATAGTGCGTTTTGTTAATTGATCGGCTGTGTTGTGTTTTACCGGCGCACAGCAGCTTCAATTGCATCCTTCTAATGGATTGAACTATATTGCACCCTTCATTAGATAGATAGATAGATAGATAGATAGATATACGTTATTGATCCCAAGCTGGGAAATTATAGTGTAGCAGCAGCATTACACAGACACATAGTGACGATACAGTGACAATAACAACAACATATAGTATAAGGCTACTTTATGAAGAAGAATAGAAGTAAATACAAGTTATATTAGTTTGTAAAACTAACTTGGGTCTCCTGCACTAATACCTGCGCCTCCCCGTGGACAAATGAAGCATTGCAACTGGTTTTCACTCAGGCAGTTTAGGGGCGTTTCCAGTCGGGGCCTCATTGACACGTCATCGCATTTCCCCCCTGCTTCCATTATCGGCCAGTCAAGGACCTATCAAGGGGCGGTCAAGGAGCCATCACGGAAACAGGGGAAATTTCTAGTGGCTTCATCTGTATTAATTAATTCTGATAAATATTATGACTAATCATTATGACATGTATTTTTTAATATGTTGATGTTATACTTTTATTTCTATTTTTTTTTCTATGTTTTTTTGTACAGTATGTTATAATGTTGCTGTGTGAGTCAATTAACCTTAGTGCAGTAGGTGCCCTAATTTTAATTTGTGAACAAGCAGGTTTCTGCCTGCTGAGAAGATGTCACAGTCAGAAGTGAGAAATGGGGAGGGGGGCAGAGGTAGGTCGACCTCAGGTCTCTGAGGTGGGAGGGGTTGGAGAATCTAGTGCACCTATCTTTGTATGGCAGCCTACTGATGCAAAAAGTAAAATCAGTCACGCTACCAAATAAACCACAATTCATATTGTGCTTCTTATTCTTTTTTAATGTTTACCAACAGGAGGAACTTTTCCACTTCCCCAAACTTTTGGAACAGACCAAAGGCAAAGGAGATCTTCAGCATCATGTTGAATTCCTGGAGAAGCTGATTGAAAATTTCTGCTTCACTACAAACTGAGTTGATTGACCACCAGGAAAACACTGCACTGAAAGAGGCCCAGTGTGACGCTATCACCTTCTGGACAAAAATGGTAACTGCCACAAATTTCCCTATGCTGCATAAGATGGCACTTCGCATTTTAACAATGTTTGGCTCGACCTACAGCTGTGAATCTGCATTCTCAACAATGAATGTGGTGAAGAACAAGTACCGCAGTCCACTCACCAATGATCACTTGCATCAGTGTGTCCTCCTGGCCATCACACCATTTGTGCCAAAGTTCAAAGTCTTGGCAACAGACACAAGATGCCATTTCTCTCATTAAGCAGCAGTGTACAATAGTTCTTCATTGGACTTTGGCATTTTTGTTCACCAAAGGATTCTATGGAGGGGTTGATTTTTACTTTATACTTGAGTCACTTTTGATGCACAGCACTAAGAACAGCACTACAGTTCTTTCCTCCTTTCTTGTGTCCTTTGTGCCTGTATTTGAAAAGAAAAGTGTTGATATTTGTTTTGGATTATTTGCAGGGGTTGTGAATGTATTTTGTTTTGTTTTGTTTTATATAAGTATTTATTTGAATTTATGTTAAAACAAAAAATAAGTTTTGTTTTTTAGTATTTATTTGATTTTTTTGTTTTTATGAAAAGGACTTTTTGTTTTGTTGTTAAAATTAAAAATACATTTTATAGTTGAGTCATATTCTATTTTTCTACTTTACACCACTGTATTGTATTTGTTTTGGCTTGACCGACTAATAACCTTTGACCTTTGACTCATTGAAAAAAAAAGTGTGGACCTTTAAGATTTGTATTTGAGGAACACTGATCTATACCATCACCTGTAACATCTGCTGATGAATAATTATAATTAAATGTTCACTAAATGAAGATTTTTTAACACTAGGACCGCCAACATTCGAACACCCCCTATCAGCGCCGCTATAGGTCCGCCAGACCGCTATAGGTCCGCCAGGCCGCTATACATAATATCATTGTTTGTGTTGTTTCAACCCTCGGTGCGGGGGTGCGGGGGGTGTGATATCCGGATACCGTAAACAGTTATCAACCGACGACCATAATATATCTACAATCCTATCTGCGTGTTTGCCGCACAATGCTAAAATACAATATAAAAATGTGTAACTTACATCATTGTAAGCAGTATTATGTACTTTAATAAACATATGCACGATAAAAAAAGATAAACCCTGAAACAATGAAACAATGGAGGAATACTAACAACAATAACAACAATATATTTTAATATAACTACAACAATAACATTTTTTATCAGTAATAACAAGTAAGCTATACACAATATAATACAACGCTATATACAATATCGGGTCATATAATAATACCAACAACACAGCAACAACAATAATAATAATAATAATAACAACAATGGTGATGATAGTGATAATGATAATAATATCGATAATAATCGCTTATCAAAGTGCAGGTAGCGCATTATTTCTCTGTACCTGCTCCTTGGCATTGTTGAGTTGAAAAACGCCAACCCCCACTCCACGGACCAAAAGCTCTCCATCTCTATGTTTTTATTATAAACTCCTCTAACAAAGAGGAGAGCAAGGAAGGCTTTCAGCTCTCTAACCGAGAGATCCCACTGCGTGTTTCTCTCAACCCGATGTGCCTCTGCCACGGTGCACTCACATATGTGATGTAATGTTTTTGTCGTCAAGCAAACACAAAAACGCGCTCATGGCATCCTCAATGTTGCGCTTGGCAAAGGCTGTAGGACCCGCGGATGTCGTTAGCACATTTTGTGCCTGGTGTCTCCCTCCAGGGTGGATGGTACTCCAGACCGTCCCATCTTTCCCCACCTCACATGGACTCGGGACTGCAAAACATAATGATTTATTTTGTTGAAATATTTTAGTTTCCAGAAATTGTTCTATACATGTTTGTGTAGTTTTTCCCCAGTTTGTAACCAATTAGTAAATGACCCAAAATATATATCCTAGCTGCGAGGGAAAGATCAAAGAGCCAAGATTTCCAGGGCCTGGCATTGGCTCCATAAAACAAATAACTTAATAAAAACGAAATGAACAAAATTGATAATTGATAATAATGATAACGATAATAATAGCTAGGCTAATAATAATAATAATAATAATAATCGCTAACAACAACAATAATAGCTATTAGCCAATAGCTAATAACAACAACAATAATAGTAATAATAATAATAATAATAATAATAATGACCTGGAGTGGATACACCAACAGATGGGGTGGCTGGCACAATTTTTTTTTTTTTTTTGGCTGGGTTCAGGCTCCGAGTGGGGTCGGAGCTCTCCTCCTCACTCCAATCAAGGTCGCTGAGGTCCAGCTCTCCTCCATCAGACTCCTCCTCGCTCAGTTGGCTTGTAGTATTTATTTAAACAGAATTATTTACATTTTAACAACCCAAACGGTCTGTCAGACCGTCTCTGTGGTTCTAGTGTTAACGGGAGTCTCCTGTCCATATTTCCGCTTCAACCAGTATTACGTATAAAGTGCAGAGCTGCTACAGACATTGCAGTTTGATCATTTTTGTTCTAAATCGTTGCACTTTAGGGGATAACCACAGTTACTTAAGTTTGCATTTTTATTTGGCAAAATTGCACAAACTATTTATTTAAAATCTGTTCAGAAAGGTTCTTTGGCCTAAATTGTCTGTTTTCTTTTTTCTTTTAGGGCTATGTTTTACATAGGGAAATGGTTTGGTTGCACTGTTCAGAACCTTGCAAATTAGTCTCAAATCAATGTAAAAAAGAATCGAAATAAAATCGTGATCATGATTTTATAATAAAACAATTGTGATATAATATTTTACCATATCGCCCACCTCTACTACAAATTATGTCTTACCTTCGCTGTTTTTGTGGTTAAAAGTAGTGTTTGGTCGCATAATATTCCTAGTAATAGCTACTCCAATGTCAATGCCCAATACAGATTTATCCAACTGCACTACTTTCTAGAGGCCATGGGTTTCGAGATATTGATACGCTACATGAAAATATTGCTTGGATTAACTGATATCAATACACAGCGCATGTGGAGCGGTGCGCAGAGCAGAGATGAGCGCCTAAACAGATCTTCACTAAAATTTAGTGACATTTTTATTTAATACTCTTTATGTTATACTCTTTAAAACCTGTACTTAACTGCTAGTATTGGTTCTGGTTAGATGCCAAACTGCACTTTGCTGTCTTAGTACCTTACTCTGTGCAATGACAATAACATTTAATGTAATCTAAACTATTGCATTTTGCTAATGTTGCACGTGATTCAGGCTGCCAGGCCCCACTCATTTTGACAGGTGGTCGAGGTCCCCCCCAATATCAGATTTCCAGAGAGCAACTGAAATTTCTGAGGACCTGTTGGTTTACAGCACTACAGATGGCACAGATCCTACATGTTTCTGTGCGTACTATGCAACAACATCTGAGGTATAAAGCAATCTTGAATTGTTGGTGCTGTGTTGTCAAGAGTTATTTTAACCATTCTGGAAGGGGATTTGGAGGCAATGTTACACTGTGTGAAATAAATCTAAATATCTTATGTCAAATATATTTGCAATGTGTTGTGATATTTCAGTCAGTTCCATTTGAAACAGTCAGGGACATATGCCACCATCTTAGATGAAGAATTGGATGAAGTTGTTGTATACTAACTCTTATTACAACTATGAAAGATACACGAGACCACAGGAGAAATGCTCTTAACATTTGTTTACTTCCTTAACGTTGCTCAGGACAATCATGATCAGGACAACACATGGGGGGCGTGACGGTATCTCAGTAAGGACAAACTTAGGATATCAATACACAACATATTCCTCCCCCTTTACTTTTGATTTTCCCTTAACAAAAGCAAAACATTTTACTATCATAAAGTACTTACTGAAGGGATATCTTTTTACCGATATATATAAGTCAACTTTTAACAACATTTTCTTTAGCTGTAGAATTATTGCCTGAACTAGGGAAAGAGGGTAGACTGCCGAAAATCCCAGACTGAACCCTGGGGAATTATTCTGCCCCAATTGAAAGGGTTAGTCTCTAACTACAACGTCAGTCTATCAGGAGGTCGTCTGTCTCTTCTGGGGTAAGTACGACCTATGGATAAATCAGTCTCATTGCCTCTTGGTGAGGAGTGTATGACTCCTGGTCTGGGTGAAGTGATGTCAGGTGTTGGCACCTGAGCAGCTTTGAGTGTGCCTGGAACAGTGTCCATTGCTGAAGGTTGCATCTGAGATTGTTCTAGTGATGGATGCTGTTCCTGACAGATCTCTGGCTCTGGAACAAGGGATGCAGGCTGAGGTGAGTAATCAGGAGAACCAGAAGTGTGAAGCAACTGATTGATGTGTCTTCTCCAGATGAGATGATCACTGGTTTCTACTGTGTATGACACAGGACCTGTTCTTGCCATTACTGTTGCAGGCATCCACTTCACACCCTTGGTGTAGTTCCGGGCGAGAACACTGTCTCCAGCTGCGAAGCTGCAAAACTTTGCCTTCGCTCGCCTCTCCACCTGAGCTCTCTGTTGCAGGTGCACAACCTCTTTTGTCTTTTGAGGCCTCAGGAGGTCAAGTCGAGTGCAGAGCTGTCTGTTGAGGCAGGAGACAACTTGGTGGTAGCATGAGGTGTGTTTGTCATGGCGGCGCACACAGTTGCAGCAGCTCAGTGTGTACCCGGTCGGTGCTTTGTATGGTTGTTTATGTATGCATTATGTCTTGTTTTGTGAACATTCTGTCGGGCGAGTAACACCTTTAGCCGGCATGATCTCCTTAAGATCGGACTGTGTTACGAACGGAGTGTCACAAGCGAGTTTCTCCGTCTTCACAAGATTCCGGTGGAGTTAGGGAGAGGAGGCGAAGGCGGCGTAGAGAGAGAAGGCAAAAGTGAGGCTGAAGCCACTCAAACCACCGCTCCCCAGCCTTTTTCTCACGAATGCCAGATCCCTCGCAAACAAAATGGATGAACTGACGCTACAGACTACAGCGAACAACGTAGTGAAGGACAGCTGAATTCTGCTTTTCAAAGAAACCTGGCTTCATTCATCCATCCCGGACTCTGCTATTGAGCGAGCAGGCTACACAGCACAGCGCCATGATTAGGGGTGGGAGTCGAGAACCGGTTCCAGTTGAGAACCGGTTCCAATTGGTTCAATCCATCGACATCATTTGCCTTTATGCTAACGATTCTTCTATCGATGCCATTCTTTCAAGTGCCTTGCAAAACAATGACGTCACGTTCGTGCGAGAGGCAGCGCGCAAGAGTCAATGAGCAGCGCGAGCGACACCATGGCAGAGAGACAGAAGCGGTCCAAAGTGTGGCTTAATTTCACAAAAAAGGATGCTAACAGGGCAACGTGTAATGTGTACCGCACCGTGCAAGGGTGGAAACACAAGCAACATGCTGAAGCATTTGTCGACAGCGCACGGCATTAAGCATCAGGAGTGCCATTTATTTGACTCTCTACCCCGCCAGTCAACGAGTGCTCCGCGGTAGGGCTGGAACGATCCGCGATCAAATCGTATATTGGTGATTGGAGGGTTGCCAGGCGATTTGCTGTTTATCAAGGCGATTTAGAAAAAAAAACAAAAAACGGCGCTGTACTGTGCGTTAAGAGATGTTTCTGGAGGAAATACATGACTGTTAGAGAAGCCCCGTTTACAAACAGATCTACAATCTACTTTCTCTCTTCTCTTCTCTCAGCGCAGGGTACACTGTCAGCCAGCCCTGTGCTGACAGTGACGGGGCGCATCTCTTTGATCCGAACCGACACAGCCCGTTTGCTCATGCTTCGGGGTCGTTCAATAGAGAGTAATTGCAAATAAATATTGTTTTAATGTGTAACTATTGAAATATTCACACAAGGGCTTTCATAAATTCCTACAGTGTTGGCACTGCCACTTTTGCAGGTTAAAAGTTAATGACAGCGACTTGAGGTGAGGACGAGCAACACGTCTCTGGCTTGTCAGCGCAGCGGTGTCGCTCACTTTTGCATGCATGTGATGCAAAACATTAACAATAACGTCATTATAACAAAAAACTAAAAACGTCTTTTTAAGCAGTAGTTTTGTATTCTAATTGAATACTGTAAGAGATCTAGGATCCAGATTATTATTTATTATTATTATTTTTATATCCAGATTTATATTTGTTTTAACATATACACTTTCATTTATTTTAGCACACTGTCAGTCTCGTCTCAAGCAGTTATCTATCTTGTTCAGTGCTCAGAGACTCATAATAACTCAATAAAATGTGTGTTGTTGACACTGAACACCTGTAAGGCCTACTTTTTCCACACAGAAAATCCACAGGAATCGATAAAGAATCGGATCGATAAGCAGAATCAATAATGGCTTTGATATCAATAAAATCTTATCAATTCCCATCCCTAGCCATGATAGAACAGTAGACTCCTGTAAGAGCAGAGGAGGGGGGGCTCTGTGTGTATGTGAATAACAGCTGGTGTACTAACGCAGTGACTGTAGACAGTCACTGCTCCCCAGATCTGGAGTATGTGACTGTTAAATGCAGGCCCATTTAACTCCCAAAGGTATCATGACGCTCTGCAGATTATAGCAGGGGATTTCAACCATGCAAACTTAAAGGCAGCACTCCCCTAAATTCCACCCGCATGTTAAGTGTGCTACTAGGGGAACTAAGACTGTGGACAAGTTCTACACCAACATCAAACTAGGCCACTACTACACCTGGGCCAGTCTCACCATCTGTCCCTGCTTTTAATTCCGGCATACGCCCCCATCAAGAAAACTGCCTCTGGTCCTCAATATTTGAAGTATACTCTGCAATTTCAGGTTTAACTGTTGACCCCTGTCCTTTCATTGGACTTTTTGGCATTCCATCAGAGGACTTACTGTTGCAAAAGTCACAACTAAACTGTATAGCCTATTCCTCCCTTTTAGCTCGGCGACTCATTCTTTTAAATTGGAAGAATGACAAGCCCCCTTCTTTTGTCAGATGGATCTGTGATGTCATGTTTTTTCTTAAAGTAGAAAAAATCAGATACACACTGAATGGATCAATGAGGAAGTTTGATGTTGTATGGCAACCTTTTATCTCACATGTGGAACAACTTACAATGCACCTTGGCTCTGAATAGCGGTTGTACAAGATGACTACTACTATGTGGACTTTTTCTGTGTAATGTATGATTTTATTTTTATTATTATTATTATTATTATTATTATTTTGTTGTTGTTTGTTTGTTTGTTTGTGGAGTTTTTTGTCTTAAGTGTTAACTGTATTTGTGTATTTGTCTGAAATTACAATAAAAAAACATTGACTAAAAAAAAAAAGAAGAAAACTGCCTCTAACATCACAAAAACTGCCATCACACCTGGCCTGAGGGTGCCACCCAGCAGCTGCAGGACTGCTTTCTTAGGACCAACTGGGGGGTTTTTGAACATCAGGACCTGGAGGTGTTCACAGATAGTGTATTGTGCTACATTAAGAACTGCATAGACACTGTCACTGTGGACAAACACATTCAGATCTACCCCAACCAGAAACCCTATATGACCTGGGAGGTCCAGCAGCTGCTGAAGGAGAGGAACACCGCCTTCAAGTCCGGAGACAAAGCTCTCTACAGCACAGCTGAGCTAACCTGAAGAGAGGCATCCGTCAGGCCAAAGCAGACTACAGGAGGAGGATTGAGGAACGCCTGGACAGTAACGACAGCAGGCAGGTGTGGCAGGGAGTCCAGCACCTCACCAACTACAGGGCCAACCTCGGAGCTGCTGATGGTGACACCGCTCTGGTGCAGAGATGCAGAGTGAGGGAAAGCATGGTGCGAATAAACCCTGGGGCTGCAGCAACTAGGGCAATGTCGCAGAGACTGCACAGGCGAGCTTATAGGGTGGCCGGACCAAACTCATTGTGGCACCTTGATGGGAACCACAAATTAATAAGGTAGATATTAACATAGCCTGCCAGACTTGCTATTAATGTTATTATTAAATGTTATTAATGTTAATGTTGTTATTAAAACTATTACTGATGAATTTGTATTTATAGCCGACAAAACTAAAAGTCCATCTCTTCTCTTCTTTTCTCTTATACTTTCACTATTTATGCCGTCTTGTCGACTTCTTCAAGGCCTCTGACAACAAGCACCACTGTAATGGACAGCTTCTTGGGCGCTGTGTCTAAGTATGGTGTTCCTTCAAGGGTCAGAACGGACCACGAGGGGGGGGGAAATAACGTCGTCTGCCACATGATGAACATCTTTTGGAGGCTCTCACAGAAGCAGTGCTCTCCGTGGAAGGAGCACTATGAGGCGCCGGACCTGACAAAAGCCGGGCGAAAAATGCGAGAGGAAATGGTTATACACAGGTGCGAGATCCTGGGTTACTGTTCGAGAGGTTGAACTGTACCTCTGCGTTTATGCTGTACGAGATATTTGATATATTCAGTAGAAATTAGGGATGTCCCGATCCGATATTTGGATCGGATCGGCCGCCGATATTAGCAAAAAATGCATATCAATATCGGATCGGCCTGCACGGGAAAATCCCGATCCGGACTCCCGATCCAGTTTGTTTTCAAAACTCGGTCCGTGTTTTCCAGCGCACCGATGTAGGTAATCCATTCCAGTTTTTTTCAGCTTCCCCCCCCAAATCCGGTCCGCGTTTTTCAGCACACCTAGCGACCTGTCCAGCGTCCCACTATTTATTTTCTACTCAGCTTTTTTGTGTGTTTTGCTTTTTTAATACAGTTTACAATATTGTTTGCACTGATGGCTTTTTAAGCCTTGGTTTACACTCTTCTTGTTCAAGAGCAGAGCACTGATGCCAATTCAGTTTGTGTGGTTAATTGACTATTTATTATTTTGTCTATTTTGTGTTTATTTAACCCTGTTAAGAATAAACAGGTCAGCTTCTTATTACCAACCATTGTGGATTATTCAAACTAACCTAATTAAGTTGGCTAGTTGTTCTTAAGAGTAAAACCCTTTTCAACATGAGTATAACAACAAAATAAGTAAATATCTTTAATCTTTAATACATGCTTGGATCGGCCGGTATCGGTATCGGCCGATGCTGAAAGCTACAATATCGGTATCGGATCGGAAGTGCAAAAAGCTGGATCGGGACATCCCTAGTAGAAATATCATTTTATAACGCTATTTTACAACCCTACTCTTTAGAACGTGTCCTTGATAAATCATTATTATAAATTACTATCATTATTGTCATTATTATGATGAAAATAGTATGTTCCCAACATCCTAGCATATCAAATGACATATCACTGGAAAGCCCACAATCTCTTCTTTAGACTACATCAGAGTTTGTACAACATACTACATATACAACAATGTACAAGACTTAACAGGGACCTCACAAGTTTCATGGACCAATGGAACAACCATGGGTTGAGGACAGAACGGCCCTCAGTCCTTGCCTGGAACGGCAGGGCCAGACCACTACTGCTATGCAAAGTGTTTTTGGAGAAGGACAACACGGACCTGCAGGAGAGCATGGAACTGGTGCAGGGGAGTTGGACTGTACAGAGAGGGTCACTGTACCTCCAAACCAGTTCATATTGAGTGACACAATCTTTGAAGAGCTCAGCGCCAGGTATGATCCACTTGCTGGGCCTAGAGCAGATCTGGGAATTGACACAATCCGCGAGGTTGTGTCATTCAAAGACGGAAGTGAGGGTTTTTGGTGGCACCACTGGGACCCCCCTGTAGATCTGGGTTCCTTGGCCCAGTATATCAAACCAAGCATTACAAACCTAGGGTTAAAGTGGACCCTGAGCTTTAGCTCAACAGTCAGATCAAGGCTGTTGTTAAATCAAGCTTTTTCCATTTGAGGCAGCTGGCCAAAATAATGCCAATTCTGTCAAGGGAGCACTTTGAGACAGTAATCCACACCTTTGTTACCACTCGGCTGGATAACTGTAATGCACTGTATGTGGGGGTTAGTGGGTCCTTCATTGCCCGTCTCCAGATGGTCCAGAATGCAGCTGCACGTCTTTTAACTGACACACGTAAACACAAGTACATTTCCCCCATTTTAGCCTCACTCCACTGGCTGCCCATACACTTTAGGATCCATTTTAAAATTATTTTATTTGCTTTTAAATCCCTGAATGGTCTTGTCCCGCCCTACCTCTCTGAGCTTCTACACCCTTATACACCCGCCCACTCTCTCAGGTCAGCTGCTGCTGAGTGTGCCTATAACTAAGCGGAAGCTCAGAGGGGAATGTGCCTTTGCTGTGTCGGCTCCTAAATTATGGAACGATCTGCCTCAGCTCATTAAACAGGCCTCTTCTCTGTCTGTTTTTAAATCACTTCTTAAAACCCATCTCTTCTCCTCGGCCTTTGACACCTAGTAAGATGTCGACTTTATCTACTTGTTTTAATTTCTTATTTTCATTTCTTTTTATTGCGTGGCTATTATTATTTTTCCTCATGTTTTATGTCTTTTAATTTTGTATTTTATATGTAATGTAATATGTAATTTAAATTAATGTAATATGTAATTAATGTAATATGTATGTATATGTAATTTTGGGCCTGATGTGAGCTGTTATGGCTCATATTTTTTTCTTCTGTTCAGCACTTTGGTCAACTTTGGTTGTTTTAAAGTGCTTAACAAATAAAGTTGGATTGGATTGGATTCATAGAATCAGTGACTGTTTAGAATACTGCCTGATTGCCAAATACCTACCTCCTGTCACATTTTTGGAAGTTGACAAAGGATTCAAGAGTTTGCCAAAAAGCCGGAGTGAAGTTTGAGGAGGATCTCACCAAGGAGGACAGATTAGCAGCACTATTGCCATGGATCAGCCAGGCAAAGAATCAAAACAATCACAACCAAAACATATGGTGAAATTTGGGGTTGTGACATGGTTTATTTTGGTAGTGACAAAAGGGAACGCTTCATGCTTTATTTGTGGGAAATAATTAAAATTTTAGTAGTTATGCAAATCAAAAGTAGGGGAGACTAGGGTAAGATGAGCCATTTTTCATATTTAGGATCACTACAAACAAACAGAACCACCTTCTCCCTCCCTAAATAACAGTCACTTCTTCACATTCATGAGTATTTTTATTTATTATACACAATTCAACAGGTACAATACCCTTTTTAAAAAATTATTATTGCATATTACTGCTAAACAGCTGTTTTGTAAAAAAAAAAAAAAAAAAAAAAAAAAAAAACCCATTTAAACATGAGAATGCCTTAAAGTGAATTTACCCCTGGCCAAATGGCTCAACTTACCCCAGAGCTACCATTTTGACTTTATTAGTCCCCACAGCTAAAATGGTGAACTTTTATGCTAGGTTTATGACCTCATGTTGTAGCTCATAGATACCACAATTGATTTATAAAACACATTTAAAATGATCTATTTTGGTCTAAACACAATTCTCATGAAACAAGACTAAATTCACTTTCAAGAGTGAAAAATGTTTTTTTGGAAATAAAGATCTAACCACTTTACCCATGTGGTTGTTACCTTCACAGACTCCATGAAATAATGCTTCCTCCTAAATATTTGGTCACATGATCAATGTTTTTTACCGTCTCCTAGCAACAAGGGGTGGCTCAACTTACCCTTTTGCTCAACTTACCCCAGTCTCCCCTATTTTAGTCTAAACTCAAAACAAAAAAATCAAAAACAGTTTAGTCAACAGCTTGCGTGATAGGCGGCTCACAGGACAACAGCTTCAAGCACAGCTTCATAGTGGTCGTAGTAAGCAAGTCTCAGTTTCAACTGTGAAGAGAAGACTTCCAGTTGCAGGTTTGACAGGTCGAGTTGCAGCTAGAAAGCCATTGCTAAGAGTCAGAATAAGAAGAAGAGACTTGCCTGGGCCATGAAACACCACCAATGGACTACTGAAGACTGGAAGAAGCTGTTATGGACTGATGAATCAACATTTAAAATATTCTGTTCATCACGCAGGAGTTTTGTACGCCGTCGAGTAGAAAGGATGGTTCCTCAGTGTGTGACATTAACTGTTAAACATGGAGCAGAAAGGATGGTTCCTCAGTGTGTGACATTAACTGTTAAACATGGAGTAGGAAGGATGGTTCCTCAGTGTGTGACATTAACTGTTAAACATGGAGCAGAAAGGATGGTTCCTCAGTGTGTGACATTAACTGTTAAACATGGAGTAGAAAGGATGGTTCATCAGTGTGTGACATTAACTGTTAAACATGGAGTAGAAAGGATGGTTCCTCAGTGTGTGACATTAACTGTTAAACATGGAGGAGGAAGGATGGTTCCTCAGTGTGTGACATTAACTGTTAAACATGGAGGAGGAAGGATGGTTCCTCAGTGTGTGACATTAACTGTTAAACATGGAGTAGAAAGGATGGTTCCTCAGTGTGTGACATTAACTGTTAAACATGGAGTAGAAAGGATGGTTCCTCAGTGTGTGACATTAACTGTTAAACATGGAGTAGAAAGGATGGTTCCTCAGTGTGTGACATTAACTGTTAAACATGGAGTAGAAAGGATGGTTCCTCAGTGTGTGACATTAACTGTTAAACATGGAGTAGAAAGGATGGTTCATCAGTGTGTGACATTAACTGTTAAACATGGAGTAGAAAGGATGGTTCCTCAGTGTGTGACATTAACTGTTAAACATGGAGGAGGAAGGATGGTTCCTCAGTGTGTGACATTAACTGTTAAACATGGAGTAGAAAGGATGGTTCCTCAGTGTGTGACATTAACTGTTAAACATGGAGTAGAAAGGATGGTTCCTCAGTGTGTGACATTAACTGTTAAACATGGAGTAGAAAGGATGGTTCCTCAGTGTGTGACATTAACTGTTAAACATGGAGTAGAAAGGATGGTTCCTCAGTGTGTGACATTAACTGTTAAACATGGAGGAGGAAGCATGATGGTCTGGGGCTGTTTTTCTGGATCCAGGGTCGGCCACCACAGCATTCTGCAGTGCCATGCAGAACCCTCTGGTATGCATGTAGTTGGTCAAGGGTTCATCCTACAGCAAGATAATGATCCAAAACATAAGTCCAAGCTATGTCAGAGACCATGATGGTAAGCTTGAAAACATTTTTTCAATAAAAAACTGGAAAAATTGTGGTGTTCTAAAACTTTTGACCGGTAGTGTATATATACACACACACACACACAGTGTGTTTGTTTTTCCTACAGGGTGGTGTGTGCTGTACATATTTTAAAACCCATCCGTGATTCTGGACTATATAAAAAAACTAACTTTACTTGAGTTCTACAGCACAAAGATCAAAGGCTGTTAAAAAATGAAAACAAAGTCAGCATTCAAAATAAATCATGGCTCACCTTGCACTGGGTCTCACCCAGTGACCAGCCATCATGAAAGAGAGCGTACAACACCAGAGGGTAGGGGTAGAATGCAACCACCAAGTCAGCAAAGGCCAGGCTCACCACAAAGACATTTCCTGTAGAGGGCAGAGAGAAAAGACACACAATCATCTGAGTCTGCATTTGAAACTGTAACAACCTTGAGTGCAGCCAGTTCACGCATATGCATGGCCACACCTCTCCCATGTTGGGTTTCAGTTTCAACCAATCAATCACACCAACACAAGCAGCTACTGAGAAAACACTGCGCTCATAACTGTGTAATGTATGCACACAGTCATTTTACATAACATCATCATGCTTTGTAATTCAAACCCAGTGGATAAGTGCATCAAGGCAAAGACAAGTTATCTGATATGTAGGTGGATACAATACCTGGGATATGGTTCAATGGTTCAATATAAATCATGTTTAACGTCATCAAATCTAAGCTAAACCTCTATTCTCTGGTGTTCTTTGTGGTTTCCAGTATCTCAGTGGCTCCTACGATCTACCACAGTATCCACACAATGACTCTAATATGTTGGCACTTGTGTCAAAGTTCCCAGTATTAGGCATATAAACGTGTAACTGATGATAGGTAGGTGATTTCCAGTTGCCGGCTGTGTTACTGATAGCGTTTTTGTTGTTCTCAACTGATAAATATTCTTCATTACTGCAGATAATTGCCCACTGCACATATAAACTCAGATTAGTTCTGCACTCTGTATATGGTGTTGCAATGGTTAAATTCTGGTGAAAAGTTGAAGAACAATGAGTGCATGCAGAGATACACCTAAGAGCAGGATATCATGCAGGCGTAGCGTGGGATTGCAGGAAATCAAGGACAGATTTAGAAGCTAGGTATGATGGGTGGGATAAGGCAGTGCGCACACTAGACGTGGGCTAAAAACAGGAAACATATGTAACCAATGATGTGTTTTGGCATTTGTAACTTTGCCTATAAAAGATGGATTTGGGTGTGTCTTGTCAGTCTCTTTTTCTGTGCAGAATAAACAACTCCTTTTCCAGAAGTCACAAAACTGTGTGTTATCATCTTTGGCGTTGTCAGCAAAAACCTGAGGGGAGAGGACTGCAGGGATCGCATCCTGGCTTGGGCGAATTCACACAGTGGGCGCAAAAAGGTAGGGATCTTTTTGGTCTAATAAATGTGACCTCGCCTAAATGCTTAAATCTCCTATGCTGTGCACCATCTGAATTTTAGGCTGACCAAGACTAAATTTGTCTTTGCTGAATTTTTCTATGATTAAACGTTCTATATCTATAGGTCTTCTATATCATGTGTTTGGCTAAAACAGTCTGCTGTGTGTGATGCAGTGACGTGCGGTGAGGTCAGTGGCTGTGTAGGCAGTGGGCATTCAAAAATCTAAACCCCACTCAAATATACACATAAAATGTTATACCCAATATTGTGTCAGTAAGCTCAATCAGCTGCTTTACATATCTGAAATACAGGGCCATGCTGGTGTAAATAACACATGTAAGAGCCTGTTTGTCTGGTTTAGCTATTATGAAAGCTTATACACGAAAGCTGAGAATACAATTATAATACAATAAAATCTTGGTGTAATTACAAGGTAGAAATTAACAACAGTGGCATTTGTTGAAATATGAGAAATTTAATTGAAATATATATCAAATAATTATTAATTTTCAAATAATGACTACAATAACAACACTAGTCTCATTGCAAGTGGCTTTAGCTACATCATTTATAAAGTGCACACAAATCAATAATAACTATCAACAATGCATAGATGTGTATGATGTGTATATGAGCAATTAATATAAGTGCAAAACTGACATAGAAAAAAAACCACAGGACTATTTCAGAAAAACATTCAGCCAAAGAATCAGAAATACTAAAATAACATGAATGCAAACCTTCATTGCAGCTAAAACACTTCCATTAATCTACATCATTGTAAAGTGTACATCCAAAGAAAACATATGGATGCAAATGTGTAACACTAGGTTGATCAGAGTGCGTTTTTTTTTTAGTTTAAACTGCAATTTGTTGAATGTGTGCAAAGTATCATAAATGTAAAAAATGAATGTTAGTAGAAAACAGTCATAACTTTGAACATTTAAACCATTTTCCCTCCACATCTTTGAGGAAACAAACAGGCCTATTTCAGAATCAAGCAAGGTGACTCAAAAATACTAAACACACATGAATGCCAGCCTTAACCGAAGATAAAACACTTAAACTACATCATTGTAAGTCAAGTGCACGTGCACTGCACAATGCAGACTTTACCGAGATTTGTAAATAGTAACAATAAATGCCCTTGTGGGCTTTGTTTAGATTAGTTTTTTTTTTTTTTTTTGTAAAGAACAATATATGCTGCACGCTTTGTTATAGATTTGTAAATAGTGGTGGTCTCTGGTGGAGTGGTAGTTGTCTGTGGTGGTCTCTGGTGGAGTGGTAGTTGTCTGTGGTGGTCTCTGGTGGAGTGGTAGTTGTCTGTGGTGGTCTCTGGTGGAGTGGTAGTTGTCTGTGGTGGTTTCTGGTGGAGTGGTAGTTGTCTGTGGTGGTTTCTGGTGGA
This sequence comes from Scomber scombrus, assembly GCF_963691925.1. Classification (NCBI taxonomy): domain Eukaryota; kingdom Metazoa; phylum Chordata; class Actinopteri; order Scombriformes; family Scombridae; genus Scomber; species Scomber scombrus. The sequence goes on from NC_084974.1 coordinate 290,786, forward strand.
GTGGTAGTTGTCTGTGGTGGTTTCTGGTGGAGTGGTAGTTGTCTGTGGTGGTTTCTGGTGGACTGGTAGTTGTCTGTGGTGGTCTCTGGTGGAGTGGTAGTTGTCTGTGGTGGTCTCTGGTGGAGTGGTAGTTGTCTGTGGTGGTCTCTGGTGGAGTGATTGTCGTCTCTGAGGCACACAGCAGTATTCTACACAAAAGACATTTTCAGAAACAGGCGAATTAAAACGCTGTGTAGAAAAAGACAGTTGTATACAACCTAATTATACAAAATGTCTTAAATGAAACCATTACCTTTACTTGAAGATGAAGTCCATCCGGAGATCTTTCTCCACAAATCTCTCGATGACATCATTGTAAAACCGTTCTCGGTTGTTGTGCAGTCTCACCAGACGTTCTGCCTCAATGGAAATGACAGCCAAGGATGATAAGCACTCTTCTCCAGTGCTGTTTCAGCTGTAGGTCTTGATTCTTTTCAGGGCTGAAAAAGATCTCTCCACTGAGGCTGTAGTGGCTGAAAGTGTTAAGATGAGAGACAGCAGTTTGGTTGCTTCTAGCACAGTCACCACCAAATCGTTTGTGTGCAAAAACTTAAGGAGCTGTGCGGTAGTTGTGCACTGCTCACAAATCAACTGTGAACTGTACAGTCCAGTCAAGTCCGCCTTTAGCCTGATGAAGTCGAAGTGCTTTGCGTATGCCTTTTCCAAGCTATTCAGTGAACGGTCATCAAAGCTGCTGGACATCTTGTCAAATTTGCGGAGGTCAACCAAACTAAAGAAGGAGAGCTGGCCATAATGATCAAACCTGTTCTTCATTTAAGTGCTTACGTCCTCATAGATGTTGTGGAACAACTCCCGCCTGTGTTCTTTGATTGGCTGTACATTCCTTGTTGATGGATCTATCAGGCCCAACAGTTGACACTTCTCCTCAAACTTGGCATAGAACGACTCAAAATCCCCTCTCTGTCGGCGTAGAACAGTCATTGTGTCATTGATCCTTTGAAAGCAAAAAGCAATGTCCATGGACTTGTTTTGGAGAACAGAAAAAAGTCCATCACTGAGGTTAAAAATGTCTCCATACACCATCAAGAGGAAACAGGTGGACGTTTTTGACAGCCAGGCATCATACCCCACAGACATCTTGTGCGTTTGATCATCCCATGTGTAACAGGTCCCAGACAGAGTACCTGTAAACAGATAAGGTTCCTGTAAAACAGGAGACAGAATGAGACAGGCGACTGTTGCTACTGTTCAGTGCAGCTTCGCTCAGTAGAATTTATTTATCAATTTGCAAAATATATCTTTTCTCTTTTCTGTATTTTGTTTTTTTTTCCCATATTCAAATGTCATTTAGCAGTACAACATCCATAATATCAGAAACAAAACCAAAATACATATAGGCTAATTACAGCACAATCCTCTTGTTTCTGAATAAAACACATTTTCCACTCCTTCATAAAGAATAATCCTGAGTTCAGTGTACCACTGCATTAATACATCTTTATTCAGTCAATGAACTGGGCTACCATTTAGTTTACAACTACTGAAAATAATACCATGAAATATAAAATGTATAGGCCCTCACATGTTCCCTCATTTAACTTCACTAGTAGTGCAGATAAAAAGAAATTAGCATATTGCTCTTAATGACTGTTGGTTCGAGATAAATGCCTGAGCTGAAGACTTGCAAGATTTAACTGCTTACAATATTCAAAAATATACCTAAATACTGTAACATTCAATTTATTTACACATGTAACAAAGTACTGTACCGAAAGAATAGTTTTTAACTCACAATGAAATGTGCTGGAGCCAGAAACTTCTACATGGTTCGGTCACAACAACAAAAAAATATACTGTGGCGCCATCTTGTTCAGAAAACCACTCAAACATATTCAGTACCCTTACAGAATTGATCTAACATCTTATTTAAATGTATAGTGTGGGTAGTTATACAAGTTTTAAAACACCACCAACCTGTAAAACAGGAAGAAGAATGAGACAGGCGACCGTTGCTTCTCTTCAGTGCAGCTTCGCTCAGTAGAATGAGGAAGTAAACAACAGTCCGCTCACAAGGAGAGTCCAAGAGAAGCAAAATGCCACACTGCCTCCTACTGGTAACACTAAATAGCTCTAAGTGTATCATATAAGGAAGGCTTTTGCTCTTATCAAGAGGCAATAATTGACCATTTTGGCACATATGAACACATTTCCTTCACAGAACTAATATTTTAAAAATAAAGCAAATCAAATTATATAAAATGTGATTTTACATTTCATGAGCGTCACACATGCAACAGGATTTTCCGTAATCAGACGGAACATGTGCTTAAATTCGGCATAGTAAAGGTTTACAGCTTGGACCAACCTTGAATGCGAACTCCATCTCGTTGGAGCGGTCCAAGAACTGCGTGCGCTTCACAGACTTGCTAAAGAAAGATGCCAAGCCCTCGATGGTCTTGAAAAAAATGTTGCAATCAGTGATACTTTGCTGAATAGGATAGCACAAGATTCAATTTGTGCGCATAACAGTGGATAAAAAAAGCTTCGGGAACAACTTGCTTTATCTTTGCTTAAACTCAATTCAGCTGAGATGCCATCACAGCGACCCCATCATACGTTTGAGCAACGAGTTTACTAGTGCAGTTGTAGGACTCCAAAATGGCCAAGATATGTTCAGTTATAGCAGCTGCTTTACGGTCACTGCTAACGTCAGTAAAGCCCAAAAAAGCCTCTTTTACCTCACTTTGGTTGACGTACCTCAATATGACGGAGAGTTGAGCTTTGTTCGGGGCATCAGTTGTCTCATCCACTTGCACAGACACAAAAGGGGCTGCATTTACCTCCACTTGAATATCATGACGGAGAGTGTCACTCACTGCCTGGATACGGTCGTTCTAGATCCGGTTAGGCGTGCCAGTAAGAACCGTGGAAACTTGCAAATGGGTTTCCAATCGTTCATCTTTCTCTGCAAGGACGTTCAATAGTTCCACATAGTTGCCTCGGTTACTGGAGCCCTAACTCTCCTCATTCCCCCGAAATGCTAGCTCCTGCTTAGCCAAGAAATACGTAGCACGTATTAATTCCTTGTGGATTCTGTCGGTTTTCCCGCACCTTGACGTTGTGCACGGAGACTTGCAGTCGATTAGCCTTGTTTAAAGCGAGGCTGATCGGAGTGCATTTTACGAAGGTTTTGAGCGCAATTTGGTGTTGAATATGTTCACTCGATCACTCATGCTTAGTTATAGCAGTAGGCAAGTTGTTCACGTCACTGTAGCCAGGACCTACCCACATGTTATCCCTCTCTTTTGAGAAGAGAAGACAAAGAAAGCAGAAAAGTTTGCTGCTAGCTTCTCATCCACACAGCCACTCTTTGCGAGATTACCACTCCGGTTGAAATGAACGGTCGATTTTCGGTCCCTTACGCTGGTGAAGGTCACGGAGAGGAGGTGTACATCTGCCAAACATATATATCTGATATATCTGATTGTAACAATTTTGCATTTTCTCCGCCCTGATTGGCTCCTGCTCCCCCAATAAGCAGTGCTTTTCCTCGGCCATAGACGTTTGATTAAACCACCCAATACACATGCGCAACCTCGAAGATGCCCACCGTTGAAAGCAATGAAGACGAGAAGCAGAGCTTCCACCATTCATTTCGATATAGGCAAGCTTACAAGACGTGCGGCTGTTCGATCATATATTCAAGGACTTTTAAAACGAAATTTGGGGCAAAATTATCATGAAAGTATGATAATAAACTACACACTGTGACAAGATTGAGTCTGTAAACAATTTTAATTAAATGTCACATTGTTTTGTATTTTTGGCCTTTGGCCAGGGTAGGCACTGCTACGTCATTGGTGTAATGTCTATGTTGGCTGCAGTGCAGTTTATGTAAGCTTTCAAAGTTGTCTGAGGGCGCACACACACTAGGGCCAGTTGTTCCGTACCGTGTTGAAGCACGAATGTCCCCCATCCCCTGTCCCCGGCTGGCCCGCACTCACATTACCTCAAAACTCAAGTGTACTCAAGCACGTTTGACGGGAACCGGGAAAAAATATTATTATTTAAAAATAAAAAAACACAGAACATTGGTGAAATATATTCACTAAAACATAGGCAGACAGTTTACTCTCATAAAACATGCACGTGTGTGTTCACGTGCTGTGTGCCGGTAAAACACAACACATCCGATCAATTAACACAACGTACTATGATTAAAAAGTGCAAGCATGTTCTTCTGAGTCATGCCTGTGTAATATGCAGAGGTGGCAAAAGTACTACAGATACTGGTAGAAAAAGACTAGTAAAAGCAGACGTACTGATTCAACTCTTTACTCCAGTAAAAGTAAGAAAGTTCAATCACTTCGAATGATCATTCACGCTGGCAGGTATAGACTTAGTTTAATGCATTTCGTTAGTTTATATAATGCAGATTTGTAAAATATTACTTTTATGAAGGTCACAGACAATCGACTTAGCATTTCATAATTGTGGTAGCAGCTGTGCAGCAGATTTGATGATTTCCACTACACTGATAAAAATATGAAATCAATCTATTGATCTGACCAACAACATTAGATGATTTCCATCGAAATTCGATCAAACTGCTCCACAGATTAGCAGAGGGGGAAATAAGGCCTCACAGACTAAATTGCAATATTGCAACCTACAAAACCAGCCATAATGAAAGGCCAGGCACATGGGAAGGAAGTTATGACATCAAGCAAGGTACGAATACACCTAATGCAGTTAAATACGCAACCAAAAGTCAAGTGGCTATTTTGACAACATTAATTTCATTGGAGCTAGTCACTTTAAGACATAATCAGAATGCAACAAAATGTAAGCCCAAAAGTAAAACAGCATCTGGCAGCAGAGGGGGGCAATAGTAGATGAGAATCGATGGTGGAGATCACATGAAGGATCGTTAGTTGCACTTTTCTGACTCACGCAGTATTGATTACTGTGCAAGGGGGGAGGTGATAAAGAAAGTATAACAACAGGGATATTGGTCATCATGCTTGCAGGAGATGGTGGATGACGTGCTAGAAAAATGCAAAATTTGTGCTCAAAACAACGCGAGAAAAGGAATAACAATACCAACAGGTCAGATTCCAGTACTAGAGGGTCCATCCAAACTTCTCTGTATATTGAAACATTAAGCCAAAGGCTATGTAGATGTAACTGGGTCGGTCTGCGTTGTGTTCTATTAAAATGAGTCCAAAAACAGCAGAAACATTGTTTTTAGGCTCTTTTACCTCTGCAACACACCTCTATCAGTCAGGATAAATGCAGACTGAACATATAAATGACATAAAATACAATAAAATGTGAACAAAGTGCCACAAACTTGTCTCAAATTATGTGACAAAATTACATTGTTAACATATTTAGCTTAAATATCAACAGCATGAAATGTGAAATAATAATAATGTGAATGTAAAACAATTGAAACATTCATCAACATACATATATCATAAAATGAAACACTTGAAAGCTATCCTCTATCACACTTAACACAGTAAACTTAACACAATAAACTGAAAATGAAAAATACATTTACTGAACTGATAATGGGAGTACATAACAACATACACATACCTGTTAAAATGAGTCCAAAAGTCAGCAAAAACGTTGTTTTTAGGCTCTTTTATCTCTGCAACACACCTTACATGAAAAAAAACAAGCTTAAGCGTGTGTCCCAGAAGCCAAAATGACGAAAACCAGCCACACAACGTTACAGGCAAAACTGTTTAAGCTAGTTTTTTAAGCCTTAAAAACTCATCTCTACAGGTAAAACGAACGACAGAAAATTACACAGCTCATCTACAATAACAATATTAAGCATGAATACACTGCTGTGTGCACTTAAACAACATTAAAACATAAAATTCACACTTTATGCTCGCGCTGCCTTGACTACATATACAGTACTCCCAATACCAAGAACAGAAGAATGGGGGACTTTGGTGAAATACTACATATTACAACAAAATACATAACATAAGCAACACAAATTACAAAGAGGATATTCTATCTGTTACATAGACATGAGTTAAATGCTAGTGATAATTTACCATTTCAGCCATTGAAGTAACGCTGTCAAAAGATCCAGGATCTGAAACTGTTGTCATAAATTCTAATAAGGGAAGGATTCCATGTATATCTATCTCTCTATAAGTTGTATTCATTTATTTTTGTATATATTTTATGGTACATAGTTTAAGATAAAAGGCAAGTATTTAGAAAAAGTAGCTAAAGAAATCTTTCAGCAGCTAAGGTCAAAGACTAGATTGTGTTTATCATCCATAATCTCAAGGGATGGTAGAAAGGGTTAATAGGGCCCTCAGAGACTAAATCTGTGCAATTGCTAAACTAAACTGGAGGATGCTTTGACGTTTGTGCTGCTGAGCTATTGCATGCAAACTAACAGAAGCACATTTAAGTCCTAAAGAGATGCTAACAGGCAAACGCTTGCCAGCACATGTGGGACCCACAAAAAAACCCTCTCTTGAGCAATTACAAATGTAGTAATTTGGGTGTGTCTTGTGTTATGCTACTACCTAGACAAGACCCTACCCCAGACTTGTCACTTCGTAGTGCACCCTAAAGGTGCGTTCAGACCAAGCGCGATGACGCGCGACAAGATTACATGTTAAGTCAATGCAAACACGCGATTAGACGATGGCGCGAAAAATCGTGTCAACGCGCAACTTGAACATTTTGAACTTTTGCAGCAACATCGCATGACGCCGTGCCGCGATAGCCTATCAGCGTTGAGAATCTCCCGACGTCACTTACGTCATGACGTATAGCCCAGCTGGCTTTCCCTTATAAAGTTTTGAAGAAGAAAAAAAACAAACAGCTGGCTCTCCCGGCATAGATTCAACAGTTAATTTACATGTGTTTCTGTCAGTTGATGTGTGTCACAGGAAATGGAAGAGCCTCAGGGACACATATGAGAGAAAAGAGGAAGTGATCTCAGCCATGGTTGATGATTGAAGAAGCAATGTTGTTGCTATCTAGTGAAAATGGGCGGGCTCGCGACACGCACGATGACGCAAATTTTACATTATGGTCACAAAATGGTCGCGTCCAAACTTGAGCGATAGCACGACAGATTCTCATTTGTCACGTTCATCGCATTTGGTCTGAACGTAGCTTAAGACTTAAAGAAAGAAGGAACACCATGGTAACTGAGAGTTGATGTCAAACCCAGTGGCGAGTACCTGCCAGCTATGCTTACAGTTACTGCAACCACTCTCTCCACAGTGGTGCTAATAGCCCAAGCGCAGCTCCAGTGAGCCGCCAGCCTGCCCGTGGTGGTAGATATAGTTCAGCTTTTGTTGGTGTAATCGTGGAGAGAGAAAGGTGTGTGGTCGCCGAACGGAGTGTGAGGGCTTTCCAATCGGGAGTCCCGTCAGTCAGCGCACTTTCCTGGGTTGGGAAGCTACTCGGTCCGTACCCGCGTTGGGCATGCAACAATTTAGCCGCCTTCCAGTAGGAAACTCGTTTGCAATCTCTACGCAGCATGGCGTCTTCCCTGATCAGGTGCCATGATTTCTGTGATACCCCCTGCCGATCAGCTGTGGCCCATTTATCAATCAGTCACTCCCGCCAAACAAATGGGTGTGGAGTGACCTCTCACAGCAGACAACCAATAACCTGCATAGCTGCAAACTCTCACGTTTCCCACCTAGCTCTGCTCAACCAATAAACGGAAAGGAAAGAAAAACCCCAAACCTATCTGTAACACTTGTCAGTCTCTTTTTTTGTGCAAAATAAACGACTCCTTTTCCAGAAGTCACAAAACTGTGTGTTGCCATCTTTGGCGCAAATACAGGATGGTATAGGAATACCTAAAGAAATCCACGATATGTATCACTCTTAGTTCTCTCCTTTTTTAGTGACTTCTTGCTAATTTCACAATTATTACTCTCGCTTTGTAGTTAGCTTTACTACTTAGCTTAGCATTTAGAATAGCTTCTCTCTCTCTCTCTCTCCCTTCCACTCTCCTGCTCTCTCTTACTTGGTATGTCATGTGTTCAGCTATTCCTCTGCCTCTTTTAAGTGATACTCATACATATAATAATCATTAGCTAATGTGATTAGTCAGCCCCCTGTAGCTGTTGGGATCCAACTTAACATAGTTCCGACTCCCCCGGTAGTTCCTGACCCCCCGAGGAAACCAGGGTGGCTGGGCAACTGTCTGAAGGAAGCACAGCCCTGAGCAGAAGTCCACGGTTCACCACCAACCAATTCATGTTCCTAACAGGTTTAATTCAATTTCATTTTATTTATATAGCACCAAATCACAACAAACATAATCTCAAGGCACTTTACACGTCGAGCAGGTCTAGACTGTACTATTTTATGTGTTAAGACCTAATATTCCCCCATGAGCAAGCATTGGTGATGTTGGTAAGGAAAAACCACCCTTTGACAGGAAGAAACCTCAAGCAGAATCAGGCTCGAGGTGGGCCGTCATTTACCAAGGATTTTAAATTTAAAATAAGAGTCTCATCAGCTTCATCTTAATAAAGTTTATATATTTTTTAAACATTTAAAAAACATTGCGCATGCGTGACTCACATCGGGTAGCGACATTGCGCATGTTAAAGAATTTCTCAAAAATGTCCTTAATCAGTGGAGACTGGAGCCGATGATCCCAGGTTTAACAATTTATTTTCTTGTACAAGAGGAGCGTTTAACAGTGCAACATACACGAGAGGTTACAAAGGAAAAGGCTCCCAGAGGAGCGGTCACTTCCTCTTTTATACAGTTCATACGAGGTGTAGCAGCAATCTTTTCTCAATGCACTTTACCACCACTATTAAGCAGTCCTCTTGGCTTTTAAGCTTGACACACAAGAATCTTCGGAGGCAGTAACTTCAACGAAAAATTTTACTGAAAAAGTAAAAATAAAGTTAAAAGATTCTTCTCTATTGTATGGTCAACAACTGTGTAGCTCTGTGCCATTCTTAACCTGGTCTGCTTAGGGTGCGGTGATGTCATCACCGGTATACTTAAAGGAGCATTACAACATTTTTAAAGAAAAACTACTAAAACTAACAAGTATCAATATGGCTCTTACATTACCAGCCCCTAATTGTTTATGCTAAATGCAGAACAATTATCAAATATTATAACATGAGAGCCATATAACATTCTACAGAATATCAGTTATACTGTTATATGTACATCATAATACACAATAATATGAAAGTATATACGTAAACTCTTAACACTCAAACTGTTCACATTGCCTGTTTCAGCAAGCACAGTTTGTTTATAGGTCTGTCCAGTACGTTAGTCTTAGTCTGCACACTGACTCGTCTCACTGTACCACTGGAGTCTGGTAATGTCTTTATCATTCGACCCATACTCCAGGAGTTGCGAGGGGCAGATTCATGCATTATCAATACAATATCTCCTGGTGCGAAGTTCCTCTGTGGTTTGAGCCACTTTTGTCTCTCGTGAAAGGAGTGGCAAATATTCTCTTGTCCATCTAGTCCAAAAAAGATTGGCTATATACTGTATCTGTTTCCATCGACGCCGTGCATACTGATCGTCTTTGTTAAAGACTCCTGGTGGGATATTGGGTCGTGTTCTCATAAGCAACAGGTGATTAAGGTAGCGCCTACGCAACCAAGTCTCACGGCAGTGCTTAAAATAGCCCCGAAATGTAATCTATTGATTAAAATCCAGTAATCCACGAATATTATATATTACTTTAAAAATATAAACGCTATATTATTAAACCCCTTTTGTGTCTTTATATGTCCCGGACAGACCAGATAATTCACTGACGATTTTATTTATATCCTCAACATTTCTTAACACAAAACCAAGAAAGTGTCCTGGATAACTAAATGAAATGTTGGGTGAATGACCATTACTTTTCATTATTTCAGCTTCGATTGTGAGAAATACGTTTTGTCTCTGTCGCTTTGGACATTAGCGGAAGTGGCTACTTTAGCCTACCCATGATCCTCAGCAAACATAACTTTTGTAGCAGGAATAAAAAGATAAATAAACGTTCATGTCTCAAATCTTCTGCTCATAGTTGTCTACAGCCTCTGCAGCTCAGATACACACTATGAGGATAATAATAAGGCTGTGAAAACAAGCGTTTACATCAGGGGGCATTCCCAGTGACATCATGCGCTCCCAGAAGGGAACCCCCTCCGCCCCATCCCACTTTTTTATATTTCATTGAGAAAAGGTCACAGCAGGTGGTGAGATAGTCAAGAAAAAGTATTCTCATATTCATTATACACAGCATGGAGCGGGTATGATTTTATAATTAGTCCCTACTGATTTTTTCACGTCTCACTACATTGCTATAGTGGTTGCTAAGGACTCAACCCGGTATCGTTATGGCCGGTAACGTGCGTCTCCTCTTTTGGCTGTATTATCTGGAATAAAGCAACATCTTTACTTTTTCTTAACACAGATCATCTATATGCAATGTATTTATTAATTCAGCTATAGTAGATATTAGATAGACACACAAGCGATCAGTATCAAAATGTGCACAAACCCCTGAAACTAGACCCTCAAACCGAATGGCTCCATTCTGTGGAATGGAACATATTGTCCAGCTTTAAGGATTTCATATCTCATACCAAAAATACTTAAGTGTCCTTGATAACTCCACAATAAAAAATGAAATTAAAAAAAGTGATTTGTAATTATTTGTCTTTGGATTCTGCAACACAAGCGATCAGTACGCGAGACATGATGTCACTGGGAATGCCCACTGATGTAACTTGTTTCACAGCCTTATTATTATCCTCCCACCCATTGGCGCGCGTATATGTGTGGTGGGTTTCTTTTCTTTTATGCAACTGCATTTTCTTGTGACATAATCCTCTATACATCTCTTCATGTGTGGCCAATAGAAACGTTCTCTGGCGAGATGGAGCACACGTTCTGTGCCAACGTGTCCCATGTTGTCATGGAGGTGTTTTAGGGCAACTGACCGGTACTTGATTACCCATCTAGTGAGTGTAGTTTACCGTCAATATTGTAGGACTAACTGTTTTCTTTCTGGTGTTTGGCGGTACAGGACTCCAGGGTTTCCCACAGCACTTTACAGCTTAGGCGGCCGCCTAATCAACACACGCCTGCCGCCTTAATTAACTTCTTCAAAAAAACAACCACATATATATGATCAGGACCTGCATTTCAGCGTGGGATTGCAGGTATTGCGCACAATTTAATTGATTCCCGCAAATCCAACACTTATATTCCCACACACATTTACAGCGATGTATATTAAAGATTGTGTAAAGTGAAAATATATTTGTGTTCTGAGTTACTCACATCACAGACAGATGTGTTATTAACCATCCTTCCAAATTTGAATGCTAGAAAAATTGTCTAAGTATGTAAAATTATCTTTTAAAATCATGAAAAATCAAGCACTTCTCTGTGCTGTCAAACGCGGGGGGCGTGTCGGCTGAAAGCGCTGGAACCACACCCACGCGCGGAAGGGGGCCATCTCCGTGTAACGTAGCAATGGACACTAGCGCTAACAACAGCATCACACTGACCCAGCCCTACATGTTTGAGCCATCAGAGCCAGACACTGACTCTGAGTCAGACAATGAAAATGTCTCGTGCCTCACAGTCTGCAACAGAATGGTAATGTGTTTCTCCCATTACCATTAGTTAGCAATATGTATTACTGACTATTATAGCCTAGCTAAAAACGTTAGGGTGTCAGGTAATGACGAATTGGATGTGGCCAACCCGGGCATTGGAGACGGGACTGCCCGCTGTGGGGACCCCAAGGGGGACAGATGCCTGCAGGCAACCGGTATCCCCGACCAGGCATACCCCCACACCAGCGAGCAGGACCACCCTTCCAGGCCCCGTATGCAGCAGTAACCCCCGCACAGGGTCAGTATCACCAGACTATGATGGGAGAACAGGGGTATGACTACTGACGGGGCCCCAGGACTCAAGAACATGTAGGGTTGGCAGACCCCTACATTCCAAATGGGTACTCTGTGAACTGTTCCATGACAATGATTCAGTCTGGAACACATGTGATGTTATCAGCAGACACATCTCCATCAGCAGAAGGACAGAGGGCAGACATGTACTGGGGACAAGGAGCCGGCATACAGTCATTATACAATTAATGGAAACCCTGGGTTCAGATGCTGGAATGGTATGAGATGAACAGTGAAGCGCTGCCTCATGTTACATTGGCTGTGCATGCTAAACGTCAGCATGCACAGCCAATGTGCATGACCAAACGCCTGATGGCGCTAACGGACTGGGGGTGGACTCAACTCCCCAGTCTACAATATTCACCATCTGAAGAAGCTTATCGAATTGTGCACAATACCACTAATAAGGTGTTATTGGAGCATAGGTACCAATCACATTTGAGATAACTGATTACACTCCTATTTGGCAAAAACAGTATCCACACAAACCAGAGGCTGAAACCGGTATTGCTGATACAATCGAAGGATTGTTAGCAGCGGGGTTGCTAGAACCCTCCCAGTCAGCCTGGAACACTACAATCTTACCAGTAGAGAAACAAAATACAGGCAAGTACATGACCTTAGACGCATTAACATCATCCATACAACATGTCTGTATTTACCCCGGACCACAAATGGTTCTCCTGCATAGATTTGGCCGTTCCTTACAACAAAGAACCATTCTTCCTAGATGTTTCTGAAAAATCGCACACAGTCATGGGATATCCACTCACAGTATTAACAACACATAGTATAGTGGCGTTTATGAATTCAACAGCCTTAACAATGACATCATTAAGACAGACCAGAGTAGAAAAAATAATAAATGCACCACACATAATATTTACACATGAAGGAATCAACATGGCTGATAACATGGGTGAGGGAGAGCCACACAGGTGTGAGGAAAGGATACAGAGAGTTATCAAGGTCAGAGCAGACTTGCAAGCAAAACCAATACCAGACCCAGAAGAAACCTTGTTTACATATGGGTGTTGCTACAGACACCCCACAGAAGGATTAAAAGCAGCCTATGCAGTAGTAAGGCAAACAGAAGAAGGGTTTGAGGAAGTATTGACAGGCACAGTGGAAGGGAAAGAATCAGCTCAGTTAGCAGAACTACAAGCAGTGGTAGCAGCGTTAGAATGGGCAGAAGGGAAAAGAGTGAACATTTATACAGATTCAGCATATGTGGTAGGAGCAATACAGGTAGAATTGAGTCAATGGATCAGAGCAGGATTTTTTACTGCAGCCAAAACACCGATCAAACACGAAAAATACATTAAAAGGTTAGCAGAGGCCTTAATGAAACCTGCAGAAATAGCAGTCATTAAGTGCAGAGGTCATGATAAAGCAGAGACCACAGTAGCGAAAGGAAATCAGGAAGCAGACTTAGCAGCTAAAAAGCAGCAGGGTATAAGGCCCAGCACATGATGTTACAAACCGAGAAAACAGTGTATGACTTGTTACCGGCGTGCGATGCAAATATGTTAATAAAAGAACAGCAGAAAGCCTCCCCTCAGGAGCTAACAGTGTGGAAAGAAAGAGGGGCAAAGGAATCAGAGGGGGTTTGGAAGTCACCGGAAGGTAGACCAGTGTTGCCCCCAGGATTGATAGCTTCCATGCTCTAGGAAGCACATGGTCTCACACGGTGGAAAAACACAGATGCAGGGACATCTGACACATTGGTGGCATCCGTTCTTGCCAGCAATTATCGAGAATCATATCAAAGAATGTAAAATGTGTACAGAATACAATGTGAGCGCAACAGTGAAGCCACATGAAGGGAAATTTCCCCTTCCACAAATGCCAGTTCAAGAAATAGTGATTGACTATACTGATATGATCAAGAGAGTAAATGGGTACAGGTGTCTTTTGGTCGCAGTGGATGCATACACTGATTTGGCCAGAAGCCATGCCTGCAAAAAAGGAAGACGCAAAAACAGTGATCACATTTTTGATAAATCAATACATTCCAACCCATGGGTCTCCAAAAAGAATCAGGTCGGATAACAGCACACCCTTTAAGAATAAAGACCTGCAGGAGGTAGAAGCAGCGCTAGGGCTGAAACATGCGTTTGGAGCAGTATACCATCCGCAATCACAGGGAAAGGTGGAAAGAATGAATCAGTCCATTAAAGGGAAAAAGGAAAAGTGTGTGCTCAAACCAAATTAAGCTGGGTGGATGCTCTGCTTCTAGACTTAATGTCCATCAGAAGCTCAGTAAATTTAATCACAGGGTTCACCCCTTATGAGCTAAGAACAGGGCAAAAGTTCCCGAGACCGGGAGCAGGGATACAGATGATAGTGGGAGAAAGGGCTCATGTAAGGTACAAGCCATACTATGATCAACTAACAGCTCTGGACTTCCGGTTATGGCGCACTGCTAGGCACACGTGTGGCAGAGAGCTCCCATATGGATTTAATGTAGCACCTATCGGCCAGCTTCTTTAAATTAAGCAACAGTTACTATTTGTCTCTTAAAATACAGAAATTACTAATATGTCGACGAAACCTAAAGCCAAAGCTCCAAAAACCACTAAATCAACGGATACCTCCTGGCCACCAGCAAAGTCAGTTGACGATGCTGCTGGCTCTGACCAAATTCTTGATGCTATTCACTCAATGATGGAAGATTTTACGTCAAGGTTTGATGGATTAATGAACGCTATCCAGGGAGTGCAGGGTGAACTCAAGGCACTGACTGGCCGAAGCAGAAGACAGAATTAGCACCAATGAAGACGATTTAACATCTCAGAAAACACAGACCGCTAGCATGAAAACGGCTATGGAAGAGCTAGCACTAAAAGTGGATGACTTAGAAAACCGTGCACGCCGCTCTAATCTTCGGTTGGTGGGTCTGCCTGAGTCGACAGAAAGAGGTGGTGATTTGTGTGCTTATTTGGAAAAATGGATTTCCTGAAATGCTTGGGGAACAACATTTTCCTGGGCCGGTGGTTATGGAAAGGGCGCATAGGGTCGGTACAACGAACAACGAGGTGAACTCGCAAGTCACTGTGCGACCTCGAGTGGTGGTGATGAAGTTCCTGAATTATGCAGACAAAGTCAGGGTTATGGAAGCTGCCAGGGCCAAGGGGAAAATACTGGTCGACGATAAGAAGGTTATGTTTTTCCCCGACGTTTCTGCTGACCTGCTTAAACGGAGAAAAGTCTTTGACACAGCGAAGAAAGAACTTTCCTCCCTCTCTATGCCCGACATGCGTTATGGAATAATCCATCCTGATACTCTTTTGGTGACGGTCAAGGGAAGACGGCATACTTTCGACACAGCATTGGAAGCGGAGGCTTTTGTGCGAAAATTAAAATCTGAAGCAAGTGGGACAACAGTGGACTCTGAATAGCGTGGTAAAGGCGGACGCAATACAGGTAATATTTCTCTCGACTGATTAGAGAATGCGGACGCATTTGGGCTACAGTTAACTATTTGTGGACTGTTAAATGCTGTGTCAACTCTTTGTGGCAAAGTAGCTGTCTGATTGCAACACACTATTATGTTCAAGTTTGATATTCTGTGTGGGGCTCTGTCATGTTCGCTAGGCATGCTGTTCCTCTGCATGTGGACATGGTGGACCAGCTTCAGCTCCATAGTCAGGCTCTGTTTAGCGGCCTATTGGAAGTATGGATCAGGGGAGGCGTGTGTGTATTTCATTTGGGGAAATACACCTTGTTATGTTGATTTTCATGTTTTAAGGCACATATTTGTTTATTTTTGCACTTTATTAAGTTTCCTTTTTGTACAATACTCAGTTCCAACACACATTTACATTATAGTAACATAGTATGTTATCTAATCTTCAGTTCACCTCTTGGAACGTAAGAGGTTTAAATAAACTTGTCAAGCTCAAGCAAGTAATGTGTAGGATTAAACAATTGAAAGCTAAGATAGTCTTTTTGCAGGAGACGCATCTTACTCCTGAAGATGTAGTGAAGGTGAGGAGGAGATGGCCTGGCCGAGTATTCTCGGCCTCTTTTAGTTCCTATGCACGTGGGGTGATCACTTTAATACATAATTCACTACCATTTCGTCTTATTGATGTTGAGGAAGATCGATTTGGGAGATACCTTGTTATCCAATGTGAAATCCTTTCAGTCAGGTTAAATCTTGTCAATTTATATGGACCCAATGACAACAACTCCTCATTTTTCAGAAACCTATTTCTGTCAGTGGCCGATTTGCCTGGAAACTTCATCATAGGTGGAGATTTTAACTGCACTCGCCAGCCTGATATTGATAGATCTACTGGGATAGATGCCTCCCATTCTCAGTCAAGGAAGGAATTGTTACAGTTTATTGGAGAGCTTAACTTAATTGATATATGGAGGAAAACTCACCCTAAGCAGTCAACCTTCTCATGTTTTTCTGCCACCTGTCAGACATTCTCCAGAATTGACTACTTTTTGGTTTCTGCTTCTATAACATCCATAGTCCCCAGTAGCTGGTATGATAGCATCATCATTTCAGACCATGCTTCAGTTTCATTTAGTTTGAACATGCTACAGCCTCTGAATAACCCAACAGGGTGGCGTCGTCAGTCATTTTGGCTTAAAGACCCAGAATTTATTAAGTTTGTTGGGGCACAAATTGACTTTTACTTTGAAATTAATACAACCCAAACGTCAGCCTCTATACGGTGGGAAGCATTTAAAGCCTTCCTGAGTGGACAGATGATAAGCTACACAAGTTATCAGCACAGATCCTGGAGGTTGGAGATGGAACAACTAGAAAAGAAAAAAAAAAGGATATTGAAACAGTCCATTTTAAAACTCCCTTTCAACAGTCATTTAAGGAACTTAATGGACTCAGAGCTAAATATAATGTTATGTCTGTGAATAAGGCAACTAAAAGCCTGCTGAAACTGAAACAGTCCTATTATGAACAAGGGGAAAAGGCTAGTAAGCTTCTAGCTTGGCGTATTAAACAATCTGAAACTGAAAGAACAATAAATACAATCCAGTTGGATGATGGTGTAGAGTCAAGTGACCCATTAACAATGCCTTTTTAGGTTTCTATCAGAACTTGTACAGCACAGATCATTCAAACTCAATTTTACAAAAACAAAAGGAATTTTTGGATCTGTTAAACATTACTCCTCTTGAAGAGAATTTGCTGGCTGACTTAGACCTGGACATAACTAATGAAGAGTTGTCTGCAGCCATTGGTACAATGAAAGGGGGAAAGTCACCAGGCCCAGATGGGATCCTCATCGAAATTTATAAAACATTTCAGGATGCACTAATACCACCTCTGCTTGAAATGTATGAAGAGTCTCTGGAGAGTGAGTCTCTCCCATCCTCTCTAAATATGGCAATAATTACACTGTTATTAAAGCCAGGGAAAGCATCTACCTTATGTGGATCATATAGACCAATCTCACTCCTCAATAATGATCTTAAAGTTTTGTGTAAGGTATTAGCTAGATGGTTAGATATACTTTTGCCACAAATGGTGAACCCTGACCAGAACGGCTTTGTGATGGGGCGACAGGGCTTTCACAATATACGACGTGTTCTTAATGTTGTTTTTGAGAAAAGTGGATGTATGGACACTGCTATTTTGTCATTGGATGCCGAGAAGGCTTTTGACAAGGTAGAGTGGCATTACCTGTTTGAGGTCCTTCAAAGATATGGCATAAAGGGGAAATTTCTTAACTGGATCAAGCTTCTTTATTCTAACCCTCAGGCTAAAGTTCTAACAAATGGTCTGTCTTCAGCTCCCTTCAAGTTGTATAGAGGCACAAGACAGGGTTGCCCCCTGTCTCCATTGTTATTTACCTTGGCAATTGAGCCTCTTGCCATGGCAATTAGGAAGAGTGTTAATTTCAAAGGCTTAACTATAGGGGATATGGAACATCGTATAGCCTTGTATGCGGATGATGTAATTTTGTTTTGCTCCAATTTAAAACAGACTTTACCTTCTTTACTTGATTTAATAAATTACTTTGGTAGCTTTGCAGGTTATAAAATCAATTACTCCAAATCGGAAATATTGTTTTTGAATGAAAGGGAAAGACTACACCCTCCAATACACACTCCATTTATGATATCCCTGAAGGGTTTCTCTTACCTAGGTGTGAAGATAGCCCCTAGCATTGACGAAATTGTGCCTAATAACTACAATTCCTTAACAGATAAGGTTACTCACCTTATAAATAGATGGACAAATTTACCAATCTCTATGATTGGGCGAATAAATGTTTTGAAAATGTCTATTCTACCTAAATATTTGTACTTGTTTCAGTCTATTCCACTTGCTCCCCCTCCTGCACTCTTTAATTTACTTAAAAAGCTTTTCTCAAACTTTATTTGGAATAACAAGCGCCCCAGGCTCAGACTTTCCCTATTATTATTTTTTAGGTTAAACTGAAGAGAAACTGTTCTCTCCTCTGATTGGCTGGTCGGGTGGCCATATGATAGAGGTGGGCTACAACTTCCCAATCTAGAATGGTATTACTGGGCAGCTCAAATTAGAGCAGCAATGTTTTATTTTGAGAGAAATCTTCCTCCAGCCTGGGTATTAATAGAATCTCACTTAGTTAACATTCCTTTAAACCTTTATATACACTCTGCAAACAAACAAAAACTAATTAAACATACTATTAACCCCTTTCTCAAAAATTCTCTAACGGTTTGGCACAACGCTCTTGCATATCTGGGAGAAACTAATAAACTATATCAATTTTCTCCAATTTTTGGAAGTGATGACTTCATACCTGGTAGAGCGGATTCTGGGTTCAAAATCTGGGCTTCTAAGGGTATAGCCAAAATAGCTGGCCTCTACAATGATAACTTAGTTTTATGTCATTTGAAGAGCTTAAGTCAAAATATGGGATTCCTACGAAGCACTTTTTAAAATATTTGCAATTAAGGAGCTTCATCCTCTCCAAACTGAGCAATAGTATGAAACCTCCTCCCCTATCTTCCCTGGAAGACTACACTTTGGCTTTTTTACATGCCAGGGGCCAAATTTCATTGTTATATAAGCTGTTTGTGAGTAAGTCTAAAGAGTCATCTGAATGCTTACTACAAGCGTGGAGAACAGACTTGGACTTAACAGAGGATGATTTAACAGAGGAAGAATGGTCAGATGCATGTCTCAGGGGTCAGATCCAATCTATCAATACAAATTCAAAACTACTGCAGTATAAATGGCTAACTAGATTGTATATAACTCCAGCTAAACTGCACCGCTTTAATCCCAATATACCTGACACTTGCCTCAAATGTAAAGACCAAAAAGGCACCAAAGGATCCATTGTATCTGGGAATGTCCACAGATACTATCATTTTGGAGGAGAGTATTAGATCTGGCTAGCCAAATCATTGGTGAGGAAGTTCCTCTTGATCCTAAATTATGCATATTAAATCTCTACCCAGAGGGCTTCATTACCACCCAAAGAGTAAAGTCGTTGTTGGACATTTGTTTCTTAGAAGCCAAACGATCTATTGCTTGCTCTTGGAAATCAGACACACCTTGTACCACAGCACAATGGTTGAGGGGAATGACCTTTTATTTTGCTTTAGAGAGGATAAGCTACTCAACAAACAACAAACTTGACAAGTTTTGGAGAATATGGAATATTTTCTATAATTTTCTTGAGAATAATAATATGGATGTAGATGGTTGGATGGATGACAAATAGGACTAAGTTGTTTATATTATAATTGTAATTTCTGGTCTTTTTAGTTTTAGTTTTAGTTTTGTTTTTTGTCCTGTCTTTATTTTGAAGTATATACAATGCATTTTTTACGATTGTAGTGTGGAATTTGTATGAGTATATCTACGCTTTATAACATATTTATATATTTTCTGTTTATGTTGCTTCTTTATAATGTGCCTTATTGTGTGCTATTGTGCTGTTTTGTATTGTTTTGTTTGTTTGTAAAATGAACAAAATCCATAATAAATAAATGTTTAAAAAAAAACTAACAGCTCTGGTTTCAGCTTTTTCAAAACAGGTTGGAGCTGTAAAGGGGACCCCCAGAGTCAGGTCCAAACCACCACAGACTGGGTCCTGCTGAAAGTCATCAAGCGAAAGTGGTCGGAGCCAAAGTGGACAGGACCATTCAAGGTGGTGGAAAGAACATCTCACGGGGTCAGGCTGCAAGGAAAGAGAGACAGCTGGTATCATTGGAACCAGTGTGCAGCCACAGACCCCCCAACAAGGACTTTAGAACAGATAAGACGAGGAGAAGCATAATGGAGAATTGTTAACAAATTCTTTTTTTCAGCAGCCTGCGGACAATATTCTGGTATAAGGGAGAAGGATACCTGTCCGAGGATGAGGGTGAAGTGTGAATATGTTTAGTTGGTCTCGTTTTCATGAGACCAAAAGGGGGACTTGTAAATATATGCTATGAATTGACAAATGCTAAAGTATCAGCTAATGGGATTAATTACTTTATTGTTTGTTTCATATGGTAATGTGGTGCTATGTGTGACAGTTTATGACAGAAACACATTATCCAATGATATAACTACTCTGGATGGCATTACTTTGGCCTCCAGTACTACTGTAAGGAACCTAGGAGTTATATTTGACCAGGATCTGTCCTTTAATTCCCACATAAAACAAATTTCAAGGTCTGCCTATTTTCATCTGCGTAACATTTCAAAAATTACACACATCCTGTCTCAAAATGATGCTGAAAAACTAATCCATGCATTTGTTACTTCTAGGCTGGATTATTGTAATTCATTATTATCAGGCTGTCCTAACAAGTCTCTAAAGACTCTCCAACTGGTCCAGAATGCAGCTGCACGCGTTCTGACAAAAACTAGAAAGAGAGATCACATTACTCCTATTTTAGCTTCACTGCATTGGCTTCCCGTAAAATCAAGAATAGAATTTAAAATCCTTCTCCTCACTTTTAAAGCTCTTAATGGTCAGGCTCCATCATATATTAAAAAGCTTAAAGTACCTTATGTACCTACCAGAACACTGCGCTCCCAGAACGCAGGCCTACTTGTGGTACCTAGTATCTCTAAAAGTAGAATGGGAGGCAGAGCCTTCAGTTATCAGGCTCCTCTCCTGTGGAACCATCTCCCAGATTGGGTCCGGAGGGCAGACACCCTCTCTACTTTTAAGAGTAGGCTTAAATTTTCCTTTTTGATAAAGCTTATAGTTAGCCAGCTCCTAGTTTATGCTGCTATAGGCTTAGACTGCCGGGGGACTCCTACCTCCATGATGCACTGAGCTCCTCTCTCCTCCTCCCCTCTCTCTCTATCCATCCATCCATGCATTCAATAACCTAAACTTCTTCCCCGGAGTTGTCTGTGCTTTCTCGTCTCACAGGTAATCTGGGCCTGTAGACGTCCGGATGACAGATTCCAGTCCCGGACCTTCTAGTTTCAATGTTTATTTTCTATGTGCTTCTCTCTCTCTCCTATTCTTCCTCTCTCTCCTCTCTACCCAAACCGGTCGAGGCAGATGGCCGCCCACTTTGAGCCTGGTTCTGCCTGAGGTTTCTTCCTGTTAAAAGGGAGTTTTTTCTTGCCATTGTCGCTAAGTGCTGCTCATGTGTGAATGTTGGGTCTCTTTAAAATTAAAACCTGAAGAGTTCGGTTTAGAACCTGCTCTATGTGTAAAGTGCCTTGAGATAACTTTGTTGTGATTTGGCGCTATACAAATAAAGATTGATTGATTGATTGATTGAAAGCATTATGTGTGTCGTGTAATATGAATGCACCCTAAATGACAGTAGAAAAGTACTGAAGACAGTTGACCCTGAAGTGTAATTTAATAGTTAGATTCTTGATGTGTTGATAAAGAAGGAAACCACCGCTGACACGTCTCACTTGTATATTTTAAAGGTTTTTATTACAAGGAGATCGGTGTCAAACATTCAGTCTGAACTAGCACAGCCCTGACCCCTCATTTATGACTAGCTTTTAATAAATGGTCAGTCTGGAGAGATAGCCTCTGGCCTGTCCTTTATGGCTGGCTTTTAACCTTTAACCTAAGTAAACATCTGCTTTTGGAAGATATACAATATAAAGACATGACGTCTCAAGTTATCACAGGATAAGGGCAATCCAGACACTACAACCTTTTGTAAGACATGATGCAGAAGTAACCCTTAAACCCCCGCTCTGTAGGTATAGATACAGGATGTCTTGTGATTTTGTAGTTTCAGAGAAAGGAGGTCACATGGAAGTCACACACTATCACACTACCCTGGACATTGTTTAAGGAGGACACATGAAAGTCACATATCCTGGAATGTCAGAAGGTGGAGGATGGAGTCAGATCAACAGCCAATCAGGAGAAGACAACACCTCACACATTGCATAAACATTCTGTATTGTGTATAAGAATGGGTCAGGGAGGAGTCACGTGAGGAAGACCAAGAAAATCGAGGGAGACGTAAGAACATTAAACTGATTGGACTGAAAGAAGGAAAAGAAATGGGGAATGCAATGAACGACTACATAAAGAAAATACTTAACGAAGGATTGGGGCTACAGGGGGACGAATATGACATCGAGAGGAGCCACAGAAGTGGGGGACCCAGGCCAGGTGATAACCAACCACCGCGGGTGATACTGGTGAAATTTCTACGCTACACGGCTCGGCAGAAAGTTTTGACAGCCGCAAAAAAAGAGAGAGGAGTACGGTGGGAGGACTGCACTCTCAATCTACGAAGATATGACCAAGGAGCGCTCCGACCTACAAAGGCGGTTCTCCCCAATTATGAAAGCTCTGTGGGATCATCAGGTGAAACACACGTTGGCACACCCGGCAGTTCTGAGGTTTACCTGTAAGGGGAAGAGACTGAGCTTTACCGACCCAAAAAAAGCTGAGGTCTTTGATCGGGAAAACATTCAAAGCACGCAGAACGACTGACTGTATGAGGTGAATATGAGGGAGAATGGAACTTTATTTTGAAGTCACGGCAGAGACTGAGATTCTGGGGCGCTGCTGTAACCGGACGGTTGGTGAGAGGAGGAGAAGGTACCGTCTATAGGACGTCCTACCGGGACCAGAATCATATTGAGCCCAAGGCTTACTACACTGTCATGTTTTTTTTAAAGGCAGTGTTTTTTGATTTATTGTTCTTTTGTATTGTACATGTCCCTGTTCTGGGACACTGGTTTTGGAGGCATTTTCATTTTTATTTTCATGATGGCAGGAGTAAGGCATTAATATGTGGGGAAGTAGCGAGGGACAGTGTTATGGAAGAGGGTAAAATGAGACCAAGGTTTATACTTTTTGGAAGTAATGAGTAGTGGACATATCAATATGGTGACATGGAATATTAATGGCTGTAGCACACCAATTAAATGCAAAAAAATACTCACTTATCTTAAATCTAGGGCACAGATATTGCATATATTCAGGAAACACATTTCAGGGACCAAGACGAAGCTTTAAAAATGAAACGTGATTGGGTCGGTCATGTCTTTCATAACTCAGTATCAAGTAAGAGTTGTGGAGTTGTTATCCTCATCAACAAAAAACTGAATTTTGTTATATTAAATCAATTTAAGGACTCTCATGGACGGATTCTAGTTGTGGAAGCACTTATTAATGGAGTTAAAGTCGTACTTTGCAACTTATATGCACCAAACAAAGAAAACACATCATTCTTTCATGAGGTGAATAAAATATTGGGCGATACAGATGGTCAGATCATTTTAGGGGGAGATTTCAATCAAATATTAGCAGATCATTTGGATCGCAGTAATGTCAGAACAGGGACATCCCCCAGAGACAGAGCAGCTTTAGATACTTTACAGGAAGAACTAGGTCTGGTAGATATTTGGAGACTCATAAATCCGAAAGAACGGGAATACACATTTTATTCTCACTCTCATAGATCCTACTCACGAATAGATTTTTTCTCGGTTGTCAGCTCACTTGTTGACCTGGTAATAGACTGCAATATAGGATTTATAGCAATAACAGACAATGCACCGGCCGAATTACTTATACATTTACATTCTACTAAAGGTAATGTTGGGAGGTGGAGACTAAATACAAGTTTGTTGCAGGATGAACAGTTTGCTACAAACCTTGGTGAGGATATTGGGGTGTTTTTAGATATTAATAGAGGAACAACAGAAAGATTAGCTACTGTTTGGGATGCACTCAAGGCGTACATCAGGGGGAAATGTATAGCTTAAAGCTCATGGAAGAAAAAGGACAATAAAGAAAAAGTACAACAATTGGAAAAAGAAATAGGTAAATTGGAGAAGCAACTTGCTGAACAATACAATGAAGAATACTTCAGAAAAATCTGTAAACTCAAATTCTAATTAAATGAAATATACAATAAAAAGGCAGAGTATTCACTATTTAGGCTGAAAACAAATTTTTATGAAAATGGTGAAAAAACTGGACGATTATTGGCAAGACAATTAAAACGCCTGTATTCAAATAACACTATTACAACAATTAGAAAAGATGATAAACTATTCACATCAGCTAAAAAAATTAATGAAGTTTTCAAAAACTTTTATGAAGATTTGTATACGACTACATGTTCGGCTAGTGATGAAGACTTGAACTCTTTCTTCCAGAAGGTAAAGCTATCTTCAGAGGAAAAGGATAGTTTGGATGCTCTCATAACGGAAGCTGAAGTTAGAACCGCAATTAAGGGTATGAAAACCGGGAAGTCACCTGGTATAGATGGTTTCCCGGTGGAGTACTATAAGAAATATGTTGATATTCTTTGTCCATTTCTCACAGAGGTTTTCCATGAAGTGTTTCAATATGGCTCATGGTATGACGGTTTCTGCAGGTGGATAAAAGTCTTATATTCCAGCCCTAAAGCTGCAGTCTTTACTAACGGGATAATATCTCAGTTTTTCAGTATAACTAGACAGGGGTGTAGTCTAAGTCCACTATTGTTCACACTTTTCTTGGAACCATTGGCCACGTTGATTAGAGCAGAGTCGAGAATTAAGGGTGTCATTGGAGGTGGCAGGGAGCATAATTATTATTTTATTTTATTTTTTTTAATGAACGTTTTTTATTGATTGACACATATCAATATTAAACATTTCACATATAGAATTTTCATTTTTTCAGTATACAACAACTTCTCCACCAGGGAGCAGAGACATATATAAACATACACTCTCAAAGAAAGTTACCATAGAGTAAATTTGAAGAAAAAAAACAAACACTTTTTCACTCCTGTCCTTATTTTCACATCTCTCTTACATCGTCCCTTTTCTCCTGTTGGAGGGTAAACATAATAAACATATGAACAATGAACACATTTGTAGCCTGAACCAAGGGGATCAGTAATCTACCATACAGTGTCCTTATTGCACAAAGTCTGCTCTCAATGGAGACACTAAATTAACCCAGTTTTCCCAGTAATTTTTAAGTCTCTGTTTTTAGTCTAGTTGAGAAAGTCAGCTTCTCCATTCTATAAATATTCCATCTTGCGCTGTAGGCAGGATTACATAAATTCCACAAGGTTTTTAACTGTGCAGCCTGATAGTAGCTTTTAAAACATGGAAGGGCTAGTCCCCCTTTATCTCTAGGCAGTTGAAGAGTTTTAAATCTTATTCAGGGTCTTGTCCACCGCCAAATGTATCTTGAGATAAATTTGTCCCATTCTATAAAATCTTTGTCTGTTACTTCTACTGGTAGGGTTTGGAATACATATAGTAACCTTGGAATTACATTCATTTTAACAACTTCCACTCTTGAGATCAAACTTGTGAGGGGGATTAAATTCCACCTTTCCATATCAGATTCGATTCTTGATATTAATGCGTCATAATTTAGAGATTTCAATTGAGACAAATCTTGTGGCAGGTTCACTCCCAAGTACTTCATAGATTTTGAGTCCCAATTAAACCTAAAACTCTCTCTAATTTGTCTATCTGGGACATAATTAAACGTGAGAATCTGGGTTTTGCCTTGGCGACACCCACGTTCTAACACAAAAGAGTTTGAAAAATTCCCATTAATTCTGATCCTGGCTGTCAGTTTATTATATAGAGATTGTATAGTTTTGACAAATGTTTCATGAAAACCAAATCGCTCCAGCACCAAATATAAGAAATCCCACCTGACAGAGTCAAATGCTTTTTCTGCATCTAATCCTAATAATATTGCTTCTATTCGTTTTTTGATAATGTGTTGTATAATATGTAATGTACGTTGGATGTTGTCTTGTGTCTGTCTCTGTTTAATAAAGCCTGTCTGGTCCTGATGAATTATGTCTGGTAAAATGAATTCTAAGCGTCTAGCTAAAATAGCAGTGAGTCTGTAGTCCTGGTTAAGAACACTAACTGGTCTATAATTAGAGCACTCCATTTTGTCCTTCCCTTCCTTCGGGATAACCGAAATGTAAGCTTCCCTCCAAGAGTTTGGGATTTCTCCCTCTTTTAGCACCCAATTAAACGCATTCTTTATCAAGGGGATCAATGGTTCTCTGAGCACTTTATAAAACTCTGAGGCGTATCCATCAGTACCCGGGGCCTTGTTTGTCTTCAGCTTTGAAATAGCTGATTTTATTTCTTCTGCTGCGATTTCCTTTGTCAGAGCTGAGTTCTGGGCCTCTGTCACCTTTTGTAAATTTAAGGAATCTAGCCATGTGGCTATGTGATGTTTATTATTTATTTTTGGTTGGGAATATAGATTTTTATAATATAATTCAAAACATTTATATATCTCTTCTGTCTTATATTTTGGTAAATTTGTAGCTGAGTCCCTAATTTTATAAATGTTATTATTTGCCCTTTTGCTTTTTTAATCTGTAGGCCAGCAGTTTTGTAGATTTACTTCCTGCTTTGTAGACGAGATGTCATTTATCTCTGTTTTTAATTTGATATCTTGGTTTATTCTCTCGTCCACATTTTTTGAATGTTCTTTTTCCAGTTTTTTAAGTTCTGATTCTAATTTATTGAGTTTTTCCTGTTTTTGCCTTTTCAAATACGTTGATATAGCAATTACTTTTCCTCTAATCACAGCTTTACACGCGTCCCACAGTACTGAGGGAGACACCTCACCATTATCATTCTCCCTTACATACATCTGAATTTCTTTGATAAACTCTTGCTTCATTTGTCCTTTTAATACACTTATATTTAGCCTCCAAAGTGTTGATTTTGTTTCTTTTGACATAGCCAGAGTCATATATACTGGACTATGGTCTGATATGTCTCTGATTCCGATTTCACACTTTTCAATCCTATAACTGTCCTTGCTGAACATGAAAAAATAATCTATCCTGGAGTATATCTGATGTGGTGCTGAGAAAAATGTATAGTCTTTCCCCTTAGGATTTAATCAATAACACCCAATTCTTTCATTAAATTTACAAACTTCTTATTAATCCCTGGTTTCTGTGTACCACTGGCTGAGCAGTCAAGCTTTGGGTTTAATCTGATATTTAGGTCCCCTCCCCAAATCATAATACCCTCCCCTTCTGATACCACCTTATCAAACAGTTGCCTGTAAAATACCCAGTCTGAGCCTGGGGGGACATACTCATTTAGAATGGTGACCAATTCACCCTCTAATCTCCTATTAATCAGTAAATATCTTCCTTGTTTATCTGATATTTCTGATAGTTTTTCAAAAGTAATTTTCCTGATACCATAATGGCCACTCCTCTTCTATGACCTGTGCTATAAGATGAAAAAAATACTTGGTTAAACCCATTTCTTTTTAGTTTTTCATGTTCTTTCTCTGACAGGTGTGTCTCTTGCTATAGAGCAACTCGGACCCCTTCCCTTCTCATTTTACCTAGTATCTTGGGCCTTTTAATTGGGTTAAGTATCCCATTCACATTATATGAAGCTATTTTGAGTAATTTCTTCTGGGTTGTCATATTCACTATTTCCCTTCTTTCACTCCATACATACCCCTTATGCTACTACAATGGTAAACTGCCTTGAACGAAACAAAACCAAAACCAAAAACATCCACCAAAAAACTGGTGATGCCAACAACCACTTCCATGTGTGGTCTGCATTTTGACCCTAAATGAGTTCTGATGGAAAGTCTGCTCTGAGGGATGACCTCTTCTTTCAAAGAGTCCATACTGTGACCAGCAAGTTCCAAATAAAAGTAAAGAAAAAAGTAAATAAATGCAACTCAAAAGTAGCCCTGACTTTAAAAAAAATAAATAAATAAATATATATATATATATATATATGTAGAGAGAGAGGTAGATATAGTCTGTCAGAATAACCCAAGCTAAGTAAATCAAAACAAGAAGAGGGGGCCCGTTTCTCACCTTTATGCTTCTAAATCTACAGTCCAAGTGTGAAAAAAGCTGCTCAGTCCTCCGTTTGAGATCACTTGACCATCACATCTTGCCTTAGTTCCTCCTAAAGGCTTTCAGTTTCTGTTTAAATCCTGGATCTATCTCCCTAGGTGTTTGGCTCTTCTCTGCTCGGCTGACCTGCCAGGTGAGGCGCCTGATCCTCTCCAGGCCGCTCTCCATAGGTTTCACCACCGTCACCTGAATCCCTCTCCTCGCCATGTCCGTGGTCGCCTCTTCAGCCGTGTTGTAAACGCGGATCTCTCCCTCGTAGAACACCCTTAGCTTCGCTGGAAATGGTGTTTGAAAGCGTATTTTCTTCTCTATCAAAACTTTTTTTGCCTCTGTATATTCTTTGCGTTTTTTCAGTACGTCCGGAGCAGGGCCGGCCCAAGCCTCCATGGGGCCCCTAAGCAAAATTTGATTTTGGGGCCCTCTATTACTGCCAATAATAATGATTATTGATCATTCACACACCTACTATAAACATATCACGAATACACTTTTAAAACTAAATGTGATAACTTTTTGTTGTAGTTAGATTGTAATCCACAGGGATTAATGCCATGGAAGCAGACACCAGATTTGCACATTTACAGAGAAAATCTTTCAATTAATATTTGGCAAAGTCAGCATCTCGCCCTACTGGCCACACAGAGAATCAATACATAAAACCTCAAAGAGCAGCCCGCCATGTTTTACCCATCTATGGTTTTTAATCTGAATTGGTAGAAAATTCAGCTACAAGAGCAGCCTAGGGTTGATTTACACTTAATATTCAAAGTGATATAGTACTAAGTGGGATACTGAATGTCATCTAGGCCAACTAAAAGTAACAAAATAA
Organism: Scomber scombrus; assembly: GCF_963691925.1. Taxonomy (NCBI): domain Eukaryota; kingdom Metazoa; phylum Chordata; class Actinopteri; order Scombriformes; family Scombridae; genus Scomber; species Scomber scombrus. The sequence continues at coordinate 319,886 of NC_084974.1, forward strand.
ACCAATAGTTTACTGTATACACAATCTGCTTTATTATGTTTTGTTTTAAATAAACTGCAACAGCAAATGTACAAAAACAGACGGTAAATAAAATTAATTTAAAGAATATCAGACAAATACTTAAATAATGATGTAAATCAACAGAGGCACCTGAAACAAGGTAACTCAAATGGTTTATAAATAAAATATAAAGTAGTCTGACAGGAAAGAGGGACACTCAGCTGGGTCTACTGGTGGAGCTGCTGATCCCTGCTGCAAACTGGACGCTGAAGAAGTAGATGAAACATCAATGTCGATGACCAAAGATGAAGGACCTATAGGAAAATTAAATTAATATTTTTGGACAAAATTATTCATCTCAGAATATTCTGCAGTACACTGAGCAATTATAAAGGCTGTTTTATTGTTAACTTACCAGGTACAGCTGAGGTTGCAGAAGACACAGAAGGGACAGTGGGCACAGGGGATGGAGCAGAGGATAGAGATGGACCTAAGATGAACAACAACATAAAAAGCTAGCCATGTTATAGTCATATTACACTTGAAAATTATGCTGCTTATCTTCTAAATAAAAAAGTACAGCTATAGCTTGTAATAAGAAAACAAACTGCCAGTAAAACAACTGAAAATTGCTTGAGAAGTTTTGAAATAATATGCATTTGTCTAAAAACATGTCCCTTGTCATATGATTATATCTTATATTAAACAAATATTCATCTCAGTATGATCTGCAGTGCACTGAGCAATTAAAGGCTATTTTGTTGTTAACTTACCAGGTACAGCTGAGGTTGCAGAGAGGACAGTGGGCACAGTGGATAGAGCAGAGGATAGAGATGGACCTGAGATGAAAAACATGTCCCTTGTCATATGATTATATCTTATATTATTACATCTTAATGAGATCATTTGACTAGAAAATAAATATATATGGTGACAGTTTTTGATCACCTGATTCATCAGCCTTGGCTGCTCCTGAGGAGGTGGATTGCTCCTGGGCTGAGTCAGTGCCTCTTCCAAAATACTTTAACAGTGCTCCTGGGGAAGTTTCATATAACGTATGAGCATAATAGGGAGTTTTTTTTTTCACAATTTCTTTATTGATTTTCCATTTTAATGCATACACATAACAACAACAATATAACACATAAAAACAGAAACAAAAACCCTTCTAGCCCACCCTCCTCCCACCCACAATAAGATCTACGGTAAATACAGTTTTGATAATTTCTACTTCACAGTACTAATACTCCAGCCATGGAACCATTATTGAGCCATTTTAAGATCATAAAGGTGGTGGCAACAGATCTTGTCCAGTTCTAGGTTGCACATTCAGATTATTCATGAAGGTTAGGAAAGACGACCACATCTTGTTAAAGTCCTCAACTTTTCCTCTTGCCATGTACGTCAGTTTTTCCAGTGCCAAATTAGATGACAGCTCTGTAATCCATTGGCCCACGGTAGGTCCCTGAATCTCCTTCCATTTTAAGGCAATCACACGTTTAGCTTGCAACAGAGAGAAATTAATTAGTTTACGTTTTTTCACAGTCACTGGGAAATTCTCAGGGTATATGTGCAACAAACATATCTTAGCTTCAACTGGAACAACCTCTTCTGTGAGTTTAGAAATTAAGTCAAGAACCTCTTTCCAGAATATCTGCAGTTTTTGACAGCTCCACATACAACTTCTTCCATACATTTGGTGCAGTAGTCAGGAATATTGGGATCAAAGCGGTGCAAATTAACAGGTATAATATAAGTTCTAAGCAACCATTTATACTGTAGGAGTTTGCATCTTGTGTTTATAGTTTGAGTTTGAGCCAGAAGACATGCCTTCTCCCAGTCCTCTGCACTAATGTCTGATTGTAGATCATTTTTCCATGCAGATAGATAAGAGTGAGAGTTTTCTTTAGAACCTGCTAATAGCAAACGATAAAAGATGGATATTTGACCTCTGCCCTGTAGATTGTTTACCATGAGTCGTTCAATAGTAGAAAATGAGGGTTCTGAGGTAGTTTTAATTTGGGAGTATATGAAGCTTCTTAGTTGCATGTACTTAAAATGATGTTTCCCAGGTAGGTCAAATTTATTCTTTAATTGTGAGAATGACATTAAAATGCCTTCTTCATAAAGATCTTTTATTTTACTTAATCCTCTCTCCATCCATTGTCTAAATCCCATGTCACGCCTCCCAGGAGTGAAGTTTTCATTTCCCCATATAGGTGTGAAACAAGAAAGTTTGGGGATGTCATTTAAAAAGGTGTGGGCTTCATGCCATACTATCAGAGTGTTTTTGAGGAAAGGATTTTGTGTGCGTTTTCCAAGTATTTTAGCTTGCGATGAGTAAAGGTACTGACACAATGGAAGTTCTATTGCATTATTTTCTATCTCTACCCAAGCTGGAACCTCTGTTGTATGAAAGTAATATATGGCTGCTCGGAGTTGGGCTGCCCAGTAATATAGCTTCATATTAGGCAATTTAAGTCCACCACGTTCATAGGGCAGATAAAGGAGAGAAAGACGTAGTCTAGGGCGCTTGTTGCTCCAAATAAAGCAGGTAATGTTTTTCTTAAGAGTTGAGAAAAAAGAGACAGGCAGGGGAAGTGAAATCGCCTGAAAAAGATACAAAAACTTGGGCAGGACAGACATCTTAATAATATTTATACGTCCTATCATAGAGATGGGCATCACATTCCATTTCTCTAGAGATTCTCCTATAGATTTAACAAGTGGGTTATAATTGATTGGTATTATGTCTTCAATGACAGGTGATATTTTAATGCCTAGGTAAGTAAATCCTTCTGGAGTATTAGTGAACTGAGTGTGGATCTGGGGACCTTCTCTCTCTTCCTTGTTCAATAGTAGCAAAGCACTTTTTTTATCATTGTTTTTATAACCAGAGAATTGTCCAAATATCTTCAGCAGATGGTTAAGAGCCTTAAGTGAAGTTCCTAGCTTTGTTAAAAACAAAACAATATCATCAGCAAAAAGAGACAAACAGTGTTCTGTCCTACCAATAGTCATGCCCGTAATGTCAGATGACTGACGGATTGCCATGGCTAAGGGTTCAACAGCAAATAAAAATAACAAAGGGCTCATAGGACAGCCTTGGCGTGTAGATCTACTAAGATTAAAAGGCTTTGAAATTTGATTGTTAGTCGCGATTTCTGCTACTGGGTCAGTATATAATAATTGAATCCATTTAAGGTATTTTTCCCCAAAACCAAATCTTTTTAAGACGTCAAATAGGTAGCTCCATTCGACCCTGTCAAACGCCTTTTCGGCATCTAATGACAGGATCGCATGGTCTCTGGCATTTTGTTTGACATATAGAATATTCAACAGCCTGCGCGTATTGTGAAAAGCTTGCCTGCCAAGTACGAATCCATTCTGGTCGTTGGCGATCAGGTTGGGTATTAGTAATTCTATCCGCTTGGCCAGAGCCTTACATAGTATCTTGGTATCACAAGACATTAAAGATATGGGTCGATACGATGTTCTATCTAAGGGACATTTGCCCGGCTTTAAAAGGAGGGAAATAACAGCAGCTCTTAAAGATGGGGGCAAAATTCCTTTTTCATATGATTCATTAAACATCTCTAAGAGATGGGGTAACAATTTTCCTGAAAATGTTTTATATAATTCTATAGGCAGGCCATCAGGCCCAGGTGCCTTTCCACTGCTCAAGCCTTTCATTGCTTCTGATAATTCTTCAACACATAAATGTTTATCAAGATCAGTTTTAGCTTCTTCAGTTAATGATGGAAACTGGAGTTTATCCAAAAACTCCTTTTGTTTTCCTGAGCTGTTCAGTGAGCTATATTCTGATTTATACAAATTCTCATAAAACTCTTTGAAAGCAGTGTTTATTTCAGATGGATCGATCAGGATTTTCCCATCTTGTAATTTAACTGAATTTATAGCTCTATCAGTTTGTATCCTTTTCAATCTCCATGCTAACAGCTTTCCAGCTTTCTCTCCCTGGTCATAGTATGATTGTTTTAACCACAACAAACTGGAGGCTATTTTGTTGGTGGTTAGCTCATTGTACTGAGATTTCAGCAAGAGGAGCTCTTATTGTTTTTCTGGGGTGTCATTGTGATGAAGTTCTTCCTCTAATTTTTTAACGTTTTGTTCAAGAGTGTTAAGCTGTGAATGATATTTTTTGGATTTATATGTAGTATAACTTATGATCTCCCCCCTTAAATAGGCCTTGAATGCCTCCCACTTTACAGACGCACTGGTTTGGTCAGTATTTAGAGAGAAGTATTCGTCTATTTTCCCATCAATATACTTTACAAAGTCTGGGTTTTGAAGCCATCTAGACTGAAAACGAAATCTAGGCGGTGAGGCCATTACATCAGGTAGTTGCATTATCAAGGAGATTGGTGCGTGGTCTGACAGCAATATACTGTCATACCAACATTTCTCAATTTTTGACAGTAGCCCATGTGAAATTAAAAAATAATCTATTCTCGAGTACGTCTTATATGTGCTTGAAAAGCATGAATAGTCTCTTTTGTTAGGATTAAGATATCGCCAAATATCAGTCAAATTTAGATCACTCATGAACTTTTTGATAATTTTTCTTGTTTGTTGATGAGAGGTATCAATACCAGTTGAACGATCCTGTGTCGGGTCCAACACACAGTTAAAATCGCCACCAATTATGTATTGACCAGGGTAGGATGATATAGAAAGAAAAAGATTTTGATAGAAAGACGGGTCGTCACCATTAGGAGCATACACACATATTAAACTGACTTGAGTGGACACTATTGTACCGTTAAGTATAATATACCTCCCTGATGGGTCTATATATTTGTTTTTTAATTGAAAAGGGATTGATTTATGAATTAATATTATGACTCCTCTGGCATGAGAAGAAAAGAAAGTAGAATGAACTTGACCTGGCCATCTATTCTTGACTCTATTTATATCATTTTCTACCAAATGGGTTTCTTGTAGGAAAATAATATTGGCCCTCATTTGCTTAATCCTATTCAATACCTGTTTCAGTTTTACCAATTTGTTCAACCCTCTTGTGTTCCAGCTAGAGATTTTTAATTCTGATCTAGTAGTCATCTATATTGAAAATAAAATTGCACATTCGAAAGACCTGACCGAAAGAAAAAAAACAAAAAAAAAAAACTTCACAAAACCAAAGACATAGCACCGAGATCCTATTCCCTCCCAAAAACCCTTCATGCACTTCCCCAAACGAAGTACATGTGAACTACAAAATGAGTAAGTAACTCTGGTTATGATCAACGTTTGATCCACACAATGAGGAGCAACGTGATTCATGCACTAATAGGCTACAGCATCATAGGGCTCACTGACATATTGAAAACGGACTTTAAATTCAACCAAGTAAGTTTAAGGTAAACATAAATGAAATGTTAATCAAAAATAATCCAAAGAAATAGATAAATAAATCAAATAAATCAGAGAGAGAGAGAGAGAGAAACGAAAAGAATAAAGAAAAAAAGAAAAAGGAGGAAACAAAACAAAAACAAAAAAGTCACAGTTGGTTATAACTTAAAACTCACATGGAGAAAGCATGAGGAATATACACCTCTCAAACATGTTAGTTTCATTAAATGTCTAGTGAGGATTTTCAAAATAAAGGTACTCAAAGACGGTTTGTCCAAAACACAAGTCCTCCGTCATATAATCGTAGTGGTTTTCAGGTTTACCGTTACCTTATTTACTTGATTTAGTCCAGAAAATAGACTCATCGGCTCTCGGAGCTTGGGCATTCCTGCGGAGTGCCGGTGCCGGTAGATCGTTGTGGTGGATTGTTACGAAGGAAATCCTCTGCCTCGGTGACGGACTTGAAGACGCGGCGCCTGCCGTCATGGGTGATGACCAGGTGAGCGGGGTAGAGCAGCCCGTAGCGGATGTTCATGGCACGGAGCTTCGCCCTCACGCCATCGAATAGACGCTGACGCTGTCTGGTCTCAGTTGACAGGTCTGGAAAAAAGCTGACCCGCTGATTATTGTAGTGCACCTCCCTCTGTCTTCTGGCTGCTTTGAGTGTGTTTTCACGGTCTTTATAGTTCAGAAATTTAATAACAATTGGTCTGGGCGCTGAAGACCGGCTTGTGTTAGCTTGGCCGACCCGGTGTGCACGCTCAATCACAGGGGTGGGGGTCAGAGTATCGCCCAGTAGCTTGGGAAGCCAGCTTTCCAGAAAACTGCACATGTCAGGGCCCTCGGTTTTTTCAGGGAGACCGATTAGTCTCAGGTTGGAGCGTCTTGCTCTGTCTTCTTGGTCTTGGATTTTATTGCGCAACATCTCTGTTGTACCTTCCAGTTGTTTCACTTTTTGTTGGAGAATGGTGACATCATCCTCTGCATGCGATATTCTCTTCTCAGTTTCGCCAATTCTCCTCGACTGGGACAACAACTCTCCCTTGATACTGTTAACAGCCCCCAGCATGTCAGCTGATTGTTGGACGAAATCCTTCTTCAGAGAGCGTATTGCATTCAGTATCTCAGTATTTGACGCTCCGCCGCTAGCATTAGCCTCCTCGTGGTTGTCGTTAGCATCTTGGCTAGCGTCGGTCATAGCTGTGTTGTTTTCTGCTGTTTGACTCGGAGATTGTTGTCCTTGTTTGTTGTTTTTCCGTGTCATCATAATCCCCGGGACTTTTCCAAGTATAAAACTGAGTTTGAGTTAACTTTTAGCCGTTCCTTTTAGTATTTTCTCAGAAAGTCAGTGACGAGCCAAGTTACTGCGTGTCTGTCAGTCGCACTCCATAACCGGAAGTCTCGCATAATAGGGAGTTGATGTAAAAGGAATATGTTTATTTACTCACATAAATTACTGTGCTCTGCAGCAAACAATTGCAAACAACATACCTCAAACTATAAGTTAACTAAGTTAATTCATTAATGCAAAACCATACTGCTAGCAAACGTCACCGCGTTTGTAATTAACGTAAGTTATTAAACATTTGCTATTAAACATTGTTATCAAAAACTTGTTATCAAAGTATTACACAAACACAAAAACGTTAGCTAGCTAATTTGCTATTATAGGCTAACGTAGTTGGAACAAAATATCAACAATAATTAGGGACTTTCCTAATTTGAGGAAACTTTTCAAACTCTCCTTGACACCAAATGTTACATTACCAATACATACCTTTATCTTGTCGTTTTTCCTCATCTTCCTCTTTCTTCCTTTTTCTTTTTTCTGCCCCTGAAGGGTAGGTCCTCTTTTGTTACATTATTCACCTGCTCCTAGCTCCTAGATGCTCAGTGCGCACTGCACGGTTGGATGCACTGCACACAGCGGAGCTCTGACATTTCGAGCAGTAGGAAACTACACTCTGTTAACATAATATTGTTTTTGTTTTTTTTTGTACAAGAACGTACATTTGATAATATATGAATCATCATCACTCACACATGGAAAAAAACAATTAATTACTTTTTTCTTTTTTAAATCAATTGCTCTTGGGGGCCTCCTTGTGGTCACGGGGCCCTAAGCAGCTGCTTAGTTCGCTTATGCCTTGGGCCGGCCCTGGTCCGGAGCATAATCATGGTCGAGAAACACCTTTCTCCCCTCGTACTCAAAAACCTCTTTTCTGCCACGCGATCTTTATGATCTCTTCTTTGTTTCTGAAGCTCATGAATCTCACCACTATGGAACTCGGCGGGGAACCCGGGGGGGGGACGTGACGCTAGAGCCCATTGAGCTCTCTCAATCCAAAGGTGAAGAGAAGGTGGCAGCGCCAGCTTTTCCCGTAGAAGCGATTCAGTGAAATCAATCATAGAGCTGGCGTTGTCCTCCGCTCCCTCCTTCACCCCATGAATCCTGATGTTTTCCCTCCTCGACCGTCCCTCCTGATCCACCAGCCTGTTTTCGAACTGTTTCTGTAGCTCCAGCAGTTCAAACGTGGTGTCCTCAATGTGCTGCAGACGCTCCTCGGCTTCCACTATCCGCGTCTCAGCGTTGTAGATCCTGTTATTTGTTTCCCTGAGCTCTTCCTTAATTTCCTTTCAGAGTGTCTGTGTTTTCACGACGGAAATCACCTAGTTCTCGCAGTATTGTCTCCAAATTTGCCATTTCTTAACTGGACTGTCCCACTTCTTTTCCACTGCTCGGGCTCGTCTCCCTCGACCGTGCAGCCGCTGTTAGCTCGTGGTCCTCTCCCGCTAGCTCTGATGCTAGCATATACTGTTCATCGTCTCCGTCGACGTTTAACTCGGGTTTTTGAGACTTTTTGCCTGATTTTCCTCTCGTCATTCTCTTTGCCCTTTCTGTCCTGCAAAACTATTCTCAACTATAACTGCTATTTTTTAAAACTGGGAATCTCATACTTCATTGTTTTGATGTATAATTTTAATAGGTTTATACTGTATAGGTAGATTTGTGGGGGATCGATCCCTGTAGGGTGTTATTTCATCCATATGTGCATATATGTTAACTGAAACACAGTTAGAAGGTGATTTTGCTTTGTGATATTAATTGCCTGTTAATGAATGTTAATGGAAATAAAGTAAAAAAAAGAAAAGAAAAAAAGAATGGTCCATGCATCAATCAATCCTCCTGCAGCTGATATTGAATAATAACAATACAGCATGATTGCAAGAGTAAACTCACCACTGTGTCAGAGGATCCACAATGACATGATTTCTGAGTCCATACAAACATCTTCAGAAATATGCCAACAATCTCAAGAATGCCACCCAAGATTATTTTACTAGCCATTTTGCAGTGAGTCAAAGAGGCTAGGATTTTTGCCTCAGTAATAATTGCTTACATGGCACATTTAGGCAGGACTAAAATTAGAGTCCTGCTGATATTATATCCCAGTAATACGTAACCCAATCCCATCAACAAATGTATTAAGATGCCAAAAAGCTGGCATGTTGTTTATTTGATTACATGGCAGAATTAAACAGACTGGATGGCCAAATGTATTTGGGATTATGATGCATTTGATTATCTGCCAGAGCTGAATATGTAACTGTTAAATGTGCTTGTACATTGAAATGAATGACTACCATTTTAAAATGTTTGGCACACTGATCTGGAGACATGGCTGGATGGTAGGATTTAATATAACCTATTGTGCTTGTGGTTTGTGAGTTAACCTAATAAGATTCATGTAACATTTTCAGTTTCATTACTGTCACATGAAACAATAAATAGTCCACTGATAGCCTGCTTATGTTGTTATCATTGTGAAATTCTTAATAAAGGAGGTTTACTATTTAAAAATGTAATAGATACATTTTAAATATTTATTAAAGTAGGTGAAGGAGTACTTCATCTTCTCACCTTCTGTACTAACAGAGAGCTCAGACAAAGAGAAAGAAGGGCAGATGCAGAGACAGGATGATAGCAGAGAATCAGACAGATTAAATAAGCATTGTAATATAACCACAGCCCTGATTGCACAGTATCTGTGCTTTAGTGCTCTCATCAGTGGTGTAGTCCAGGGTATACGCAGGTATACGGCGTATACCCACTTATCTTTCAGTCAGCATTGCGTATACCCACTTCTAAATCCCCCCCTGATGCGCACCATTCAGTACTATCTGCGAGCCAAATTGCCTATTTTCTTCCTAGGATGGTGAAGCCATGACCCACGTTACTCTTCCTCTAACTGGCTAGTACTCGCTGTCAATCTAATCAGTAAACTGAGGAGCCAATCGGAGGCAGGGAAGGGCGGGCCATGCCGAGGTAAATATTGCTAACCGACAAATTTACTTTTACAAGTTTACTTTAAATGATTTGCATTTATGATATGCAATGAACCAGTAAGTTTAGGTAGATTGCTAGTTTGGGTAACTTCTGAAACATTGGACACAGAGAACAGTGCAACACAAATAATACAACATGTTGCCAGTGAGATGCAGAGCAACATGTCAGTAGCATTATAGCATCATCCTTAAATTAGCTGTCCTAATTGATGAGGCATCTTGTTTAAGTCACAAAGCTGTCATGACAGTTTCCATTAAAGCATCAATTCAAGAAGAAAGCACTTTTGAGTTTATCTGATTGATTTTGATGTGTGGAAGAGAATGATATGTGGATGTTTTAATCTAAGGTGAAATATGAACAAGGATGAATTGTCAAATTCAGATCTGAAGTATTTTATATAAATAAATGTTCAAAAAATAAGTGAAACACCATGTTTGTCTCATTTATATTGTACATTCATGCAGGCTGCCTGTGTGACCATTAATACCTACAAACTGCTCCTGATCAAGTCATGTTAATTTTATAATAGTGGCACATCTGGCCCACACTATCTGTTTCAAATCAGCTGTTCAAAGAGACAGTTTATAAAAGAAACTACTGACTTGCCAAGTGAGAGAATAGGTGTCATTCCTTATTCCTTAGTCCATCCACAGTGTAGATGGACTAAGTTCACTCACAATGCGTAGTTGTCTCTCACTAGTCTGTGGGTCGGTATTGGTTTAGTAATTTCATAATCCTTCCTCCCTGAGATCAAGCAGCAGAAATTATGCTACAATGAGAAAATACTACTGACGGATTTTTGGGTAAACTAAATAGAGTAGTCTTACATGTCACTGTTTGTAAAACAGGGCGTTTTTCTGGGCTGCGTTAAAAAAGGGCACAAATTGAGTGGTCCTTCTCCAAGGACCACTACACCACTGGCTCTCATCAACATAAAATATCAAGATATCTCAACTCTGTTTTTCCATTGAAGTTTAAAAAGTTCAAGGCCATCCAGGCTGTGATGTCTTCAAGACATGCCAGAAGTGGTGTGAGGGAGAAAGCATTTTTCTTTTTCAGTGGCACATATATCTGACTGTCGTCAGCATAAAAGTGGAAAGAGATGCCATGCTTTCTCAGGATGGAGCCCAGTGGCAGTAAATACAGAGAAAAAAGCAGGGGCCCTAAAATTGACCCCTGTGGCAGTGGAGTAGAGCTGGATTTCGAAGTTCCAAGGCTTACACTCATGCTTCTGTCGGGCAGATAAGATTTGAGCCACTCCAGTGCAGTACCACAGATGCCCACTAGGTGGCGTAGAATTGGCCAGCACGCTGTGGTCAAGACCAGGTTTTTTAATTAGGGGCTGCACCACTGCATGTTTAAACCTTAGGGGAACGACACCAGAAGACAGACTGCTGTTTATGATAGCCAGAACCGACTGCCCTATACTAGGGAAAACCTCTTTAAAGAAACTAGGAGAGACAGCATCACAGGGAGAGCCTGATCGCTTAATATAGCCAACCAGATCGTCTAAAAACGACAGAGACACAGGCTCAAACTTATCAAGAGCTGCAGAACAAGGCACAGGGACAGCGGGGTCAGGTGCAGGAGCTGAAACGAGAGTCCTAGCAGTAGCAACTTTATCAATAAAAAAGTGCAGGAAGCTATTGCACATTTCAGGAGATGCCTCCAAGCTGACAGGCTGTGGGGCATTAAGAACAGAGTCAATGGTTTTAAATAACACCCGCGGGTTTTGACGATTGGACTCAATGATGTTTGACAGTTATTCTCTTTTGGTCTCTTTAATAGTATTCTGGTAGCAGCGCCAGCAGTCCTTTAGGATTTGGAAGGAAACCTGCAGCTTGTCCTTCTTCCACTTACACTCAGCTTTGCGACACTCCCGTCTAGCTGCACGATTAAACCAGGGCTCAGATTTAGCCTTGGGCTGCACAGTTTTTTTTGGAGCCACAGAATCCAGTATGGTTAGGCAGGAAGAGTGAAACCAAGAGCTGAGGTCCTCTGTGTTAACAGAGGCAGGGCGGACACAGAGCTGATCAAAAGCCACAGAGAACTGGCCAGCAGTAAAAGAGTTAAAAATCAGACGGCTCTGAACAGGGGCGCCAGATTTAACATCAGCACAGGAGAAAGCAACTTCAAACAGTACCTATATGATCAGAAATCAAATCGTCATAGATCTCCAAGTTAGACACAGATAAACTATGAGAGAGGACGAGGTCTAATGTGTCCATGTTCATGTGTGGGACCAGACACACACTGCACCAAATTGAAAGAGTCAATAAGGCTTAAAAAGTCCTTCACCAACAGCTTATCAGGACAACACACGTGAATATTAAAATCCCCAAGACTTTTTCTCTGGGATTTTAATTTTTAAAGTCTGGAATGGGCTTAAATGGTACTGTGACACCGTTTAAGCCCATGCGTGTTCATGATTTATTTACTAAATATCAAAAATATTGATTTAAAAAAATAACAACAGCTATATACTGTATATGGTTACATGTAACCCTAACCTCTTTTAAGATGGAAGATGGAATGCAATTGCAGTAAGACCAAAATGGGGACATACACAGACTTTCACAGGTTGTAGGACCCTGGCTTTTATTAAATATTTGAAAGAACTGTAATACATTTAGATGAAACCCTCCACCTGCTGGAAGCTTTGCTCTAATTAACCTCCATACACTGTGCAAACCAGAAATTGTTCCATTTGACCTACAAGTTTGGTGAGACAGTGATGGATGAGGCAGACTGTTGAAAAAAGCTCATTCAGTTGACAGAGCGTGGATGAATTAAAGCTACGTCATTTCTGCTGGATCCATACAAATGTGGAATGTCATTCATTCTTTCCCAATGATTCTCTTTGTAGGCTATATAAAGCCAACAAAGAGAATATTTAGTTGGACACAGTGATATCAGGCTATCATGATGTGATTCTTATTTCTAACAGGATGTACCTTTACTGTCAACAAACTGCTCTTATGTGTCTGTTATTTTTACACACACAAGCACCCATTGATAGTTCCATCATTTCAGAGTACATTAGCCTATATTGACTTACATTAACTTCCTGAAGACTTAGCCTATCCTAACCTTAACCATCACAACTAATTGCCTAACCCTAACATAACTCTAAACTTACCATAACTTTAAACCAATTATTTACCAAAATTAATTTAGCTACACACACACACACACACACACACACACACACACACACACACACACACACACACACACACACACACACACACACACACACACACACACACACACCGGGACTTACAAAAACGTGTAGCCCATAATAATACCTAGCTTTTAGCTTCTTACCTGCATTTCGGAGTTTACGGTTTCTAAGCACAGACACAATGACCAGCAGGTTCCCCAGCACATCCACCACAGTGGTGAAGATCAGCACACTGGCCAGCGCCGTGACTGCCCATGCAGGACGCGCTGCCTCCTGACTCGGCTCCGGCCCGTGTTCAATCCGGTTCTTTAACAACGACTCATCCTCTGGCATGTCCATCGCCTCTATTGCCCCTCTTTCACACCCCGCGGTCGGTGTGACTGATGGCTGGCATGCTGTTTCACAGCCAAAGATGTCAGTCGTGTCCCTCTGTGGCCGCGGGTCTTCTCAGCGCTGTCACTGCGTCCAGCCGCGTAACCTTCGTCAGAGTCGGGAGCCGCTGACAGTCCACCTGAAGCGGACCGCAGCCCGTCAAGAGCCATAGACAGTCCAGGGAATGCTGAATGCTGAGAGAAAAGGTGAACCTCCTCCACCTCTTATTGTCTCCTCTGCTTTGTCTCTCCAAAGCTCATGCCTCTCATCGCTCCTCTTATCTTCCTCTCCAGACGCCCCCCCCCCCTACACCTCTGTCTGTGGGACTACAGGGAACTGGCTCAATCTCCTCTGGCATGCTGCGGTCTGTACAACTACTGGGCTGTACTGTAGTGCGTACAGGATGGCTTTTTTTCACTGTGATAATTATGACAGACCATTGCAACATGTCATCCAGTTGTTTCAGTAACCCTTTGCCACTGATCAAGGTTTTGATGTTCACATAGGAATAAGAGGAGGATGATCTATCATCTACTTGAACTTCTGTTCTTGAGTTGAGTTTTGATTCTGATGTTAAAAATGTTGAATTATTTTAGCCTATCGGTTATATTCTGTGAATCATTGAAATGGTAGGCTAATTGTCTCAGGTGTTTACCATAGCAGACTGTGGGATCTTGTACTGGGCCTTCAATGGTCACAGATGACCCTGCTGCACACACACACCGTACTCATACCTCCTGACTACTGTAATAGTATTATCTATAAGCCTTCAATATACTCCAGTATATTCAAAATTCTGCTGCCCACTCAAACGCGTTCTAATGACCACATCACCCCCGTCCTTCAGAACCTCCACTGGCTCTCCATCCCTCACCACATCAAATATAAACTGTTCCTCCTCACCTTCAAATCCCTCCACAACCTTGCCCCCTGTTACCTCACTGACCGGCACCACCTGTACACTCCTTCCCGTAACCTCGGTTCATCAGATGCAAACCTCCTCAGAGCCTGCTCAGCTGCCCCCCCCACTCTCTAGATCTCACTCCCCAAATGCCTATGTGATTGTCCTGACTTCATCAAATTCAAATCTCTCCTAAAGACCTAACTTTTTAAATATTTTAATGTTTGTTTTGTTTGATTGTTTTGTTGTTTTCTTTTATTTGTTTTTCTATTTTTGTTTCTTCTTCCCTACATTGCTTTTACGGATTGTGTTTTCATTTATTCTGTATGGTTCTATTGTTATAATTTATCTTTGATTCTGTAAAGCGTCTTTGAGTTTTGTTAAAAGCGCTCTATAAAATACATGTATACACATATTTAATACATTATTAAAGTGGAAACAATTTGCACACTACCTCATAATTCCACATAAAAATAAGTCAATTGAGTTAAAAATCGCCTTAGCTCATTTACCCATTAGCTCAAACCACCAGCTCAACTAGCAGAAATGATGCATACCTAGTTTCGCTCTTGACTACTGCAGCCATCTCTGGGCTTTATTCAGACCAAACCAGGCTAGTGGAGGTGTGGGCTATTTCCCAGGAGAGTCCCACTCTCAGCTGGACATTGCTGTACCTACCAGGATAGTCCAAGGATCACCATCAACACAGAGAAGATTATGGACAAACACAGCTCTGCTAATACTGGTTGTAGAGTAGCTGAGTTATCTTTTTTTAATTTTTTGTATTAAAGTTTATTGTTATAACATTCAATACACACTTCAAAAAAGGAAAACAAACCTAGGTGAGGAGGGTTGGCAACAATAAATACAGTGGCTACATCAATACATATGCCCTTTTTTTTTTGGTTTCTCTTCAGTCTCTCTCCAACAGAAGATCAAGAGGAAACAACACCATTTACACATAATCCTACTGGATTATAGAGTTCAAGTATGACCTAATTGTATCCCACAGACCTTCCAGGTCCAGATCAAGGTGCCTCAGTGTAGCGGCTGCTCTTTCCATCCCAATTAAATCAATAAATTCTTCCAGCCAACTGCTTAAACTGAAACAATTTAGAGTTCTCATCTTCCAGTTCATAATCATTTTTCGTTTAGCAGCGAGACAATCCAGTGTTACAAATCTCATTTTGTTTGCAGGTAACTCATCTATTTTATTTCCTAGTATACACAAAGTAGGATTTTTATTGACAACAACCTGGAGGATGTCTGAGAGGGCATTTGTTACCTCTGACCAGAGGGAGTTCAGGGCATTCCCACAAACAGTGCATCAGGGTGCCTCTATTAGCACATCCATGCCAGCATTTGTCTGAGATATTAGGATTGATTTTATTACATTTTACAGGGGTAATATATGCCTTATGCAAAATGTTCAATTGAATAATTATATATCGGATACATTTTGATATTATAGAAGTATTCCATATGCTCTGCCAACTGACTGTTGCGAGAGGGGTCCCCATGTCTTTCTCCCAGCAAAATTGCTTTGGTTATTTATTCTGAGCTGCAGAAATGCTCAAGAGTGTATATAAGCTAGAGACCTGACCTTTCCTAGCAACAATGTCCCATAACTTATCGTCAATGTCCTTCTCTGTTGCCATTGGTGCCCCTTTATGGATTTTAGATTTAATTATAGAGTCCAATTGTTGATAGTGTAAATAACAGGTGTCATCTAGGAAATATTATTCCTTAAGATTACAAAATGGAACAATTTTCCTATCACTCATTATATCTCCCAAATACTTAATGTTAGAACTATGCCACCTGGTATTAACTAATGGTTTGCCTCCTGCTGAAAATAGAGGATTGTGCCATAAAGGGCAAGAAAGGAGAGAGGTTCCTGTGACTTTTATGAATTTCTTTAGCAATATTACAAGAAAAAATCATAATTGGATTGTCAAGTTTTGCAGGAGGATTTGGATAAAACCATAAGTACGCTGTCCATTTAGTAGTTTACCATAATGAATATGTAATATGAGACGTTTTAACCCCAGTGTGTAAAATACAGGGAGGAGAAAATGTAAATATGTTATTTATCACACATTGTGATTTACCAAACCTGAAGGTATTATTTCTGATGCTAACTGTGTCTATAAATAATACCTTTGAAGGACAGATATTAACCTGCTGCACTGTGCTCAGATGACTTCTGTTACTGTAGAGAGGAGGAGACAGAGACACAATGACAGAATACACACAGGACAGTTTTTCCACCTGTGTTAATAATTTTGGAGTGTAATATTTTTGGTTTTACTAACAGCATTGACTTCGTCACAAATACTCTCCATATGTGGTTTTTTTTTTTATTTTT
The DNA here is from genome assembly GCF_963691925.1 of Scomber scombrus. Lineage (NCBI taxonomy): Eukaryota > Metazoa > Chordata > Actinopteri > Scombriformes > Scombridae > Scomber > Scomber scombrus. The sequence continues at coordinate 336,432 of NC_084974.1, forward strand.
ATAACTCAATATATTTGTTAACCTCTTCCACTAGAACCTGATCACATTTCATTTTGTTCTTGCAGTTTTCTGCTCGTCCAAACTCTCCATAAAGACAGAAAACCCTCATTTAAGCCTGTATATTTGTGAATTTGTGATGAATCTGCTGACGGAAGCGCAACACAGCTGGAGCTGTTCGGTAAGGAAACCAGTTAAATTGGAAACCAGGTGGGCCATAACACCGGGGCTGGGGAAAAAATTCCCGGTGGATTTCAGGGCCTCACTCCGCCACTGACTTCTCCTCAGCAAAATCCAAAAAGCAAAAATTGGACAATGCCATCGCTGGAGCAAATGAACAACCTAAGGTTCATAAAGCAATTATTTGTCCGAGAGTGAAGAAAGGGTCAGAAACATATGCACAGTTTTTTTATTCCTTGAGCAAAAACTGTCCCAGGAGTGCAGCACTGATGGCTAGGGAGAATTACTTTGAGGAATTTGTGCCCAAATCTCGCATGCTCCCTAAAACTTTACTTGAACACAGAACTTCAGAGACTTTGCATCTACCTCCCAAAGATCTTGAAGAGCTATGCCAGGACTTCCAGCTACACAAGCTCACTCCCTGTCAGGTCCAGGCTGTAGAGAAGGCAACACAAAGTCAGGGTGCATCCAGGATATGGTTTAATCAAAGAGCTGGACGCATAACTGCCTCACGGCTTAAACAAGTCCTAAAGAGTAATCCCCAGCAACCACCCAAGAGCTTGATAAAGGCCATATGCTACCCAGAAGCACACAGGTTCACCACAGTCGCAACAAGGTATTTAGGGTTTGAATTAGGATAAGACAGTGGTAAAATTTTGGGTTCATTTTAAAAGTCATTCAAACTTAAGTGGATGGGAGGGTCCACACCACAGCTCTTAAGCTGTGATCTGGACTCCACCATCTACTTTTGTTAGAATGATTTTTAAACTATAGTTTGTTCTAGGTTTGTACAGCAAAGGTCAATATTAGTTATAGGGTTATAAAGCAAGGACTATGCAGGTGTAGGGCCAAGAAGAGGGAGTTGGATAATAGTCAGTATTTAAATCACTATACTGGTTCTACATCCATCACTGAGTAAAAAACTTCCTTTTCATTTTTTGCTTATGTATACTGTTTACAGTTACGGATGCAAACATGAAACAGAAGCCAGACGAGCATATGAAAAGCAGATGGGACTGGAGCATGAGGGCTTTTCTTGTATGGACAGTGGTCTCTGGCTGAGTCCCAAGTGGCCATACATGGGAGCCTCACCTGATGGCATGGTCAGGTGTGACTGTCACGGAACTGGCATTTGCGAGATAAAGGTAACATTCAATTTCATTATAAACATGCTGCAATATAAATACATGTTTTTAATGGCTGAAAAAAACAGGGCACATGCAATGAATTGCATTTGAGAGTATATGGTCCCTTTTAACTGTATATTACAATAAACAATGATCATATTTTGCAACCTGTCTTCTGTGCTTTTCCTTGAACCCAAACTGCTTCTGTGTGCTTTTTCATTCTATTGTTGACATGTTCTTTTCACTGCGACTTATAGTGCCCACACAATCAGCGAGATGAAATTAATCTGGGCATGTGTGCTGGAACCCCAGGATTCTGCCTCCTCGATGATGGAGATGGAACTGGACCGGAGTCATGCCTATTACTCCCAAGTCCAGGGACAGCTTCATGTTGTGGGTGCTGATTATTGTGAATTTGTGATGTGGAATCGGAACGACATGTTTGTGGCCTTTGATCTACATCACATCCTGCAACACCTGGACAGCAGAGGAACATACGTCAGAACGCTGTTCCTGGATTACAGTTCTGCTTTTAATACCATCCGCCCGGGCAGGCTGACTGAGAAGCTGACAGACCTGTCAGTCCGACTCCCACCTGTAACTGGATCTTGGATTTCCTGACTGAAAGACCACAGGTGGTGAGGATGGGAAGGAGGGTGTCTGCAGAGCTCACCATCAGCACAGGATCACCACAAGGTTGCTGTCTCAGTCCTAAACTCTTCACCCTGTACACACACGACTGTGTCTCCACCCAGGACAACACCATCATCATTAAGTATGCGGATGATACCACCATCCTGGGCCTCATCGGGGGGGGGGGGGGGGGGGGGGGGGACGAGTCGGGCTACAGGAGTCTGGTGAATGACATTCTCGTCTATGGTGAGGCGAACGACCTATGCCTCAACACAGAGAAGACAAAAGAAATAATAATGGACTTTAGAAAAAAACCACCCCCCCTGCAGCTCCTCATCATCAAGGGGACTGAGGTGGAGAGGGCTGACAGTTACAGATTCCTGGGACTACAGGTAACATCAGATCTGAGCTGGACTTTGAACACTGCTGCCACAGTGAAAAAAGCCCAGCAGAGACTGTACTTCCTCAGGCTGCTCAGAAAAGCTGGTCTGCACTGTCGCCCTCTCACCCAGGTCTACAAAGGACTGATAGAGAGCATCCTCACCACAGGCATCACTGTCTGGTATGGGAATACCACACAGACAGAGAGGAAGGCTCTACAGAGAGTCATAAAGACTGCAGAGAGGATCACCAGAACCGAACTCCCCTCCATGGACACAATCTACATACAGTGCTGTCAAAAAAAGAGCAGAGAGAATCATCAGAGACACACTAGATCCAGCTCACTCCCTGCTCAAACACAAACAATGCACATACAACCTCAGACACAGACGACCGGACAGCATCATCACAAACACAACACGTTTCTTTAACAGCTTCTTCCCTGCCACAGTGAGACTCTCGGCCAAAACAAGATGAACTACCTCACATTATATATACCATATTTAATTTACTATATTTCTTTATATTGTCTTCCTAATTTTTCCCATACACAGGGTTTTTATGCACTTGTTTAGTATGTGTATGTGTTTTATGAATGTGTCCTTCTTGTGTGTCTTTTACATTTTTGTCTTGACTCTGAAAAACCACACAAAAATTCCTATGTGTACAAGCACAAATGGCTAAATAAAGTTCTTGAATCTGGAATCTTGAAAGAATTGTGCCTGATTTTGAGTTTTGGGAAGATGCAATTCCTAAAGCTGAAACATTTTTCAGAAATTGCATACTTCCTGAAGTACTGGGACAGCAGGTTATAAGTGACATGTGATAAAAAACACAACTAACATGACAGTCTTTTTGAGCAAGTAGATATTTATTGAGAAGATTAAATTATATTGAGAAGACAATAATAATAATACAAATGTACAAAATATTTTAATAGATGGATAGGTGTACTTAAAACTATTTTGCAACAATGTGCAATTACAAACTGGATTCAGTTGTATTAAAGATCAAACTTTTAGGGCTCAATTCTGTCAAAGGTATTGTAGAGTATGGCACAGCTTTACCATTTTATGTCTTCCTGTGTTCATACTGATTTATAATTATGAATGACTCAATCAACTGTCATTTTTCTAATTTAGTTATTTACAGCTCATTACAGCACCAATTTAGTTATTTACAGCACATTAATAGTTATTTACAGCACATGGATACATTTTGTAATTTCTAGTCCAGTGAGACAACAGACAGATTTGACAAGGCACAGCAAATAAACCCAATCTTGTCAATCAATGACAATGACTCACCTTGTTTTGTAGCCATGTGTTCTATGGGCATAGCTCTGCTTTGCAGTATCTGATATTTCCTTCTGACTAATCCTATGACCCTTTTAACATGAATTCGCACATTTGCTATTTTTCTGGTTTGTTCCACCTCATATGCTGACAGTTGTCTTTTCCCCTTGGTGAATGCAGGCATCTGTAGTGAAGCACAGTAAAATCCCACACTATCTCCAACATTAAATCCACGGTCAGCTAGAACAATATCTCCAGGTAAAAGGTTTTGTAGGAGACCGCTCTCTTCAGTGATCTGTTTATCGCTAACTCTTCCTCCCCAGGCAGGAGACATGTAAGAGACATAACCTTGGCGAGCAACACCAATCAAAAACTTAACAGTGTTGTGATGCTTGTAGTTTGACCATGTTTGTGCTCTAGCTAGCAAATTAGAGGGCCTCTCAATAAACACTTCAAAGCAGTCAACAATCACAGCAACTCTACATCCAAATGCTTGCCTGAATCCCATTGGCATTGTAGCTTGAAGTACATGTCGCTCTGGCCACTCAATTAAAAACTCTAATCTCTCATAAAGTATGCCAATTAACTTGTGCCAAACTCTAGAAACAGTGGAGTAAAATATGTTTGAACCTGAAAGCCAAATCTTTCAAAGGGAGATTTAGGGGCCATCCACATGGAGACGATTTTGGAGTGAAACCGCAAATGTCTTGTGCGTTTAGGCCGACCTTAACGATGGATCCGGAGTTTTCGCTGCATGAAAACGCACTTTTTTGAAACCTGGTTCGAAGGTGGAAAAGTCCAAAACGTTTCAGGTTTTAGATTCGTGAGAACACCAGAAACGAAAACGATGATGTCATCACCCCTCGACCCGACCCTCTAGCTTTTGACCTCTTAAGGCCGCGACGTCTCATAACAACAACCCACAATGGCGGAATACAGCCTAACCCCGACGATGCTGGCGGTGCTGCAGCAGATAATGACCCTTCTTAACACGCTAGGGGGATCTATATTACAGCAAAACCGATATATAGATATATAGATATATAGATATATGTTGTTCGGTTATTTCTGTTTGTATACAGCGGGCAGGCTTTATGCGCATGCTCCGCCTCTTCTTATTCGTTTTTCGGTGGATTTCTGTAGCTGAAACAGCGCCACACACAGGCCTGGAATATGTACTGCAGCGTTTTCGAGAGTTAATGCGTTTTGGGAATGAGTCCATCGTTTCGGAGAAATGTCTGGCCCCCTTGCCGAGAGAAATTTCGTTTAGACGAAATCTGGCTTCGTCTAAACGGCCTTTTAATCTCAACCTCAGCAGAACCAAAATTAATTGCTCAAATTTAGAGAGCGCAGACATAGGACCATAGGTGATGTAAGGCTCACACAGCTTAAAAACCTGCATCAAAACTAAGACATTAGGGAGCCTGGTATAAAATTTGGTCCTGTCTTCGCTCTTCTCAAAAGACTCTTGACTAAACAGTGTATCCATTGCTTTGGTACGAAGATCTATCAGCTCTTTTGTGGTTTGCTTCAGAACATCTTCCATTCTCTCAATGTCATGTAAGGTCCGTCTGACAGCTTGCATCTGCATACAATATATAGAAGGAGGGGGTGCAATAAGTTATTCAAATTTCTCCAAAAATATATCTAATTTTCTTATTGTCTACATTTTTATTTGGTCAAATTTATTCACTTAATTGGTGACTTCACTGACTTAGTTATCAATGTTTTGAAAGCCTTATTCAAAGTTTACATAGATTAGTTGCTGTCATGATCATGATTTGTCATATGCAACAATAATATTGGCTACACATTAAAACAATTAATTTACCTTGTCGATCATTTGACATTTCATTGAAGTCCTCTGATTGTGGGCTGTCAGACTGCTGTGGATCTGGGCTCTCTGTTGCCCCTGAGCTTCTTTGGTGGTGTGCCCTAGATTTCATCCTCACCTCTCGTTGACGCGATGATTCTGACTCAGCCTTACCTCGCTGGTAACCGAGGTTAACTGTAGGAGCCCAGTCTACAGACTCAACGTCCTTTAAAGCGCTGGGAAATCCTAAAGAAATAAACCAACGGCCCTAATTACACGTATGCGCCGCATAGAACTCGTATTGTTGTTAAGAGGTACAAACTCCAACAAAGCCATGAAAAAAACTACCTTTACTGTTACAGAGTAAATTAACAGTTAACTATATTATAATGTTACATAAACAAAGCTACAAAAGGCAAGTTACCTTTGACGAAGTGGTCGCTACACACACAGGCATTATCCGACTCTGCTCCTCCTGACTGTAAACAAAGGTTGAAAAGCCAATTTTTCCGGCGTTTTTCAGTCAGTTTCCTGCATTTTTCCCCTTTGTGGACAACTACTTTAGGAACTCGATAGAAACTCTTGCTGGTTTCTCGGTTGGAACGATTAGAGCAACCATACACAACACAGAAACTCGGCATGACTGCCTAGACCGCTTCTTCCCAGTAAACAAGTTGTGGCGAATTACTCATTAATTACTTCCTGCTGTCACTATCTGTCACTTTCTGTCATGTTTTGTTTACCTTTTTGACTGCCCTCTGGTGGTTCCTTTGTGTACGGCCTGGCCATGTGGTTTTGGCTGGAGCTGCCCATGATTGCCTAATTGTTTGCCACCTGCCCCTGATTGTGCTGGCCTAATTGATTGGCCTACTTAAACTCTGCTCACTCCATGCTCTGTGTCAGATTGCCCTGTCCTTCTCTCTGTGAGTGCTGTTGGAGCCCTGAACTTTAAGTTTGACCTCTTTGTTCTCCTTGTTGGATTCTGCTTGTTTTTCTGCCCTGCCAAGCTTCTGTTTTTGCATTTTTTGATTACTCCTCGTACGAGTGAAGATTTTTGTTGTGGACTTTTTGAACTGCCCTACTGGCTGAAGATTTCTGTTGTTTGACTTTGAAAAATAAAAACTCTGAACTGGAACTGCAATTGGGTCTCCCTGTCTGTACTGTAACACCTGCCCTCCATCTACAGTTGGCGCCGCAGCGTAGAACGATAGTGACATCATATGCAAACAACCTATTGTGATAATCTGTCAGGGTGGATTTAACTCAGAATCGAGATTGAATGTACGGTAATACTGGTCCAACCTTAGGTGAAGCCGGGGGGCCACAGGTCAGTGATCCAGTGGGAAGAAAGACGGGTCCCCAGATGTGAGGTCCTAACCAGGAAGGACATTTCCATGGTAACTCAAAACTATCTTTATGAAACTGTTAAACCAGGCTTATTTCAGTCTGATTTACTGGTTACAGGCTGATTAAACTTATAATGTTGCCTAAGCTTCTATGCTGTCGTCAAATGCTTCTATGCTGTCTGTGCTGTACACCTGCATGAATATGACAGCTTTGAATAAGCTAGCTAATATATACATGACTTTACTGGTCTGTCTGAACTAACATGATGCTCCATTTGTGGCAGCTGTGAAGATCTGTCAGGGTGGATTTATTGAGGACAGGCGATATGGTGAGCAAGAACCTTTTTATTTTTTTGCACTGAAATAAAAAATAAAAAAAAATTTAAAAAAAGCACTCACTTTGTACACTCAATAACTGTAGATAGAAGACATTTTTTGACACTGCCTAATGTCTTTGAAAACAAACAGACCAGAAAAGAACATTAGAAAATCATCAAAACATTCCAGATGACAGAAATGTACAAAAAGATTCCCTTAGTACCATAACAATGTTTTAACAAAACAAAACATTTCCTTTGCTGAGATGTAATGACTGGATTTAATACTGTGCAAAATCAATCTATAATATTGAAATGGCATTCATGTGGAATTAAAAAGCAATGCTAAAAGAGTAAACACAACTTCGAGAAAAGAGTCAGTGGTAGAGGAGAAACGATGTGGAAATAATTGATATTCCACCTTCTCTTATTATCCACATTCACATCAAACAGTCCAAAAAACCCTCAAAGGCAGTTCAGGATTGCAATTCCATATCTACAAAATCTGCATTTTAACAACCTAGCTATGTACACTGTACAGAGATTTAAACACAAACATACATCTTTTACAAAGAAAAAAGGAGCTGCATGCCCGAGTGTATCAGGCAGATTATAGTACACACAGTGACGATCTCAAGCAGTAAGATGTGCTGTCTGTCCTGGAGGCCAGATGGAAACTAAGCCATTACTGACTTCTGTCTGCAGACATGGTGAAAATGCTACAAAGTACCAGACAACACTTAAATGCAATGCTGATAGATGTCTATGCTATCCATGGCTGTTTGGGATTTATGGTGCAACAACATCAACAGATCAAACCAAAAAAGATATGGATATCAACTCAGGCTCACAGCAGAATGCAGCTGTTTTTTGCTCTACAGTTGCAATGTGTCTTTTGAACTGTCTTGTTATAAAGAATGAACAATTACAGTGACATATCGTCACCAAGGTCTGTAGGATTTCTGATATGGCACAAAATGTCACCGAAAACATCATGGCAAGCCAACATCAAATCACTAGTGCAACATAAATAAAACAATTCCACAAAACAAAATGACTGAAGCCGAGAGTGGCTGTGGTTGCTGATATATATATATATTTCCATTTACTTTTAAACTATCTTGTTATCTGAAGATACAACATTTTTTCATGATAATGTCTTATCTCATCTTTACAAGATAACAAACTATATTTTTGAGGTCTCGTTTATTTCCAAGACTATTCAGTGGGTGAGTTATTCCTTAAGTACCATTTACATTAGCTGGTTGGCATGAGCTGCTTCACAATTACTGGTTCTTTCAGTAACTTCCTGGCTACCAGCTCAAATTCATACAGGTATATACAATACATACAATAGGCCATTATAATCTGAAACTCCTCTTTGTGTGCATTTTTGGACAACTGTGGCTCATGAGGTAATGCGGGTGGTCCACTAATCAGAATATTGGTCGTTCGATGCCCAGCTCCTCCAGTTGGTATGTTTAAGTGTCCTTGGGCAAGACAGTGATCAATCGCTCCTGAAGGCTGTTCCCTTGGTATGTGTCTGTGTGTGAATGATTAGCAAGGTGCCAAATGGGCAATTTGGCACTTTGAGTGGTCGGAAGACTAGAAGGGGTTGTTGCTGCTTGGATCTTTTGTGAGCTCCCACAAAATACAGAGCCTTTTCTTTCATGGAGCTGAATAAATGCTTTGTTTGAAAACTGTCATTCTGCAAAGCAACAGTAATAATAACTGTCAAATAATGTAGTGGAGCACAAGGCCTTCCCACTGAAGGCTAGTAAAGTAAAAGTAAAAAGCTGCATAAGATGAAAAATACAGTACAGCCAAGTACAGTACTTGAGAAAATATATTTATTTTCCACCACCAGTCTGAAATAGTTTTGGTCAGGCAATGAAGGACATATGCCTCCTATCCTAACACAATGAAAAATGTATGTCCTGATCACTGATCACACTTGGGGGGTAATATTAGAATTAGAATTAAAACTTCACCCTTGGATGATGGTCTCAAAGAGTAAATCTCAGTACAGTTTCTTATATGGAGATAAGATAAAGTTTTAATAATGAAAAAACAGGCACTAATTAGCAACTACAGCAGCTCTTGGCTTCTGTACAATACTTGGTACAAAAAATGAAAGCTGGAAAATCAATGAGAAATTGAATATTTTTGGGCTAATGAGAGAGATTGGCTGTCATGGCTTGATGGAGGTGGGGTGGGGTGGGAGGGGTCTTGATTGTTTGAATGTTTCCATATTAAATCAAATAAATGGCTTTTTGAAATGTGGCCAGAGCATTGTTTCATACCTTTTTACCAGTAAGGTCATACTATTTTACAAAGTCTGTACAAGCTTGAAGCACTACAAAATGTACAAATCCAATGAAAAAGAAAAGGAAAATGGCGATTTGTGTCTTTTTAGAGTGGTCTGATAAGTCCCAGTGAAGGAATGGGGAACCAAACAACCCTTTCACTTACATGATTGCCCCTTCTCTTTTTTATTTTTTCTCCACCACATCTGTAAATTTTAATCTCTAGTGGATTAGTCTTTCTTATTCACATTCTCTATCCCATTCATTTCACATTACAAATGATTCCCTATTGTCCTAAGAAGGACACTTCGGACTGGTCTGCACAGCGAAGACAGGACTGTCAACACACAGAGTTTGTGGTAGAAATGAGCACCCCAATTTTTGAACACAGTTGCATTGGAGGATAGTGCTTAAAACTAATGAAATGTGGTTTTAAGGTAATTTTTAAGAGTCTCTGGTTCTAGAATTACCTAGAATTGCTGTGGTAACATCTGTGCATCCATCTGCACCAATGTTATGCTCCTTCTGGCCCATTATACCTCCTTTGGCATCTATACAGGTCAGTCAATCACACCTCAGTCTGTTGCTGTGAATCAGTGATGATGGTCACCCCCCGACGTAGCTCGTCCATACTGTCAAAGTCACTACCATGTTCAGAGTCATCCAGCCCACAGGGGGCTGACACGTCCGAGGCTGATGAAGCGCCAACAGAGAGTTGCATATTTAGTGACACAGAGTCCTCAGTGCCCCCATTTCCTGGGCTCATCTCACTTGTTGAAGTGCTGAAGTCCCCATGTGGCACTTCCCCAAGAGTCAGCTGGTGGGGAGGCAGGTACTGGCTTGGGTGGAAGTGTGGCCTGGAATGCTGATGCCCACTGCTGCCAGAGCTCAGGGTGCTCTCCTTGGAAAGTGGCGGGTTGGCAGGTAGTGGTGTGTAGGGCTCTGGATAGTCCTCACCAGTGGGCAATGGAGGAGGCAACTGGTCGTGGCTCAAGAATTCTTCTTCGTGGGGAGGGGGATAGTCACTGTCGATGTCATAGCCCCCCAGGTAGTAATCTGACTCCAGTTCACGAGTGCTTCCTCCAAGGCGGGGGGCTGAGCCTGCTACATCCCTTCCAGGACCTGCCTCATAGGCTGGCACTTCCTCAATGTCTGAGAGCCTGGTGCTTGGCATCCAGTCTGAAGTGTCCCAGTGATATGCTGACAGTAGAAAGAGAGATGGTTATTGACAGTGAAAATGTTATGAGCCAACAGCCCTCTGTAGGGCTGAGCTGTAGTGTCGGATTATGATCGTCCAACACACTTGTCTCTTGCTTGGGGAGTTGTGCAGCAGACATGCCTTCAGAATGCACTTTAAACACACTCAGTTACAACTACAATACACAGAGGTCTTGAGGGTCCAGAACATGACAAAGCACGACCTGCACAAGAAAATATGTTGTCTTTAAGTGCACGTGACATGCACATCAAGAGCCTTTGCAGGTGGGGTTACACATGTCACAGCATGCTGAGCTGGATGGAGCACTGAAGCACTTAAGCCATGATGAAGGGCTCAAAAACACATGTTAGAGGGATACCTCAAATATTTGGTAGATTTTCCTATTGGTCAATCTGGCTTGTGTGTTATCAGTAAGTTCAAATATCATTTGATTAATGTTTTCCTGAGAAGTGACCTCTTATGGTCATGTGAATAATGATTGCTCTCAAACGATTTGCACATGCCGGGGGACAATTAGCTTGAAGAACCGTAAAAAGGTTGTGCCATTTCACTTTACAGTAACACATGATAACAAAGAATGTATCAGGTTGATGGTGATTATAGCCATATAATTTCAGTTTTTCTATCCTCGTGTGTATAAATGATTTTAAAAGTTAGGGGTGAACATGTCCAGACTTCTAACAACAACAACCAAAAGTTATTACTGGCTTCCTTTATTTTCATCTAATTGGTCCAGTTTTTATGATGTAGTGACCAGTGATTTATGACCATCATAAACACCTAGTATATACGATGTGGTCACATGCGTTTGCCACATGTCGATAAAGACTTGTCAAACGCAACATATAGAGGTACCTGACATGGATTTTGAATCTGCCAAAGATATGATGGTTTCCTCAAAAGTCGAGAAAAAGTAGGTTGTATTTCTTGTTTAAAATTACAGCGTATGGTTTAGACCTGCTCAATGTGAAAATGAATTTTGTTGTGATTCGGCGCTATCTGAATAGAAATTGATTGCTTGATTGTTGACTTTGAAATGGGACCTAATTAGGATATGCTAAGGTTTCAGCACTGAGGACTGGAGTCCATGATCTATTGACATATTAGAAATTATGAATCTCATCATTAAAGGTTTGGTTGACCAAAAGGACAATCTACCAAGAACAAAAAACAAAAAGCAAGTAAAACAAAAAGATAATCATGCATCAAAGCAGAACAAAAAACATGGGCAGACTGAGGTTGTACAGTACCATCACAGGCTGGGGATAAAAATTCAAACAAGTGACATGGTAAGATGCAGTAAGGTAAGAGGTGGCAAGCAAAGGAGGCGCAGTAGGGACAAGGACCGGTGACTGTCCTGGTCTGCCAAGTAGGTAGCCAACAAGCTGTGGGAGGGGTATCAAATCATATCAAATCACATACACACAAACAAAGAGCTATTACTAAGGGCAGGAATTTACCAATGACAGAAAGTATGAAAGTGCAGCTGGGTATACACACAGATAGAAAGATACAGGGCGTAGACAAAATCATTTCACTCAGGATAGACTATCTTCGAGATAAAAAAAGTGCTGAAATATATTTTTTACAGAGACTATTTAAGAACAATGCCTGACTATGAGCCTGAACGATGGCTGCTGAATGAACCCTCATTACCATCTAGACAGTGTTTTCATGCTCCTGGTGGTGGGGCGAGATGGAGGTTAGATGCTTAATGTGCAGGTGCTGGGAGTGGCACATTTTTGGTGTAGATAATTGGATTGATAACAGAGCTATTAATTAGTGATTGGCTCCACTGTACATGGAACTGAGAAGTGGTAGATTTAGGAGTTAATACAAAGACCAGAAACATTTATCCTTTGGAGCCATTGATATCTGCAACAAGATTCTTGGAGCATTCCTACAACTGTACCCTGACTACTTTTTCAATTTGGTGTGTAGTTGGGGTATCAATTAACTACTGTATGTTGTGCTTTAGTCAATTGAAAGTTTTGGCATCAGAAGAAGGTTCAACAGATTACCCAATTTAATAAAAATGTGTAAACTTATCTTGCTAAGGACCAAATAGTTGCCTAGTTATGAGGGGTTATGGTGTGGCTGTGGCTCAGGAGGTAGAGCAGTCGTCCACTAATTGGAAGATTGGAGGTTCAATTTCTGGCTCCTCCAGTCCACATGTCAATGTGTCCTTGGGCAAGATACTTAACCCAAAATTGCTCCCATTGCTGTGTCAACGGTGTGTGAATGTGTATAATTGATTAGTCTCCCTCCTGATGAGCAGGTTGGCACCCTGTGTGGTAGCCCCTGCCATCAGTGTATGAATGTGTGTGAATGAGTGAATGTGACATGTAGTGTAAAAGCGTTTGAGTGGATATAACGGCTAGAAAAACGATATATTAGTACAGTCCATTTGGTGGATGAATTGCCCAACCAAAATCTTCTGTCCATTAAGCCCCGGTGATAGCCAGGCAAAAGAACAAGTTACAGTTATTGGGATATTACGAACGCTGAAAAAGTTGAAAAAAAACCTGCTGACTGGCAAGCAGCTTAATATGGAGTATTAACTATGTAAATTTAGTTACTGCACAATCCAAGTTCTTTTCATTGAGTGATTATTATGTTGTCGACTCCATGCAGACAGACAGACAGACAGACAGATATAGATTTTTATGTGGGTAGGAGAAGGGGTGGGTTGGGGGGTTAGTGTAGTCACCTCTATTGTAGGTTTGACTTTGGTCCATGACTGACACTGTCAGATAGAAGAACAACATGACAGAGAGGCCTTTAGCATTTTATTGTGAGTATGTCTATTTGTATTTAAAGTCTCTCTACTCTCCTCATTTCCTCATTTGTGTTTGTAACAACTTATGGCCACAAAGAATGGATTGCACCCATTAATAGCACCATGAATTGGGCTGCATTTGTACCTGCACTCTGCTCTCTTTTAAGGCGCCATCCACAAGAGTTTGTGCTAATGACATGCTGGTGCAAAACCTGCCCATAAAGTTCTACATCTGAGCACAATTTGCCCTTGTTTTGCATCTGGTTTGTGTCTGTAAGTGGAGTGGTTTCCATTTTCAGCACACAGATTGGTGTTTTTAAACATACAGTAGATGCACACACAGAGCTCGATCAAAAACCAACTTACATGTATTTTGCTTCTTTTATTATACCTTTTTTTTGGTTTAGTTTTCATATGTACTGAGAAACAGAAGCCAGTGGAACAGATGCTAACCTGGAAGTGGGGTGGGCTTACTACTACTTACTACTAACTCTGACAATGTGTGAGAAAATACATACTGAGAATGAATGTACAGTATGTACAGTAGAGTTAATTAGAAACATAATTCACACACAGAGTATATTTAGCTTAGGCAAGTAAACTGAAGACACCTCTTTCAGAAGAGATACTGCAATGAAAAGACTGAGAAAAGAAAAAAAGTGGAAGAGTGAGAGGTGAGACACAAAGGGAATGAGACATGGTACCTTCACTTTCGATTGTGTCGACTGCATCATTGACCAGTCGAATGACAGTCACTATGGAGGCTTGTGGAGGGAAAAAGGAGATAAGTTTTGAAATACAATCATTCAAAATGAAAAATGCTTGTCACAGTGTTGGTCAAGGGTGTCCCATCACACCTGCAGTATTTCTTATGGCTGCTCACAACTGCCAGTCCTGTCTGCAGAAAGGGCTATGTGCTCTTCCTTTTCCCTGAGTGTTTGTGCTGATTTTGATGTTTGGGGGTGATTTATACTATACTATATATAGACTATATTATAGTGGAAATAGTTCTTATTAAAAAGCAAAAAAACAAAGCCACATGAGAACAAAAGAAAGTTGAGACAAAAACAAACAAACCACTTGCACATTCATTGCAATTGCTTTTTGTTTAGTGTAGACACAACACTTCCTCATTTGATGGCAACAGCAAGCACAGGGATGACAATGACAACAGTGTTTATGTGGCCTAGGCAAAATGAAAATATTCAATTATATGATATATTATTAGAAGCAAAGAAGCTGACATTCTGGAGACATGAACAATCTGAAAAGTGAAAGGTTTTATGAACTCCGAATAAAACCTAGTGAGAACAGGGCAATGCAATGAAACTGAAACACATAACCAAATACACAGCTCCTGCACAAACACGACCAAAAACACCAACACCAGCAGCACCCCATGAAGTTGTCAAACCCTCAGCCTCCTCATCAGATGACCTATGCACAGTTGTGAGAAAAAGTTTGTGAATAACTGAGAGTGCAATATTTGCAAATAAATACATGTGTAGAACACCAGTTACAGCTTAAGAGCATGCTCCTTAGTCTTGTTGCTCAGCCAAATTGTTTTCGGAGCTGACTTTTAAAACTGTTATACTGTCACTAAATGTAATATGTCTCAGCAAGAGCTTTGGTAAATTACCAGTGGCTCTCAGGTCTCCATAATATAAACTTGATAAGTAAATGACCAATCGCAAAGCCCTGTCCCCCTCGGTTACCATTCTTAGTAAATTTCAACATTAAGGTTATTTTATTTTAAAAAAGACAGAGGTGTACAAAAGTAGGCCTCTCCCTTCTTGCTGGTGACTGTTGATTTTGAAATGACAACTGTCACTGGCAGATTTTAACTTCAGCTAGCTAGCTATTTCATCTAATGACAGCTTAATGAGTTAGTTGAGACTGATGTCTCTGGCTGAAATTTTAATGTTTCAAGAACTAAAACTGTGTGTTAGAATGAAGACCTATCCGTGTGTCCTTTCTCTCATACTGTAGTCTCTTTCCTTTTCCTCTCTCTTACTGTGCTGCATACACCCAGGCCCTCTGACTACTGCTAACTGAGGGTTTATATAATCACTTTTGTATTACTTCTAATTATTTAGAAGACGGCAGAGGACACTTTCACTCTTAAATTTGGGAATTTCTTGACTCAAGAATGTGACACTATTTACCATGTCTTTGAATTCTGACAGAATTAGCTTATGTGTTCTTGGCCAGACTGGAACTGCTCAAACAACATGAAAAATACAATAGTATAGTCTAAGTGGTTTATTGATATCATGTCTATGTATTGTCATTAAAAGGTTTAACAAATGTGGCATTTTACAACCAAATAATTCACCAACGTTTTCTCACAAATGTATGAAAACCATAACACCATGTATATGGATAGCATTGGTATTTGAATGGATATTGATGAGCAAAATTTTAAGCTGAAGAAAGACATGCCCAGTGTAAGCAAATAATAAACAAACATTAAAAAAACAACAAAAACAAAACTTTAATATAACCACACTTAAAAGAACCGAAACTTCTGGAGAACTTGAATATTCTGAGAACCCTAACCCATGATTGCTGAAAACACTTGGGGGCTGGGGCTTTTCCACTATACAGTTCTAGCACCACTTGGCTCGACTCGACTTGTTTTTTTTTGCGTTTCCACTAGGGATAGTACCTGGTACTTTTTTAGTACCTGCTCTGCCGAGGTTCCAAGCGAGCCGAGCCGATACTAAATGTGACGTCAACAGACTGCCGGCCACTGATTGGTCAGAGAGTGTCGTCACTTTTTCCATTTTCAGTTTATAATTGGCTTGTTGGGTCAAAGCTCTGATATGTCTGCTTTAAACAGAGTCATGAGCCGTCCGACACAATATTAAACCCGGCATTTTTAAATACCTGCAACAGCGTTAAAGCCATTCGGCTCAATTTTCTTGCTTTGTGTGTGACAAAAAGCCACATACAGCAGCAAGTACACCATCGCCTCCATGTCCTCTGTTTATGTTTATTTCGCGCAGCTGTGCTATGATGACCCCGCCCACATTGAGTAGGTACTGTAGTAATGGAAAAGGTCGTTCCTGGTACTAAACCGAGTCACGTCTAGCCGAGTAGTGCTAGAACTAGTGGAAAAGCGCCATAAGTCACTGAGTTCGTGAAACAGGTGTGTCTTACCATTGTCATCACAGGAGTCAGACTGGAAAGAGCTCAGTGATTGGACCTCTGAGTTACTTCCTTTGTTGCTCCCTGAGAAACATGTTACTTCTTCTGCCATGTCAACCATCTTGCCTGCAGGGAGAGGCCAGGGGTCAGGAGTGCCAGATTATAAAACAGACACACAAATAAATAAAACAGCCTTTTGCTGCAACCCTCCCTAACCTATAAACACATCAAAGTTATTCAGGTTTGGATGAAGCAACCCTGTCCACCATTTATGAATGCATGGTAGCTTACTTTTAGGTCATTGCTGGATTTAGAGTGCAGTAGAAAAAGATTATTCACTAATTTGCTACAAATTTGCAATACTTTTTCTCTTTTAAAAGATTTTTTTTCAGGCATAGACACCTTTATTTGAAAGTTGCCAGACAGGAAATAATGGGAGAGAGAGGGGTATGACATGCAGTACAGGTCCCCCAGCCAGATTCGAACCAGGGTCCACTGCGTACGTGGCATGCGCTCTAACCACTCGACCACCTGAGCGGCAATACTTTTTCTCTTTAAGGTTTATATTCTCTACACATGGGCCTACTATTCCCACAGGTGAAGAACATTAACATGGTACATTTTAAATGCATATCCTTGGATAAGTGAGGTGAAATCTTTATTTTGTATTATTGATTTTTTCAAGGTGTAAGTAAGTGTATTAGTCAGAGCCAATCGTTCCTAAGACCAATGACACTTGGTCTGTTGATGTATTGCATTATATGAAGAAGACTAATTAGATAGAGCCATTGAAGCAGAATTTAAAAGTGAAAGTTCTCTATGCACAGTTACTGTATGTTAAGTTATACTACAATTAGCTACAGAAACAGGCAGGTTTACTGTCTCTCTGAAGCAAAAAAGTTTGATTGTTAAATATGATGATTTAAGGACTGGATGACTGTAAAAACTTGTGTTGCGTTTTAGGAAGGTAAACTTTTTGTTGTAGATTTAATTTGATGTTTTCTTGATTTTATATATTTTAAACTTGGACAAAATTACCCACAAATTTACCGCAATAATATATGTTCTGCGCCAAACAGAACATAACACTTAGTCCCCTCTACAAGATATTTCTTCATTAACCTTAACTTATTCTAATTGTTAGTCTAACATGCAAGCACACTCACACACGTACCATCATCACTGTCCCATGGACTCTTGCGTATGGAGTCACAGTCTGAGCGACATGGTGACACTGGGGGCAGATTGGGGGCCACGCTGCACACCACCACCCCTCTCCTGGTGGTACCTGACAAGATCCTTGGTGACTCTGGGTGAAAGGTGCTCATCTCTGTATGCTCCACAGTGCGCCCATCCACCATCTTCTCTAGCGTGGACCGTGGGTCTCCTTGGAAACAGGGTGTGTATGCCATGGGCCTCACAGGCACCTGTGGGGGTCCCATCATCCCACCTCCTCCCACCACTGTGGACCCCAGCCCTGGCTCTGAGTAAAGGTTCAGAGGGTCTCCAGGTGTGCAGTGCAGGGTCTTAAATTGAACACCATTGGCCTTGTTGAGGAGGGCTGCTGTGGCAGGGTCCTGGACCAGAGAAAGATTGTTCCGCGAGTAGTTCTTCTGGAAGACCTTCTTGCGGAAAGCGATGAAGAGGATGATGAGGGTGATGATGACAAAAAGCACCACAGCAATGCCAATAAGCTCCTCTTTACCGACCACAGCATGGCCCGCCTGCATGTCAGGGACAACAACGGGTCGTAGGCTGCAGCGCTGGCCCACAAAGCCTACTGTGCAGTTACAGTAGAAGGAACCATGAGTGTTGACACAGATGCCGCCGTTCTCACACTCGCCCTCTGGATTGCTGTGGTCACATTCGTTCACATCTTCCTCACAGCTACAAGATGGAGGGATGGAGGAAAGAGGGAAGAGACTGGTGTGAGATGATCGTGTATGAACAACTTTGTACTGCTCAATCAAGTGTCAAAACAGAGGAAGCAAAATACTCAAATAAAAAATGCACTGAGGGTAGATTCAAGTTGGTGAAGTATTTTGTTCTTTTTACATGAAACGGATAGTTGTTGTTTTTTAATTAATCTAGATTTTTACAGATCTTGACGTATTTTGAATCATTTAAGAACAACCCCATAAAGCCCAAAAACCTGATTTTAAATTATAGTAGAGATCCCAAAGTTACCTGGGAAAATGTGGGAAATGTGTATGGTCAGGAAAAAAAGGAAGGGAACCGAAAGGTGCGAAAACGTTAGAGAATTTAATATCTTCAGTATCTACAGGGATGGAATGAAGAATACAGAATACAGCATACGGCTTGGATCAGCTGCTACTTTAGATTCCAACATGTTTAAATTTTGGCATCTTTTTTGAGGAGCACCGCTTAGGAAGTATTTTTTAAACTGTTGTCAACTTGTGGATTCTGGGGAAAAAATGCATAAAATGATCTTGAATGTTTCAGTGAAGCAATGTGCTTCAATAAAAATCTGAAACAGGATAATACACGATATATAATGTATATGATATTATCCTAACAAGACCAAGGACCAATCAGGCAAGGCAGGCAACTGAGCAGCAACTGGGGGCTCATTTCCCCAGCAATACAAAAGTCCCTCAATGTCAACTGGCTTTTGGTAATTTCATTAATAGCTAATTTGCAGTAAAGTACAATATCAACTGAGTTGGGCTCCATTTATGAATTAATCTTGTAGCTTTGTGACAAATTTCAGTTTTAAGATCTTATAGGTTTCAGTTTATATTGTGCTCACATGGTGGATATTCTTAAATATAATTATGTTTAATAAAATTACAGCAAACAAAATTGACATACAGACAATCTGTTGTCAGGTAGTTCCTCTAGCATAGGAGCACTGGTTGGTCTCCAGTTCAAAATGTAGGAAATGGAAATTCTCTTGTTTTCTCCTTATCCAGTTGTGATATATGGTCAGAGCTGGAGTCAGGATGTGGTTGGCACAGCTTAGCATAAAGACTGAAAGCAGTGGCAACAGGTTGTTTGGCTCTGTACAAAGTTCAGAAATACATCTACCAACACCTAAAAAGCACATTAGTTAATATCATGTATCTCTGTATCTGATGTTTAATCTATACACAAACAAAAATGTCAAAATGGCAATGTGTGAGTTAAGTACTGAACTATTCCTTGATAAACCAGAGACTAAAAGCTATGGTTACCATCTCTATCTGGCTACCTGTGCTACAGACAGAGACACTTTAAGTATTTGGTGGATAAACTGTTGTTCAAACAAAAAAGAGTTCCAGTATCTTCCTCCCTCTAAAACCACAAACAGACATGTAAAATCTCATGTAAATAACTTAATGACGTATTAATATCTATACAATCACCAATATTCTTATTTGGACACAGCCATGCTAGCTGTTTTCTCCCTGCTTTTAGTATTTCTACTAAGTTAGTCACACATAGACATTCCTCTGATGGGAAGTTGGGGGGAACAGAGGGTAGCTGGTGAAGGGTGAGGGTCAATTGGAAATCTATTTTTGGAAGTTTAAAAAAGTTGAATAATAAACTAAACATTTAATCTAGGACTGTGGCTTATATTTGGAGAGTGATGCAGAGTGTGTTTTTAATGGTGTACAGGAGGTTTAGATTTTACATTTTGTGATGTGGGAAATTTTTTAGATCTGAGTAATTCCCAAGAGTTTTCATTTATGAAACTTCTGAATTCTGTAAAGAAGCAGGCTTTGACAAAATAAATCAATCAACTTGCATAATGGTGGTGTGTATAGAGTCAATTTGTGTGTGAGGATTAAATTCAATAGTGTGTTCTTCTATCCTTTCAGCTGCCACACTGCATTTACTTTGAAAGCAATGGAATTCTAATGCATCTGGAAAATGTGACAAACAGGACCAAGTACTGTGTATGAGGAAACAATAGACAATATACTAATATACACAAACTACACAAGTACAAACTATAATGTCACACTGCCACTCTGTGGCAGCAAACACCAGAAGCACTCAATACACTGAGTTATAGTTTGCTTAACATCAGCTTTAATGTAATGTTCCTACCTGTTTCATATTATAAGATAACAAGTCATTTATTTCTTTTTCTTTTTTTTTCCTTTTTTTTTTACAACCACAATGCAAGATGCAATACTTATGACTTGAATTAAAGCTTTAAAGGGCCAGTTTACTGTGTATTGTCCAGTGCATACATAACATGGACACTAGTTACAAAGATATATAGCTGTTAAAGTTTTTAAATGTAATTCTGTGACCCTAACATATCTGTATCTAGTGGTAGATACAGATATCTAAAAACCCAGGCCAATAAAACCAAAAATATCTGAATGGACTGATATTTCCACAGTGGAAACCGCTTATAGTGATCAGGGTTACAGTGATCAACCGCTTATATAGATAAAAAAGCTTGGGTTTAATGCTGTTTTAATTAGTAGTTTATTTGTGTCAAGTACAGTAGTTATGCATTTTTTCAATTTTAATCAGGAAATCTGTCTGTTTCATTACTTTACTTTACACTGCACTTGCAAGTATGACAAAAATATTAGAAATTGCAATTAATTAATTAATAATAGTAAGTAAATAATATCAGAATTACTGAAGAAAGGAATATTTCTTGTTTGCTAAGTGTGTGACTTGCATTTTGTTTTCATAGTATTTACAATAATTAATTTAAAATAACTAACCAATGTGCATACACAGAAAAGAAAAAAGCCAAAAAAAAAACAAAAAAGCAGCTGAGCAATGTGTCATTGTGCAGATCTTTGGAATCGTATTCACGTATTTGGGTGAAGCAACTCTTTAAGGATTTTCAGTTGAGGGCTGTGTGTTTGTGCTGTGACTCACGTCAAACCCTTGAAGCCTCTCCTGCAGCTGCAGAGGAAGGCATTGCCAATGGCCTTACACACACCGCCATTCTGACACGGGTTGGGGACACACGCAGTTATCTCCACCTCACAGCGCCCTCCAGTGTACTGGGGGTTACAGCTGCAGAAGAATCCTGGCAGGCAGACAGCACAGAGTGGAACAAGGAAACAGACTTCATTATGAATTCAGAGCATTCAGAGCAGTGTTTACAACACTGAGAGAAAATTAAATGGCCAAAACAAAAAAAACAAACAACCCTTTGGGACACACACACACACACACACACACACACACACACACACACACACACACACACACACACACACACACACACACACACACACACACACACACACACATAGGTGCACACACACACACATAGGTGCACACACACTGCTTAAAGTCATAAATACACACTTGTAAGAAAATGTAGGAAATTAGCATTTTTGTTATTGTGTAATACTACCTCAATAACATTTGACTACCTGGAGCCTGGTTCTTGCTGGTGGAGGGCTGCTGGGTGGAGTGTAGGGTCTGGTGATTGTATATTTGTATCGTATTGTTAACTAATCCCATGTAGAAAACTAAACCAGCAAAAATTGATTAAGAGAGTGATGACTGACTGACTGTACGATCTGACTTAAATGCCTTAATTTCCTTGGGGATTAATAAAGTATCTCTCTATCTATCTATCTATCTATCTATCTATCTATCTATCTATCTATCTATCTATATTTCAATCTATCTACCCTACTCACAAGTATTTTGTGTGTATCGGAGCCTGATAAATTATTATAATTATTCCTAATTCCTATGTGCCATAAGTGCTCCAAATGTTGTAACCACATCAATAAGCCACACAATGTTTCTTCATTACCTTGAACACACACTACATGAACAATGGACTACTTCCTCCTGTCTGAGTAACATTTGTTAAAATCTACAGTGAAATTTTAAATAATTTGGGGAGAAATTAAATTATATATTTGTAAGTTATTTTTTTAAAAGATTATAAATATAATTGATCTTGAAAATGAACCAATACATATTGAGTTGAGTGCTTTGAGCTTTAATAAAAAAATAAATTTTATATTATAAATTCTGCCAGTCACAAATTAATTTGTTTGATTTAATATATGTCATTTAAACACAACTACAATGATTAAATGTAAACAGAGAGAGAGAGAGAGAGGGCAGTATATTATAAGAGCTGGCAATGCAATCCAGTACATAAAGGTATAACTTATAACACGTCTGTTTTACTGAAATCTGTTTTCTGGTAACAGGATTTTTAGCTAATGATGATTGACCTAAAAATAAACCTGCAAAATGTGGAGGTGAAATTAAAGACGGCTACAGTTCTTCAACGCTTTCATTCTGTGGTAAATGTCCTGTTTGTAGTGTTCTTACTCACCACCAGAGGGCCGGCTGGTGCAGGTGGCTCCATTGCGGCAAGGCTGCTGCATGCAAGCATCAGGATAGAGGATACACCCCAGTTTCAGCTCTGTCAGTCCTACCACCTCAGCGTAGCGTGAGCGCTTGTTCTGCAGCGGCAGCTCGTTGTTATTCAGCATGACTGAGTCCAGGCAACCCTGAAATCCCTCAAGCACCCGCGGGTCCTTCTGGGAGTCCATGAGGCTGCGCCAGTTGGAATGCTGCACCTGAGGTCAGGAGTTAATACATGAATTTAACTTTAAGATAGGAAGACAGAAAACATACTCATTTATTTTACTTAAACACTGCTCTTAATCATCAGGTTTGCGAAAGTCATTGATTATTAAGGTTTTATTTATTTTTCTCCCCCCAAAAACACTTGTAAAGGGAATGGTTTAGTTTTTTGACGGTTCTGAGCTGAAATGAAAAAATGGGCTGCTGTAAATTCAGTGGCAGTAACTAAGGTAGATCCAGTTGTTTGTAGGCTACAAGCTGTTTTTGTGAGGGTAACTTACAGTATGTTTAGTTCATCCCATTCATTATAACATATTATATTTGAACCACCTGAATCTTGTTTTCATTGTTTTTTTCTCAGTATTCCTGTGCACCTATGATTTTTAGAAGTAACAATAGATGAATGTTGAATGTTTGTAACCAAAATGTCAACAACAGTCCAACCCCAAACCACAAAGGAGGTCTCTATTATACCAGATTACAAGATATTTCATATTAATTTTCACATTCATTCAGTTGTTAAATTAAACCTTATAAGACTCGTTTATTTCAACATGAAAATCTAAATGCTGCTCAAAGACTGTTCCACACTGACAGGAAGGACATTCTAGGGGAGAAATACTGAAGCCTTTGATTTACTATTTTGCAGACCTAAAAGTAGTATGCTCCAGGAGATTTCACTGGTAAGAACCATGGCTATAACTACTGGTTATGTTATGTACCCTCAAAAACTAACTTGTGAAGATTGGATGGCTGAAAAATATTTTGTCTTATATCTCAAGAGTAAACTTGATGTTTCATCAGTGAGTGTGATCTTCTGGCACCATTGATGTTAAGATATGAATAAGTGCCAGTGAAGACTTGAGGGGGCTTTTACCTATCTGTGTCCATGTGTCCATTGTCCGATAATTCTCCCTTGTATCTAGGCTCTAGGCCCAACATGAACATCATGACAGTCTGGGGGTGTTATTGTATTGTAGTGTGAGCAGTGCAGAAATGAAAAGATTTTGTAGTCTAACAAATGATCACACAGCAAAATAATAGGGATGATAAGAAAACTACACTCAACATTTTACTAGTTGCCACTAGAAATGCTTCTGACAGATGCAGTTTAACACATCACTGGATACCCAAACCCTGTCACTATCTGACCACTGCTCCCCTTCCCCCCATGCCCACTACAGCTACACATGGACTAACCAGTGCCCCAAAGTAGATGGTTCTGTCTGGAGCGAGAGGCTGTATGAAGGGAGGTCCACGCCGTTGTTCTATGTAACTGTCATCCAGTGCCAAGCTGCTGAAGTTGCGGTTCAGTTCCAGCGCCACTGTGTGCCAGCTGCCATCATTGATACGACGGCCGGAGATACCCAACATGTCGGGACTGTCACCACCTCCCCCACCGCTGCCAAGTCCACAGGCCAGCTGGAACCACAGCTTCCCCTCCTCCAACTGCTCACACACACATAGACACACACACACATAGACACACACACACACACACACACACACACACACACACACACACACAGAGCTATGATATTGCACACATCAAATTCCTTGTTAGGATCATTTTCGTTAAAAGTGTGTCTTTCTTCAGTGTTTTCTTTCTTTCATTTGATGACATTATGAAGTAGCGTGGGATCATGGGAGTTGTTGACTTTGTCATTGCAGTCAGCTTCTAGTGGTTAGAATTCTTTCAGTTTTCATTGTTAAGGAAGTTTTTACGGGAGCTGAATTATGCAAACACTGAATAAAGTAGTTTCACTTTGAAAATCAGTGTTTCCACTGCACTGCTCAGCAGACACGGAACATTCAATGGGGTTCCACTAATGTTTGCTGAGCTTGTTTCTCTGACAATTTAAGATACAGATGTTCAGGAGGTTTCTACCAGTAATTATCAGAATTATCATTAAAGGTCCGAAACAAACAAATCGGGTAAAACCGGTAAAAATACTGACTAAAGCAGTTTTCAGGTTTCAGTGTTTCTCTCACACTGTTCAGTGGATGGGACATCCAGAGGGGCTGTGAGCTGAGCTGGCTGTTAATATGTGCTTCTCTCATAACTTAAGATCCAATGACTAAAATCCTTCATCCAGTCAAAAGAAATGATTAAAAAACCATAACAGACCTAAAAATTGTATCATTGAATTGTGGCTTAAAACTGACTTTAGACAGCTTCTGGCAACAAACACCACGCTGACACATGCACAAAGAGGTTGATTATCTTAATTAAAATTACAGATTTGTTTGGGTTTGGGAAAAGTACACAACTCAACACAATAATTACATAGGTCTAGACATTTTTAGACATGTGAAAAAGTTTCATATTATATGTAGATTTATTTTTGCTATTTTGCCTTCAGGTTTCATAGTAGATGGCGGAGAGGCAGACAGGAAATGGGAAGAGAGAGAGAGGGATGCGCGGTAACCACTTGGCTACCAAGACACTCCAACATATTACATTTTTAATGAGTGGCTGTGACTGCACACTGTGGATATGTGAAACTCACTCAAGATGCTTCCGTTGCTTTACAACATTTTACAGACGGATTATATATTACAGATTTTCAAGCCAAATTCCATGATTAATTATAAAACTGACATATCTACTGTATAGGTACAATGTATCTAATAGGTACATGTCTATTTGATTTAAAAAGCATCATAATATAGTAAGACTTTTGACTTTTTGCACTTCTTGTCATTCTTTCCACTGACATATTGCAGCAACAGACTGGTGCAGGAGACATTTATGAAATTGAACAATGTATATGAACATCTGAGAAAAATAATTCCTAGACACTGGCCAACCACAAGAGGACAATTTGGTGCCAAAATTCTGATGACTCACAGTAGAATAATGAAGATTCTTAAGTCTGCTTAATATATCATATATATCAATATCAGTCAATATCAATGAACAAATCACACCAAACACCACCTCAAGGATTCAACCGACACATAACAGAGCAGTAAAAGTTTGATGCCCTGTTGTATAACTCGGAGCCTGATATCCCTTAAACATGTCGGAGCCTAGACCAGTACCTGTCTGTCTGTGTGCACATTTACCTTGAGGATGGAGCAGGGATCAGTATGTGTGTACATGATGATTCCTCGGCTCTGCAGCGTTCTGATCCTTAAGCTGAGCTTCAGCTCCGTCTGCAGACGGTCAGACAGCTGGTACTTGATATAGCTGTTTCCTGAGAAACTCAAAGATGAATGGCCTGCACGCGCACCCCCCATACACACACACACACACACACACACACACACAAATGAAATACATTGCAGTTGCTTTAGTAAATAAGATATCCCAGTTCTGGTGTTTCCATTCCTTTTCTCTCTGACACACACACACACGCACCTGCACACTCTCCCAGTTTGCCAGGTGGACACTGGCAAGCATAGCGCCCTCTGGTGGCCTCGATTGAAACACACTGCATGTCTACTGGACAGGGCTGGTCTTCACAGTGTTCTGACAGGACAGCACAGCTGGCATCTGTAGACACAAACACACATGTAAATACACACACACAGCCGGGAAGTGAAAAACTTTTACAAAGCTTTAGACCAATTTATACAACTAAATGACATGAGCAAAACACTTTTACCAAGGATAAAACACATTTACATTTTAGAAAAGTAATTTACAAGTGGTGAAACACTTTTACCAGTGCCTAAACTAATTTACAAATAACACAATCTTCACCGAAATGGAATGTACCAAGTACAGGAAGTGATAAAGTGAGCGGCTACAGTCGACCAGTATGTTTCCTCAGCTGCTAAATAAACCATAGACATATATATATATATATGAAATAAAGCATAATGTAAATTTGTTTCACACCATGTAATGTTATTTTGCACCGTACATAACTATCAATACAAATAAGGTGAAAAAGTGTTTGTTTTTGTTTTTTCTCTCAAAATGTTCTAATGCTATTCAAACAACGAAAACATTTGTGTTAGGATTATCTCATCTTCTTTGTGGGTCTGACTATATGACCATCCACATCACAGCATAGTGCTCAAGGTCTGATTTGTAAGCAAACTGGTTATCTAAAAGCATTTTCATGTGTCAATGTTGAAAGGCAATTGGCATAATAGTGGACCAATGTAGAGATCAATGTTTACAGTTTTGCTAAAAGTGTGTTATTAAATTGCAAACTGACAGTTTTCCAAAGATTGTGATAAATATTACAAACTGAGTGTAAAGCTCAAGTTTGGCACACTTGATAAACACATAGGCTACAAGTGTTAATGGTTTCAAAAATAGAGCTTCATGAATCACTGTTGGTGTTTTAGTGTCTTTAAAAGGCCTAACTATGGAGGTCATATGGAAGTAGTAGTAGTGTGCGCTGAATGTATTATACCTCTACAGCAGCAGGGGCAGGTTCACCGCCGCGTTCAGACCAGCCCATTAAATCCAGACACAGAAATCTTGAAACACAGTTCGTGAAGCCTAGCTCCAGAATTCAAATCTAAATAGTTGAAATGCTTTTTACACCTTTTTTAGAAATACATGTATGACCTATTTAATGTGTTTAGAAGAAAATGTCTAAATTCACTTTACACAGTCTTTAAATTAAATTAAAGAGTACGGTTTAGACCTGATCTATGTGTAATGTGCCTTAAGATGACTTTTATTGTGATTTGTGACAATATCATCTCTTGTACATTACCATTTTTGACACTTTAAAATATTCCCATCCACATTTGCTTAAAAGTAGAAAAGTTAAACGTTTCAGATAAAATATAAATGTAGATACCTCCATCATGACACAACTACTGTATGATATGATCAAAAGCCTCAGAACAGCTGCTAAATGTACCTAGTGGTGAGATCATTGATCAGTGATTGCTGACTGTAGACTGTAGATGACCTTTCTACTTGATGGGAATATACTTTCATTATGAATGAGAGCACTCTGTACACATACCATTTACCCCTAGCTAAGTCACAGTGTGATCATCCACCTCTAGATGTGGTCTGGATAATCTCATCGTATACACTGTCGTAACATTTTTTTTTTCCTGATCCAGATACAGTATTAAAATACAACTCACGTGTTAATACAAGGTGGTCTTCTCTGAGTGTCTGTCCTCACTAAAAGCATGATTCAGTGGAAAGTACAGCTCCATTGTGTAACTACCAGCCAACAGGATGAAGAGCCAGGTATAAAAGACAGTGGAGTGATTGTCTTATTCTTTAAATCTTATGAAACCTTTTGGAACACCACAAATATGCAAATACCTGATCACATTGTAGGTTGAGAAACAAGGCCTTGGTACTTTAAGATCACTCACCAGTGCATGTGCAGCGTGAGGTTCGGTGGAAGCGTGGTGAGACGAAGCTGACCCTTGGTGTGCTGTATGTTGCCAGGTTATGTGAGTCCAGGATGATGCTCTGCTCACACTGCGCCCCGCGACACTCCAGCCCTGAGCAGTTCTTATCCAGAATAGCTGACACTCTGAGGACCTCCTCCAGCCGCCGCCGTGACGCACTGAGTTTCTGGGTAAGGTAGGCTGCCTTGTAGTACCCGCCCCCAGCTGTTTCCACAGCTACAAGCATGTCCAGCTGTTTTGTCCCACCAACTGGTTGCAGACTGAGCAGGTGCAGTGTGTCCTGCTGTTGTGAGGCAGCAGCCTGCTGCAAAACCTTCATCACACTCTTCAGGTGCAACGCTACAAAGTCTTGTGGCATTACGCTCTCAAAGCGCACTGTCACTGCCTCACGCAGCATCTCTGGGGTCGCCTGCTCCACATGCACGCTTACAGACACAGGAACAGCAAAGCGGCCATCACTTACGCTGGCATTAAGGGAGTATCTGCCTGCATCCAACCCTCCAAGGGCGATGATCTTTCCATCACGAGGACTGATCTTAAAGAGACTGCGTTGGGCTGGGGGGGCATGGCCAAAGGTCAATGCATCATATGGGTCGGCATCAGTGGCATGCAACTGGCCAATCACACCACCAGGAAACTCGTCCTCCATGGTGACAATATGCACCTCTAGTGGCAGAGCCACTGGGCGGTGCAGGCTCTCCTCAATCACCCTGACTGTAAGCATGGAGGAGGAGGACAGGCGTGGCTTCCCAGAGTCTGTCACCTAAGTGGAGCAGGAGAAGAGATAAGATGGGGAAAATGATAGGAAAAGTCACATAAGAGAGAATATAGAGAAGAGATGAGATGGGAGGAGAAGAAACATTTCTATTTTCTGACTTCTCTACATTGTTCTTAATTAGTCAGGAAGTTCATTAAAGCCAGAAGTATTTCAAACAATTTCTAAAATGATTTGATTTCTATATTGATATACCCAAAGCCAACACTATTTAGTTAGCTGATGTTTCTCTGACTAAAGCTAAGGCAATATTTGAAGTAATGTTCTGTGTTCGGTCAGTGCAGTTTATTTTTACATTTTTTTATTGCCTCAAAAATGTTTTCCTTAATCCATTAAGTGATTATCATATCTTGCTTATCTAGTATATGATGTCACCCCCCCCCCCCCCCCTGCTTTGGAGGACTGCAGGTTGGTTGTGAGTGACAGGTACGACAGGTCTGCATCACTCGAAAATTTTGTTCGTACCTAAGAGAAAACCCAAAATATGAGAACATTGGTGAATGCGGCAAATCCTCGTAAATCACTCGTACACATTATTTAAGAACAAATCTGTGTGTACGAGTGGTTCTTGCATCTGGCCCAATCTGTAGATATTACTTTCATCCAAGAGACCCATCTCACTGATTTAGCACATATGAAAGCTACGTAGGGATTGGGTAGGCCATGTTTTTTTATTCCTCATTTACATCCAAGGCAAGAAGAACAGCGCTCCCTATCAATAAGAACCTTAGATTTAGTGATTTACCAAACCAAACGGAACTTAAGCGGTTGATGGATCTACCTTTGTCATTAATTGGCAGAATCAATACAATTTAAATGAATATATTTACCCAAATTCATTTATTTATTTCAATGAATACCTTTGAAAATTCCTATGTATTTTTTTTAAAGACCTTAATAAAGCCATATACAAATTTTGATGGCATAAGAAAACCTCAACGATCAAGGTCATTACACACCAGACCCCATATACTAAAGGTGGACTAACAGATGTTATGACCTAGTTGCCCAATTCTGCCCATTATGGATCTGGTTGCATACAAAAAACAGTGATGTGAGATGGGTCTCAATAGAGCAACACGGAATTAAAAAACCTGATTAAAAATGATTACTATCGTGGGTTCAAGAAAGAAATTCTCTGTGATTACAAAAAATCAAGTTCTTCTGGGTACCTTTGGTGCATCGCAGGAATCTCATACACCTTTAGGTTTAAACACACTGTTACTTGTTAGAACTCCACTAAATGGAACTCTTATATTACAAGTCCTATTACAGACGGTATTCTGCAAGGGTGGATTAGGAAAGGTATCAAAACAATTGGTGACCTATATATTAATGACACATTTGCTAGCTTCCCCCAATTATCTGAAATATTTGACCTACCAAAGCATAATCTATTTAAGTATCTACAAATAAGACATTGTATTAGAAGCCAGACATTGGGATCATTCCCTAATATACCTGAGAAATCCCCATTGGAAAGTAGGTTGCTTGATACCAAATGTATTTCTATGAAAGGCCTAACATCTTCTATATACAACATTCTTATTAATAACCTCCCAGTGCATAACACATCTTCAATTAAGCAAAAATGGGAATTGGACCTAAAGTGCTCATATGATAATGGTGATTGGTGTACTCTTCTAGAAGAATCAGAGACTATACTGATATCCACCAAACAAAGACAAATTCAATACAATATTTTACACTGGACATATTTTACCCCTTATAGACTAAATAAGCTTAATGACAACGTCTCTCTCCATGTGCCAGAGATGTAGTGTGTCTACTGGACTCTTCTTCACATGCTCTGGAGCTGCCCAGTTCTAGAGGCTTTTTGGAAATATTATTGCAACAATTTCTGAAATCCTGAAATCTCATACTGATTCTGATCCTAAAGTATGGATTTTGGAAGATGTTGACCCATCATCAAAAATATTTTTTTCTACTTGCAAGAAATGTATACTTAAAAACTGGAAATCTGAACAGTGGACACTGGATCAATGAGTTTGTATCCTATAGTACTCCTGAGAAAATATTGTATTCAGTCAGGAAAAACCCCATAAATGATGAACTTACCTGGGCTCCTTTTCTTGAATATCTTACCACAGTTAGATCCTAATGACTATTTTGTCTGTTTATCTTATTTCTGGACGTCATTGTATTTTTCTTTACTGTATTGTTTATTGTAAGTAATTATTAATGTATGTCAATGTTTTTTGTTGTTTTGTTTTTGTTTTTTTTACGATATAAACCAAATGACTTTAAATAATGTATCATATAGGAGGTGGGGGGAGGTAGGGGAGCTGGTTATTATTGTTATTATTATTTTATTTTTAATGTAATGTATTATTTATTTATTGTTGTTATGTATTTATTTATTTTTTGTTTTAGTTTCTTTCATATGTTCTTTTTTTAAATTATTTTTGTGTATTGTTAAAATCTTGAAAAAGGGAATATGCCTCTAAAGTATGTACATATTCTGTAATTTGTTTATTTTCATTAAATATATCTATACAAAATAATACCTGCAATATTACACCTTTCACTACACTTTCCATGTCTAAATGTGTAGAATATGTCACAGACAAGTGACACCACTGCGGGTCAGCCTGCACAGCTAGGGCACGGAGCTCTGCTGGTGAACTCCAGAACAGAGAATCAGTGACACATGGAGCTTAATTTTTTGACTCCTCCTGAAAGCTCATTTGGAGGTTTATTGTGACTTCCCTCTCTGTCCAGGAAGAACAGCATCTACTTATGGTAGCTGCTGCCATTGTAATGTTATTTAAACTCTCATATTTTTACTTTTAAGCCATTCACTGACTTACAAAGCTATTTCTGAAACTATTGTGACACTAAAGAATGACTACAGCATCTCTGCAGGTGTGATGGTTATATAGCAGGTTGACTACCTGTATCTGAATGACATATTCAGTTGCCAGGTCCCTTCTGAACACCTGGTTGGCCACCAGTGTTCCATCTTTCTCCAGCACAAACTCTCCTCCTTCGTTTCCAGACAGAATGTAGAATTCAAAAGGTGGGCCATTATGGGAGGAGTCCTGGTCGATGACAGACAGCTGTAGGATGCTAGTGCCAATTGGCTTGTTTTCCTGGAGGAGGAGACACACCGTGAACCAGATCTGCCTGAGGTACATCATGTGGGGTAACAATATGGTCTTTGTTTTGGCAATTTCAAAGTTAACAAGACCAACATGATCAACGCATTGAAAATATGAGGGGTGAAAGCAAGGGGGATGACATGCAGCAAAGGTCTCCAGCCATAATCAAAGCTGGGAAGCTGCATAGTGATGTCAAAACAGGGATGTGAATCTTCTTTTATCTAACCTGAACATTTGACTCATTAAGTTTGTTAGGAACCCTAACCCCGGCATTATTGAAGGGATAAATACAACTTTATACATCCATCTTCCTGGCTAGTTAACTAAGAACTACCAATGACTGACGTTGACAGGAAAAAATCAGTTGCTACTTACAAAAATAAAACATTCTGCAATAAAACTGTTGGTAGAACTAACTACATATCATTATCAGTGAGCACCTTTAATTTATGTCCCACTTAATTACAAACATTATAATAAAAATAATAATAAAAAATATGCTTGAAAAATGCAAAAATGTTTTGCCTGCAATATTTTTTTATTCCAATAACAATAATGACCAAACTGTGTGAGCTCAAGCTGGTTGATTTTTTTTCTTCTTTTTTTTAACTAATACATCACATTGTTTGTCTTAATGAAGATCATCTCAATCATTAGGTTTACCTGTATGACAGTGGTGAGGTTGGCCGGAGAGAAGGTGGGGGAGTTGTCGTTGATGTCAGAGATGTCTATCTTGACCATCACGGTGGATGACATGGGTGGAATTCCACTATCTAGACCTCTGATGGCCAGTGAGTAGCTTGGAACCTGGAATGACAGAGACAATGAAATCAACAGATAGCAACCATCTCAGTAGTGCTTTGAGTCCATAACCTCTGGTAGAAAAATGCTGGACAAACAACATACTGATGATTTGACTGACTCTTAAGCGTGTTGGGGTTGAAAAGGTAAAGTTTGCCCTGAGGGTGGCGGTAGAGGACAGGACATAGGGTTATCACAATCAAAAGGAATTATTCCCTGGGTGTATACAAGCCCTCATGAGTATCCTATTCATTCCTGTTGTCTTCCTAGATTATATAACATTAGATTAGAATTGATCTTGTGTAAAAACAAAGCTTTTTGAGAACAACCCGCTCTGATTCAGACCTCTGACTGGCTTCTTCTCTATGAGCCACTGCGGCTAAGATTCCAAATCCCAGAGAATTCCAGCCCCTTTTGAGACAGAATTTCATTTTTAGTTGACATAGTAACATACAAAATATGTCTATTTATTTCATTACATGTAAATAGTAACAAATGCTTAGCAACAAGGATTGTTTCATTGTCTGTCTACAATCACTGATACATGTTAAACAAAACATCTCAGGGCTGCAGATAAATTGATTTATTAAAACCTTTGATCTGCCAAACTGTGCTCTGAGATGACAGACTTCATATTATAGAACAAACAAATCGCTTATTTATTGGCATATGTATATCTGAGGGAAAGCTGATAATTAAGTGCCCATCGATAATTTTTCAGAGCTTCAGACAGCTGAGGTTGAGTCAGGTGAGGTCACTTTTGGGGACATTACATGGACTTATCCTAACTATAACCACTATTTACCAATTGACATGGCTTTTGTCCCAAAGTGGGCAAGCTGTCCCCAGTCAACTGGTATTTAGTCTAAAATAGCCCCCAAAAGTAGCCTATGACAGACCGCAACACCCCCACCCTACACCTCACCCCTCACACATACACACACACTCCTTGTTCCGCTGGCATGCTGCTCAGTCTACTATAAAGATGCTGCAGGATGTTTTTCTGTTTCTCCATATTGCTAAAAAATAAAGAGCTAATGAAGCATGCTGAAGAGAAATGCAAAAGCAGAAACAAAAAAATATGCTGCTGCCTGAGAAATATGAAGAAGAAAAACCTCACTAGTAAACAACTGTGACCTGCTTAGCAGAGAGAGAGAGAGAAGCCAGAAAATAGAAGAACCTGTATGGAAACAGGAGGAGACCTACAGTATGTAAAGAAATACACACACAAGTATTAGTGCACAGACACATGGACGGCACATCAGCATTGCAGCATTGCTGCTCTCTGTGTGATAACCCCAAACACACTTTCATCAGCCAAAAGCTTTGATCCCCCACACGCCCCAACACTCTGAGCACGCTCAGACTGCTCATGGACTGCACTCATGAATACTTTATGATAGGAATCTGAACATTTCTGAAGTTTTCAAGCACTGCAGAGAATAAGGAGATGAGGAAGAAGGAGAGGGATGAAAAAACAGCTCAGAGGAGGAGATGGGGGAAGAAGGCAAGAGTGTTCATGCCTTCCATATTTATTCCTGTAGTAAATTAAAGAGCTCCATGTGAGAGATATTCAGGGCTGCTTTGTGTGTTTGTTTCCTGTTCAAGTGTGATTAGTTACCATCTGGTGAGGGATCCATCTCATAACAAACCAGCTCATCAGCTTCCAACATGCCTTCTTTACATCAAAGTTGGGCATCAATCAAAGCTCACAATCTGCAGGTATTCACTCATTTCATAAACTGTCCAACACTGTGGTTGATGCATGAGGGAGACTAACATTCACACACACATTCACACACTGTTGGTGCAGCCATCTGGAGCAATTTGGGGTTAAGTATCTTGCCAAAGGACACATCGGCATGTGGACTGGAGGAGCCGGGAATTGAACCGCCAAATCGGTGGGCAACCGCCTTACCTCCTGACCCACAGCCACCCAACAGTGATACCATTATCAAAAATCTGTTTTGTGTTCAAATATAACAGGCAGTGGTGGCTGGCCAATAGTTAGTAAAATGTACAATCTGCAATAAAATGTAGATTAAAGTTGTTTTGGTTCATTTCTGTGCAAACACATATATTTCTGGGTGAAGGGTACTGTCCCAATGAGTGAGTGTATAGGTCCTTTAACTTTTGACATGCAGGTGACCTGAGGCTGTTCTCTAATTGGTTGCTTCACTCCCATTTCTATTGGCAGTGAATTGGTATTGTTTTTATGTTTTTATGTAATGTGATTAGACAACTCTCAATGTCTGTCATTCAAGTTCACCCCGCATATCATTGCGTATGCACGACTGTCACTCCTGCTCCTTAGCTAGCTGACCAATTTGCCACTAGACATGTGTGATGTCTTTTCAGCTGTTGGGCCCTGTGAGGGAAGAGCCAGCTATCTCACATGAAAAAACTTTACAGCATACATCACAAGAAGAACAAAAAAGATGATGGTGAGGAAGATAATGGAATTGGGAATAACATCAAATGTTTGGAGTCTAAAGCCTTAAGTATGTGAAGTGTGAGCCTGAAAATGTAAGAAATATTTCTTTGAAGGTTTGCATTAGCTTTGATGACCTTCTCTGGTTGAAGAATTAAATGATATATGATATGGGATGGTTGTGGTTATGTATGTAATTTTGGCATCTCTATTCTATAGCCAATCAAAAAAAATATATGTTCATGTCTAGTGCTACTGGTCAGTGTTTAGGAAAACATTACAGTGTGTTGTGTTGTTTTCAGATTTTTCTATTTGGCTGAGATTTGCTGCTTCAGTTTGTTTAACCCTGCCCCCCCCACCTAAGATGAACATTTTGTTATTCTTGACATGCTTTAAGATTGTTGCTGCTACCATTGTGTCTGAGCAGCAGCAAGGTGAAGCAGTGCTGTTACCATCATGACACATTAGGAAAAAGAAGCATTTTAAAAAGTATGCTATTTGTGACTCTCTGCAGGCTCGGAGCTATTTTTAGAAATAATTCTGCATGTGTATTTGTGTGTGTCTCCTCACTGTCTCACGGTCCAGTTGCTTGTTGACCTTGATGACCCCACCGAGTGGGTCAATGAAGAACTGGTTGTCTCGGTCCCCACTGACAATGGAATAAAGGATGGCTCCATTCAGCTGACTGTCCACATCCTCTGCTACCAACTGCAAACACACACACACACATGCGTGTCACATGTTGGGACAGTCACATATTTTGACCATTTGTCCCTTTCCAATACAAAAACATAAACTGAAATGATTTTCATTCATAAATCACAGATTCTTAATAAGCTGCACAGTTATCAGCCTTCTCTGTGCTGAATGTCTCCTCTGTCAACCTGCCAACACACATAGGTTTCTATGGATATAGGGTTTCTGATGTTCACGTTTGGAGTCCATTCAGGTTTTTTTAGTTTGACTTGAGCCAAACTTAAGCAACTCAAACACACACTTTTAGATGATCACAGTTGTCTGTGTTCTTAGGCCAACAATGTTTTTGTTGTTGAATGCAATTTCTTTAATGTAAAACAGGCTTCCTTGCACAGGGTAGGTTTTATATATTTAGATAAGACTGAAGACAATATTCACAGAGCTTAACCTTAATCCTACTGACTGGTGTACATGCAGACCCAAGAGGTAAGCTTTTTGCAATATTTCTCAGGTGTGTTATTTTATCATTCCAATGTTCATACTCTGTCAATACATGTGTTCCTACTGAATCTATATCATTGTTTCTGTTTTAATGTGTGCTTTTTAAAAATAAATGTATTGTATTGTAATATATAACACAGTCAAATGAACCCAATTCTGCCAATGCAGTTTTAATGTATTGGGGTCCTGAGGGAGTTGTTTATTGTAATCCTGGTCAGATGCACAAGTTATTATGTATTTAAGTTTATAGATTTACTGTAAAAATGATAAGACCAGAGAATATATAATTGTTAATTGTTAATTGTGAATTTGTGGGCTCTTTGTGTAATAGGGATGAGCCATCATAGTTAAGTACACTTTTGCTTGAGGCACAACAGAACAGCTCCCAGTGTCTGAAATGGAAAGGGCTCATCCTCTGGTGAGCAGGAATTTGCTCAGTAAATGTCATAGCAATTAGATTCTGGCATTTCTTGTCTAAAGGTGGACATTTTGGTGCCAGGCAAAAGGTCAGTGGCTCCCCAAAAATGAAAGGATTTAGCCTCTGTGGTGGGGATAGACAAAGCTAATTTAACAGACATCCAACCTTTAGGAGAGTGTTGGTCGAGGGGAATTTTAAGGGTGATGATGGCACTACAGAAAATGTCAGGGATTTGCATAATATGAACATCCATATCAAATTGAATGAACATATGGTCATTACTGTAGCTGTAAATATATCTAGTTCTGGATGAAAGGTGTTGGACTGACAGACTGAACAACACTTCCATCCTCAGGCCCTGCATGCAGGGAAAAGCTGACTCTGACACCAACCTACCTGAATTACAGACTCTCCAATGGTGGCATCCTCTGACACCACTGCAGTGTAGAGGTCATGACTGAACATGGGTGCATTGTCATTGACATCTGTCAGGTTTATGTTCACTGTAGTAATGGCACTCAGAGGTGGCATACCGCCATCACGAGCCTCCACTGTCAAGAAGTAGTCCCTGCAGGTCTCATAGTCCAGAGACTGGGCAACTAAAATGGCCCCTGAGGAAGGTGAGCAGAGAGAGGGAACATACATACACATTTGAATACATACAAAGGGTAGAATATATATGTGTATATATATACTGTATGTACACAGATGTGGTTAGCACACACTCACCAGTCAGTGGGTGAATATGGAACTTTCCGTGCTCGTTGCCTGATCGAATACTGTAGGTAATCTCAGCATTGGTCCCAATGTCCTTGCTGGCAGCGTAAACTCTGAGAACCTCAGTGCCTACTCCCACATCCTCAGGCACTGTCGCCAGCTGATCACGTCGCTCAAACACCGGCGGGTTGTCATTGATGTCTAGCACAGTGATCGTGACATTGACCAATGAGGAGAGGGGCAGTGGTGAACCCTGGTCAGACGCACAAACTGTTATCTGATAAGCCGGTTGGACCTCACGGTCGAGGATGCGTTCTAGGGCCACAATGCCTGAGGATTTGTCGATGGAGAAGGAACCTCCAGCAGAGTCTGCCAGAGAGTAGATCACTACACGGCCTGGACCAGCTGCACAGACAGACAAAGAAGGGGTCAAGTACACATCAGAAATTTAAAACTCTCAGTATGCTTCAGACCACGTGTTTGTTGGACTGTGTAAATGTGTCTCAAAGCACCTGTATAATGACTGGTGAATATCACACATTTTGACAAAGACAATGACACCTACACATGTGTGGAGGTGTAAGTATGCAGGGTTAGTATTGGTACTCGAGCTCTTGTTTTTTTGCATTCATCAAACAATGACTTCTGTCTCACCAAGAACAAAACTATGAATGTCCCCAGGGAGAGACTTTCCAAAGGGAAAGAGATCGGGGAGGCAGGGGAATGCAGTCAGGAGGAAGCAATGGTTTCAGGCCTGCAACCCACCTTAAGAAAAGGTAGACTCACATTTTCCTGTAGGCACATGCTGAGGCCTTCTGTTTGACAATTCTTCACAAAATAATGGATTTTGATAGTATTTTATTGTGAGTGCCAAAGTTAACTTCAAAATATATAACTTGTTTCTTGTCAAGTGGACTGAGAATTGTGAATAAGCACACACATTTGACACAGATCTGACCCAGATTGAAAGAATTTGTGGTAAGTTCTGTTTCATAAAACTCATTTTCTGTCCCCTCACACTCAGCATCACCAACACTCAGCTTCTGCACTGAAGCTGAATAAGGAGGAAGCTGGTCTGGAAACTGTGATGAATCTTTAGAAAGGACGGTTTGGATCAACTTCATTTTCTGTTCAAAATAAATTGGCCTAACCTGCAGGCATTGTTTGACTGATGTTTTTTTGGAGAATAATATCTATGTTGTCAGATCTCAATTAAGAACTTGGTTAGTAGAAATAAGAAGAGAGTAAAAATAGAATCATCATGAACACAGCTATGAAAATGAGACTGAAGTTGTAATAGACCATAATTATCCTTTAATACAAAAAAAAGAAAAAAAAAATGTGTGATGCAGCCTTGTTTAACAGTGCAGCTTCACTGTAGAACACACACAGGGGATGGCGGATTGTGTGGATATTTTAATGACTACTTAAAACATACCAATTTATTCCATTTTTAATTAGCACCATTCTTTGTTCTTCTTGAACTGTTGCATTTTTATTCATTTTATGACTGTACTCTTTCATTCTCTGTACTTGCTGGATCATGTTCTTGTTTTTTTGCATCTGTGCTGCTTTTGAATCGTATCATCTTTTTAAAATGAATGCCCTTTCAGCACCTTGCTCTTACAAGGGGTTTCTTATGAATAAGACTAGCAGTAGTAGTAACAGTAATAGTAGTAGTAGTATCACCTTCATCAGGGTCTATGGCCTGGATCCGGGTGAGCAGGGCTTTGGGGGCAGTGTCCTCATAGACACTGGCAGTGTACTGTGACAGTGTGAAGATTGGAGGGTTGTCGTTCACATCAGTCACTGTCAGCTTCACCTGAGCATGGCACCACCGCCCACCACCATCTGTTGCCTGGGCAACTAGCTGGTAGTTGGGTGTCATCTCCCGGTCCAGAGTCACAGAAGACTTAACTTCACCTGGACAGTTTATAAACATGTGACACATTGAGAGATGAAGTCAAACAGTGGTGTGAGAGTGTGTCAGACTATACAATACAATACTATACTATACACATAATTACACGACTCTATCTGTGATTAGCTGGTGACCTGGCTCAATGTCACTGCTGCAGCCCATGTACCAAGTATTATTCAAATGAAAATATATCATCTGGATTTGTTTCAAAGCCATGCTGAATTCCTACCTGTGTCCACATCGATACTGAAGTCCTGGGATCCAGGACCATGTAAGGAGTACTGGATCCAGGCACTGACTCCCACATCTGCATCTGTAGCTCCAACCCTTAGTAGTACACTGTTGACTGGAAGGTCCTCTGGAACGAAGGCAATATATACAGCCTGCACACACACACACACACACACACACACACACACACACACACACACACACACACACACACACACACACACACACACACACACACACACACACACACACACACACACACACACACACACACACAGGCAGCAAAGAAATAAAGAGACCCAGTCACTGGAATGAAATGACACTATGAAATGTGTAGCTTTGACAATTGCTACATTTACAGTTAGTGTTTGTGTGAGGATGGCCTGCAGTTGGTTGAAACAAAAATAGGTATAGGTATACGGTCACTTTATTGATCCAGTATTTCCAGGTAAAAATAAAATAAAATAAAAATAAAATAAAATAAACAATAAAACTATCTCAAAACCATCTCAAGGTATTATATACAAATATACAAAACATTAGTGGGAGTGGGAGGTACTGGTAGCAGTGGTGTTATACAGTCTGATGGTATGAAAGAGACCCCCAAGCGCTTTGAAGCACATGGCTGTATGAGTCTGTGGCTGAACGTGCTCCTGAGCTGCCTCAGCTAGACATAGAGAGGATGAGAGGGATTGTCCATGATAGTTTCCAGCTTTCCTCTCATCTTCTTCTCTATCACTGCCTCCACACTGTCCAGTTCCATCCCCACTACTGAGCACTGACTCAGTGCGCAGGTACTCTTTGTTCAATTGTTTTTTGTATCCAGCACCTATCCCACTAAAGTTTTTTGGATGTGCACACAGCTAGTCCATTACATTTACATTTAGCTCAATCAAAAGAATGTTGTAAGCTGTCAATGCATATAAAACGGATTGCCTTATGCCCAAGTGTCCTGGTAGTTGTATCTGTCCTTTAAAAAGAGCAAAAACAATGTTATTCCTCACCTGGTCAAAGATGGGGCTGTTGTCATTGGTGTCCATCACGGTCACCTCCACCATTGCCTGGGAAACAAAGAGTCCATCACTTGCAGTGACATTGATGATGTAGAGGTTGCGTTCCTCCCTGTCCAGTGGCCCCTTCACATACATCTTCCATTCACCCTGAACCAGACCCAGAGCAAACACACCGCGATAGTTCCCTCCTGGACAACACACAAATAGACAGACAGAAAAACAGAGGAATATAGTTAGTATTGGAGTAGTTTTCTGCCTCTTTCTGTTCATTTATTATGTATTCAGCAGATTAGACTCTGACAGGTCAGCAAGAAGAGTCCTGCACAGATTACCATTGGACTAATTTATCAAGGGGAAATAATCCTCTCTTACTCAGTCTGTATCCATTATCTCCTGTAAACCTCCTTACATCATTGCGCCATTTTGAGTTGTAGCAGGAGGACAAAATATGCAAACCTATGATGAATATGGATAGGGTCAGGTACCAACCTGATTACATGTATGATGATATATATAAATGTTGTCTATTATTCAGTTTAATATGAATCATGTAGGGCTGACACTTTCTGGATTGTTTGGGTGTCAGCTGTGAAGTGCAGCTAATGTAATGAGGCATCATGAAATAAACCAAAAAGGAAAACTATAGTAAGCAAGAAGAACAGAACACCTGAGGGTGTTGCTTGAAGAAAGACCATAGGGTTATTGATATCAAAATAATTTGGCATCTTGGGATCTTATTGGGATCGCAAAAGGAAAGGTTAGGATCATTGGGATTTACCATCCTTCTTGTGAATAATTATGTTATGAAGATCCTGCTATTTTCAAAATAACTTGTAATGGAGGGAAATATGACCTTGATCTGTGGTGCTTGACAAAAACAGGTGTCACCAGAAGTAACTGTTTGATGAAAACTCAGTAATTACAGAAAATGGCTGCTTTATGAGGGACATAACCATGTTGCAGCACGGATGAAGGTTGGACCATAACACTGGGTGGCTGTCAACCCATTTAACATGTCTTTCAAAATAAAGAATATTTACACCCAACCTTCTCAGGCATCCAAGGTAAGTCCCCAAAACTTTGGTGACTCAAAATGTATTAATAATATTGATATATATATATATATACACAACTTCTTTGTGTTTTTGGATTATTGCAATCATTAAACCAGCATGTAGGTGGATTACTGTCAACAACTGTTCTGGTGTGGTGAAGTATATCATGGTAAATTGTGAGATACACTTGGCTCTGATTGCTGCTCTGAGCACTATTAGGACAAAAGTGTGTTGAGCCTGAATGAAGTGTTCTTATTGTTAATCCTTCAGATGTGGGACACACCTACTAGTAAGACCACCATGTGTGAGACCAATATATAATAATACAAATATATACCACAGCATTAAAGCCTTTAATGCATTAAAGGAAATGTGGCTTGAAATAGTAAAAATGCATAAACCGGTATATGATAACAATGTTGAGTGTCTCATTAAGCTTCCAAAAAAATCTGATTGAAAATAAATGTTAAATAAATACTAGAAAACCCCAATGAAAAAAAAGTTTATTTGGCTGGCCAAACAATTTCTCAGGATTGTTGGGGCGTGATCAGATCATGTTTGATTGACAGCTCATGTTCAGCTCAATGAACACCAACACCATACCTGTGGCTCTCACTCTCACTCTCCCTACCACCACCACCATCATCTCTGTGGTTATCCACCCCTCATACACCCCAAGTGTAAGAAGGAGCGCTTCCGCAGGTCCTTCATTCCCACTGCAGTCAGACTGTACAATGCTGCCCTATAATTGCACTTTAAGGTCCTTTTTTAGTTTTTAATTTTATTGTTGTTGTATACATATGTTTTTGAGCTGCTGTAGTGGTGAATTTTCCCCACTGTGGGATCAATAAAAAAGTTTAACTTTATCTTTATTTTCCATTCAATCACTAAAATGTTTTGCTGTTATGGAATACACTACCAACACTATCAATCAAATGGGCCTTAGTTGAATAGAAAGCTTGAGCAAAATAGATCAGAACTCCCAAATATGTATTTGTATTTAACTGTACCTCCCGAAGTATGGCACTAATGGTTTTAGCATTCTCCATTCACATACATGGAATGATTAGCATAGCTTCAACATGGATCCTGTTGGTTTAGAATCTAGAACATCAATCATTTTTCTCCGTAATTGCAACCCAATTGGGCAATTGCAAATTGCAAATTGCAACCTGGTAACAAGGGAAGGAAAAGAGACTTTCTCAAGAATTACATAGCTTTGTCAAAGGTTATGTTTTCAAATTTTTTAGATGTTTGCTATACGAACATTATTTTGTCCACCCATCCCTAACTGCAACATTCAACAGCAACTGAGAAACTGCGTATAGAGGTCATGTTACAGAGAGACATGCTGTAGAATGCTGGCCATTGCTATACTTAAACAGTAGCAGTGAGTGTCGTAGAAATTAAATCTACCTTACACATATTGAAACTGCTGTCAGGGTGCTGTTGAACATGGTGCTGTAGGCAGATGTCTATATACTCTGTGGGACTGGAGGTCTGTTTAATCATCCTCATACTGATGGATGAGCATGCAGATCTAGCATTAATCTGTGTCTTTATTGTGCATTAATGCACAAACACCAAGTGGCGTGTGTGTACGTTTTTGTTTAGGGACTTGAGGCTTTATCTACCTATTGTTAACCTCCACTGCCACAGCAGGTCCACTGAAACTCATCTACACAGATATTATGCAAAAATACTACAGCATTCTATACAAAATATAACCTCCTCAACATCATTATTATCACCATCAGCAATCATGCTGTTGTCTTTCTCACCGTGAACATTAAACCTAGAACATAGAACGCCCCATGAGATGGCAAACCAAAACATCATTACTTTAATATTATTATATTTGATAGCTGAAGAGTGGGTATCCTTTATGGAGATGAAAAAGTGTCCGGAAATGGTCATTACTATGATTGTGGCTCAGGAGGTAGAGCTGTCGTCCACCAATTGGAAGATTGGCGGTTCTATTTCCGGCTCCTCCAGTCCACATGTCGATGTGTCCTTGGGCAAGATACTTAAACCCAAATTGCTCCCGTTGCTGTGCCAACGGTGTATGAATGTGTA
This sequence comes from Scomber scombrus, assembly GCF_963691925.1. Taxonomy (NCBI): domain Eukaryota; kingdom Metazoa; phylum Chordata; class Actinopteri; order Scombriformes; family Scombridae; genus Scomber; species Scomber scombrus. The sequence goes on from NC_084974.1 coordinate 380,618, forward strand.
TGAATAGTTAGTTTCCCTCTGATGAGCAGGTTGGTACCCTGTGTGCTAGCTCCTGCCATCAGTGTATGAATGTGTGTGAATGAGTGAGTGAGACATGTAGTGTAAAAGTGCTTTGAGTGTTCAAAACGACTAGCAAAGCGCTATAAGTACAGTCCATTTACCAGAGGGAAAATCAAATCCTATTCATTGCACAGCAAAAACTGGTAAATAGTTGAAGACAAGGGATTAAACAATTTACAGACCTTAACTCCAATAATCCTACAAAATAAATAAAAAATGGGATTTAGTAACCTCAAATCCCAACAATCCAACAATATGACAGACAAAAACAAACTAAAACAAACAACAACACAATTCTTAATCCAACAATTTAAATAAGCAACAAAACAGGGGTTTTGCCTAAACAACTTGGACCTATGCACATTATCCAAAGAACTAGCTGATAGTTTAGATGCACCAATCTCGCAGAACTCAAAGAACCCTACATCAAATGCCACATAACAAACCACTTGGACTGGGTGGATTTCTAGCAGAATACTATAAATATTACATGATTGAGGAACATACACACACCTCACCTACCCACTTTAACACAAACATACACCTGCACACATGCATTTTGTATTAAGGCAAAATGTTGTTTATTTATTTATTTTGTATTCATGTTGTTGTTTTGTCTAGGTTATTGTCTGGTCCTATTTGTATTTATCTTGCACAATTTTTTTTTTTTTAATTCAGCACTATGAATTTTAATCTTTTCAGGAAACAAAAGATACATCACTGCATCTTTCTTCAGATGTGAAGCAGTCTTTTTTTTACTTTTACGCTAATTACTGTGTAAATGTCACGGGCTGTTGAATACTACTCAGCCATGAAAATGTTATCAAATTTCAATGCCTGTTTCTCAGTCACACTTGGAATTGTGGCATGTATGCACACATCCTTTCAAAGCAACCATACCAGAGTGATTTTTACACTGAACAATGCCTTTGATTCAGTGTACAACTTGTCTCCTAATGTTTATTCACAGCTGTAGTAATTGTTTGGAGATTCCGAATACTAATAAGTCTGAGGACTGCTGTATCTTGAGTAAAACACGAAAATACACACAACGGTAGATTGACAGCTGACAGACAGGCCAAAATATATAGCCTACTATCTCTGTCTGTCTGTCTGTCTGTCTGTCTGTCTGTCTGTCTGTCTGTCTGTCTGTCTGTCTGTCTGTCTCAACTTCAAGTGCCAATACAGGAAGTAGTGTGTCCTTTATGTAGTGAGGGGGAAATTAAAGTTTTGGAGGTGCTGAATGAGGATGTGGCATGTCTGTTGATAACCAATCAAAGAGCTTTACAGAAGTCTGACCATCACTAAATTTTAGTTTCCCACTCCTAAGCATACCATAACAGCAGTTAGCTTGCCATAACCACAATCTGTCCCTAATCTTAACCATGCCTTACTTACCATGCACAGATATTCTAGAAAGCGACACATTGTCAATGAACATCACATAATCCTCCCATATCAACGTATATATTTTCTGGCACTTTCAATATATATGTTTCAATACAATAGCATCCAAAAACATAGCACTCACCAGTGATGTGGTAGCTGACTTGTCGGTTAACAGCAGAGCTGTCATCATCTCTGGTGTTCAGCACAGCCACCACCTCGCCCGGTGGGTCACTCTCCTGAACTGAACCAAAGTAATTTTTCTCCAGGAACCTGGGAGGATTATCATTGATGTCTGACACCGCCACTGTCACAGTGGTGGTACTAGAAAGAGATACGGTTTCGCCAAGGTCTGAGGCTACCACTGTGAATGTGTAGGATGGATTGGATTCATGGTTTAGGTCCTTGTGGGTGGAGATCCAACCTGTGTTGCTATCAATGCTGAAGGTGCCAACAAGAGTGTCTGAATCCCCTTCTGACTGAATGAATGCCCCCAAACTGTATGTTACCTGGCCATTGGCCCCGGAGTCTGGATCTAGAGCTTGGACTTGAATGATTCTGGTTCCAATTGACATTCCCTCCATGACTGTGGCTTCATAGGAGTTGGTCTCAAAGGCTGGTTTGTTATCATTTAGATCCAAAACTTTGACCTCAACATCAATAGAAGTCACAGAATCTAGTTTAGCCTGTTGTACAGTGGCAGTGACTTTGAAGTGGTAACCTTTGATAATCTCATGGTCCAAGGGCTTATCAAGTTTGATCACACCTGTATCTTTTTCTATCACAAACACCACATCTTGGTTGTTTCCTCCAGTCTCTCCATTAACCAGGGCAAAGTTAGCAGTGCGTGAGACATATCCAGGAATAGTGTTGAGGCGTACTGTCCCTATGGCTGATCCTATGGGGGTGTCTTCTTGGATACTAAATAAGTACTGATGTTGGCTGAAAGACGGAATGAAGGCATCTGGCGAAAGAACATGGATGTAGACAGACACTAGAGAGTGGCGGACTGGATTGCCTCCATCAACAGCTTTCACAAAAAAAGATAACACTGAATTCCTCAAGTGGCTGAAGCTGCCTTTAGTCACCATCCAGCCATTGTCAGGGTCTATTTCCAAAATGTCTACCACAGGAACATGTGCCTCACTGTAGAGTGAATATATCACTTTGGCATTAGTGCCATCATCAGGATCATAAGCCTGAATCTGTGTCACCAAAAAACCTTTAGCCACATCAGATTTGACTGATGCTCTGTATTCTGTGGCATGGAAACGTGGTACATTATCATTATCATCTAAAAGGGTAACCTGTACTGTACAGTAAGAAACACGTCCACCTGAGTCCTGGGCTGCCACTGTCAGAATGATGTCCTTATTGGTGGGATCCTCACGATCAAGCTTTTCTACGGTGATGATTTGACCATTTGTGTCAATGCTAAACTGGTCCTTGCCCACATCATTAACAAAGGAATAAGTGATGTGACCGAACACTCCAGGGTCTGCATCAGTTGCCTTCACCTGGAATGAATAAAAAAATCAATCAGTCAAAAAAAAAAGTAACAAGTATTTTATAATTAAAGTAACACATTATTGAGGTCACGCAATGAATCTCAACAGCACTTACCTGTATAACTTTGGTTCCCACAGCAACATTCTCTCTCAGCTCTGCCTCATATGTATTCTGCCCAAACACTGGACTATACAGGTTGGCCCCCAACACCTTAACATGCACCTGTGCAGTACTGGTGAAAACCCCATCAGACACTGAAACATTAAGGCTGTAGATGGGCTCCATTCTTTGTTTCCGGTGGCTGGACAATGTGATGATTCCTGTCTTCTTGTCCATCACAAAGTTCATCCTTTCATTCCCTGACAAAATGCTGTATTCCAGCTTGTCAAAATCCGAGCTATCAGCATCCGAGGCTTGGACACAGGTTACAAAGTGATCCCTTGGTGCTAACTCATTCACATATGCTTCATAGAGCAGCTGATTAAAAATGGGAGGATTGTCATTCATGTCATTCACCACAACTATGACTGACACTTCACTACTCAAGGGTGGGAAGCCATTATCAGTGGCCCTGACGATGAAGTCATACTTCTGGACTAGTTCATGGTCTAGCATACGTGCAGTCAAGATTAATCCGCTGCTACTATCAATGTGAAAGTAGTCTGTGCTGTTATGTGCATCTGAGAAGATCTGATAACGGACAACACCGTTTTTCTCTGAGTCTTTGTCAGTGGCAATAACCTGAAGAGCTGGAGTTCCAATCATGGCTGTTTCAGACAAAACTACCCTGTAGGACATTTTCTGGAAGATAGGTAGGTTGTCATTTACATCCTGAACAAACACATCTACATCAACCTCAGCACGGGCACCAGTCAAAAAGTCTGTTGCTCTGATGGTCAGGTGGTAAGACGATGCTACTTCATAGTCCAAGCAGTGGATGACACTTATGACTCCAGTATCAAAACCAATGTCAAACTGAAGAGAGAGATCTCCATCAACAATAGTGTAGATGATATTCTGACCTTCTGGACTAGTTGCATTGATACCGAGGATAGGTGTGTGCACAGCCACATCCTCATTTACTGAAACGGAATAAAATGATTTGTCAAAAACAGGCATGGCTTTGTTGACTACAGTGATGGGGAACTCAATAGTAGATGAGAGAGGTGGAAAACCACCATCTCTGGCATATATCACCATCTGGTATTCCATATTGGACAAGTCAGACTCAAAGGGCCTCTTGAGGCTGATACTGCCTGTTTGACGGTTAATCTCAAAGTGACCATGGTCATCCTTGAGATAATAAGACACCTCTCCATTAATCCCTTTGTCACCATCTACTGACATGACCCTGAAAATGGGTGACCCAGGTTCAGCTTCTACTTGGACAGCTGCATAATAAGGCAGTCCAACAAACACAGGGGCATTATCATTGATGTCCTCCACCTGGACTCTAACTATAACTCTGGCCACATGCAGACGATCATGCTCCCTTCTTGCCTCGACAACCAGTTCATAGAACTCCTGCTCCTCACGGTCAAAGGGTATACCCGTGGTTTGGATCACACCAGAAGTTGGACGCATTTTAAAGCGTGTACCAGCATTTAATAAGGTATACTTCAAGGGTTCATTAAGACGGTTTCCCACAGCATTAACTACAGCCACTTTGGTGATATTTGATACATTCTCTTGAATAGAGGAGGAGTAAAGGCTATGGGTGAAGCTGAGACCAGAGTCTAGAGCTTCTCGTACAAGAATGGTCACCAGAGCTGTGCTGGAGAATTTCCCATCTGAGACTTTGACGCTGAAACGGAAACGTTCCTTGGAAAAGTTGTTATTTTTGACAATTATGACACCATTAGAAAGTTTAATGGCAAAATGCCCCAGTGCTCCATCGGTTAGAGAGTAGGTAAGTTCTGTGGGGACATCTCTGTCAGGGTCTATGGCTGAAACCTGCAGAGCTTCTACTCCTACATATGTGGGAAGAAGCAGTACTGTTTCATAGGCATTCTGGGTGAAGCAAGGTGGTGAATCATTTGTGTCAATCACTTGTATCGTGACTTCAGTTGGACTGTCTGCTGTCAACTGTGGCCTGCCATTGTCCCTCACATGTACATGGAAGCGGAAGGTAGCAAATGTCTCATGGTCTAGATTAGCAATGGTTCTGATGGAGCCAGTACCTGAGTCCACTGTAAAGAATGCTTTTGCAGTGTCCTCAACAATCTGGTATACTAATAGAGCATTCTGGTTGCGGTCAGCATCAGTGGCCTTGATTACTAGAGGTGAGTTATCTGAGTTTAAGACCACACTGTTGACTGGTGCAGCCTCGCTGATGCTACCATGATAATGAAGCTGCTGAAACACTGGTGGGTTGTCATTTTGATCCGTTACCTGGATTATAAGGGTAGCATTGGAGGCCATGCCAGCCATGTTGGTAGCCTGGACTATGAGGGTGTAAGATGCTGTTGTCTCGTAGTCTAGAGGCTTTTGAGTTGTAATCACTCCACTGTACTGATTAATCTGGAGTACACGATCAGCGTTGCCCTGCTTAATATCATAAGTGAGGGTGGACTGGCTGACTGCACTGACTGTTGTGACGGAGGTCCCAACCACTGCATTCTCTGTGATGTCAGCTTGGTACTCGGGCTGGGGGAACTTTGGACTGGCGTTGTCAGACAGGGTGACAGCAATACGCACAATGGTAGTGGTGGACAGAACAGGGGAGCCATTATCTGTGACTCTGACAGTGAGTACATAATGGCCTATGCTGGACAAGTCCAGGTCACGTGCAACAGTGATGATACCCAAAACTGGCTCAATATAGAATGCATTTCCAGTGTTTCCTGGAAAATAAAAAAGAAACATAAAAAAGTTATCAATTTAGTCAATATTTTACAGTCAATTACCTAAAGGGAATAAACATTTAAACATACAAGAGTAAGCATTTAGTTGTCAAGGGTGCCCACCTGCTTCAATAAAATAGTGTAGCTCTGCGTTCTCGCCTTTGTCTTTGTCCAGGGCAGTGACCTGGACTACAGCTGATCCCACTGCCGCTGACTCATAGACTGAGCCTTCATATAGTGCACTGGTAAAGATGGGTACGTGGTCGTTTATATCTTCTACTTCTACCAGCACACGAGCCAGGTTCTTTCTGTAGGGGAACTCTTGGTCCTTCACCTATCGAGAGAAAAAAAGTTAAAAGGTTATTGTCAATGTTGGAGCTCACAAGTTTGATCTCTTCAGTATAAGAAAAGAGGGGGTGAATTTGAGTCTTTGAAAACTTTTCAATATCACAATGTAATGGCTTTTGTGACTACAAGTATTGAAATCCTCATCATCATCATCATCATCCTTAATGGTCATCACCATTGATCATCAAATCTTCTTATAGAGTCTTGAACATTTAATTGGCATTAAAGGAACTACATTAAACTGGTTATAGTCCTATCTATCAGATCGATTTCAGTTTGTAAATGTTAATGATAAATCCTCCATGCAAACAAAAGTTAGACACAGAGTTCCTCAGGGTTCAGTGCTTGGGCCAATACTATTCACCTTATATATGCTTCCTTTAGGTAATGTTATTCAAAAACACTCAATAAATCATGGACATCGTTAGGCCAATTTTGGGGGGGCTTAAGCCTCCCTAAAATGTTCTAAAGCCCCCCAAAACCATTCAGGGTTTCCCACAGCACTTTCCAGTTTAGGCGGCCGTCTAAGCAACACACGCTTGACGACTTACCTAACGCCTTCAAAAAATGTACAGCGATGTATATTAATGTTCAACCAATGTCTGCAGCGGTGCTTACTGCAGTACGACTGGTCCAACTAAACAGGTGATATTAACGCCGCAATGTGTAAAATGCTGCGGTGCTGCGCGTTTCATCAGCTGATGTTACAAAACGCCAATATTAAGTCACTCAGATGTTTCTCATTCAGCAGTCCTGCAGAGAAAGAGTGAGGCATTCAACAAAAACGTGATGCTATTGCTACTGAAACTGAATATAACTACTTAACTGTATAATACTATATAACTTGTAATAACTATAAAATATAGTTTAGAGAATAACTTCACTACATAAGATACTCAATGGCCTAACCTGTGCAATCTAATTCAATCCAATGAAACAGCTCTAAATCTACATTTATGAAGCTTATACTACATTTTTTGACAAGAAGGTGAATATTTTGCTTTATGTTTATTATTTAGTGATTGTGGTGTATTAGGGTGCAATGTAATGCACCCAAGTACACCACCACCACTTAGTATGACCTCAGTAATAAACAAAGTAGAATGATCTCTTTTTTTGACAATGTCAACAAAGGCTGAAAATGTATAAACTTCTAAAAAAAGGGCAGAATTTATAGCAGAGCTGTTGTATTGGATTGAATTATATTGCACATGTGTTCCTAATGAAGTTGCAGATGACTGTAGTTCAGAGAATAAAACTACTAATTACTATATAATATAGTTCAGAGAATACCTTAAATTGCAGGAAAGTGACAGAATGCAAGACGTTGGGTGCCTGATGCTTGCATTGTGATCGATGAGCTTTTGCGTCCGTTCACAAAATGCTAAAAGATATCAGTATGTCAGAACATATCTCTGTCTAGTACTTAATGTTGATACATATGATTGCGCAAGTAAATTCGGGACCTTTTCTAGTGGGTAGGTGTAATACCTATGTATACTACACTACTGATGTGTGTTCGTCAAATTTCACTATGCCATCTCTTAGCACCTGGTTATGGTATACTGTGAGCGTGGCACATCGCTCATAGAGATCTGTATATCCCAAAGATTTTATTTTTGTATACGAAAAAAATGTGCGAGCTATGCTTAACGTAAAATCCTAGTGACGTCCCTGCAATAAATGTTCATAGTTATGCAGGCGATACTCAACTACATATTTCAATAAAGCCAGATTAATCCAACCAGTTAACTAAACTACAAACATGTATTAAAGACATAAAGGCCTGGATGACGTGCAACTTCCTGCTACTAAACTCAGAAAAAACTGAAGCTATTGTGCTTGGCCCCAAACACCTTAGAAACACATTATCTAATGAAATAACCACTCTGGAGGGCATTACACTGGCCTACAGCAACACTGTAAGAAAACTAGGAGTTATATTTGATCAGGATTTGTCCTTCAATTCTCACATAAAACGAATTTCAAGGAATGACTTTTTTCATCTACGTAACATTTCAAAAATCAGACACATCCTGTCTCAAAATGATGCTGAAAACTAGTCCACACATTTGTTACTTCTAGGCTGGATTATTGTAATTCATTATTATCTGGCTGTCCTAATAAATCACTAAAGACTCTCCAACTGGTCCAGAATGCAGCTGCACGCGTTCTGACAAAAACTAGAAAGAGAGATCACATTACTCCTATTTTAGCTTCGCTGCATTGGCTTCCTGTTAAATCTAGAATAGAATTTAAAATCCTTCTCCTCACTTTTAAAGCTCTTAATGGTCAGGCTTCATCATATCTTAAAGAGCTCATAGTACCTTATGTACCTACTAGAACACTGCGCTCCCAGAACGCAGGCCTACTTGTGGTTCCTAGTATCTCTAAAAGTAGAATGGGAGGCAGAGCCTTCAGTTATCAGGCTCCTCTCCTGTGGAACCATCTTCCGGATTTGGTTCCGGGGGGCGGACAGATAGTAGCTTACCACTGGATAGGTAAGTCTGAACAAAATCATCCTCTTAACTCTGACAACGTGTAGATACTCCTTGTCTGCTCAGTGTAATTAGGTTAATTGCTAAATAATGAGCTCAGGTATAGTGAGAGACAAGAAGTTGGCCTCTGGCTCTCCTGCTGCTCTACTTGCGAGACACGAGACTACAAGGCTTGGAAATTGTTTCCGCCTGAAAAATGTTTTACTCTGAAAGGGTCTCTCTGGTTCTGACCACTCAAGGTCAATAACCAATGACAGTATAAGAGCTACATATATTTGACCTGCGTCTTTGATTATTGAAGTTTCTTGACAGAGCTTTGCTATTTAACTGAAAACACCTCTTGATTGGTTTGTGTTGCTTGGTGAAAGACTTCTAATTAACCTTTTTGTACTGTTTGAATATTTTTTTAGAAAATATGCATCTTTCATTGGTCGAAGAAAATTGACAGTAGGAAGTCAAAGAAAAGACAGCCTAAAGCTTAAACTGTACTGCTCTCACAGCAGACACATTTACTGGAGATATGGACAGGTTAGACTCTTTTGTAAAAACAAAAAAAGTTGTTTTATTGTTACACCTGTATTATCCAGTATAATGTCTAATTATAACTTGCAGCTTTAATTGCCAGTTGCTCTTGCCAGTCTGGAAACCATCAACATGATTTTATGATCTAGGGTAATGAATAACCTTGATGTACGACTGTAGTGTTATTAACACAACAATACAAGAAAAACTGCCCTGCCTGTAAACACTTATAGTTACAAACCAGCTCTGAGATTAAAAGTAGGAATACAATGAGAATTAGTGTGTTCAAAGAGGCAGAATATGTCAAAGGGATGTTGTAACTTTTGATCACCAGCAGGTCTTGACCAAAGTATATCTTACCATGACGGTGAGGATGTGCTGGGCACAAGCCTCATGGTCTAGCCTCTGGGAAGTGTAGATAGTGCCCAGGGAGGGGTGGATGCGGAACAAACGCATGCTGCTGGGGTCTATGGAACTCTGCAAAGAGTAGGTCAGCCGGTGATGCTCGTCACGGTCAGATGCCAAAACTTGTACCACCTCTGTGTCAGGTGGTGTGTCCTCAGAAATGGTTACATCATAGGTTGGCTGGGAGAAGATGGGAGCATTGTCGTTGTTGTCCAAAACAGTGATGTGAACCTGGATCATGAAGGAGAATAAAATAGAAGCGGTAATTTTTAGGAGACATGGCTAGATTAATTAGACTAATTGTCAGGAACAACACATGTCCAACTAATGTACCTTCTTTAAAATAGAATGAGCTCAGTCTCACCTGTGTTCATAACAAGAACATTTCAGACTAAAATAAATTTAATTCAGGGGAATTGCTGTGATCAGTGGATTCAGTTGCAGAGGCAAACTCATATATTCTGTTTGATTCTGATGAGCTTTGACACATAAATGTGTTACAAAATGCCTCATAGCAGGCGCTATACTGACTAATAATTAATTAATGAATTAATGGAATTGTGTAACAGAACATATGTTGAACAGTAATGAACTCGATGGAATGTGTCATTGTGCAGACTGCAGAGAAGCCATGTGGTGTGTTTGTGGTTTCGTAAGTGTCATGACTCATGGAAAGTTCCTGAGTCACAGAGGACTGGTGGATAATGCCCAGCATGAGTCAGGAAAACACGAGAGGAGAGAGAGACAGGCAGAAAGGCAGACAGAAGAGACAGAAAGCCTGGAAATTAAAGTAGTGAGGGTAGACTGAATTATAGGAAAGGAAAACCAAAATAAATGAGAAGAAAGTCAATAATGGTCATATAAATATACAGAATAATAAAGACTTTTAATAGTTGCCCCATTGTTGTGTCAAAATGGATAAGTGGGTTTGAGAAGGATGCTCATCAATTACACTTGATCATGGTACCAATGCTGTTAAAAAAACAAAAACAAACAAATACACAAAAAAAGTGTTAGTGTTGCTGTCTGGCCACGGTAGAGTTTCAGGGCAAAGGTGGCAGGATGCCAACCCTGGTTCAAATGAGGTGTCAGGGCTGGAGGCCAGGGCTGCAAGATACAAGTTATTGCTACAGTGTGGAGCTGAGCAGGGGATGAAAGGGTCAGGGTGTGGTGCAGTCTGTACAGACAAAAACTGGCATTGCCAGGAGTGAGAGGAAATAGGTCTGGGCAAAGTGATGGGCAAGCTGTTGCGAGGAAAGGAGGCATACAAGGATGACAAAGGACAGACATAAAAGTGTCTTAAGCTTCTGTTCTACCATATCCTATCTTTATCATTAGCCCAGCAATATCACCCACTCATAGCACCACAACACTAAACCTCATATGAGATCATATAAAATCAAAGTAGTTTGATGGTGATGAGGTGTGATTCATGTCACATGTTTATAAAAAACAGTATTTTTAATTCTGCACCAATCAAAAAGGCTGTGGTAAAAATAGAGAAAAAGATGCATTGGAAATCTGGTGAAGAAAGCCACATCACAAAACTGCTGAAAATTTTAGCACATCTATTATGTACATTTAGTATCTGGAAGCAGTGGACAGCCGTATTCCGGGGTTTGGGGACAAAACCAAGTTTAATGATATATTCAAAGTTGTTTCATGAGAAAATGTAACATTGACTGAGTCAAATTAACTCCAGAAAAAAGTTCAATAAACATACAGTGTTGAGTTGAATCAAATACCTTTCAGTCATGTTGACAGATATCAGTCAGATGGTCCTGTTACATTTTTCCACTTTGAAGAGTGAGTTCCTTATTTGTGACAAAGACCTTAAAACCGTGTCTGTGCATGTTGGAGCCACATTTTACCAATGTCAGTGGGAATGGAGCATGTGAGAAAGTGACCTTGTTCATTTCAAGTGGGTAGGGACTGAATCTGACACTCGCCTTTATCAGGATTTGCATTGTTTTCATTATTATGACTTGTCTTAAAATGTATTACAGGCACACAATTTCATGTACATTATCTTCAAACTACAAAAAAACATCTACATGCAGTTCTTTTTATACTATTAGTTTTCTGTATAGGTAAACATATTCACATGTGAAGTATGGTTTGTGCGTTGAGTCTGCACATACATTTTGGGCTTACATCAAGCCTTGAAGACACGGGCAGATGATGTGACATGCATTTGGTGTGGGAGGAAACAAACAAGAAAATCAAGTCCCTACTTCAAACCCAGGACCACTGAGCCACCCTGCAAAATATACTGACTTAACTCTGTACAAAATAGAGGCAGGAACAGCAGTTTAACTTGTCGGAGAAAAAAGAACACACACACACAAAAATACATTATCAGGAAGTTATTACATTATAAGGTTTTATAGGTGTAAAACTTTATTTTGTGATAAAGCCTGCTATTATTACTATTATTATTATTGTTAATGTTAATGTGTTATGTTTGAGGGTTCTTCCTGTTAAAAGGGAGTTTTTCCATGCTGCTGTCACCAAGTGCTAAAGAGGGAATGTTGGGTCACTGTAAATTAAAGAGTAGAGTGCAGAGTACCTACTGTATGTGAAAAGTGCCCTGAGATTCTGTTGTAATCATTTTTATGTGGGCTTATTAAACAGATTTTAAATTATTTTATATGCAAAGGTGATGATTGCTACAATGTCACCAGTTTTAACGGTACTCCTCCCACCACTGTGAGCCAGGGGATCTCAATCCAAACTCTTCTCCTGTATGGTTCCTCATTCATGGAAAGAGTTGTTGAACTTACTCCAGTCAGGAAAATGTCTTTCTGTCTTAAAAAATGACTTGAGGATCTGCATCTTCCAAGAGTACTTCTCACTTACAGAGACATGTTGGAAAATGTGTTGGTTACACAGGATCATGTTTACTGCATTTTCCTCTTTTTTCCCTATTGCCAACCTCTATTAATTCACTGGAGCAACAAAATAGCATCTGGTGCATCAACAATTTCAACTGATCCAAAAAAAGTAAGAAGGTAAAATTGTAAACCACCTCACAATTAAAGGTTAGTGAAATAAATATCATGTGGTACCTGTGTGTATGCAATGTTGGTGCCATCTGTGGCCTGCACCGTCAGGTTGTAAAAGGAGCGCTGCTCGGCATCCAGAGGCTTGGCGATGATGAGGGTGCCCACAGCCTTCTCTATGTCAAACACACTGTCACTGTTCCCACCTGCTCCACAGGAGGAATGTCAGACAGAAGGAAGGTGTCAATTATACAGACATACACTGGACACACACCAACTGATGAATATATCAGAGCACACACACACACACACACACACACACAACAATTTTATTATGGACCAGTGATTTTCTGTCATGTGCAAATACATGTATTTTAATATTCAACATACAGTACATTTTCATACAACTAGTATAATCTCAGTAAGTGAAATGTGTTGCTACAGTGGACAGCACATGACTGGAGACTACTGCTTCACACACACCCTTCATTGATTTGTGTTGGTGTGGCGGTGTAAAGAGGGGAGGGATGGCGGCTGACAGGGATCAGCTTCTCTCTCTGTCTCACACACACACGCACCAGCTGCACACACTCTGCAAACCAACAGTAAAAAGCATACGATCACAGCAACACAATGAAGCACGAGCACTGGCCATGCAAGCAGCAGCAACAACATACAACCTAAGTGTGTGTGTGTGTGTGTGTGTGTGTGCATGTTTCTATTATAGATTGCACTGTATGTGTGGCATTCATTATTCATTACAGATACCCTCCCATAAGTTGTTCCAGCACCTATATGTGCCCCAAACACAGAATCTCCTGCCAGCTCACTAATAATGATTTGAAACCCAACCGTAAACTGTGTGTGTTGCATTTCAAAACATAGATTAGCTTAGAGGAAATCTTTCATCTTCAAACTCCTTTATTGAAACTGTGTGTGTGGTGAGACTTGCTGACATGAGCGTTAATAATGTTACATCATCAGGGTCATTTTTAGCCTTTTAACAAGAAAAAATAAAACAGTGAAGGAGCAACCATCTGCTGACTACCAATCACGCTTGATTCGACTTGACTTAACTCCACTCAGCAGCACAAATATATTTCAATCCAAATGGATGGAAGGTTGATTATTTCATCAGCAGTTCTGAACTTTTCTCAACTCATTATAACTGTAAGCAAGATGAGAAAATAAGTATCCAGTGAGAGCTGAGCACTGATGTTACTTGTTTCATGTGTCATGGTACCTGCGATAAAGTTGCCCTGCAACAGCAAATAGGGAGGGGGAACTTGTATTTTATCCAACTGATTTCAGCACTAGCTTCAGTGTGCACCAATAACCACCAGGTGCTGCATATTAGCAGTCCAGATACAGTCATAGTCAAGGCATTTATATAGCACCTTTCTTGTCTTTTGACTACTCAAAGCCTTTTTACAATCTGTCCACATTCACCCATTCACACACACATTCATACATTGGTAGCAGAGGCTGTCATGCAAGGTGCCAATCTGCTCATCAAGATCTTAACTAATGCACTAATACACTCACACACCACTGGTGCAGCCACTGGGAGCAATTTTGTGCCAGACTGGAGGAGCTGGTAATCAAACAGTTGACATTCTGATTAGTGGATCTACCTCCTGAGCCACAACCACTCCAAGTCACTGCAGTTACACCCACTGAGTGTCAGACAGATGTTAGTGTTCAGCCTGAATGCCATGAAACCACAAAGAAACACATCTAAAATGGGAAAGTGATGTAGTGCACTTGACTGTATGAATAGATACAACAACAAGAAATCTCAACTCTTCTTACAGACTGACAAAAGCTAAAGAACAGTGGAGGGCGCAGCACATAGTTGACACCACTGTTTATAGGATGTTCATTAATGTGGACGTCTCACATCATTAAAGGCGCTTCTTAAACACTGTTTTTTATGTTTTACTGATGGACTCAAGAAAGTCTCCTTGGACTGGAAATGAAAACAGGCTGTCATTTTGCCATGTGAAATGACTGCATTAACAGTCTTCATCTGCCATCTTCGTTGTATTTGTGTGTATTTATGATATGCATGCCTGAGATACAAACCAAACAGGGGGCCCATTAATCATAACATGGAGCCATTTGTGGTCAAAAACTTGACAGTGTACCTTTAATGATCAAAATATGTGATGTGATGGCTTCCACACAAACATCAGGCTTTAATTCTCATCTCACCACCCACACTAATTTAAATTAATCTCAGCTACACTGGGAGCGGATAGAAGTTGGGAGCTGTGTGTGTTACAGAAGGGGGCATGTATCACTATCTGTCTGTGTGGATGTCTATGTTGGTGGTGTGAGTGTGTGTGTGTGTGTGTGTGTGTGTGTGGGTCTGTGTCAGGTTCAAACAGATTCCCTGGCAGTGTCTCTGTCTAATAAATCACCAAACTCAGCACAGCAGCAGCTAAGACCACAGCCCACCACCACTCAACCCAGGCTTATTGACTGTTGTTATTATTATCATTAGTAGTAGTAGTAGTATTTGTTGTTGTTGTTTGTATGTGAATATGTTTGTGAAAAGCAAGATGTCCCTTTATGTCTTCTGCTTATCTGTTTGTTGTATGTAAAGAATGTAAAGAACAACCCAGCACCCTCCAACTTCAGTGATATTTGGCTATATTATTTAAAATAGCTCTGCTGTAAAAACACACTCCTCAACTGATCTATTTCACTGCTTAGAGATGAGGCTTCTTGTGGATGAACACCAGATCAATAGTGTAATCAATCTGCACTTGTCTATTTAGTTCCTAGACAACATTAATAATACACTGGACTGAAGTTGTAAACTTGAAAGTGAAGTGTCTAATCCAAGAGACTTATTGTGTTCTTGTGACTATTAAAGCTGCAGTCTGTAACTATGTTTGTATTATATTTGCTAGAAATGTCATTATGATCTGACAGTAGAATAAGATACAGATAAACTGTGACAATATCCACTGTCTCTGGGTCCACCCAGTGGTCATAAAATGATTTGCTAGAATCCACCGCACACGAATCAAAACAACCAATCAGAGCCCAGAGGAGAGTCAATGACGCTGTACACATTATAAGATCCCTGTGACACCTAAAGAATTTGCTGTTATTTTGATGCCATTCCATCCAGTGTTGTTATGCTCTATAAGGATTATACCTTTGCTTGATCCAGTTGACACACCTATAGGGAAAATATGTTTTCAACCAGCGTCCTGTAAAAATAACAAAGAAATCTGCACCTTATTCCAAACTGATTGTATCTCTGTCTCATATGTAATTGCAGCCTGAAATAGGCTTGTACAGAACTTATGCTGGGAAAAAATATGGTCTCTTCCTAATAGATGTAGCCATACATGGGGGTCTGTTTTTCAGAGTAAGATCCCTATCTGTTGGTCCCCCAGCAGAACAAAGGGACTTTCTAACCACAGGACTGAATCAACATCTGGTAAGCGTCTGCAGACCCAAATCAGAGGATTAAGATTTCACACCCTCATAAAAGACAGAGATTGGGGTTTGTAAAATTTCTGAGACATCAAAGAAGACCCCACTTACTGTCGTCTCAGAATAACAATGACATAGAATTTACAACATATTCACTTTTGACTGAACTCTCAGCTCAACCCCTCCGCTCTGTTGACAAATGGCAGAAGCCCCCCTCTCTGTCTGCCATTCCATGCAACAAAAGTGTTTTTCTGACTCTCTGATTAAAAATGTGTTTAAAACAATTCTCAGGTTGATCATGATGTTATAAGAATAAAGTCTCAAGGAACAAACCTTTAAATATTACCACTGTCAAAACACCTACTGTTAAGATCAAGATGCATTAACTCACCAAATATGAATGAAATAAAGTAAAGATATATAAATGTATACTACACGAAGTACCTGAGTAAATGAGATACACATTGATACTGTCTTTACTTTAGTTGACTTTAACAGCCTTTTTACATTCATTCAACAAGTTAGTTCATTGTTTACTCCTGATGGTTTTTATCTGATCCTCCAGTAATACTGATATAACTCAAGTATTTGTGTCTGTATTAAAATGAATGATATGCTATACAGGATGAAATACTCAAATGTGAACGATGATGTTGAATGGATTGCGTCAACAGACTAATGAATGAATGAATTGATTAATCCGTTAGTTATTTAGTGCCCTCCTAAAAGTAATTCATTTTAGTAGAAGGAGCCATTTGATTGGTTTAGGGTGAGGCCAACCCTGGAACACCCAGACCCCGCCCCTTGGCACAAAAACAGCTTGAGACACAAATTCTCTCTCTTCTTTAGCTCTTCTCTTAAGTATGTTGCCTTAAACTACTCTCCTCTTAACCTCTTAGTCTTAGCTTCTTCTCTCTTAATTTCTCTTCATTTTTAACTCTTCTAAATGTTTATTCTTTAAGTAACTTCCTTTAGTTTTGCTGACGGTTCATCTCCTCTCTCATTTTAATCGAGCTAGTGTTAAGTTGTGAGCGTAACTGAGGTAAGCTTAACGTATTCCTTACTTTTAATCCCCTTTGAATATCATTACCACAGGACCTAAAACCTCTGTTTGATTCCACCGTTCATCATCATCTTTCATTCATTAGAACCATATATTCATTTGTTTATTACTTTTGTTTTGTCCATTATTCACAATTTGCTTTTATTGTATGTTTATCACTGTTAGTTAATAAAACCCATGTAATCATAGTCGATCGTGTGTGTGTGTGTGTGTGTGTGTGTGTGTATTGATTTGGAGTGAATATCAAGACGGTCCCTGACGCCGGAGAATTCATGAACTTTAGATATTTGACTGATTCAGAAATGTATTGATTTATTAATTATGATTTATTTATTTATTAATTGGCTAATTAAACAAACAACCAATTAAGTAAAGTCTTTTTCCTTCTTAGGTGAAGGTGGTGCCCTGATTAGATTACGAAAGCTATTTTAATATCTTTTAATATCCATGATTTCGCTACATAGATATCTACTGGTTAACAAAGTTAAAGACATTTCTTTTAAGATCATTCATCGCTATTATCCTGTCAAGTCATTTCTAGTAAGATTCAAGAAGGACATTGATGTATCTTGCACTTTTTGTAACATGCACCCAGAGACTGTCTTCCATTTATTTTGGACTTGTGAACAAACTCGGAGTCTGTGGCAAGGCATCTGTCGTTTTATATTGGACCATATCTATGATGCCTTTGTACTTTGTTTGAATAATGTATTATTTATGTAATCTCATCATATTCCTGGCCAAGTATTATATTCATAAATGTAAAGTGTTAAAAACTAAACCTTCCTTTTGTACCTTTAAAAAGGAGGCAGAGTCCCACATTAAAACATTATCTACTTACAGCTCAATGTCAGTAAATAATGTAAAGTTAGTATTGGACTACAGGAGTCAATGTGTCATTCAGGTTCTGAAGGTGTGGTTACAGGAATTGCGCATGGCTGACGTAGCCTGTGCCTCGCAGTATGTTCTGTAGCCTGGGTTTAGCTGTTTGCTGTGTGCAGCAAGACATATTAATGATCAGTTCATGAGAGAAAAAGATGCTAAACCATATTGTGATCACAGGCAGGTTCAAACAGCCATGTCTGCCATCCAATATAATCATCCTCATTTAGGACATGTGGAAGAAGAGGTTTTGGCAAGATTTCCACTGAGGCTGGAAAGAGCCTTTGGCCAACACCAAATTACAGAGAGAGAGAATCCAACCCTCTGCTCTTCTCTAAAATTACTTTCCACTGCTTTTCTAAAGCTGAGTTTATGCTCATTAGCTCAACTGGACAGTTTTGTCTTGCCACAGAAGATGGTGATGTCTCACCTTACCCTGCACTGCTATGTTAGTGACAGGAAGCAGAGAAACAGGAAATATGATGAAGGGTAATAACAGAGCTGGCTATGGACACACCGCTGTCATCGACAAGCAGACAAAAATAGAAATGTTTGTGACTTTTTTCTTCTCTCTTCTGCCAGCCTTGCTTGCCAGCCAATCAGAACTGAGTATATTCCATGGCCATGGAAAAGTCGAGTCATAACGAACAATAACATGGACTGATATGAGACAAACAAACTATTCAGACACTTTATTGAAGCAAGTGAAAGCACTGTATTCAAAACCTGAGGTAAATGTATAGAAGTATTCATCTTCAGCAGACTGTGCTCATTATGGAGACTTGGAGCACTCACCATTGAGTAGTCATAATGGAGACTACTCTGAATAGTATATTATTATTATTATTGTATATTATTTTTGATCACTATAACAGTTACATTAATGTGTAAATAGCACTTGAATGTTACACATGGTCAAGTTGGAGATAATGTCATCATATATATATATATATATATATATATATATATATATATATATATATATATATATATACATTCACACAGTTCAAATTGTCACTTCTCACTTGCTTGGCTGGCAGCTAGGAGTTCTGAGGGCCTGGTTTTAAGCATTGCATGCTGATAATTGAGGGATGAGCTCTGTACACTTCCGGCTGGGTGTTGGCGCTGGTTGCTCATACTGATTATGCTTCTTCAGTCCCAAACCTATTGCCCTACAGCTTAGTGCAGCCATTAGTTTAGATAATGGGTCAGCAGATAGTGGGAGGTTTGTGTGCATGTGTGAATCTGCCTTTGAAAAGTGCTACATGCATTAATTCCATAAGGACTGTGTGTACAGGTGCTGCTAACAGCAGGTCATTAGACAGAGTTGTCACCGAGGTAACTAGAGGGTTGTTGCCATGGGAGCAGCCAAAATGGTTGTGATACCTTTTTACCAAACCTTCATCCGTTAAATTAATCATGTGAAACACACACACACACACACACACACACACACACACACACACACACACACACACACACACACACACACACACACACACACACACACACACACACAGAATAACAGGATAAACACAAACAAATACACACATCCACTCAGCCTGAGCTTTTGTGTGGTTTTCCCCTCAGTCAACTACGTCCAACCAACCAATCACAAGGAAGATTTGAGTAGCACTGATGAGAAGCACAGGGGTGGACAATGAAAAAAGAAACAGGAAAAGGAAAATAAGCGGAAAAGAAAGGAAAGGGAGTGAAGAATAGACAGTAAAGAGCAGAAGTGGGAATTGGAAGCGAGATACCTTCTGAGGAACAGTTCCTGCCACAAGCGCTCTGCAGAATATAGAACATCTCACGGAAAGACCTGGGACCTTCCAGGCACGAAGCATTGAGGAGAGAGAGGAGAGAGAAGGTGAGACAGGTAGGACACACAGGCCCAAGGGAGGAGGACAGGAGGATGATATGATGAGAGAGGAGATGATGAGACAGGACAGAGACAGATACTGCTTCCCACTGGCTGAGATTGTACTGAACCTATTTATACATGGGATGGTATCTACTTTTCAATAATTATAAATAGATTTTTAAGTGAAGCATGTGTTATTAGCATTATTATATCAACAATTTCTCAGGAGCATGGCTAATTATTTTGTTTCAGTATTGCTACACTGATACTGATACTTAATTAAAGCTGCTGACAGAAAATATTTTCTTGTGAAAAAGATCCAAAATAATTGTTTCACAATCACGAGACAGAAATCTTTCTTATTGTGATCTCAACAGAATAATTGATCATTGAAATACATGTATCATCATTAGGCTCCTTTTTTGTTTGTTTTTGTTGTATTTGTAATCCTTGAAATTAATTATATTTACAATTTTTGAAAAAGACATCCTGGTCATGTAAAATGAAAACTGTTCTTTTGAACCGAAGGTCGAGACAGGATGAACTTGACTGCACTGAAAACCTATTTATGAGAACTCTACTTTTTGTGCATAATTGTCAGTAATTTATTGCTTTATCTTGTAATATAATGTGAGGTACATTTAAAAGATTTGACAAGATGACGAGCTACAGTGCTGTAGTTTTGCTTCACCTATTGTATTGACTTAATTTAATATTCATACTCTGAACATTTTCTCAAACACTCTGATGTCTTTCAACAATATTCAGGTCGACTTATTTTTCTGTTTCTAGAATTGTATTGTCTGTAAATGTAAATTACATAATTTATATACTGTATGTGTTACATGTACATATGTAAATAATCACAAACATCAGTTATTTATTCATATTTATATTATAGGGTCTGATTATATTTTGCATGTATGAATAGACATTTATATTTCATATGTATGTTACTTTGACCTAGTGTAGGATAATAGATACAATAACCTTGTATACATTTGTTGTACTTCTACTAATTAGAAACATTAACCACTTGAATTTTAATGCCTAATTAATATAGGTTTATAAAAAAAGACAATATATGTTATTCCAGAGAAAGGATGAGCACCCAGTAAGCAATCCTGAAGAAAAACTGAGAGAGAATGCCTGCAGAGAAAGAGAGAGAGAGAGAGAGAGAGAGGGCGAGAGCGAGAGCGAGCGAGAGCGAGAGAGAGCGAGAGAGAGCGAGAGAGCGAGAGAGAGATGTTGAGAAAGAGAAGCGAAAGAAAGGGAGACATGGACAGAGTTATGGGGAGCCATAAGCACAAGCCAGAAGGTATCTCCACCTGGATACACACTGACTGTCACTACTCAGTGACAACAAAAGGAAAGATGAATGGTGCGTTGTGGAAACCTCAGTTCATCCTGGGCGCTGCTGTCCATCTATCTTGGGCTAACTGGAGCCCACAGTGCATGCATCATGGCTGGTGAACTGTCAGTGCACATATAGTATTAAAGGTCATTAAAAACTATTAGAATTAGAATCAAAAGTGCTGATTATTAGAATTATTAAATCACTTCTAGCACACCAGAAACATCACCGCACATAATGCGTATAAATTGAGCTTAGTGTGCTGAGCATGACATAATCTGGTTAAGCCTTTCAAGTGTGTGAAAGTGAACTTTGATGAATCAAAGGGATTTAAGTGAACCATGTTGGAAATGTCCCACTTATAGAGGGATGTTATGCTGTCATTAAAAATAAGAGTTTCAGGATGACAATCATACAAAGATACTTTTATTCAAATTTAATTTTGAACTCAGTCCATATCGCTATTGACTATTCACAAACTGTATTTTTCTCTATAGACTGGCTAAAGTTTCGTTATCTTTGCTCCTACAGGGCAGACAGACCTGGCAGCTGGAGAAGCTGTTGCCAAGGTGACTGGGATGGGCAGAGCATAACAGATCATGCAGCGAGCCCACAGTACCTAAGCTGCACCTCATATACACCAACACACACCAACACACATTCACACTGTCAGCCCAACATACGTCATGCACTGAGCCTGGGCACATCCTACCTCACACCACACAAAGTCTTCCACTAGCTGACAGGCGACCATCCTCACCAGCAGGTTTGTTTTTTTACCTGTGATATCAAACCACAAGGGGGCAGAGCTCTGCTGCATGGAGACCACTCCCACGATCTCAGCCACCTTGTCATTCTCCATGACGGTGAAATTGTAGAAAGTTTCATCAAATAGCAGCGGCGCAGTTGAAGGAGGCGGTTGACGGATCCACTCAATGTGGAGGCGAGCCGTGGAGGACTTCTGAGGACGACCGTTATCTGTTGCTTTGATCTGAAGAGAGGAGCAGAGATATAAAGACAGAGGGTCTAAGAATAGAAGATGCTGTATGCCATACAGATTGTAAAGCCCTTTGAGGCAAATTTGTGATTTGTGGACAAATACAATTTGACTTAACATGCAGTTAGATTGGATCTTAGAAGAGTCAGTCACACACAATTAGCATGTAGTAAAGTCAGGAAGAAAGACTCACAGATATATCTGACTTTAGTATTGTAATTCTTCTTTAAATGCAATGTGAAGTGAAATTTGGCAGCTCTGACTCCAAATGAATATGTTAAGTCTGGTATTGTGTCCAATTGTCCAAAGCCAACTTTTTTTTGCCATCTACAACTTTTGTGTATGACAGCTGCAGTATGGTTGAGGTGCTAGAAAGATTGTAGTTGAAGTGAATTAAACGGGCCCCTGACTCATTTTGAATTTCTTGTCGGTGCGATAGCTTCTGAAACCTCCTCCCGCACACAGCTTTCAGAACATGGTTTTTGGAATGGTGTTTGAAAATGCCTATATCTTTCTGAAACTGACAATCTGACATTCCCACACAATCATATGCTGTGATTAGCTGACTGTGTGGCCGTATAAAGGAACCAGGGTTTAAACTTATCTGTGTAGATATCCTTTTTCATTCTTTGCACAACTATTTCACTTTTCATTCGCACAAAGTCAGGCAAAGGTGCATGTATTGAGTTGAATATGTTTTTACTTGTTTAAAAGATTCCCATGATGCTTTGACAATATGTACCTAGAGATCTTGTCTTAACTTATCCTAAATCCTTTCAGCAGTTGATAAATAATTGCTGGAAGTTACGTACAGTGAGGATATCATAATTCCCTGCAGTGAAGGCCTTGCGTGATGATACCACTGCTGTCTTGGGGTCGATGAAAAACTTCCCATCCTCGTTACCATCCACAATGCTGTAGGAGAGGTCACTGTTGGGCCCATCGTCGCGGTCGTAGGCGAACACCCGATAGATGGGCTCCCCCTTCTTTCTCCGCTCCCTCTCTGGCAGTTTTACCTGGTACACCTTCTCTGGAAATGTGGGCTTGTTGTCATTTTCATCCAGGACTTGGACCATCACCCACACTGTACTCTGCCTGGGACTAGGACCACCATCTGACACCAACACCTGCAGGGGCAGAACAGATTGAGAGATTTAGTATAAATGTGTACAGTACACACAAAATGTGTTTCGGTTTAGGGACTTGATCCTTCGAAGATGTGAGCCATGAAAGAGTGTCCCTTGGAAGACCTGAGGGCCAAGCTGAACCTGTACTTCCTCCCCAAATTTAGTGGTCTAAAAATGGACTAAAAAATGTGAAAGATGTAAAAATTGTTACTTAACAAGTTGCATAGGAGTGCTTTGAACTTTTGACCATCTGAGGTCCTGATTTTGCAAGTTTATTATTACTTGTAAGCAGGCCAGCTGACAGTCTTGCCTGGGCCCGGGACGAGATAATCTTAGATGGGCCCCCACGCCCCCCGGATCTCTCCTTTTCCCTTGCTCTTCCTCTCCTCTTCTTTCCTATGCTCTTCCTCTCCTCTCCTCAGTGTTGGGGAAGCTACTTTGCAAGCATAGCTTGTAAAACTACATGTAGTTCAGCCTGGCAGTAGTTTGAACAAACTACATTTCTACCCCTGGAGAAATGTAGTTTGTAAAACTACAGCTAAAACAAGAAGCTTTAGCAACTACTTATACTGCCATATACGCTGCTATATAAAAGCATCTTTGCTAACAAAATCTTTAAAAAAATAATATTTCATGTTATTGACCATAATTGTAGTTTGTAAATTGAGTTTAACTACAAAAAATGACCCAAAAAGTAGTTGAATTACTTGACGCAGCACAACATATGAATGTAGTTTAACTACCAGCAAGTTACAGCTAATTGTAGTTAAGCTATGTAGTTCAACTACATGTAGTTTAAGTCTCCCCAACACTGCCTCTCCTCTGCTCTTCCTACTCCTACTCTATCAGACTCGGTCATTTTAATGGGCCATGATGCAGGATCGCTGAAATTAAATATCTGATCAGTCTCTGATCCATCCTGCTCTGACTCTCTGACGGGGCAGCGGGCCCCTCCCGCTCCACTGGGACTCTCTCTCTCTTCTCTCTCACCGGTAGCCTGACTCTGTCCCTCCGTTGGGGGGCAGCTCTGCCGCATCACTCTCTCTGTCACCTGACTGCAGCTGGATCTCTCTCCTCTCTGACGGAGCTACCAAACTCAACTGTTTCTGTCAAAGATAACGTGTTGTGTGTCAGGCTTTTATACAAGCTAATGGACGTTAACATTAGAGCTGACCTGTTAGGTTACGTTACAAGGCTGCCGGTAAACGTTGGCTGTGCTGTTTCTTACCTTGCTCTACGTTGACTTTACTAGTTCCAGCTTCACCGTCACCACCTTTTTTAAAATATTTGTTTAGAAAATCTCTAAGGCCTCTATTTTCTTCTTCTTCTCTTCTCTTTTCTTCACTTTTCGGACTTGTGCTGACCGGACATTTTTAGCGTACTGAACTTGAACTCAAATGACAACATCAAATTTTGATCAGTGGCCAAACCATTTTTGTGTTGGGGGTGGGGGGGTTCCTGACCACTATTTCAAGAGCAATTAGGAAGAAAACAATTAAAAGCTTTTATGTAACTCAAATATTACACATTTTTTCCACAAATAGGCCTATTTTGAAAAATTATTCCATAATTGAATGTGGGCCCAGTTCTGAATGGTTAAATTCCCCCTGATGAGCAGCTTGGCGCCCTGTAGTGTAAAGCGCTTTGAGTGGTCGTAAAGACTAGAAAGGCGCTGTATAAGTACAGTCCATTTACCATTTAAGTTCTGGAAGAGACATGATGACTTTCACTGATTAAAGTTGATGATACGGTTTTAGTCATAAGAAGTAGGACCAAATAATTACACTTTCAAATACAAATGTGAGGATGTGCTTTTATATAATTGCAAACTGAATATTTTGAGTTTTGGACAAGACATTTGACATCTGAACACATCACTTCAGACAATGGGAGACCGTGATGGACACTTTTCATTATTATCTGACATTATATAGACCAACTATTAATTAATCAGTATAATGAGCTGCAGATGATTCAATAAGTACAGTGTCATACAAAAGGAACCAGCCCCTGTCTGGGTTAATTTGCTGCCAAGCTCTGAAAAGGAAAATAATTTGTCTTTGTGTGTTTTGACAGCTAACTCATTAAGTTTGTGTATTTCTACATGATAAAGAAGGTAATCACCGAGGAGGAGGGGCTACTGTAAAGGTGGAGCTGGTCTATGAGAGCTACGAAGCAGGATTTCCTCTATGTACAGATACATTTAGCCAGAGGTGCAATCATTTTTAGCTTGTCACAGATTTATGATATGGCATCAGTATATTTTCCCCGGTGCTGGCTGGTTTCATTCAAGAATACAATCTGTCATTTTAGAAAACCCAAGAAATGAGGAGCTGCAGTAATTGTGAAGAAAGACAATCTGATAATCATTACAGAGTTATCCCTTAACTGGGATGAAGAGAGTAACTATGTGAAGCAATGGAAGGTAACAGGAGGACAGAACATAATTTGGACCATTAGAGAAAGTGAAAAGAGGAAGAAGATAGGATAAATACTTTTTTAACAGTCCTTAACAGAGCAGAGATGTGAATTGATGAATGTGTGTCTATGAGTATACTTGTCTGCCCTTAACTCTAAAATGTCTTTTGGTGTGTCAGCTCTTAAAAACTTAACTACCAAGGCCAAAATCAACCCCCAATCAGTTCATTTTATCATTGGATTCATAAACTAACTTTCACAATGAAAATGGGGGAAACCTATATGACATCCTGACATACTTGACTGCAGCTAGTGAAGTGTTACTCTAACAGGAGAGGGAAAACTCATGAAATCTATTCTAAAATGTAATGCTGTGTCAGCTTATAGGGAAAAACCAATGTTTCATTACACAGCTGCTCGCCCTGTCTTTGAGAAGTCAAATGGATACAGCAGTATGATCCACTAAAGCACATGCAAACTGATGTCACGTGAGAAAATATTGTAAGTGCAGAAACCACGATCCACTACTTTGATCAGCTCTTTTACTGATTTATATCAAGTTAAAAAAAAACAGATATTTAGGCATTCCAGCTTTGTCAGCTTCAAGTTATAGTCAACTTAACTTGGGTTACTAGGGTTACTAGGTGACTATATAAAATACTCAAAATACCTTTTGTCAATATATTTTTTTTAATTATAATGGGGAACTATCACATTAACAAAAAACCTGATACCATGGAACATGGCTGCGTTTATAACTAGAGTTTACCACTTTTTGATTTTCACTGCAAAGTTTTGGCGTTAAACTTCTGTGCTTGGAATTGGTGATGACGGTGAATCATCTTTAGATGTGTGTGCAGGTTCAACATACTAGCAATCCATCATCTGGAGGTTGCATTTTCATGGTTTACAGAACTGGGACAGACTAGTCTAATATCTACTGTAATTGTATGGCCATAACATAGTCTGATCACCAGGTAAGAAATAAACAGTAAACACAAATTCAACATGTAACATGCAGTTTCCATACAGTCAATGTACCCACACTCAGCATGCACAAAACAAACACACTGTTCACACCCTAAACTCTATGACTCATGAGAGGGCCAGTGGCACAATTTAGCTCCAATCAGGGCAGAGTGGAGTAGAGAAAGGTTCTCATTATTGTCTAATAGAGACCAACGCACACTCACTGTCTTCAGACTAGCTCTATTACCAAGCTAATGCAAACTTCACTGAGGACAGCAAAAAGCATAGGGGAGAGTGCTGTGTGTATATCAGAGGAGTAGAGGAGATTGGAGAGGCAATTTGTTCTCATCTAACTCCTGGCAGATTCTGGATTGGAGCATGAGTTTATGGGCTTGACACACACTGGGAGATATTCCGTTCATTTCTGAAGAAAGCAGTCTCAAATAGCCATGGGAGCCCTCTGTAAATCATCTGTTAAGGAACACAAGCAGGAACTGGGTTTTTCTTTTTCCACACTATACATTTATAAATACCCAAAACCAGTTTTCCAAAACCATACAATTTTTCCAGTATGTGTTTTTAGAAATGTGGATATGTTTTCTATTCTATATTTGACAAAATTAGCAAAACTTCTCTGTTTGGCAAAATAATCTTAGGTCAAGGTCCATATGATAGCTTTTCTAACAATCCATTTGTCACGGAGTTGGTTGTCAAACATCTGCCCAGTCTTCCTCTCAGGGATGCCATGTTATGCAAGTTTCACAGCAGAGAGTTTAAGGTGTTGAATTGTGCTGTTGT
Source organism: Scomber scombrus (assembly GCF_963691925.1). NCBI lineage: Eukaryota > Metazoa > Chordata > Actinopteri > Scombriformes > Scombridae > Scomber > Scomber scombrus. The sequence continues at coordinate 408,116 of NC_084974.1, forward strand.
TTTGACAGTCCAGCTATGCAAGAGAGTCACACTGGAATGTTTCTGGTGGTCCTTGTTGAATTAGGAGTGTCTGTCCTGGTCTGAAGTTTTGAATACGCTCAAGACCAAGATCATCCAGAAAAGCATTTGTGAGGTCAGGCACTGACGTTGGACAAGAAGGCCTGGCTCACAATCTCTGTTCTAGTTTATCCCAAAGGTGTTTGATGGGGTTGAGGTCAGGGTTCTGTGTGGGCCAGTCAAGTTCTTCCAGACCAAACTCATCCAACCATGTCATAATGGCCCTTGCTTTATGTATTAGGGCACAGTCATGGTGGAACAGAAAAGGGCCCTCCAGGACAGAGAAGCGTGAACATGTTTCCACTGCTCCAGAGTCCAGTGGCAGTATTGTTGGCATTATGCTTGGTGATGTAAGGCTTACATGCAGCTGTTCGGCCATGGAAACCCATTCCGTGAAGCTCTCGGAGCACAGTTTTTGTGCTGATATCAATGCCAGAGGAAGTTTAGAACTCTACAGTTATTGAGTCAACAGAGCGTTGACCCTGCTCTGTGACTTTATTTGGTCTTCAACTTCATGGCTGAGTTGCTGTTGTTCCTAAACTCTTCCACTTTTCAATAACACCACTTACAGTTGAAAGTGGAATATCTAGCAAGGAAGACATTTCACAAACTGACTTATTGCAAAGGTGGCATCCTATGACAGTGCCATGCTTTAATTCACTCCTCATAACTCTTCAGATTGACCCATTGTTTCACAAATGTTTGTATATGCATCCTGTATGGCTGAATGAAATACCTGAATTCAATGATTAAGAGGTTTGGTCCAATATTGGTCCAGTATTGCAACTTCTGAGCAGCTTGTGCCTGAAGAGCTGTCAGCATTCCTTTTAGACTAGAGTGATAAGACATCACTGTTAAGTCATTACTTATGTACAAAACATAGACACAAAGTTCATTATGCTTGTCTCTGAGAATGGAACAGAATAGAAAAGAGAATATTGTGCAATTTTGTAATCATGAGGGTATTTTCAATAAAATCCCTCCACGCTTTGTTGTTTACCAGGTTCAGTAGATACAGCCAAAGCCCTTCAAAAAAGTGACCTTCTTATCCTCATCTGCCCTCAGCATACAGATGTTTTACATCTTTGCCCATTATTTTGCACACACACACACACACACACACACACACACACACACACACACAGTTTCAGTTTTGGAGTATTTACATAGACTTGCATTAATTACCTGGAAATGTACGCTAACCCTTACAATAATCTCACAAGCCGTCCCTAATCAACTGGACTTAAGTCTTGTTTGTGTCCCTGAAAGTGACTAAAGTAATTCCCACACACACACATATATACACATACACTGCGTGCTCACCTCTAAAACATGTTCAGTTTGTTGTTCGCGGTCCAGTTTCCTGGAGGTTGTGGTGATCAGACCTGGGACAGAAAACATAAGAGAAAACAATTAGAATGAAGACAACACACATACGCACACACACGCACACACACACACACACACACACACACACACACACACACACACACACACACACACACACACACACACACACACACACACACGGACACACACAGACACGATTGCTGACTTGTTCTAATTACATAGAATGAGAGAATGGGTGGGTGCGGGCATAACTATTCAATTGACTTGAATCAGTAAGAGAGGAGAGAGGGGAGATGAAAGGAGACTTACGTGTTTGATAGTTAAATGATGAAAAAACACTTTGGTGTAAGTCATGTACTATTAACAGGGTTTTTATTATCATATTCAAGACTGCCTTGGATTTTATTCTCTGCTTTTGCTGTCATTGAGGCTCTTGCCAATGAATGAATGCATTTATGGACATTGCATGTTGTCTTATAGTGTTCTCACTAAATTTAAAGAAGCAATTCCATCAGTACTGAATTCAATACCATGTCTCAACACAACATATATTTCTTATTATGATTTTAGTCCCTTCCAGAACAACCATATTGTTGATAGTGCTGCAGGCTCACTGCGAACAACTCTGTACTCCATCCCTTCTTAGAAAGTTACAAATGGCCTCTTAACTTCATCAGACAATGGACTTCTCTCTGTCCTCGTCCTGTTAGATCATAGTGCTGCCTTCGACTAGCCTAGGTATACCCATGCTCTCATTCAAGCAAGATTCTACTTTGCTCAGAAAGTTAGCATGGCCACCAAGACAACATTTTCGCCTGAGATAGGGAACCAATCACAGAACGGGGTGGCGGGCTCAAGGCGATGACGACCGTAGAACGACTCTGTTTACATCCAGAATGCCGGCCACAGAGGTGCAGCAACCGTTCGAAGCAGCAGTATATTGTGTACTAAATAATTTGGAGGGAAAGTTCACTTTGAAAATAGAACAAAAAACTTGCGCTACATGATTTCCTTCATAAAAAGGATGTGTTCACGCTTCTCCCTAAAGGCTCTGAATATGTCATCGTCTATCAATGATATGATTGGCTGTAAGTTTGTTTGTTCAGTTCAGGGAACAATACTATTCACCTTATATATGCTAATATTGTTTGGAAACACTCAATACATTTTCATAGTTATGCAGACGATACTCAATTATATCTATCAATAAAGCCTAATGAAATCAACCAGTTAACTAAACTACAAACATGTATTAAGGACATAAAGGCCTGGATGACCTGCAACTTCCTGCTATTAAACTCAGTAAAACTGAGGTTATTGTGCTTGGCCCTAAACACCTCAGAAACACATTATCTAATGATATAACTACTCTGGATGGCATTACTTTGGCCTCCAGTACTACTGTAAGGAACCTAGGAGTTATATTTGACCAGGATCTGTCCTTTAATTCCCACATAAAACAAATTTCAAGGAATGCCTTTTTTCATCTGCGTAACATTTCAAAAATCAGACATATTCTGTCTCAAAATGATGCTGAAAAACTAATCCATGCATTTGTTACTTCTAGGCTGGATTATTGTAATTCATTATTATCAGGCTGTCCTAATAAGTCTCTAAAGATTCTCCAACTGGTCCAGAATGCAGCTGCACGACTTCTGACAAAAACTAGAAAGAGATCATATTACTCCTATTTTAGCTTCACTGCAAGCTCTTCTCCTATGGATCCATCTTCCAGATTAGTCTGGAGGGCAGACACCCTCTCTACATTTAAGAGTAGGCTTAAAACTTTCCATTTTGATAAAGTTTATAATTAGGGCCGGCCAGGCTGTCCTGGACCAGCTCCTAGTTTATGCTGCTATAGGCTTAGACTGCCGGGGGACTCTCTCCTCCTCCCTCTCTCTATCTATATTCATTAACATTCATGTGCTATTAATGCATTCACTAACTTAAACTTCTTCCCCGGAGTTGTCTGTGCTTTCTATACACAAACACTGGTCTCTCTATTCCTCCAGGAGCATACCAGTCTTATGATTGTGAAGCAGGAAACCATTAACAACATGTTTATGCAACATTAGATCAAACACCCTGGAAACCAAAGCTTAATTTCTGTTGTTGATTGGGAATGTGAAACAGGATAAAAGATCCAGGAAGAAAGGATAGATGGGGGTAAAAGATGTGACAAATAAGCCAAATATGGAAGACAAGATGTGGGAAGAAAGCTAGAAGACATGTCACTGAGTATTTCGATAAGTGTAAAAGGGATTAAAGTTAGTTTTACTGGAGAGCAACATGGTGAGTGTGCTCCACCACAACCACTGTCACTATGAGCATTACCATAACATTCCATATGCAACTCCCTATGCTAATCGCTGGAAGCCAAACTTGTAATAGAAAATGAAATTAATCAACCAGCCCTTACAGAAAATACAACTCACTGACAGTTTTGCTGTTTTCAAGCGAGTTTAACATTTTGGGAAATACACACACACAACTGTGGTTGTATTTTTTCTTGCAATGTACAATACATGTTTCCTCCCCTCAGTATGTATGTGCATGATGTGTGAAGGGACAAATGTGATGGAAAAGTGATAAGGGGATAATCAGACAGAGAAGGACACAATTAGGCAGATGGACAGAGGAAATACACACAACTGCAAAGTGTAAATCAGAGCATAATGGTGCTACAGGCTTATGGATGATCTGTGGTCCCTCATCAATGTTTCATAATGACAAAATCAAATATTCAACATCTGCCATGGAGACGGAGAGAGACAGGCACATGGGTGGAAAAAAGAAGTCATAGCTATAAAGAGAAGAAAGTATGAGAGGATGACAGAAAAGAGAACATGGAAAGATAAAAGATGACAATCCAAAAAAGCAAAGTGGAAGAATCTCTTTAATAAAGGCAGAGAGAGAGAGAGAGAGAGAGAGAGAGAGAGAGAGAGAGAGAGAGAGAGAGAGAGAGAGAGAGAGAGAGAGAGAGAGAGAGAGACAGAGAGAGAGAGAGAGAGACAGAGAGAGAGAGAGAGAGAGAGAGAGAGAGAGAGAGAGAGAGAGAGAGAGAGAGAGAGAGAGAGAGAGAGAGAGAACACAGGGGGTGTAGTTGTTTGAGACGAATGGGTAAAATATTATCAAATTCAAAGTGAAAGGATCCTGAAGAGAGAAAAGATAAATATAGCATCAGCCAATTATATCTCCCTCTCTCTCCACCATGAGCTCTATCTGCAGAACAAACTGTGTGTGATGCAGCATACAGAGTGAAGTGTGTGTGTGTATGGATGTGTGAGTTCATGTTCATGATAGTGCAGCTGCTGTTGTTTTGCCCAGCATCCTCCTTCTCCTCAGTACTTCTTCATCCCACACTCACACTACACAGATGTTATTACTTTACCATGTTCCCTCTATACTAGTGCTACCACATACCTCTCATTAAATGTGTGTAATTTGATCATCTCCCAACTGAATATCAGTAATGAGGAAACCTCATAAATCCCACCAATTGTAACTGCTGATGATGTCAAGGCAAATGGAGAGGAGACATGTCACATTATCCATCTACATTATAATAATAACCTCAGTTTAACACTTTATGGTGCTGTCTCTGATTTATTTACATGTTTAAAGGAGCTGAAGGAACAATCTTAATGAATGAATAAAGAAACATAAATGTAGAGGCTTCCTTAGAGCTCATTGAAAGGATAGATGAGTATGAAAATTATATACAGGTATACTAACTGTTAAGCATATTTTATTATATGTGTAGCAAAGCCATGTTAAATAGCCTAAGCAGTGATGTCATATGCCTGCGCGCACAAGGATGCCATTATGAGCATGCGCAGAATAAACGGTCAGTGCGAGTTCTCAGACCAAACAGAAGATAGCAGTCTGTCCTTTTTCTCCCGTGTATATTAGCCATTAGCAGGTACTAGCTACCACTTTGGTGACTGTGATATCGATAGACTGCTGCAGAACTGAATAACGCTACACTAACAGTCTCCAGATAAAATCCTACAGTGTGGTGTCATCTTCTGGTCCAATTGCTACCTGTTACTCTCAGTATCATTATGTACAACATGTTTAATGTTTTCTCTGTAGACTATAGAGATTGTGTTACCCTGATATCTCCATCCACCATGTCATCCAAATTTAGAATTTTTCTCCCATTTCTTTTCAGTGCATATTTCAGTATAAGTTAGAAAGGGAAAGTCTTTTTGATTAACACCCCCTTTCAGCTGCTTTGGCCCTACAATGGAAAAGCCCAGAGTGAAAGGAAAATTCATGATCTCTCTGCCTGGTATTCACTTGACCTACACATGAAGAATGACTGTTTTCAGTCCATATTCTGCTCATCCAGAGATACCTAGACACAATTAATTGGGGGTTCCTTTTAGTACTGCTACTACTTTTTCACTCATACAAAAACTCACCAGTTCGGGGGTTGATGGTAAAGAAGTTCTGTGGGTTTCCACTGATGATGCGGTAGTTGAGCCTGTCGGCAGCGGTGGGGGGTGTGGCATCAGGGTCCTGGGCTTGGATCTGGATCACAGAAACATCCCGTAGAGAGTTCTCAGGTACTGAGGGTCGATACAGCGGCTCCGAGGTCAATGGGGCATTGTCATTGACATCCTCCACCTGGACAAACACCTCGATAGTGGCAAACTGGGGAACCACGCCATGGTCGCTGGCATACACTGTCAGCCAATAGGAGTCCTTGGTCTCACGGTCCAACATGTCAGTGGTGTAGATCACCCCTGGTGGAAGAAGACACAAAGAGAGCAAATTATTTGTGTTTGTCATCACCTAGTCATGCAACCCAGTCTCACAGCAAAATGTATCACAGCTACGTTGGTCCACAGTGTAAAACGTAGCCATCTCACAAATTGGCCTCATAAATTGTGAGATGGCTACGTTTTTTTTTGCCTAATCTTTTCTATAGGACTGCGTTCACGTCACGTGACATTCAAGTTTTTGTCTGCGAAAACATAAATAAAATGGCTGCCATTCATTTCATTCTCAGTGTATAATGTAATATTTTAAGATAGTTTTGGCATTAAAATGTGTTTTCATGACATTTCTAGTGAGAAATATGCATTTTGTTTTCACAATCTCTGTTCAATGAATGTATATGATGCCAAGCTGCACGAGAAGCTGAGGAATGTTAACTTTGCCATTCAGCTGGACGAAACGACAACAGTGTCAGACGAGTCCGTCCTCATTGTTTATGTGCAGTATTTTGATGGTGAGGACTTGAAACAAGACAAATCCACAGCCAAGTCATGAAAACCTGGTCGCATGTTGCACTGACTGGGGCCGTAGCAATGATGGGCAAAAACTAGGGGTTTAACAGCAGCCTGAAGGGAACAGCCCCAGGGTGCGTGATTTTCCACTGCATGCTACATCGGCAAGCACTGGCAAGTAAAAAACTTTCTGGAGACCTTAGTAACACCCTTTCAACTGTTGTTAAAGTTGTAAACTTTATTAAAGCTCGCCCTTCTAACAAGAGACTTTTTGCCCAGCTGTGCGAGGATGAAGCGCATCAAACACTGCTGCTACACACGGAGGTGTGGTGGTTGTCGCGTGGACAAGTGCTTGTGCGTTTTATGGAACTGCAAGTAAAAATCAAGGAATTCTTGCAAGATCACAATCGACCACTGTGTGAACAGCTGACTGATGCGTTTTGGATCAAAACGGCATACCTGGCGGACACGTTCACGCTCTACAATGAGACAAACAAGCTGATGCAGGGACCTGAATCAAACGTCATTCAGTGCAAAGACGCCCTGGACGCTTTTGTCTGCAAACTGGATTACAGAGTTGAAAAAATCGGGGGAATTACAGCATTTTCCACTGCTGCTGAAGCAGTCTGCACAGAGTTTACCCGACACCTGAACCTGCTCCGTGAGGAGATTAAGAGCCGCTTCGCTGACATCGGTGAGTACTTATCAAAGGAAGCGTGGGGGCTGGACCCCTACATTTCCACCTTCAAGGACGTTGAATACCTCGGCTGTGAAAATGAGCTTTGTGACCTTCAAGCTGATTCTGTGTCAAAAAAATATTTCCAGGAGAACGGATACAAAAAGTTTTGGATTGTCAAAGGACAAGCTGTTGCTCCCAGACTGCACTACATACTTGTCTGAGACAGCATTCATTGCCCTTGTGACAATAAAATCAAAAGCCAGAAACAGACTTGATGTCCACCATGACTTTAGACTGGCTGTCACAACCATCACACCTGACATCACATCCCTGGTCAAAGGTATGCAAGCCCAAGGCGGCCATTAGTTTATGAATGAATAAACTGGCAGAGAGTAAAACACGTAAGGAATAACTTGTTTATTGTTATTGATGTTTATTGTTATTGATGTTTGTTGTTATAGTAATTATTACACATAAATGTGTATAGCTGTGTCCGAACCTGTGTTGACACGATGCGCGTGTAAATATCAACAGACTTCCCCTGTTCAAGTTAATTGTCTGAAGGAGATCTGTGACAGAGCTGTATGTATAGGCCTAGGTGCTGATACATCTCTGAAAGTCTATCTTTATTCCTTATGTAAGACGGTGTGTGTGTGTGTGTGTGTGTTTGTGTGTGTGTGTGTGTGTGTGTGTGTGTGTGTGTGTGTGTCCGTCCTCTCTGTTCAGTTGTTAAAGGAAAACTGTTAATGTCCTTGCAGTTATTATTTCTGTTCATATTTTATACACCTGGTGACAAACAGAAGGAAAGAAAACTGTATATATACTGATATATCTTAACAATGAATCATTATCTTTCTGTTGTAATGAGGTAATCTGTTTGGTAGTCAAAAATTAAACTGTGTGTGTGTGTGTGTGTGATACACCTGATGACATAAAAAGGAAGAAATGTATCTATATACATTGTAAAACAAGGAGAATAAGAACAATAACCTACAACTGCTGTTTATTTTTGCAAATAAAAGTTAAATTAAATTAAATTAAAGCTGCCAGCAGCGATGAACGGGCCCTCGCCCCCCAATGCATGTCGGGCTGAGGCGCAGTCGGAGGGCGCGCAGGTAGACGTCTTCATTCGCAAGCTTTTATTTGACGTCGCATGATGTGGTGAAATATCACTGCCTGTGTCCACTATGTGGCGCTAGAGGGCACCCACCAATTATATGTCATGTTGTAGTATGTGATGTTGAGAACACATCCTGTGTGGGTCCACTTTTTGGTGCGACTTGACATGATGTGCATGTCTACCAAGTTTTGTTTGTCTACGTCAATCTGAGTTGAGGGGCTTGAATTTTTTAATGTTCTAGGGGGCGCTATTGAGCCATTTTGCGTCACCCATTTCCGCGATCCTTAAAATATCTAATTTTTCGCCTGAACGGACATGATTGCAAGTTTTGGGGCACGTTTAGGCTGTCAAAAAGGCGATCACTTTGTCAGAAAAAAAGTCCGAAAAATAATCCTTACAATTACAATAGGTCCTCGTGTAACAGAGTTTTTGTTGTTTGTTGTTGATTACACTTGCCTCCAATCACATTTTAGTTTGTACCTGTATTATGAATTCCCATTGGTTTGCAGGCCTGTCCTCAGTTTATAAATTCTGGCTGTGACGTTGGCATAGTGCCAGTATGAGAGGATTGAGCCCATGGTAGGTTACATGAAGCACAGCGTTACATTAAATCTGTTAAAATAACGTAATTCAGTGACACAGCTATCATGATAATATGTCCGACTATATTACAGAAAGTGGTGACTGCATTGTACTCACTTTAAGGTGTCAAATTGTTTATATTTTGTCAGTGTTTATACTGAAGTTAGCTTCCTTAGCTCCTAAGCTAAGCTAACATTTACTAACTTCTCTATAGAGCTGTGCCTTAACATTGCTGTGCCTACGTGACTGACCAGTGGATTTCCATGCTGTATTCAGGTACATATTTTTGTTGTGTATGTATTTATCATAATTTTCTTGATGAATAGTGCCAGTATGAGAGGATTGAGCCCATGAGCTGTGCCTTAACATTTCTGTGCCTACGTGACTGACCAGTGGATTTCCATGCTGTATTCAGGCAATAAACAGTCCAAAAGTTGAAGAGTGTCGGTCCATACTTAACACAACACAACGCAGACTGAAGGAGACTGAACAACAGTTAAACTCGCACTTTCAGTGCTCGGGCCCTAATTAATCACTTTATTCTTTTAGTGCGTGTATGCGGGTAGGGGTTGGGATTGGGGGGGCCTGGTTGTCTTGGACACAGGCAAGGGGGGCTTCAAGGAAAAAAGGTTGGGAACCACTGCCTTAGAACATGGCTCACTCATTTCTGACTCTCAAATTCAGTCACCCTTCTTATCAAAGTAGTATTGTTACCTTGGTTGTTATTATGTATGCGTGGGCCTATTGAGAGTCTAAGGAACATATTGAGGCTTCTTTATTATCCTTTTTGATTTCTATAGGCCTGAGTTTCTGTCCCCCCCCCCCCCCTTTTTTCAGACATTGGACATAAAAAGTTATCAAAATCTTTTTGATTACTTGTTTGGTTGCTTCGTGGTGATGTGAAGGAACTGTTGGCCAAATGGCGGCACTGCACCCCGTAGAATGTTAAGAAAATTGAGCCCCTCCCTCCAGATTGACGTAGATGAACAAAATATATGGTATTAGCTCCATAGCGCCACCTACTGGATACAGTAGCGCCTTTTTGAATCGAATTTGTGATTTTGGCGCTGTTTGTTTCCATTTGACCTTGAAGATGCATCATGCGAAGTTCGCTCATTAGTGGCGTGGCGAGAGAGCTTGGGCCCGGTCATCACTGCTTGCAGCTTTAATTTAACTTATGGTTACATAAATCCAACAGAGAGAGGAGAGAGTCTAAGGATAGATGCCTGTAGCCACCCTATATAATGCATAACATAGTACATAAAGAGAAGAGGAGGGATGATGTAACATTCTGCTCATGGAATGTAAATGGTATTAACAAACCAGTTAAAAGAGGCAAAGTGCTTGCACACCTTAAATCATTACAAGCTGACGTTATCTTCTTACAAGAAACCAACCTGAAGAACGACTTGCATGCTAGGCTCAAGTGTAGGTGGATACAACATATTTATCACTCCAACTTTTCAGTAAAGACTAGAGGCACAGCTATCTTGATCCGCAGGGGGGTTCCCTTTAAGCACCTATCCACAATAGCAGACAGGGATGGGAGACATGTCATTGTTGGGAAATTCTCTCTACTCCAGTAACATTATTGAACATATATGGACCAAATAACGATGATCCTGAATTTTTTAGAAAGGTTTTAAATCTGATTCCAGATATTTCTAGTACTAATCTAATCATTGGTGGGGATTTTAATCTAGTATTAGACACTTATTTGGATAGGTCTTCTACACAGAGGATGGAACCTTCCGAGGCATGCAACTTTCTGAAATCCTATATTGAAAATATGAATGTTTTTGATGTGTGGCAGATTTCTAATGCTACTGGTAGAGAATATTCCTTTCATTCTAAAATGCATAATATCTATACTAGGATACATTTTTTCTTAGTTGATGGCAAACAATTGCCACTTTCCTACAAAGCAAAATACCACAATATTATTATTTCTGATCACAGACCAATATCATTTTCATTAAAGCTTGGCGAAAATGTGCCTGTCCAGAGAAATTGGAGATTTAATCCTCAACTTATCACAGATGCAAAGTTTTATGAATACCTAGAATCAAACATTAACATATTTTTTGAAACAAATCATAAAGAAGATACATCTTCTACACTATTATGGGAAGCCTTTAAGGCCTAATTAAGAGGGTGCATTATTTCTTTCAATCCTCTCTCAAGAAGCGTAACAGCAAAACAACTAGAACTTGAGGGTGATCCGCCATTTAGACATGGAGAATGCTCTGCATCGCAATTCTTAAATATAAACTAAACTAAATATTATCAGATAGAATTTGCAGAGCCTTTATTTTTTACACAACAGCGATATTTTGAATTTGGTGATAAGCCACATAAATTATTAGCAAGACAACTACGAAAACTTGAAAATGACAGGACTATCCACAAGCTTCAGGTTCAGGCAATATCCTTACCTCCCCCAAAGATATTAATGACAGATTTAGGCCGTTCTATGAAATACTGTATACTTCTGAAGTCAATTCTGTACAGGAAACAATGCAATCTTTTCTAGATAAATGTGAACTGCCATCATGGACTCAAGCGGACAGCGAAGCCTTAGAGGCAGACATTACATGTAAGGAACTACTAGCAACCATCGGATCAATGAAAAATGGTAAAAGTCCTGGCCCTGATGGGCTCAGCAATGAGATATACAAAAAGTTTGGAGGATTGCTGGCTCCCTACTTACGTAAAATGTACACCCAGTCGTATGATGACGAGGTGCTACCTCAGACGTTGACTGAAGCCACTATCACCCTTCTCCCCAAAACAGGGAAAGACTTAGAAGAAGTAGGTTCATACAGGCCAATTTCATTATTAAATTCGGATCAAAAAATTCTCTTGTCTTGGCCAGAAGACATAGGGCCTGATTTACTAACATCCCAAATAGTGGGTGCACAGTGCAATAGATTGCGCGTCTCGTTTGCGTACGTTTTGCAGGTGATCTACTAACAATAACTGCGTTAATAAAAACAGGTGCAACAGGGTGGAGACATCAGTATTTAAATGAGGATTTTGTGTCTTTATGGAGAGTTTGGACAAGCAGAAAGCTGCAAGAACAAAATGAAATGTGATCAGGTTCTAGTGGAAGAGGTTAACTAATATATTGAGTTATAACAAAAACCAAATATTACCAGAAAAACCCACATATGGAGAGTATTAGTGACAAAGTCAATGCTGTTAGTAAAACCACAAATATTCCACTCCAACATTATTAACAGGTGTAAAAACTCAGTCCTGTGTGTATTCTGTCATTGTGCCTCCGTCTCCTCCTCTCTACAGTGAGCAGCAGGTTAATACCTGTCCTTCAAACGTATTATTTATAGACACAGTTAGCATCAGAAAAAATACTTTCAGATTAAATTAAATCACAATGCGTGTGCTAAATAACATATTTGCATTTTCTCCTCCCTGTATTTTGCACACTGGGGTTGAAACGTCTCATATTACATATTCATTATGGTAAACGTACTAAATGGACAGCGCGTACTATCTTGCACAGTTGAAAGACGCAAACCTCAGTGCTCTGCGTTAGTAGATCAGCTTGCACATTTTTTGCGGGTGATGTCAACTTTGCACACAAAAACACGCAAACCTTTAGTAAATCAGGCCCTTTATGTGCAAGCTGATTCACCCTGACCTAACAGGGTTTATCCCCAAAAGAATCATCCTCAGTTTGGATGTGAAACCGACCGGGTCGAATGGACATTCTTATTTACGGTCTTGCAGAAATTCAACTGTCCTGGACTAAGCTGTTATATAATGGCCCCCGGGCCAGAATACTTACTAATAAAACTAAAAAAACTATGCTACTCAACCTAGGATTACAATTCCTTCAATACTGAAAATGTTCCATCTCTTCGGTACTTTCTCGGGGTACAAGATTAACTGGAGCAAAAGCGAGCTACTACCAGTACAAGTTAAAGATCAAGAATGGCTCAAGCAGCTTCCCTTCCGAATAGCATCAGATAGCTTAACTTATCTGGGATAGTAATCACCAGGAAGTACAATGCTCTTTATAAGGCTAATTTCCCCACCCTGTTAAATAAGCTGGCAAGCCATATTCAATTCTGGAGAACACTCCCCATTTCTCTATTGGGTAGAGTGAATGCTATTAAGATGATTTTTCTCCCTCAGCTACTTTTTCAAAACCTGCCTATATACCTTACCAAATCTTTTTTCAGTAAACTGGACTCTATCATTCTCCACTTTGTATGGAACTATAAGTCTCACAGAATAAAAAAGGACCATCTTTGCAAACATAAAACCAATGTGGGGCTGGCACTGCCTAATATCATCTTATATTACTGGGCCACTGGGATACGCTGACAACCCATCACCCCATATTGGGCTAGAGATGGAGCGGAAGGATTGCCTACCGTACTCTATCAGAGCGGTTATACTATCACCTGTGCCAGTCATTAGAATTAGCTTGAAACATAATCCTATAATTTACGACTCAATTAGGATATGGAAACAACTAAGTACACATTTCAAGCTCAATGCAGTGTCATTTCTGCTACCTATAGCAGCGAATCCTTCGCTCCCTCTGTTCCGGATGGGACCTTTACTACCTGGAAGCAAATAGGGATTTGTAATGTTGGCAACCTATACATAGAAGGGATTTCTGCTTCTTTCCAACAACTCCAGGAAAAATATAACCTGCCAAAAATCTGTTTTTCAGATACCTACAGATTAGGGATTGTGTTAAAACACATCTTCCTAATTTTGAGAAGGCAAACCCAGACAAGCTAGAGAGTGTATTTAATCTGTTCCCTAACCCACGTTACATAGTCTTGCAATTGTATGAGACACTACAAAGTATGTGCCTTCCCAAAATGGACAGGATAAAAGAAGATTGGGAAAGAGAGATTGGGACCTTGATACTTCCCAATGTGTAGCAGGAGAGTTTGGAGTACATCCATGATTGTTCCATTACGCCCGACACTGTTTAATACAATTTAAAATCCTGCACAGATTACATTATTCCAAGACAAAGTTGCTATTTTTTTAAACAAAACATAAAGAAGATAAATCTTCTAAAATCTAAAATATTTCCTGAAGTCTCAACTTTGTGTGAGAAAGGGAGGGTATGCACCGTTGCTGTTTTGTTTTGTTGTTGTTGGTTTCTGTTTGATTTTGGTTTTGTTTGTTTATTATTTGTTATTTGTCTTACTTGTCATTTCTGTCAGGGATTGTGTTTGTATAATTAATATTTTTTTTTACTTTCTGTAAAAAAAGGAAACATAACTGTTGATTGTCAATTTCACTGTTAACTGATTGGTTTCCCAATAAACATATTTGAAAGAATTCAAAAAATTCTAAATTCAAAATTACTTTATTTATCCCCGAGGGGAAATTCAATTAGTCTGTTAGCTCTTCTGTAAATGATTGAAGAATTAGACAGCCTGATGGCTGTAGGAGCGAAGGTCCTTTTAAATCTCTCCGTCCTGCAACGGAGAGAGAGGAGCCGTCCACTGCTGTTTTTTGGTCCATAAAGGTGTTGTGTAGCAGATGATCCAGGTATTTCAAGATGGCCTCGAACATCTTGACAGTGCATCTCTCCACCACCTCCTCCAGTGTGTCCAACCTGGCTCCAATCACAGAGCAAACTCTTTTGACTAGTTTGTCCAACCGCCTTGCATCTCTGTGTCTGATGCTGCCTCCCCAGCAGACTGCAGCATAAAACAACACACCTGCCACCACAGACTGATAAAACATCTGCAGCATCTTACTACAGATGTCAAAAGATCTGAGCTTCCTTAAGAAAAAGAGGTGGCTCTGCCCCTTTTTGTAGAGAGCGTCTGTGTTTAGGGACCAGTCCAACTTATTATCCAGGTATATACCTAGATACTTATAACTTGGCACCACCTCGATGTCCACCCCACAAGTATTCACTGGCTGAAGAGGGGGCTTGAACCTGCAGAAATCTATGATCATTTCCTTAGTCTTTGAGGTGGTCAGTAGGAGATAGTTCTTGTGACTCCAGTCACTGAAGGCTTTTATCAGATCCCTATATTCAGATTCCTGTCCATTCCTGATACACACCACAGTAGTCTCAAACCTCTAACAAATCTCAAACACCCAACTGTAGAAACAGGAAGAAAACACACATGTTTGAAGGAGACTTTAAATTGGTAAATTGTATGAACAATCAATTTATTATTCTATCAATTAATCTCCTCTAAAATACAAAAAATGAAAAAAAAAAAAAAACAGGGAAGAAGAGCAGATTATTTTTTATTTTCTTTATTTTTTATATTCAAACTTGTAGTTTTCAGCCCCAACAGATGCTGACTCAAAAGACATCACTTGAGGCAAATTATCAGATTTGACACAGCTCCGTCTGGAGACACAAAAGGCTTTTTACCCATAGAACACCTGGAAGCATGCTGATATAGAAAATAAGTAGACTTCGTCTTTAACAGTGCAAAGTCAAACACTGCTGATGCTCACTCTCTCTTTCTTAGTGTATGTTCTGAAACACACACACAAGCAGTGTGTCATTGTTTTTTGTCCTATGGGACAACTGAACGTTCAAGGTTAGCTGTAATTAATTCACAGTTGCCCTGTGCTGTGCTCTGTCTGCCTAGCTGTTCATTCATCTCTGCCTCCTTCAGGCCCCTTGACTGCACTACAATTAATAGCCATTCACCATGCTAGAACACTGCTTTTAATAGCCTAAGCTCCTGCCTACAAGACTGCTTTCCAATTATGAGTGTGGAATTAACTACAAATGTCACAGGAGTGCTAGACATAAACACAGTGGAGAGAGGGGAGTGACAGTCTGCATCTCTGTCCAATCAGTTCCTCACAAGCTCAGAGCAGAAACAAAGCAGAACTGCTGTACTGCCATCACATCCATACTTTCAATTTGTATGAATCAGTTTTCAGTCTGTCAGCTATTAGCCATAATGTTTTTGTTTCCACAGTTCAGACAGGTGGACTGTCTTTATGTTAAGATCTGACTTTGTGTTGTATGTATGCTGAGGACAGCCCATCAAACAAGCACAGCGGCTCTTTATTCCCATATCACCTTATTTAATGCTGTTGGATATTAGAGCCCAACAGTTATTCAACTTTTGATTTAGATAATGATCATAATATTTAAGAGTAAAAACAAAGATTTAATAATGATATTTTTTGTCTTTAACAGCGCATAGAACAGAACAATGAAGGATCCCTTCATTTTAAGTATAACTGTTAGGAGTTGTGACCAAGAAAGGTGAATGAGACATTTTGGAGTAAAATAATATTGACAGCAGTTCAAAAGTAAACCAAACCAAGAACATGACACTATGGGTAAATATAAGAATACATTTTAAAAGTAAACTTTAGTGGTTACCATCATCAACATGAAATCATTTGAATGAGGAATACATTTTTATTTATTTACTGGTCCTTTTTGGTGATTTATGAACTGCAATTTACTGTGATTTATTGGTCAGTGTATGTGACAGTATGATATATCTGTGAAAACCTAAAATAGGCCACCAACCAGACAAATGCATTGATCGTATTATGGTAACATTTCAATTCAATTCAGAGCGCCTGCTCTATTATCAAATCTAGTGTTAATCTAGTCCTTAACATTCTTCATCTATTCACATTCTTCATCTATTCAAAGACATCAAACAGTTAGTACTGTTTATTGGCCTGTGTCCATTGCATTACAGCGGCAGCGGCAAGCTGCTGGCAGCAGACACCAGCAGCCCCAGTTTCATCTGGCAGTGATGAACTGGGACTTAACTCCTAACTGGCATATCTTAATCAAAAATGGTAATACAGTAAATGATAAAAAAGGAGAGCAACATTTTATCACATCACTATTTTAGCAGCCCAGCAGGAAATGTCATTTGGAAATATTTATGTTAGTCAACCAAATAACTTCAACTCATGTTACAGCAGTTGACAGAGTTGACTGCCCATGTTGGTCTCTATCACAAAGTAGAATATCCAAATACATGTTAAAGTTAAACACTGTAACTGCATGTTCTTAAAAGCTTGATTAACCATGTCAGGATAATCAAGATTATTTCAAATAATATTTCATCATATTCATAATTTTGGTTTCCATATATCACTGTACAGCTGAGCAGCGCTTGTGAGCACAGGTTCATATGATATGACCAAATTAAAACTTTTCAGCCTCATACTATTTTACTACTTTATTTTGTTATCAAATTATGCTAACTCTGGGCTAAATGTAATTTAGTGCAAAGTGGAAATCCAGGTTCCATAAGTGGTTTTCTCCAAACAGATGCTGTAGAACTACAATGTTTTAAGTGTTTTGGCAACTATAACAGTATTCTAGATACTGAGCAGCCAGCTGAAGAAACATCATCTCATACACTCCGCCTCAAGACACTACTAACTCCTCTAACAGTCATGCTGTACAATGAGACAATGAAAATGATAAATTACCCAAGTAAATGAGCCAACCTTCTTCAGCCTTGACTCTGGCTGAGGTAAGTTGTGAGTCTGACTAGACTGAGGGCTGCTGGGTATCTGGGGTGAGTACATTTCAACAAGCCAGACGAAGTGAGTCTCAGGCTTGATTGGGAATTAGAGTGAGATTAATTAAGGCATTGATTAGCATTAGCACTAATCCAAGGGAGTGGAGGCCCTTTGTAATACACTATGCAGGCACTCACTTTTTTTTATTGCTGCTTACTCCAAAGTCTGCATGCCTTCTAAAGCTGGAGGCAAATGCATCCAATTTGCAGTATTGCTACGTGTAAACACAGACATGTATGTAAGAGTGTGTGTGTGTGTCTGTGTGCATAAGGAATTCATATGGCATTAGACTCCTCTCAGTAATCAGCCTTTAATGAAGTCCAAATTAGGTAGTGTGTGTGGTGTGTACCAACTAACTACATCTATGTGTATCGTCAATAGGGCTGAAACGATTATTACAAAAAATGATCGAGGCATTTTTTCATGAATCGAAGCTTCGTTTAATTCATTTCACTCGTTTATTTGACCTGCTCTGCTTGTGTTTTACACGGATGGTTATTACTGACGCACATCGTGTCACTCGCTATGCCTCGGAGCAGTTTACTAGAGAGTGAAAACTACAAAGTGTGTGCAGCATCTAGTCGGGGGCGACAAGGGGCACACACACATACACCCACACCAATCAGTTTTCTATCATTTATTTGCCCGTCATGTCTTTTTATTATAACGTCACCGTGTGGATCATTAAGCTTGTTGTTCTAGTTAGTGAACTATCAGTTTCTACCTGCTGAGAAGATCTCAGTCAGCAGTAGGAGATGAGGAGAGGAGCAGGGAGGTTGATCTCAGGTCTCTACACTGAAAACCTGAGGTAGGAGGAGCGGGGCAATCTAGTGCATTTATTTGTATGGTAGCATAATGATGCAAAAATTAAAATCAGTCACACTAAAAGTTAGTAGGTCCATGTATTTGTTTCAGAGGGCATTGAAGTTAAATGCAATAAATGGGTTTAGTTTGGATTAAAACAATTGAATATTCAGACCAAATAACCTTTGTCTAAGTTATAAATCTTAAATATGTTTTGTTTCAAAGTCATTTGACTTTACTGCATTATTATTTTCATTTATTTGTTTCAGAAGGTACTGAAGTTAAATGTAATAAGTGGGTTTAGTTTAAGAATAAAACCCACTTGATTGTTCATTTTCAGAGACATGTCTTTTTTGTCCTTTTTCTCATCTTTACTTTCGCTATTTAATAAGGCAAAATAATTTATTCGATTACTCGATTAATCGATGAAATAATCGATAGAATAATCAATTACACAAATAATCGATAGCTGTAGCCCTAATCGTCAATATTCCTTGTGCAGCTGTACATATTTCAATGTATGACTGTGGTATTGGGATGAAGCCTACATATTCACAAACATGTCACTAACACTTCCAGATATTGTTGCATTTAAGTCATGGTTCTACCATCACCCACCGTATTATTACAAAATAAAATAATATAAAGCAGCTGTCAAATTCCTTTAAATTCTTTTCAATATGTTCACTTGTTTCATTTGTTTCGTGTTAAATAATTGCAACAATAAAAAAAGATATATGCTATACATTTTCACTGTGATAAGGTATTGGACATAAGGCTGATTTATACTTCTACGTAACCTTCACGCCGTAACTACGCCGGTGCCCCGACGCTGTCGTGCACTTTTCCAAGTTCTGCGTCTCCTCATCGCGTAGTGTTTTGTCGCGGTGCAATTCACCGCCAGAGCGGTGTCTCTAGTCCCTTCCCAGGTATGACAATTTCACACTTTATTTTCTGTGTGGCCACTTCTTATTTTTTTCCTATTACAAGTATTTTAAAAAACTTGCTCCACAGCAGATTGAGCTTCTTATGTGCTTGAAACAAGTTACTTTTTTGGTGATGAGTCTTATTTTAAGTGTAATGAGATTTATTTTGATCGCGGTCTGAGTTGCCTCGACGCATAGTTACATTTCTGGTGAGATGCACGTCACGGGACGGTGTAGGGGTTCACAGCGGCACAGAGAGCTCTGCGTAGGTATGCCGTCGGCTTGACGTCAACCCAACCTAGAAGCATGAATCAGCCTATATTCAACAGTCAATAGCATTACGCTTTAAAATGTTGGACACTAACTTAAAAAGTTTTTCTACATTCAACTGACTTACATTCTCCTCTCTGAATAAAGTGCCTTTTACTAACACTGATTGGTCTAAGCTTGTAGGCACTTTTGTTTAGATGATCACATGACTGGCTGACTTACATTACCTGCAGCAAAACTACACCTGATGTTGACTGATCAACTGGTCAGGTTTTATACACAGGCAGTGGTGCACCAAGATACAGATCAAGAGGTGAGGAGGACCTCATGCCTCACCACTACCCAACTCATTAATGCTATTTTAAGTTGAAGCTGAATCTGACTAGGATCAAAAGAATGGTTCTAAAGGGTGCCAGTCGGCCGTGTTGCCACGGCAACAACAAGGGGCAGTTGAGTAGAAGAAGAAACAAAAATCCCCCATAGAAATACCCTGATGTATTGTGACATTATTTTAAGGCCATATTGCCCACCTATTATGGTGATACAAATACACAGGGAAAAAAAGCCATGAATAATGAATAAAATCATTTAATTCACTATAATAATGGTAAAGGTTTTTGGGGGTTTTTTTCCGATTGTGATAATGGCAATATTCCAACTTGTTGACATAATGATGTCATACCATTAAACACAGCAACAACAAGCATTGCTGAAATCAACATTGCTACTGGCTCCACAGTAGTGGAGTTAATTCCAAAAAGAGGAGTGACTTCAGTGGTGTGGATGTGGTTTGGTTACATAAGACCAAATATACAACAAAACATGGAAATTTGTAAGAAGTGCAAGAAGACTGGGACAACAAATGTATTTCATCACCTCAAGTAGAAGCACCAGTTGAGTAGAAGAAGAAACAAAAATCCCCCATAGAAATACCCTGATGTATTGTGACATTATTTAAAGGTCATATTGCCCATTCATGGGATACAAATACACAGAATAAAATCCATGAATAATGAATAAAATCATTTAAAAAATATAAATTAAAAAACTGGACACAGTGCTTACTACTATGTGTATCTAAACTTGCTGATGATCATTTCTGATTTCCTCTCTCTCAACATGTTTAACATAAAATGCAATTAATTATGGGAGAGTCTGTATAATTGACAACATGTGGAAAGCTTGCACTGAAGCACTTTCACAGCAGGATAGCCCTGAACTCACACAGATTTATCCAGAAGTGTGCAGTTCTGTAAGGGCCAGAGCACATAGTTCTGTAAGGGATACTGGGCCACCTGCCCTACTTTCTTTTCGCTTTGCAATTTGATAAGCAGCTCTTCAGCTAGAGGTGGGAGCCACTCGTTTTGCTTGTATTCAAGAGTCAGTATTGCTATTTAGAAGATAAAAATCTTATTAGCTAGATTGCAAGAGTGCAAGGTGTTATACAACTCAATAACTAATGGAAGTTCTAGGTTTTGTGGTAGCCTGAATTCAGTCAGTCAGGACTCTGAGCTAAAAATCGAACCTGTTCTTCAGGGCATCAGGAGACCAAAGATCCCAGTAATATCCTTTATACGATTTTTTTTGTCACATTTAACTATACAGTTTATATTTGATATATCCACCCTCTGCCCATGAGTTCATCACTGGCTGATCTAGCAGTGCACCCCCTGGCGGCTTTCATTGACCTCGCTGGTCATCTATCCTTGGTTTCACCTTTTAATAACCCACAAGATTCAGCTGAGTTATGAGGGTACTGCCCTTCAACAGAGGACTTTTCTTTTCACAATATACTCTGCTGAGCAGGCCAAACAAAACCCTTTCTTCTAAAAACTCAACCTCACCACACCTCCATGTCAGCAAAAAAGCAATCCCGAGTGGAGACAGAAAATAAAGAGTGAGTGGCTAGGTGAAAGAGTGCAGTGAAAGTGGCAGATGGAGGAGCGAGGTAAGATGAAGAGGTCCTTGTATGGGTTTGGTCTGATGTCAAAGCATTCAACTCCACATAAAACTGCTACAATCCATAGCCAGGGACACTGACAAGCTGAGAGAAGTACAAACACTGAGTTAAACAATACACGATAAGGAGAGAGATTGGTCTGATCCAACCATAAACACACCTACATATGTACACACCTGGAGATGATAATGGAAAAGGAATAAACACATTGAAAATCCAATGAATACAGAGAGTTGGTCAGCTTCAAACACAGGGAGTGCAATGAATGAAATAGGTTTCACTCACAGAGCTGGTTTCATTTTGATGTGGTAGAAGTCTGTCTACATCAAACGTGACCAAGTGCAATTGCAAAGACTGTAGAACATGACTATGGCCCCCTTTACACCCTGCCTTCCAATACATTTTGGGTGATCACATTGCAAAAGGTGATTGACCTCATGAAAGTACAGGCGTAAATGCACCCAAGATGCATTGAGGGTGAGATCTGATGAGTTTTTGATATTGGGGGTGGATGTTTGATTGTGTTGTTGTGTTTCTCTAAATGTGATTTGTTTGTTGTTGGCATTCTAAGCTAACCATTACAGTATTCACCATCTCTGAGCTGACAGCACATTCAGTCACACCCTGGAAGCATCAATAAATGCAATTAAACAGTTTTTTTTTTTATATCAACAGGTATCTCTTATCACAGTGCAACAAAACATTAAATCTGCATTAACTGATGTTTTGTCCTCCTGTGAAACAAGTAGAAACAAATAATGAACACAATAAGGTCTCATGTGACAGTGATTCTGATTGCTCTTCACTGGCTACCCATCAAATTCAGAATGAAATTCAGAGTTCTTGTGATCACCTACAGTATAGAGCTCTGTATTGTCAGGCACCTCTCTACATTAGATATCTACAGCAGGCCTTTGTAACCAGCAGGTCTCGAAGGCCCTCTGATCTTGCTGGTTGTTCTACTGGATTGATCTAGGCTTAAAAGGCTTCAAACTAAAGAAAGACTAAAGAAACAATCTTAGGAACACTCCACACCATTAGAGGTTTCTACAGGAATTTAAAGATAATGTAGAATCTGTTAGACAGGTTTGGTTTGAAAACACCAAGAACAAGACAACAAATCAAATATTGGAGAGAAAAATCAGGCTAGAAAACATTAAGCTGAAGGTGAACAAATGTTGCCCTTATATCCACTCCCCCTTCCATTCCTGCTGTCAATGCACCCCCACTCATCTCCACCTGGTTTAACAATGAAGGGAAGAGAAAGGTCACAGAAAGAAAGAAGTGAAGGCTGGGTATAAAGCTTGGTGAATAGTGGAAACAATAAAAATCTAGTTTGATATTAATCTCTGCAGTCAATCTAGTGTCAGCCAAACTGATATTGTCTCAATGTCTCATTCAATCTAAAATTAAATATTACCTTTCATGTATGTACAAGCACCAGAAAATCTTCTTTTTTGTTTTTAACATTTGTGTTTATTCTTTTCCGATTCAAATATTAGACCACCTTTAGTGGTCTAATATGCCTATGAGTAGGATCATAGTTGGTTTGAACAGTTCTTCCATGGTCAGGATTTATGCTTATATCTAGATTAATAAAATTATCTTTAATATTAAATGAGGAAATATGAGATATGTGCCTTTACTCTAACAAAACAAACAAAACAAAAACTCATCCATAAAAACCAAACCTCTCACAAATAGGGGCGGGCAATATAGCCTCAAAATTATATCATGATATTTCAAGGTGATGTCAACGTTTTATTGGTAATTGCAGCTTGCAGGCAGGCAGCATTTATTGGTGGGCATTTCCATTCTTCTTTTGCAATGAGCTACTGTCATTGCCCAATTCTAAATGTGAATCTATTGCCACAAGGTGGCAGCAGTAACATTATAATGCAATAGTAATTATACAGCATTGTAGTAGGCCTAATTAGATTAATGTTGTCATCAACTAAATAAACTGTGAACTGTGATATAAAACACTATTCTGTTTTATAAAATTGGAAAAATTCCTTTCACTCGTAAGTCGCCATTGTTGTTTATGTCACAATGCATTCTGGGTAGTGTCCTCAAACGGTTGCAGCGGTCTGTTTACACTACAGCCAGATGAACATCTGCTGTTCAGTCTTTCCAATTTGAACCTGAGCAACGTTAGCAAGGAGGACATCACCACTTTGTTTGTCAATTGCTCAGAAATGTATTCACACAAAAACCAAGATACGTTCAACTTCCCAATAAACAAAACAATTTACACTTCAATGGTAGGCTATAAAGACTTCATTTTCCAGTTCATAAACAAAACAAAACAGAACAGTCTCTGAGTTCATTTCTCAGTAAAAAAACAACATAAAACGATCTTGATGTCATGAAACATCAGTTCAAACATAAAATATTCAGGTTTAAACCCCCACATGTGAAGTCAGAGCCATATCTCCCGTTTTGGTGAGGAGATAGACAGTACTCATTAACCAGCGTTACCATGTTAACATGTCATTCAGTAGTGAGTAGCCTAGTAGTAGTAGACTAAAGCTTGATTTCTACTTATGCGTCACGTCGACGGCGTAGCTACGTGTAGCCCTCTGCGTCGACGCGGACCCTTACGCCGTAGCCTGACGTGCACCTCCAAAAAAATCCAACCACAAGGGCTGTGATTGGTCCGCTCAAAACCTCAGTTCCTCCAGCAGTTGCTTTTTCCGGTCTTTCTTCCTGCAACACCGCCATTTTTAAATTTGTTGTGGAGCAGTGCGAGTGTTTTTCAACGATGGATCAAGTCGAGGAGGTCAGGAAATACGACCACCTTTACAACTCAAAAAACAAGGATACAAATATGACTCCTCTGAAACCACACACACAGTCACACCCCCTAGCGGCATGGCAGTGAATTGCAGAGCAACGCGTTCCCTCGATGCAGAAAATCGAAAGGTCAACGACGCAGAAGCATAAATCAGGCTTAAGTCACAGCCAGCGATCTGTAATCACTCACGTCCAGTTTAATCCTCCCGGTTAACGTCCGTCACTCGTGGAGAATTGAGTTGAACGAGGGACTAAGCTACCTTAATTTTTCTCTCTATCTCTGCCGCAGTGTTCGGACTATTTTGCCAGTCTGTCTCACATCCTCAAACTCCGGTGACTGCTTGAAGGAAGGCGCCATGAGATGCTGTGTGACGTCTTTTTTACAGAGACAGCAGTACGTTGCCATGGTGACATGTGACACATTGCAGGTGCAGCTGAGTGAAGAGTTGGAGTGAATGACATCCCTTGGTTAGCAGCATATGGACCACGTAACATCTGACATGACCACAAATGTTCTTTTCATGTGTAGGCAAGCTTTATTAAAGGGAAACAACTTTATGTATTTATTTTTGTCTTTGCCAGCTCGTTACAGCGCACTAGGGAATGTAAGTGCATTATACATTATTGCGCCGCTATATCATTGATATCGTGATATGACACTTTTTTTATCACATAAAAATGTATACCGATATTATCATGAATGGTATAATGTGGCACAGCCCCACTAACAAACATTCCCCTCTAAGATCCATATATAAATCTCCCCACCCTTGTAATAGGTATGACATGACTAACTGACCACCAAGGTCACCCACTCTGAGGGGATTCTAACCCTAACCCTACTTCACAACAAACATAACAACTAAAATAAGGAATCAAACTCATTCCCCCAAGACGATGAGTATCTCTTGCATATACCATGACAATCTTGCCTGTAATTTAGAGAAATTCAGCTCTAGATAATGTTGTACATTATATTATATTCACTTCACTGGTATGAGCCATTGTGGAGAGTGTAAATACATCCAACCTTGCAGTTCACTTGGGTGCCGCTCAGATTGTATTCCTCTGCACTGTGTTTCAGACTGTTTCAACTGTAATGCAATATGCAGTGTTTCCTCTAGGGTTACTTTGTACCTGGGTGGTGCAGTATTTAATAATAATACACAGTGAATGATTTTAAACTGTAAAATCCATCAAACATAACACTAGCTAGCTAAATCCACTCTTTTCTCTATTTTCTTTTCTTTTCTTCCTCTTTTCCCCTCTCTGTCTGTTTCACCATGTACCTAGGTCAGACTGGAGATGTAACCACTTAGGTAAAAGATGAGTGATTATTTTTTGTACTATTTAATCAGAAAACATGGTACACCTCGCTTCCACCTGTCTCCACTCATTTCAAAATAGAAGTCCACAAAGTCCTGCATTCATTTTACACTACTAAATGAATGTAGCAGAGATGCTGCTATGCATCTTATTGTGTGTATGGACATCAATGAGTAGTGCTGAAGTTAAGAGAGGTCATTCAGGAAACACGTTCAGGTTTTAGCAGGACCCTATTTCACAGAGACAGTCACTCATTCTCTCATTCTCCAACAGGGTCAGCTTTTTATTTCTGCTATCTCATTCATCTTTCAGGAAAGGCCAATGGAGAGGGGGGAACTTGAAGAATAGAGAGGAGAAGGAAGAAAAGAGAAAGACAGAACAAATGAGAGCAGCAGGTCCAGCATTTAACTTACGTAAAGGCCTTGCATCAGTAAAATAGCCACATCCTTTCTGTAGCTTGGCAAGGTAATGTAATGCTGTAGGTGTGAGAGGTCAGCAGGTCAGCCATGTCAGATTGTGAGGAGACTATTAGTGAGAAATGAGCCACAGGAACCCTTTATCAGACTCCTGTTAAGCTGGCCTCTCTGAGGGTTATAATGAGTCCTCAGCTAGTCCTTCAGCTATGAGCAGGGATTAGCACCTGAGACCCCACAGGTAAAACCCTCATTAACCAACAGCACTAGAGCGATAAAGTCCTGGGCCACAATGTGAGAGGAGGTGCAATCTATCAGCATGAGGCAGAGGAAGACAGCAGGTGAGTGAAGGTAAAGGTTAGCACATAAATAAGAGAAGACTTCTTCTTTTCCTGATTCTGTGCTAAACTGCAGGGAGCCTTTAAAACCACAAACAATTACAATAAAACACAATCAACTATAAAAAGGACCTGAGGAATAGGGGCAAGCTGGGTAATGAAAAGGTTTGATATGCAATAATGTTCCAATGTTGATTTAAAGTGTTGGTTCACCCACATAATGGATACTTCTAGTTTTATTAATTTAGTTTTGAAGTGTGTGAAATATATCTGAAATGTTCTGTCACCACTCCAATACAATGGAGATGATGGGAATTTAGTTTGTGGTGCTCACAACACTGAAAAGTGACTTTGGCCCCTATTATACAGAGATCCTACAGTATTGCCATAAAAAGACATGTCATTATGTGGGCTTTGCTATTATACACTGAACAAAACAAAACCAGCAATATGGCACCCATTTGTGTGATTTTAGATAACATGTGGGCATTCTGGAATCAGAGGCCTCCCATGCCGTCTGTCCTTTTTACACAGACGTTGATCTAGCAATGTGACTACCTTTGCTGTAAGATTAATGGTGGAGAAGCAATGGCAATGAAAAAGCCATTTAAACTGCTGGTTGATCAGTTCGGATGAAAATCCCCACCCCCACCTCTACTCTGAATAATCTGCAGGACATACTGTTTTGATTGGAAAAGATTGGAAAATATTTTTCTGAAAAACACAGACATTTTTTTGGTGTGTGTGTGTGTGTGTGTGTGTAACTTGACTGTTTTACTAAATTGTATTGACTGTTTCAAAATGCAGTGCAATTGTTGTTTCGTTTCTGTGTCTCACTGCTGCATCATTTCGGCTCATTATCTTTTTCTTGTCATGATTTCAATGTGCACACAGCACCAGTCTGAGGTAAGCAGTCAGAAGCAGACAGGTCACTGCGGGGCAATAGTGGTGCCACAGCCACTAAGTACACCATACGTGTATCATGGAGTAAAGTAAATTATGTCATATATGAAAACACTCAAAATGACTGTAAACAGATTACTTGATTACCGAAGCAAATTATCATTATTATTATTTAAAGGATGAGCAATAAACAGGTAAATAGATGCAAGGGAGAGCCACCACTGACTATGGTGAGATGGAAAAGAAAGACACTGGGTTCTTACTGGCTGAAGTACAGTCACAGTGACGTTACTCGTGCCTTTAAAAGAATTGAACATGTGACAAGGGCTGCAAGTAAAGGCTATACATTATAAATCAACTTATCAGTCATTTAAAATATATACATTCAAATATAAATTAAAGCATGTATACATTTAAAAACTATTACAAATTATCAACCCAAGTGACCCGAACCCAAAGAGAGGTTTGATCAGCAGTCCAAAACCCAAAGCCATAAGCTTTGCTATGACATGATACAGAGAAAAGTAAGAAACCCGTAACATGTGAAAAACATTCATATACATTACGTATTTAAAAAAAAAAATATATATATATATATATTTTTAAAAATGTGTTGCCTAAACAAAGAATTGCTTAAAAATACTGTAAGTTCTCAAATAGTGGGCAGAATATTTGTGTTTAAATGCAGAGGGAAAGAGGCCTTTATTTATGATTTCACATATAAAATATTATATGGCATATTTTTTTAATATTCGGTAAAAGATTATTTACCTCCGATTTGAAATCATAATCTGCTGTTGATGACATGTGGATCTTTATAAATGATTTGTAATGTATATTTCCAGAGTACTAATTCAATACAGCAACAAGATTATGTCATACTCACCACTCTGCTACTCTCACTTTCTATTTTTAACAGAAATACAGTTTTCATTCACCAAGTATGGGACACATTCCTTGTGTAAACCGTCTAACTTCACTTCACTTCAGCACAGACACCCTCCACTACCTTCATGTCTAATCAATTCCCCTCTGAGACTTGTTTGCATGGTATGTGCCCTGTTGGCAGGTTGTGGTTCTTAACTGGTGTTATCCACAGCACTGAATAAACTTGAAGACACTGACAGAGACAGAGCGCAGCAGAGAGGGCATTTAAGAAGGATATAGGAGTGAAATGAGCACTGCTTATGTTTTATATTGATTCAGGTAATAATGAGAGGGACAAAACATGGTAAACGTCTCTGATAGCATTGAAAACAAATGTTATAATATAATTATTATTTTAATTGTGATGAAAAATGGGACAATTTGTTAGTAACTGTTGAAAACCAGGACATTTAGTGTTTTACAGATTTATTCTGTAGACTCGGGACACCCAGCTTCAGACTGGGACAATCCCTGACAAACCGGGACATCTGGACACCGTTAGCGTTTCTTGAGCTGTATTCTTCTCTGTATTTGTGTTCTTGTGAACGTGTGAAATGTCATCAGTTGCAACCCAAGTCCTGTTCTAATCCAAAGTCTGTGTGTCTGTGTTCTTGATGCATCTGTTTTTTATCAGGAATGAATCAGGAGCTGACTTGTGTGTACCTGGAACAGCCAAGTATCCCACAATGCATTTTGCAAATTTTGTTTTATTTTATTCAGCTAAACAATAGTTTAGATTCTTATTCTAGCTCCATTACAGACTGAATAACAACATTCTCTGCATTTCTTTGTCAATTAGTTATTTTTTGTGTGTGTGCGAAAAAGGATTAGTGGAGCTTTGACTTGAAATTATTTTGTGTCAGAACAGATAGACTTGTACTCAGTATTTGTTTTCGCATCCTCAGAAGTTTGTACTCCCGAGTCGAACTTCCAAACTCTGATCTCACAAGTACACAAGTGGTAAACTGTACCATCTACCAATCATCTGCATGTGAGATCTTTAGGGAACATTGGTAAGTTGTAGCATCTGCTGATAGCTTGTATGTGAGGCATTAAGGGGACGTCTGTAAATTGTAGCAACAGAAAATAACCTGGGTTACACTCTGCATGCATATTGACCATATACCATAATAAAACCACCATAAGTACATTCTAAACCTATAGGAAACATTGTACGTCCACACAGTATAAAAGGGACACATTAGGTGTGTTACCTTATTATGGAACTCAGACACCCACGCAAATATAGTAGTATACAGTGTGCATACCTGATATCCTAAACAGTACAAAAACAGCATCTCACATTCACTGTTGCAGCACTCATGACAGCATACCTGAAAATGTGTTCCTGCTGACAAGAGTACAGAAGTACAATGTGTGTTTGTGTGAGAGAAAGAAAGAGAGAGCAGTCAGTGAGACATACATGTCTGACTAAATAGGATTATTTGTTCTGTGGGTGAAGTGAGTGGGGCAGGAGAGTGCCCATGCTACCGTGAGTCCGTGCCTCATGTGTACGTGTGTGCACTGCACTGTGAGTGTGTGCGCGTGCGTGTTGTGATGAGCATGAGGTGTATAGGCTATTCACGAAGGTTTAATCCTAATTGTTTTCCAAGCTGTACACAGCATGCATGTCTGTGTGTGTATTGGCTGCCCCTACACTGAGGGCAACCAAAAGCTATCATTACCAATGTTATTTTTCTCCTCTTCGCAGGAAATGTATCCTACATTCTGCCCACTGGCAGAATGTAGGCTGTGTGTGCGTGCGTGCGTGCGTGCGTGCGTGCGTGCGTGCGTAGCGAGTGGCCCAGCCCTGCTCTCCACAAGGCCAAGCCACAAGCGGGCTGACCTCAGCCTTAAAGA
This sequence comes from Scomber scombrus, assembly GCF_963691925.1. Taxonomy (NCBI): domain Eukaryota; kingdom Metazoa; phylum Chordata; class Actinopteri; order Scombriformes; family Scombridae; genus Scomber; species Scomber scombrus. Next base: position 438,202 of record NC_084974.1, read on the forward strand.
GGCACAAGATGCAGCACACACATAAAGCACTTGTAAAAGTTAGGAGACAACATCCCAGTTAAATACATATTAGTCATGTCCCATATTTCGATCAAATCTAAAATGAAGCTCATATTAAGTTTCAAACCAAAAACCTGGTTTTAGCAATCAAAGCAAGCACACCTGATGTACTACTTTTAATTCATCCTCCACTACTGGCTTGCTCTTGTGGTGGTTATGTTCTATTCCAGTATCCACTGGAACTAGGCTTATATTGAACGTTTCTGCACAATTTATGTCTAATTCCAACATTCAGTGCCGGTGCAGGAAGTAGTGTGTCCTATATAATAAGTTAAATGTGTGGAAGTCAGGATGGTGGATGGGCGTGAAGCACAAAAGAACCTCAAGCAGGAGATGGGATATTTTAAGTCAGTCTTAAAACAAGAGTCAGGTACCATATATAGAGAGGGGGAAGCAGTGCAGAAGCAGGATAGTCGAACCTCGGATTCAGGAGGAGCAATGTGGTTTTCTTCTGGGTCGTGGAACTGTGGACCAGCTCTAACACCCTCTGCAGGATCCTTGAAGGTGCATGGGAGTTTGCCCAACCAGTCCACATGTGTTTTGTGGACTTGGAGAAGGCATTCGACTGTGTCCCTCAGGGAGTCCTGTGGGGGGTTCTCCGGGAGTACGGGGTATCGGACCCCCTGATACGGGCCGTCCGTTCCCTGTACGATCGGTGTCAGAGCTTGGTCCGCATTGCCGGTAATAAGTCAGACTTGTTTCCAGTGAGGGTTGGACTCCGCCAGGGCTGCCCTTTGTCACCGATCCTGTTCATAATTTGTATGGACAGGATTTCTAGGCGCAGCCAGAGCGTTGAGGGGGTCCGGTTTGATGACCTCAGGATTGGGTCACTGCTTTTTGCAGATGATGTGGTCCTGTTGGCTTCATCAGACCGTGACCTTCAACTCTCACTGGATCGGTTCGCTGCAGAGTGTGAAGCGGCCTGGATGAGAATCAGCACCTCCAAATCCGAGTCCATGGTCCTCAACCGTAAAAGGGCGGAGTGCACTCTCCGGGTCGGGGATGAGATCCTGCCCGAAAGAACGAGATCGCGGGTACAAGCGGCCGAAATGAGCTTCCTCCGTAGGGTGGCTGGGCTCTCCCTTAGAGATAGGGTGAGAAGCTCGGTCATCCGGGAGGAGCTCGGAATAGACCTGCTGCTCCTCCGTGTTGAGAGGAGCCAGATAAGGTGGCTCGGGCCTCTAGTAAGGGTGCCTCCTGGACGCCTCCCTGGTGAGGTTCAGGGCACCTCCCACCGGTAGGAGACCCCGGGGAAGACCCAGGACACGCTGGAGAGACTATGTCTCTCGGCTGGCCTGGGAACGCCTCAGGATCCCCCGGGAAGAACTGGAAGAAGTAACTGGGGAGAGGGAAGTCTGGGCTTCCCTGCTTAGGCTGCTGCCCCCGCGACCTGACCCCGGATAAGCGGAAGAAGACGGAACGGAAGACTTTGTGATGATGTGTCTTTCTGTGATGCTAACACTTGTCACTTTCCAGATATCACTTGTCAATCAGCTGTAGCTGACACTGTGGCATATTTTTCCTTAAATATTCAGTTGAATAATTTGTTTTCTTTTACACAAAAGGAATCAAATTAAAAGTGAATGAATATTGGCATAACATATCCACATCTGCTTAAAACCCCTAAGAGTTGATCCCTAGTCAATAAACAACAAAGCATTTGAGCATCACTAGTTCATGATCATTCTCAACTGATCTCCTCTCTCACACGCACGCACATGCACACACACACACACACACACACACACACACACACACACACACACACACACACACACACACACACACACACACTCTATCCATACACCAGCTGACACCCCAACACTGCAAAGTGCTCAACATGACACTCCTGCTCCTTCTCAGCCTGCAATTATGATAAATTAAGTCATTAATTATCTAATTATGGTGATAAAAAGAGTGTAGCTCTATGTAATGTGCAGAATATGTGATTAGTGTGTGCTTGTGGTCAAACATTCTGCAGTGTGCTCCTTAAAGAAACTTGAGGCCAGGAGGGAAGCTCTTTACAAGCTTGCTTCCGACTGTATTAATATGCGTAGCAACACAAGCCCACAAAAAATTCCACCTCCCCCCCATGATCAGGCTCTGTGCCTGTCTGCTGCCAGTGTGAAGAGGACACTCTCCACTATCAACCCCCGCAAAGCAACAGGCCCAGACAAATTCCAGGCCGTGTGCTTAAGGATGTCTTCACGGATGTCTTGCTGGTGCTGTCACATCACATTTCAAGGCCACCATCATCATACCTGTTCCAAAGAAACCTGCTCCATCCTGCTTCAATGACTATCGCCCTGTGGCACTGACCCCTATCATCATGAAGTGCTTTGAACGGCTATTCATGTCACACATCAAGTCCATCTTCCCCCCACCCTGGACCCCTTTCAGTTTGCATACCGAGCCAAACGTTCCACAGAGGATGCAATCTGCTCTGCTCTCAACCCAGCCCTCACCCACCTGGACACAACAGACTCATATGTGAGAATGCTGTTCATAGACTTCAGTTCAGCATTCAACACCGTAATCCCACAACAACTCATCTGTAAACTGGACCAGCTGGGGCTCAACACCTCCCTTTGCAACTGGCTGCTGGACTTCCTCATTGAGAGGCCACAAGCAGTACGAGTCTGCAACAACACCTCGAGCAGCAGCACGCTCAGCACAGGGGCCCCCAAGGCTGTGTGCTCAGTCCCCTGTTTTTCCACCCTGCTGACTCACGACTGCACACCAACCTACAGCACCAATCACATGGTGAAGTTTGCGGACGATACAACTCTGGTGGGTCTCATCACCAAGAACGACGAGACCCACTACAGGAAGGAGGTCAACCTTCTGACCACGTGGTGCAGAGACAACAACGTCCTGCTGAATGTCAGCAAAACCAAAGAGATTGTTGTTGACTTCCGGAGAGGCCACACGGAACATACACCACTGACCATCGATGGTGCTGCTGTGGAGAGAGTGAGCAGCACCAAATTCCTGGGGGTGAACATCAGTGAGGACCTCTTCTGGACCACCCACACTGCATCACTGGTGAAGAAAGCCCAGCGGAGCCTCTACTTCCTCTACAAACTGAAGCGAGCAAAAGCTCCCCCACCCATCATGTGAACATTCTACCGGGGCACCATTGAAAGCTTCCTGACCAGCTGTATCACTGTGTAGGGTGGGAGCTGCACTGAATACAGCAGGAAAGCACTGCAACGCATAGTGAATACAGCTGGTAAGATCATTGGTACCCCACTCCCTTCCTTGCAAGACACATACACATCACCCGCCTCACCCGCAAAGCTACCTCGATTGTGAGCGACGCCAGCCCCCCCGCACACAGTCTGTTCAGCCTCCTGCCTTCTGGGAGAAGGTATAGGAGCGGAGCCTCCGTGCCCGCACCACCAGACTTACAAACAGCTTCATCCACCAAGCTGTCAGGAAGCTAAATACTCTCCCCTCTCTCCCCTCAGCCACACCCACCACATTAATATATGTGTGTGTATGAGTATATATATATATATATGTGTGTGTGTGTGTATTTGTGTATGTACTGTATATATGTATATATAGTAGTTTTTATTTTATTGTTTTATTGTTTATCTTTTTAGCACTTCAATTTTTTACTTTTTGTATTAGGAAATGTCCATGTCTTATCTGTTGTGCTTATGCACTTTATCTGTTTTCACCGTGGCATAGTGAGAAACGTCTTCTCGATTCCTTTGTATGTCTAGTACATGTGATTGAATTGACAATAAAGCTGACTTTGACTTTGACTTTTGACTTAGCTGAAAGTGTTTAACTAGACTGCAGAGAAACTACATCCAGCCTGGCATTGCTAGCACTGTGCTAAGTTAGCTTACACTCCCTTTAAAAGAGGCACATTTTCATCTCACCAGATGGGCATTTTGTGCTGTGATCTCATTGCATACAGTTATAGCATGTAATTGAATTCACAGGACTGATCACACTCCTTGTGATGGCATAGTCACCTACACAGTTCCTATAAAGTTTTGGGTGATGCAAACATTAATTTTTCAACATTTTAGTGAACCTGCAGTATGGAAAGTCATGCTACATTAGCTTATAGTATTTTTTGTTTGCAGATATCAATGATGAATAGCTAATAATCAGCTGGTTTACCTTGATACTAAAGAAAAAGACTAAACATGAAGAATATAAGACAAGATATGAAGTTAAAAGGAGAACCTTTTTCTGAAAGACTAAGTTTAGGCTTATAATATTTTAAGGCCAGGAGGCCTATAACTGATATAACACAGGTTCAACCAAATATGCTCGTCAGCTACAAAAAGAAAGACAAAAAATTGTTGCTAGAAAGTTCAATTCCAGGATGACCATGCAGAATAGAATAGATCCTTTATTGTCATTGTCACCAGTACAACGAAATTTAAAGTGCTCACCAGTCAGTGCATCAAGAAGTAAAACGTTTAAGGGAGGCACTAGAGTACTGCAAGAAGAACACCAGGTCTGCACTTGCATGTTTGGATTTACCTCGTATGCTTACAGTACATCCTATGTTCATCTGAAATGCCAGTTATTAAGTGTGTGCTTTCCCCATTTCTATATGCCTCAGTGTCAAATCCTCACTGCACATTCAAGACTCTCGACAAGGCCTCACCGTCTGTTAGAAATTAATCACTGTAGAACTGGGGCCATGAATTCTCCTCTTCACCTCCTCTTCTTTTATTTCTTTCACTCTCCAGAACACAGTGGTTCCCAGGAAGAAGTGACACAGTGATTAACAGTCTTGATGTGAAGGCCTTCCTGCTGAATACAGTGGGTGGGAGAGTGACATGTAAAGGTTATTTTTCCGAGGTAAGGCGGGGGGGGGGGGGGGGGGGGGGGGGGGGGGGGGGGGCGGCTCGACCAGATGATCCTGGCTCGACGGTCCCCGTCAACTCGACCAGGATCATCTTCTGGTCTTTGTTCGACCACAGCTCGATGTCTGGTCGGAGGGTTGTGTGCACCAACTCTGGGAACTTCAGCCTTCTCCCAGCATCAACCGCCATCTCCCAGGAATTTGCGGTTTGTAGCAGGCCTATTTTTGTTTTCTTGTTGGTGGAGGGCCTGGCACACTCCTTAATGTAGGTGATTGTTTTTTTTATGGTTGTGCAGACCGGTTTCTTTTTGCACATCTCCTGCTCCAGTGTGTCGGCAAGAGACAAAAGGACTTTGTCACGGCACCACATATACCGTCCTTGGGATAGCGCTATTTTGCAGACAGACATAAACAGACCGCAAGAGGAAGGATATGCGATAAGGCTCTAACCTCCATAGTTCTGACCATGAGATTTTGCGCCTGGGCAGATTCCATTTTGTCCAGGCGCCCTGGGAACCTTGTTCCACTGCTTTTGCCACCCGCCTTTCTTCCTCTATTGATTCTATTGGAATCGCTGAGGCTTACTTTGACTCTACATTTGGCAACCTTGAGCTCCTCCACAACAGATGATAGGGGGAGTTGAAGTTGCCCAGACCGTATGTAGAGGCCCACTAAGGAAAAGCTTGGTGGGACTCCGAGCCACCTCCTTAGGTGCTTGTTGATCTTCCTCTATATGCCCTCAACAGCAGTCATGGAGAACTTGTAGACTGTGAAGATTCAATATTCTGTTCAATATTTCTAAAATATGCCATCGCTGCATGTGATTCATATCATCTTGGCTAGCAATGCTTACTACATTGTTACCACTGTTATACTATCCAACTCAAATAGAGGAACATTGTCTGCCTGGAAGAAACACAACACACTAAACATTGTGTGTGTGTCACTGTGATCTCTATAGAGGGGTCATGGAGATGCGTGTACAAGTAAACCTGCTCAGCAAGTCTATTCTCGCGCAGCGTGCGCCAAGCTGAAAAAATTCAGGTTACAACCAATCATGCTTGACGCAACAACGTGATGATGTCATTTTTGCCGCACACCCCCTTGCACTGGGGACACTGCATCAAGCATAAATCAGCCTTTACACTTCACAGCTCTATGTGAGGTGTGTTTGCTAGACTGACAGCTGTCTAATCCTGTCAGCAATGGAACTTTTTTGCACCCAGACTCCACCCATATACTGTAACTAAATTAGGATCCTCTGTAAATGTAATGTTCAACATTATGGTTTAAAGAGCTGTTCAGTGTATGTGTAAAGGGGCAGGATTCATTAATCAGCTTTGGGCTGATATATGAGGCATGCCAAGGCTTGGCTAACTAGAGCCATAAACTGATGTCCCTCCCCCAACTCTGCTCCTGTTCATCACATTGGGATAAGTACACAGGGTTAACGACTGTGTATCAGAGTGTGTGTGTATCTGTGTGTCAGTATGTCTTAGATATCCATATAATAAGTCAAACTTTTCCTGTTCACCCTGAGTCCTTCAAACTGTGATTAGCGATGTATTCTGCACGGGCCAATGGCCAGTGGGGTACAGGGCCAGGTGCAATATAATTTGTCAATAGATTGTTTCACTGGCAGTTACACACATATACTAAACAAGGTAAAGCAATACACGTGGTTAATATGATACAAAATTCTGTAGTATGATGATGCTACAGTGTTTTCCAAATCTGCATTATACAATGCTATCATTCAAAATAATTTGGAAAAAGGCAAATTTTTGTATGTCCCATTGATTTTTATCTGTACAAAATTCAATATCTGTCAAAGTATATATAAATATCTTTTTACCAATTTAAAAAACATGACAGATCTTGGTCATATTGAATCAAACCCCTATCTCCATGTAATAATGTTGTCACAGTTGAGTTGTATAACCCAACAAAGACAACTTTCAGTTTTTAAAGACATGAACACCCACCCACCCACAAAACTGGCCTAGCAGTTTTGTTATTCTGGGTTTAAATTTCATAATACTGCTGAACGACTGAGTACTATGTAGCAGTTCAGTCTCAAAGCAGCCCTAGTTGGGCATAACCTTGGTACATACAGTTTTTTAAAGCATCCTAAACAATGCTTTTTTTTGTAAAGCACTTTCAAATGCTTTCAAGTATTTTGAAAAAGACCTGGGCCACGATACACAAAAATGCACAAAATAGCATTAAAACGTCAATGGAAATCTAATTCACAAAAAAGCAAAAAACTTGGGATCATCCATAGAAACGTCATCACAGAAAACAAAGCAAGTCGTAAACAGCCACAAGCGTAGAATCACAAATGAAGCTGTAGCTAGAATGAAATATAATAATGGAACATTCTCCTGTCTGTCAGGATGAAAACTGAACTGTCTCTGGAATAGAGAATAAACTTTTATACAAAAGCTGTACACTCTGTACTCTCAGCGAACACAAAATACACCTCTACACAATCAAGGGCTGTATCTTTTTGGAGGTGGAACAACATACCTGTCAACTTTGAGCTTTGAAAATAAGGGAGATTTACCCGGATTCTGACCCAAAATAAGGGACAATTTGCATTTTTTTACAAAGAGATGATGAAAATATTTGCATTTTTTCTTTGAGGCTTTAGATCTTCGAATCATTTCAACAATCCGTAGTAGACATACAAGAACACCTTTTATGAGTGTTTTACATACTTTATTAAATATCTTTCTCTGTTTTTACATCAGTAAACATAACAAAAATTACAATTTTAGTGCTTTGTTTTTTGAGACGTAACAATTTCATTGTTTATGAGCACATAACAAACATGAAACTTAATACAAGTGTGATAGAGGTGTGTGTGTGTCTGAGTTAAGTGAGGTGTGTGTGTCTCTGAGTTGAGTGAGGTGTGTGTGTGTGTGTGTCTGAGTGGAGTGAGGTGAGGTGTGTGTGTGTGTGGGTGGTAGGGGTGTAGGGGGTGCCTGTACCTCAACATTCATGACGACCACCTTTGTCACTACCCGATGTGAGTCGCTACTCGATGTGAGTCACACATGCGCAGTAGCGTCCGCCATCTTTGACAGTTATGTACGGCAACTCCGCTTGGAACAAACACATTATTCACCCGACTGAAAAGCGGTTAATGAGAAATATGAACTTTTGAGTGCTATTTACATCTCTAGGATTATAGTTTATCTTGTATTTTAAATATTGTTTTGTCAGCTGCAGCACTGTGAGAGGAGTTATTTCTGTGTTTCCTCATGTTTATGTGTATAATGTTAATCTAACAGCAGCAGTAGTGTTGTGTAGTAACTGCGGGGCTCCAGCAGAGGGAGTGTAGAGCTGTCAGTCATTACACACGTGACCCGAGGAAAGCCTGTGTGTCTGTGTATTTTTCACATTAATACTCATAAATACTTCCTTTAAGGGCTTTTAAAAAAATATATAGAGTCTAAGTAAAAAAAAAAAAAAGTCCCAGTCACATCAGCCGCTAACTCTGATCAGGATATATCAATAAAGTTTATATTTAAAAAGAAAAAAAGAACACTGCGCATGCGCGACTCACATTGGCCGCTTGGTCGGACCATAGAATGTATATAAAATGGACATAACATCCGTGACGTTGTGGACTGCTGCTTGGAAGCGAATAGTTTCGGATCTGGGCAGCGCCATCTTGAACATTTCCGGTGCATGCCGGGTAAAAAAAACCCACGGATTCTACTTATATGGGCATAAGGAGGAGCAAGAGGCGCCCTCCTGAACCTGTGAACCAATCAACCTGTCAATCACGGCGTAGCTACGCCCTAATGCATACCCTGCTTTATCGTCACATATAAAATCAGGGAGGCCGTTTACTGAGGTTATAAATCAAGTGAGAAGTTGGTGAATTCTCCATTGACTTGTATAGAGACGGAAGTCCTTTTGACACCAAAACGGTCGCCCCCTGGTGGCCTTTTGATAGAATGCAGTCTTAAGTTACTTCCGCGTTGGCATCATTTCAGAGGACCAGAACTCCCCGCCTGGGTCGGACTCGCATCCAACTGCTGAAACGTGTATGAAATACATTTATCCAACATATAACAGTAGTTTGTCGTTGGTGTTGCCGTAAGTTGCTGTCCAAGATGGCGGACGATGGCGGACACTACTGCGCATGTGTGACTCACATTGGTTAGCGACTCACATCGGGTAGTGACAGCACTGCGATTGATTCAGTCACTTCCTGATATATTATAACCCTGATATAATTGCAGTTTTTGTATCGCCCACGGGCACGACTGCCACCTGCTGTTATGGAGGCGACCTGCACAGGTTCTGTCCTTCACTCACGCTTTAGTTCTACCAGGTTCCACTCTCTTTCCAATCTTAATAAATGACAACGTACAAATACGGGATTTTTCCGGGAAATTGTTCAAACGAGAAACCAACAGGTTTTTTTTTATTAAATACGGGAGAATCCCGGTAAAAATGGGAGGGTTGACAGGTATGCGCAACAACCAGCAGAAGCAGCACTTTGACTGTTTGGTATTTTCATGACCTTGAAAGAGGCACACACAGGTGGGGGATTATTCAAATTAAGCAGCGCAAAGACAGTTGTATTTTGGTTAAAACATGGTCCCAGATGTTGCACTAAAAACCGAAAACTCAGAACCACATCTATTTCCTTATGCTTAGAAGTTTACAGTTTACTGAGTTGTCATTATCACGATTAACTGTGATAACAGTGAGTGGCACAACTGTTTCAGTAGTGTTTTGTAGTAGTGTTATATTAATTTGCCTCATATTTAAAGTTGTGTTTCCCATGCACTGTATATAAATGGTGCTATAAAAATAAGATATACTTATTTTCGTGTTCTTTTGTTGTATTTGACCTGTGCTTGCTTCAGCATAATTTCTCTGTGGCCCATTATACTTTAATGTTGTCTTCCATACAATGCAATGTTAATAAAAAATAAACAACAAACCTGCTCATTCTTATGTGAAAATGGAAATACTGTAGCTAGACATGAAAATCCTGGTTCAGCTAAGCCAGATGATAACCACCTTTGTTAAACTACCTTGCCGGGTCTGCCAATTTAGGGTTTGTTTTTTAAGTTATCAAAAATTACCTTGAAAATGCTCAATCAAGGATTAATCCAAACATTCCCCACAATTGTTAACATGTTTTTTCATTTAAATTGGCATGTTCCAATTTGAGTGAGAAAATGTGGTATTTACAGCAGAGGGGCACCATCATAACTGAAAAAAAAGCCAGTCCCCTCGGTCATTGGAATTAATAATCACACATTTATCAAATATAACATTAACCTTCAATGAAAAAGAGCTGAAACACTATATCACATAGCAACACTCACAAATATAATGAGATAGTCTAATGTTTACTCCACCATCTATCAATGATTAATCTCTGAGTTTTTTCAAGTTGGGGAAAGTACAGGTATATGTAACTGAAGTTCTAAGAATTCTGCATGCCTTCCAGAGATGTGTGTGATGTAAATCTGGGAAATTACATACTAGCTCTACAAATCTCTCTGACTAATGGTCAGGAAAAATGAAACATTAATTACATATTGAACCGCTGGATTCTATTTTAATGTCATCAGATCTGTGTTGACTGCATAAGTTCTTATTACCTCCACTAAGCAATTTTAAGAAGAAACACTACGTAACTGTAGGGCTATAACTATTAACAGTACATATTGTTTAACTGACAAAAAAAGGGGTTCATCACATTTATGTGGGACACTGAGGAGTGACAAAGACCAGCTACTACAATTGTAGTTGGGGCTGAATATATATTGTATGTAAGCAGTGGCAATGTAGTGATGTTGCAGTGAGTTTGTAGTAGCAGCAGTTTAGACAAAGCATAACAGTGACCATCTCACTGCAAAGTGACAAAGCTGCTTGATCCAATGTGTTGTCAATTCTGTATTGCATTTATCTAAAAATGCCCAATTTCAGAATGCCCTTGTTAAAAGCCCCCAAGCTGGACCCAGAAAGATGTTATAAAAAGGTATGGGACATAAAAGCTCTGGACAAAAATGCCACTGAATGTACAGTTTTTTGGAAACATGGAATCTAGCAGCAAGGCTGTTTTCCCAAATCAAGTTGACACCATAGATCACAGTCCTTACACCTTTTAAAGAACACCTAGCAGCCTGTTACATAATTAAGACTTTTTGCTAGCAGGTGGACCAGCTGTCCAGAACATCTAACTTGCCGATCAACGTCAATTAAAGATTTATATGGTCCTGTGCTGTCTTCTTTTTTAATCTAAAATTATTTAGATTAAAACAATACTGATCAAACGAACTATACTGTACACAAAAAACAAAAACGTACCTGTTTCTTCATCAATGGCGAATCGTCCAAGCCCACTCCCATCACGAATAGAGTATTGGATTTCTCCATCTCTGCCACTGTCCTCATCATTTGCAGTGACTTGGAGTAGGGTAGTTCCAATCCGGGCATTTTCTTTAATTAATCCTGTCAAGGCGAAGTGGGAAAAGTATGGAGCATAGAGGTTTTCGTTCACATCCACCACCTCCACTTCCACAAAAGTGACAGAGAGAAGAGATACGGGCCTTCCTTTGTCTTTGGCCCTTACAGTGAGGTTATAGAACTGCTGTGTCTCATAGTCCAGCTCTTTTGTCAGCCGAATAGCCCCACTGGTCCTGTCTACCTCAAACCATCCATTGTAGTCATTTGCCAAAGAGTAGCGGACTTGTCCCCCCAACCCCAAATCTGGGTCCTGGGTTTCTAACCAAGCCACAACAGTTCCGACTGGGAGATCCTCCAAAGCCCTGGCTTTATACACATTAGGGATAAATAGCGGGGGACAGTCATTTACATCATCCAATATGATTTTCAAAGATGTCACAGAAAATCTCTGGCTTCCTTTCACTGCCTTGTCTCGAGCTTCAATCTTCAGGCTAAAAGTAGAGACAAACTCCCTGTCAAGTTGGCCAGCAACGTACACTATGCCATTAGTAGAGTTAATACCAAACTGAGTGGTGCTGGTCAAAATTGAGTATACAATCTCTCCATTTGGTCCAAGATCTTTGTCAGTGGCCTCAACCTGGATGACATCTGTGCCTATGGCAGTGTTTTCAGGTAAGACAATTCTGTAACTTCCTTCTTGCAAAAACTGGGGTGCATTATCATTAGCATCTTCTATGTAGACAGTAAGCAAACGCCAAGCAGTTTTCTGGGGCAGGCCAAGGTCATAGATAGTTATGTTGAGGAGATAACGATCTCTCTTTTCTCTGTCCATGGGGAGAAAGACACTAATAAAGCCAGTCTCCATGTCAATGGTAAAACAGCTGTCAGTGTTACCATCTGAAATAGAGTATAGAATCTGACCGTTGAAACCTGTATCTCCATCATAGGTATTTACCTTGAAAACACTTGAGCCAACCTTTAGGTCTTCCATCACAGAAATATCTGTGGGAAAAGCTTTGTCAAATTGGGGCGTTTGCCGATTGACAGAGAAAAGGTCAATAAAGCCTTCCTCAATTTTGGGCTTAGTGCTAGCTTTGGACTTTTTTAATAACTTCTCAGCTAACTTCTGGGCTACCCTCGTCTCTTTACAATTGAAACTTTTAGGAGGAGATTTCCCATGAACAACAGAGATGTTCACAAACATTGGATCAGAGAAGTTCTCACCATCTGTGGCAGTTATTTTGAGACTAAAGACACCATTTTTTGGACTGGTTGTGGCAAGGGGACGTCGCAGTGTAAGGACCCCTGAATCTGGGTTAAGGTCAAAGTATCCCCATTCATTGCCTGAAATGATCTTATATTTTACCAGTTCTAACTCATCTATATCAATTGCAGACATTGTGGTAATCACTTCGTCTACTGGGAAATCCCTAGAGATCACCCCCTGGCATGCTACCTTCTCAAACAATGGCTGGTTATCATTTACATTCTCCAGGTGAATTGTTACATTGACTTCACTCTCTCGCCTATAAGGTGACCCCCAGTCAGATGCTCTGACAACAAACACGAAGCTCTCTGATGAGGATTCAAAGTCCATGTCTTTTGTGGTACTGATGATACCAGAAAACTGGTTGATTTTGAAGGGTAATGGCTGGAGGCTGGAAATGCTGTAAGTTATATATCCGTTTTCTCCCTTGTCCCCATCCTCTGCAGAAACGGTTAATACACTGGTCCCAACTGGTACACTCTCATTGACAAAAACCTCATAAGAGGTCTGAGCAAATGTTGGTGTGTTGTCATTAGCATCCTGAATAGTGACCCGCACTTTAACTTTGAGCTCACTATCTGCTTCCAATACCTCTAGATTAAAAACATCCTGGGTAACCTGGGTGAACCAGCGAGTGGTGGAGATTACACCTGTTAAAGTGTTAATTTGAAAAAACTCAGAGTCTGCAAAAGGTGTCAGGATATATTCTGCATCATCAGGTTCTGGTTTGATTTTAACGGCCTCTACAACAGTACCAGGTGGTGAAATTTCATTCAGACTAACATCATACATCTCCTGCTCAAATTTAATTTCCACTATTTGCCGTTTGTTGATCATAATGTGGACAACCTTGACAGCTGAGAATTTTTGTGGGGTGCCCCTGTCTTTAGCCTGCAGTGTGAGATTATATCCGTAAGGGTGAGTCTCCCAGTTTAAAGACACAGAGGCCTTTATGGCAAACTCTCCTTCCTCAGATCTTTCTATGAAAAACTGCTGTGAGGGGTCTCCACCCACAATGACCACTGAGTCTATTTCTCCATTTAAGCCTTCATCCAGGTCCTCCACAGTGACTATGGCATACACAGGATTTTTATCAAGCCACGAGGGGCAGTGGATGACCACATTCATGAGTGGGGCATGCTCATTCACACGCTCCACATGGACAAAGAGCTTGGCTGTACTGCTGACACCGTTATTTCCATAAAGCTTCATGCCTCGGTCCACTGCCAGGATTTCTAAGTCGTACCGGTTCTGCTCATCAACATTGAGCTTTCCGCTGAGGGAAACCACTCCACTAGTTGGATGTACTGCAAAAAGCTCCATTTTCTCTTTGAAAAAATAGTAAAACTCCCCATTGGAGCCAATATCTGCATCAGTGGCGGTAACTTGTGCTATGCTAGTCCTGAGAGGTGTGCTTTCCGCTATGTTGACGGAGTAAGTGGTAGGTGAAAACAAGGGCCGCAAGTCATTCATATCCAAGACCTGGATGCTGACTTTAGTCCAGGTCTCGAGGACAGCCTCTCCCTTGACGGAGGCTTTCACTGTCAATACATAATTATCCTGAATTTCCCGGTTTAAAATAGCTGCATTGCCACCTTTAGTCCTTATGCGCAAGAAGCAGAAGTCACCCAGCACATACTCCTCAGCCTTGAAAAACCCTTCATCATCACCAGAGGTGATTCTGTAGCGGATCTCCCAGGAGCTTTGGGACAGGTGGATACCCATTTTAACTTTACTGTTGGCATAGGTGCGTGCTGCTGAGTTTTCGTAAACTGTGGCATGGTAGACTGCCTGATTGAAGCCAAAGTGAGGTCCATCCTGAGGGGCCCCCTGGGTGTTCTGGCCATGGCAGAGTGGTGGCTTGAAGAACAGCAACAGCAGCAGCAGGGCAAGGCCAAGGAGAGGGGCTCGCATGCCTGCCCACTGGCCCATATTCACATCCATTCCATCATCACTCCATCCTGAAACAGAAAGAGACAGAGAGAGAATGTTTACACACAGAGGGAGGGACTTACAGCAATAACAGACCACATATCCACAAGTTGAGCCTGACGGGCTGCTAATTATCCACTGGACCACAGAGATACATTGGATGTGGGGAGGGGACAGGGAGTTCACAGTTCTTGGTGACCAAAAGCTGACATCATACTTGTGTGATTTCTGGACAATGACAAAAAAGGTGGTTTGAGAAGGAGCAAAATAACTGCATGGCTACGAAGAGGAGTGTAACATCACCAAAACAAACACTGAAGAAAATAACCGCCAAGGACAAAATGATGGGCTGTTACACCATGACCCTATCATAAACCCTTTTCCTGAAATACATAAAAACTGCAGCCCTGATTCACAAAACCTTGTAATGTCTTCAGAGGCAAACCAAATATGGTTTTGAACTGAGTCAAGTAGCTGCTGTGTTCAGATTTTGTTCTGTTTTTCTAAAAGAAAAAGAAAAAAAAAACAGGCAGCCACAAATATGTGCCAATCTGGGCTTTGGGAGAAAAGCCTGATCCACTAAATGCCATGTTGTGGCCATAGGAGTGCCACAGTGGTCTGCATTTTGATGACTCTGCACTTTCCACCACAAGTGATGGAAAGATGGGCCGGGAAAAGGCAGACCATGTCCAAGCACACTGATAATAACACGTGGCTCAAGCAAACAAACAAATCTACTAATTCTCAACACACACAATTACACATACGACATACACATGTTCACACAGCTTCTGCAAGAATGCAAGAAACTTTTTTGTTTCACATAAGAGACTTAACCTCTGACAGAAAAAACAATAAAACAGAAAAAAAAAACATTTGGCTCTGAGGGCTTGAGCAAAAATCACCTCAGCTTAAACAATGCAAACTGATGCCGAAGCCTGCATTTAAATACCATTCAGCAGTCATTCATTCGGAAGAAATGCTCAAATGCCCCTGAGTGAAATGCCAGAAACAACACTACATTTTTTTCTGACCTTAAACTGTCATCTCATTGTCAACTTCAGTCAGTGAAGATGGAGATGGGAGGTGGGATGAGGACTCTCCTGCTGGGAAGTGCCTCAGAGCAGGCTGTGGCTAAGCTGTATCAGGTACATCTCCCCTTTGAAAAAGTAGTCCCAACAGGGAGGCACAGTAATAATGTCTAAAGAACTGCATTAACCCTGGTTTGGTTGGATTCCCACTCTTCACTTATAGACTCATTGCATAGTCACTACATGCTTAAGCAATGAAAGCCATATTGGTATTACTCATCATTTGTCATGAGTGGTATTGTATATGTTCTAGGATTTGACATTGTTTAGTGTTTTTTGCTTGTCCAAAGGTTTTCAAAATACAGTAGAGGAGAGTGTCAGTGTTCCTGGGTTGATGTGATATTCTGAGGGTTAAGGGATGATGCTGGAAATGTTCTATATTTT
Source organism: Scomber scombrus (assembly GCF_963691925.1). Lineage (NCBI taxonomy): Eukaryota > Metazoa > Chordata > Actinopteri > Scombriformes > Scombridae > Scomber > Scomber scombrus. The sequence continues at coordinate 454,217 of NC_084974.1, forward strand.
TCTTATTGCTAACAAATCTTACTTATAGAGCCAATCCAACACTGAATTGATTATGTGTGTATCCAAAAACCTCTGTTGTTTATAAACACACACCACTGCACTGGATGACATGTTCTTTCACCACTAAGAGTTTGGGCACAGTAGTTTGTTAAGAGACAGATCTAAACAATGACAGCGACCACATTTTCAGTTCTGATGCCACTGTGCATGCATGAGAACACAGCTCCATATTGTACATTTCTCAAAAAACACAACTGAAGTACAAAGTCAATATATGCTGATGCATTCACATGTTTGGCACTACATCCTTGCTGATATTTTAAGTCAAGCGCAAGCTGGAGTAAAAGGTAAGCCTTAAATCACAGATAGTCACTCATTCTTTTTTTCATGTTGCAACAATGGTTCCCATCATGCTTTGTAAAGGAAACAGGTTGGCGTTGGTAGACAGTTCTAAATAATATAAAACATATTCAGACACTTGGCAAGGTTCATCCTTTGTAACGTCTAATTAAGATCAGTTCATTTGTTTGTGTGTATTGCAGGATTCATTTTGACTGATTTTGCACAGGTGTTGTTACCTAAAGATGTTACATTGAAGCCTTTCCTTTGAAAGTGTTGCACAACTTGTCAATTGAAGGAAAAATTATGAGTTAAAGTCAGGGGATGGCTTCATTTGTTTTTATTATGATTTTAAATTGACTTATTTATTTGACTTAATGCAATATGGTCCAGAGATATATTATGGCAAGTTTAATGTCAATAGCTTTCTCATTATCTTGAAGAATAAGACTAATAAGAATAAGACTAATAAACAAGTCAGTCAACGTCCATTTATTTTCTAATGGTGCTAATTATTACACATATGCTGGAGGAAATGGCATATGTGTGGAGAATGCTCATTAGACTTTGACAGCCTGTGGCACCACTGCTGTTACAACTGTAGAGTTTGAATTTAGCCTGCTGTTATTCTCAGTTCTTACAATCTCACAATGCCCAAATGCAGTCAAATTTGAAACTTCCATAAATACACATCTGGGCAAAGAGTTCCCTGCTATGTTTTGACACTCACACACACACACACACACACACACTCACACACTCACACACACACACACACACACACACACACACACACACACACACACACACACACACACACACACACACACACACACTTACCTACCCACTTTGGCCACCACAACTTACTCCTGTCTCCCAAATGTAGAGTTTTGCTCAGAGCGCTGGTTGAAGGGCAGTGTAAACTAATAACATAAATAAATAAATATATAAATATTTTCCGCAGAAGATTCATCAACATTTTGTGCTCTAGTGATTCTGACAACAGAACAGAGGCTTGTTTCTGACAATCCTCTGACACAGAACTGGTTCTGCCACATTAGCTTATTATGTTAGACACACTGGTGGCTCAGCACAGTTAAAGTGGAAATATGTTTTCTTAAAACTGTACATTCTTTTGAAAAAAGCTGCAGACACTGGGGACACTGAAATCATTTAAATTCTGTGCTACCCTGCTCTTATTCTTAAGTGCATAATTGCCATGCTGTTTCTATATAAGGAAACCCAACAAGCCTGTGTCTGCAATGTTTGCCACACACACAGATATGAGAGGCCCCTTGAGAAATAATTCATACTTGGTCTCTCACACAGCATCAGTCTCACATATACACTACTATACACCACTATACTCTCTCACATACACAATTATACTTTCTCACACAGACTACTATAGTCACAGAGGGGTATAGTATTGTCTGTGTATGAGTATAGTAGTGTTTGTGTGTGAGTATAGTAGTGTTTGTGTATGAGTATAGTAGTGTGTTTGAGAGAGTATAGTAGTGTTTTTGAGATTATGATGCTGTGTATGAATTATCTCTCAAGGGGCCTCTCATACACACACACACACACACACACACACACACACACACACACACACACACACACACACACACACAGGGATGGTGACACAGAAAAACACTCATTCTCTGTGGCGAGGCTGTTGGTTTCATCCTAACTCTGTTAGCAGCTTTTATACGGACAAAGCAGCACACACACACACACACACACACACACACACACACACACACACACACACACACACACACACACACACACACACACACACACACACACACACACACACTCATTCTCTGTGGCGAGGCTGTTGGTTTCATCCTAACTCTGTTAGCAGCTTTTATACGGACAAAGCAGCACACACACACACACACAGACATACAAACAGTGAGATAGTGAGGAGCTGACAGAAGCAACAGAATGTATAGCAGAAGGCTGAAAATAGTTCCTTATCCACCCATTATAACTCACAGTGTGTGTGAAGACAACAGTAAACATGTCAGATGCTACGGGCCTCTCTGTAGGGGGGGCTCCAATCAATCAACTGCTGGTTTCAATTCCCTACAAGATCCATCTGTTTTAAACATATTCAATATACATTATGTATTATAGAATATATAAGAAATCAATCAAACATCTTCAGTGCCTGATTCCTTATGACTGCCCCGATCTTCACCACACAACACATTTATGTTCACATCTAGCAGCTATACTGTCCCTGAGGGTCAAAACACAACAACGTTTCACAAAACACAACAGTGTTTCAAATATTTGATAATGCTACTAAATATTTGAACTTTGGGACACGTGCTCCTAAATAAAAGTCAGTGTGGAGCTCTGCACGGTATCAAAGTGTTGTCCAACCCTTTCTGTAATCTCAAATGTTGCTGTTTCCTGAAAAGTTGATGTGTTTGTGAAATGTCATGTTTTGTGAAATGTTGTATTTTGAGACTTTTGTATTTTGCCACGGTAAGCAACACACTGATTCCAGGTGGTACTGTTGATGGTGGTTTGTACCAGCTATTCACTATCCACACTATATTTATACTAATACTAATAGTGTGCCTAGTGTACACCACAGGTTTTAAGTGATTCATTCAGAGCCTCCGACAGATCTGAATCTGAACTGCTGTTTATTGAGTTTGAGGTCAAATATGGCTGCCATGTGATTTAAACAACACCTCCATCAGCAGACACAAAAACACACCATCTGAGAAAAAAAACGATGTTTTGTCACCTAAAAGGCCTCACTGCCAGATCCTGCTATGCAGCAAAACACTGGGACTGTTTTCCATCCTACTGTGATAATTACAGCCTCGCTTATCTGAAAGGAGCGGAGAAAGACAAGCAGAAAGGCCAACTGGCAGATGAGAGGGTAAGAGAGCATGAGAGGTTGAGGAGAAAACAAACGGCACAAGACAGAAGGAAGGGAGCACGGATGAAAGAGGAGGAGTGTATTATCTCATCCATACAGAGAACTGCAGCAGAGTGGCGCCTACAATCACGAGAGTCAACTCTGGTTAATACAACAATCACAGAAAGACGTCCGTTGGGCCAGAAAAACTCAATTACCCATGATCAATCATCTTCTGCTATTTATCTGCTACCATTTCAAATGGAATTGCTCAGAAAATGCAATGGACACCTCAAAGTATGAGAACTTCAGAAGATATTGGTGTACAAGGTAAAACTAAATGAGTTATTATACAAATCAATCGTATTATGTGTTGCTCTGTGGACCAAAAAACTATTCTTTGGATAACAACATGAGGTTTGAGTCGGTGGCTTACCTGAAGCATCAACAGTTAGAGGGCAGCCCTAATAGTGTTCTCACCACCTGAAAACAAACCCATGACCTTCCTTGCAGCAATCAGCTCTCTTTGCATGTTCATTGCTGATTCATTCAAGCTAAGAACATCTGTCCCAATGGATGCTCAGGAATACAATATACCCCCGCCTTAGTCAACAGCTCACACACAAACATGGATAGATGCATGTTAAGTTAGTGCCTAACCTCAGTTGTTTTGTCTTGGGGTTACCTGACACAGAGTGAGTAAACCCCCTAATTAATAGAAACAGGAAAAAAAAAACTTAATCCTGCCTTATCAGTTTGCAAACACAAACTAAATGCTATTCTGTTTCCTGTATTTCAATACAAGGCTGCTGCTCAGGTTCAGATCCTTCAAGCTTGGCCAGGCACTCTATTGAACATAATCAGTCACATTTGTGGGAAGCCAGTGAGGATCATGTCAATAACAACTCTCAGTGGTTAATCTTTAGTGATGATTTGGTTTTGTTAGGTTAAGGTTAGGGTTAGGGAACAATTGTGGTTTTAAAAGCAACTAGGTTAGGGAACCTCACCATTAGGGTTAAAAGAAGAACTACTTGGCTGACATAAGAGACAGTTCCTGGTTAATGGTTAAAAAAAACAATCTGACTTTTGGTGGGAAATTGGACTGTTATGAGGGTCTAGATGAAGGTCGACCTCTATGCCCCTCTGACAGAAGAACCAGGTCATTAACCTCTTCCTCCCTAGGCCTCTGGCTCAGGGTTCTGCTCGAAAATGACATACCCAACATGAATATAGTATATCTGTATAACTACAAGATCTATATGAATAATATTGGTATCATAATAAAAGTAACACTTGTGAGATACCTGTAGAGGTGAAAGCATCAGCATATGTGTTACTGGGTCAGACTAAATGAAGATTGAACACAGCATAAATGAAATATTGAATTTCCGCCTGACAAAAATCTACATTCTTAGAGTGAATAACACTTTCTGAATTATGCTGCGTAGCCAAAAACCTCTAGAAACTCTAGCATTACATCTGAACATTATCTGTGCCAAGTCTCATGCTAAGGAAGCACTGCAAAGTTAGAGATTTTAGTAAAGATATGTTTTGGCGCTCAACTCTGCTCTGTGCACCGCTGCGCTGTGTATTGATATCAACTAATCCAAGCTATATATTCATGAAGCGCATCAATATCTCAGGAACCCACTGGTCAAAATAGAAGGTTCACCCCTCTAATGAAAGGTCATGACCTCTAGAAAGTAGTGCAGTTGGATAAATCTGTCACAATTGCATAATTCAACCACTAGATGAAGACAAACACAGTGTGTTCAACAAGGCACTTTTCTTTTCTTCTTTTTCCTAAAACAGTCGCCTGCTGCGGCTGAACCAAAACAATGAGCTGTAAGAGGCTCAAAAGCTCCACAGAGCCCCACAGAAAATTACACTTAGCTATCTGATCCATTTTTTATATAAAATCTTAATTAGTGATTCTTTAAGAAACAGTGAAATGGAGATCAGAGAATTTGGTTCCCCCAGGATAATTACTGTTATTGTTTTGACCCAGTTGCTGAACCTGCTGCAGCTTTTTTGGAATACTTGAAAGTCGAAAGTCAAGACATGCAAATATTGATTATAGTGATTGCTTGTTTGCATTCATGATCAGAATATAAAAACTTACTATACTTGGAAACTATACTTGGATATACTATACTATACTATACTTACTTTTATTTGATTTGATGTGGTTCTGACTTGTAGTGTCTGGGGAAAAAAGGACGTGGTAAAGTCTGTGGGCATATTCTGGTTTGTGAGCTTTTGTGTAAAACAAGGGAATGGTGGAGTTTGTGACATTACCTGCTGGACTTTATCGGACTGTAAAAATCCAGACTTGTGTCCATTGTGTGCTGAGTACAACACTGTGATGTGAGGGGGTGTTGAACAGTCTGAGTGAATGATTGTGCTGCTCTGCTTGCCTCACTATTAATTGCTCATCCATTATTCTGAGCTAGTTTGCGTACACACCAAGGTGTGTGTGTGTGTGTGTGTGTGTGTGTGTGTGTGTGTGTGTGTGTAAGAGCGAAAATGGGAAGTTTAGTGTGTGAGTGTAACATAATAATCATGGTGCAGGTCTGCCCAATGTTCTCATTTATTATATACAACCACTTGCTTGTGTCACCATTACTCCAGGGCTATATCCACTTGTGTGTGTGTGTGTGTGTATGCGCGCACATGAGTGTGTATATGTTCATAACTTTCCCTCTGCCAGTCTAATTAAGAAGGTGTCCTTTACCTTAAACCACAGGGACCAAAAGCCATTAGCACATCTAGTTTTACATCCCCAAACACAAGCACATACACACATTATGAATTAAGTGACATTACACACATTATGAATTCAGTGACATTACACACATTATGAATTCAGTGACATATGCCTTTACTTGTACCGGTGTTACTGGAGAAAGGAGGGAGGTTCAGTTTCCTGTTACCAAGGTAGTTCAAAAAGCAAAAGAATATTAGACAGATGCTAGATTTTCTAGGCTGATACCAATATAGATATTCAAGCATTTAACATTTTCTGATAATAATATATAATGTCTTTGTTTTGTTTTTTTTACATAAATGAAAAATGAAATGACAATTATGATAATGATGCCTTCAGTGTAGTCATCAAAGAACTACAACAACATTTGTCATTTCTTTTATAGAAGTGATCAGCATTAGCAACTGCCTGTGTGCTACTGAGTGCCCTCTGGGTTTGGAGCATTTTTCAAGTGATTTTTAAAAATCCTATCACTCCTTTCATCACTTCATATCACCAGAGATTGAGCTTTTGCTCCATTTTGTTCTGAGAAAACAGCATCCTTTTCATGTTGTCTCCAAAAATGGACTGTAGCTGACTGTGCACCAATCTAATGCGGTCATTTTAAAACTGTAATTATGCTAAAGTGCCAGGAATAATGGTTATTTTCTATAGATGGTTAACCGCTTTAGATTTTAAGAGACTGCCCTGACAGCAGCAGTCATTTATTAAAGTGCCAATTGTTGGTTAACTGTGCATTTAACCTCTTAAGCCCGAGAACCCCGTCGGCGAGGGCAACAGCACCTCCTATAAATGAAAAACGTCTCAGGGCAGTTAAACAAACACGAATATAGTCATATGACACACCGGTCAGAAGAAGCTCAGCTATTGAGCCAGCACAACTATTTACAGCTCAACAAACATAAGACAAACACGGAACAACTGATAACGCCATCAGCAAAAAATGTTCCTCCGTCTAAGCACTGCGCATGCCCGCAGTCACCACGGTCCTCCTGTCTTTATCTTCATGCTATCCACACTACACATCAAATAAAAGCTGAGATTTCACTGATTCCAGCAGTGTAACTCCCATTACTGTTGGACCAAAACTTGCGGAATAAAAATCCAAACAAACTTACCATTGTAAATGTACAACTACAAATGATGTCTTACCTTCGCTGTTTTTATGGTTAAAAGTTGTGTCTGGTCGCATAATATTCCTAGTAACAGCTACTCCAATGTCTCTGGATCATTTTTAATCGATTCAAGCCGTTTTCCATTAACACACTGTTGCTCCAACATGATCCATGTCCAAAACATCAAATGCGTGATTTTCCTCGACCACCTTTACCAGACGTGATCTTTGATCATCGTGAAATGTTTTTCAGAGGTGCAACAAGCTGGACCTGTAAGGTGGCTATCATTGCAGTAACAGTGGTCACAAGTTAATTTGGTCAAGGTGTTTTGAAAATCGTGGCTGTGCACACGTCATTTTTACTTCAACAGTTATACCACCTTGTGACAACTGATAGGTGTGTAGTTGCGTGGCGTAATGGTTAAACACTACGCTGTAATGGTTTTGCTGTTGGTGACACACTCGGTATCAAATCCCGTGTCGGGTGACTTTGTATTTATTTATTTTTATTTGGAGATGAATACAGAATATGGTGACCAGTATTTCAGATCCCACAACTGTACTGTAACCAGGTGGAGCGAGAGATGATCAGATATTTATGGAAGTACATTCAGGCATTGGCAAGGTCAGCTACGATTTCTCTCCGTGATTGGAACATCTGCAGTCGCAGTGACAGAGGCCCAACGTTTATAAACAAAGGTAACCAGTTAAGGTGGAAACCAGTTGATTTGTAACACCGTTTATTGTGTGACACGCTATGAAGCCGGCTAACTTTATTTTCCCTAATGTGCATCCTTAAATGATAAGTCAATTATGTCAATTGATGTTTCACTGATTGTTTGTTTGACTATAATCTGTTTATTGATTTATGTAAATCTCACAGCATTTGTAGAATTTAAACGGCAGTTATAGCACTCGTTAGCATTATGCTAGCGCATTTCTATAATGTTTATTACGGTTTTCTGTTATTAGTGCCATAAATAGCAACAACATATCCTCACATCATCTATACCATCACCTGTAACATCTGCTGATGAAGAATTATAATTAAATGTTCAATAAATGAAAACCTCCAGTCCCTGACTCTTTAATGGGAGTCTCCTGTCCATACTGCCACTTCAAACAGTATACAGTATAAAGTACAGAAGAGCTGCTACAGATGTTGTATGTTAGATTATGCAAAATAAAAATACCTTTCAAGCAGAAACTCTGCGACCATTTCATCCCTTTTTAGCTCTGGATGAAGCTTCATCAGACTCCTCCATCGCTCGAAAGCAGAGCCGATGTTGATTCTTGTTTTAGCTCTTGTTGCATCAAGCTCTTTCTTTGTGGTGGCTTTTTCTAATATACTTTTCTTTTTCCCCTGCTATATAATATACCATTATGTTGTCCTTAACAGACTGAAAACTGGTGTGTACTTCATCATCACCAATGCAAATTACACATTAATAATAAAACAGGACTCATTCACATTCTGCTGACATAGACTGATGGTTACTCTGTTATATGCAGCACACAGTAGAGGACATGTGTTAAAGTATTCTGTTTCTCTGACTCTGATTATCATTGCAGCAGGTATGCAGGAAAACCTATTAGCAGGAAATACAGTATATAGTTGCTATAATGTTTTCTGTTGCTCCAGTTGTTGAGAGCATTCATAAAAATGATATAATATAATAATATAATAATATAAATCAGATAACTATGAACCAGGTTTGAATGATCTGAATGCACTTTAACTAGCAGCAGCAAAGTCTGGTAGCTCTGTAATTTTACTCAATTTTAATGTATTTTTATCATATTTTTTGTAATATTTTTGTCAACAACTGTGGATACTTCTGATGGATACTTCTATGGAGAAAATAGTTTATTCAAGAGAAGAGCTTTTTTCATTGAAACGGAGCAAGTCTGGAGGACACCACCCTATTCCAGCTGAGTTGAAGAGGTGTTTTCGTGGTTGTCGTGCTGGTGCAAAAGTGAAGGCTTGGAAATGGAGATATAAGCCCTTTCTGCCATCAGTCATCATGGGATATGTCAACTCTCTGCCCAACAAGAGTGATGAACTGGAGATATTGGTGGAGACTCAGAAAGTATACCGTGAGTGTAGTCTCATGTGTTTTACGGAAACGTGGTTGAATCAAAACATCTCAGTCTCCAATGTGGATCTACCTGGCTTCACTCTTATACGATCGGACAGAGATGCTAAAGCTAGTGGCAACAAAAAAGGTGGGGGCTTGGCTTTATTTGTGAACCAGAGATGGTGCAGTCCTGCACATGTTACTGTCAAGGAGAAGATGTGCTGTCCAGATATTGAATTATTGGCAGTTAGTATGAATATATCACAGTATATTTACACAGTTTGTTAATTGCCCCACCAGAGAAAATAAAACCCTTGATCTGCTGTATGCCAATGTCAAGGAAGCTTACAGAGCCACTGCCTTACCACCACTTGGCAGGTCAGATCACAACTTAGTTCTTCTGGAGACTTGTTACAAACCCTGTGTGTGGAGGCAGCCTGCAACTAAACTCACAGTCAGGAAATGGACACCAGAGGCTACTGAGGCTCTAAAGGACTGCTTTGAATGTACAGACTGGAATGTGTTGCTGGAAACAGAGGAGAACAGTATGGACATTGACAGACAGTTTGACTGCTTTACTGATTACATCAACTTCTGTAGAGACACAGTCATACCTACAAAAACTGTACGCTGTTCCACAATAACAAACCTTGGATTACTAGTGATATAAAGGCAATCCTCAATGAGAAGAAGGCAGCTTTTAGAGATGGTGACAAAGCACGGCTCAAACAAGTACAATATAAGTTGAAGAAGAGACTAAAGATGGCAAAGGTGGAATACAAGAAGAAATTAGAGAGGAATCTACAGCACAGCAACATCCGTGAAATGTGGAGAGGAATCAACACCATCTCTGGTTACAACAACAAGCAAAGACAGCCAGTGGCAGGTGATGCAGAAAGAGCTGATGAACTCAACCAGTTCTTCAACAGATTCAATACAGCGGCCGCACCCAATTCCAATGCTGCTTGTCCCCCTCCTCCTACTTCTCCTCCTCCACCTCCTCCTCTTCAACATGTGTACATCTCCAATGCAGCATCCTGAGCCTCCACCCTTGTCTGTCACAGAGATGGTGGTGAGGTTGGAACTGGGAAGACTTTGCTCTGGGAAGGCTGCTGGCCCAAATGGTGTGTGTCCAAGGCTGCTCAACTGTGTCAACCTCTCCACAAGATCTGCAACCTCAGTCTACAGTTGGGGCGAGTGCCGGCACTGTGGAAAATGTCCTGTGTTGTGCCGGTACCAAAAATAAAATGTCCAGCTGAACTTAATGACTACAGACCAGTAGCCCTCACTTCTCACATCATGAAGACCTTGGAGCGGCTGATTCTACGCCTACTGAGAGTTGAGGTCAAAGACAAACTCGACCCCCTGCAATTCGCATACAAACAACACATTGGAGTGAACCATGCTGTCCTCTACATGCTTCACCGTGCCCTTGCTCATCTGGAGGAAACTGGCGCTTATGTGAGAATCATGTTCTTTGATTTTTCAAGCGCATTCAAAACCATCCACCCAACATACTCAAAAGTCCTGCCACATCCAGAAATACTCGGACGACACTGCTATTGTGGTGTGTATCAGGAATGGACAGGAATCTGAATATAGGGATCTGATAAAAGCCTTCAGTGACTGGAGTCACAAGAACTATCTCCTACTGAACACCTCAAAGACTAAGGAAATGATCATAGATTTCTGCAGGTTCAAGCCCCCTCTTCAGCCAGTGAATACTTGTGGGGTGGACATCGAGGTGGTGCCAAGTTATAAGTATCTAGGTATATACCTGGATAATAAGTTGGACTGGTCCCTAAACACAGACGCTCTCTACAAAAAGGGGCAGAGCCGCCTCTTTTTCTTAAGGAAGCTCAGATCTTTTGACATCTGTAGTAAGATGCTGCAGATGTTTTATCAGTCTGTGGTGGCAGGTGTGTTGTTTTATGCTGCAGTCTGCTGGGGAGGCAGCATCAGACACAGAGATGCAAGGCGGTTGGACAAACTAGTCAAAAGAGTTTGCTCTGTGATTGGAGCCAGGTTGTACACACTGGAGGAGGTGGTGGAGAGATGCACTGTCGAGATGTTCGAGGCCATCTTGAAATACCCGGATCATCTGCTACACAACACCTTTATGGACCAAAAAACAGCAGTGGACGGCTCCTCTCTCTCCGTTGCAGGACGGAGAGATTTAAAAGGACCTTCGCTCCTACAGTCATCAGGCTGTCTAATTCTTCAATCATTTACAGAAGAGCTAACAGACTAATTGAATTTCCCCTCGGGGATAAATAAAGTAATTTTGAATTTTGAATTTGAATTTGATTCAGCTCTGTTTAGCCTGGACTACTGACTACACCGATATTCAACAACAACAGTGTGCGAGAGAGAGAGAGAGGGAGAGAGAGAGAGAGAGAGAGAGAGAGAGAGAGAGAGAGAGAGAGAGAGGGCTGGACAACGCCGACCAATCACATTCAAAAATCCTTTTCTGAACATTCTCTTGGCCAATAGGAAGGTGCCAGCGAGCTCCTCAGCACTGGTACAGTAAGAGGCACAAAAGAAGAATTCCTTCTGTCAGCATTCACACACACACACACACACACACACACCCCTGCAGTGTTCCTTTAACACTTTGTATTGTCAGCTTTGTTCCGCTGCTCTCATGCCATGGTGACACACATTGAATCACTCCTCCCTCCTTTTCAAATGTGCTTTTCTTCTCTTCTGTTCCTCCATCGTCCCTCCTTCTTCTACCACAAATGTTCCTCTGCCCTCAATTATTTACCTCTTTATTTCCTTCCATCTTTCTTTCCCTCTCTTTACCTATTGCCTTTGTTCATTTTTGTGTCTTTTCCCATCCCTCCCTCCGTTTTGCATTATCTTACTGGTCTTCTCTGCTCTCTCTGTCTCTCCTATCATCCTTCTCTTCTTTCACCTTACTTGGTTATTTCCCCCCTTTCTTCTCTCACTCACCCTCCCCTTCCTTCTCGTCCTCTCACTCTCCACCCCAGAGAGAGTGTCAGTGTGGGTGGTAATGAACTTTCAGTGTGTGTAAACGCAGGTGATATTAAACCTCTTCTCTCACTCTGTAGTTTTCTTTCACTCTTATGTCACCCCCTCCTCTCCTCCCTCACTCTCTCCATTCTGTGAAAGTCTAGTCAATACCGCTAATGATTCTAATTGGCTCCTATACTATATATGTAGAGTCCAGGTTTGTTTTTCCCCTCATCAACACACAAACCCTTATTAAGCAACTACTAAGGGCCACAGAAATTAGTTCTGTGTGTGAATGTGTGTGTGTTCTTGATTACCATGGGGTAACTCAGCCCCTCCTTCCACTGAGGGAGGTTTGAAGCTTCACAGAATCAATAGGAGGGTTGAATAGGAGGAGGGTCACATTTCCATCCGGCTGCTCTCACAACAACTGTGTGAACTGAAACTGCAACTGACAAACTCTGCTCATGTTCTCTACATGAACGTCATCTGCCCAGCAGCCACACTGGATATGATACACTGAACCCAGGAGAGAATATGATGAGATTGGAAGACAAAAAGTAAAGAACAAGGCTGGTGTTATCTATAGTAAATGTTTTTTTAAAGTCACCAAATTCCCCCGAAAAGACCAAAACCAATGTGTTTGTCTGCCTCTCAATACTCTCTGAACATGTATGTGTTTCAATCCCACCGGCTCCTACTGAAGAGTTTCAGATATATTAAAAGTGTAAATAATTTCAGCTGGAAATGTATAAAGCAGTGAGTTAATATACAACGTTCAGATACAGAACTATGTATGCTGCCTATGTAAAACGTTTATAATATGGTTGAAATAATGATCTTAATATTAATACAGTTTCATATACAATTAAATATGCAATATGTAATGTATGCAAAATCACATAAAATAATTCGAACACTCAGTTCCATGTTTAATCTCACACATGTGCCACAAGGTTGCAGGTGCATGTAGTAAGTCATAGCTCTTCCTTAGTGCCCACACTCAGTGTGGATTGAAGTCTAAGAAAGAGAAAAAATGGCACAATATGAAATGTTTTCCACATTTTTGTACAAGCAGTCTCGGCAGGTTAGCTTGAGAAGAATGAGAATGAACATGATAATGAGCAGAGTACTTGTGTCTGGAAGGGTTAGGGTTCTGTAAACATGGCAGCTTGCTGGACCTAGGCTGACTCCTAAGCATTGGGCATTTTTTTAAATGTATGTCTAAGATGTTTTTTAAACTTGAGTGAGGGAGCAGGTGTGGCTGCTATCAGGACTGACACAGGTCTGCTGATCGGTGCAGAGCTGGATGGGCAGTGTAAACTGTGCATGTCCATTATGATCCACGTTCTGCAATAACATTAAATAACGCAGTTCTTCAAGCAAAGACAAGTTCCTGAACTTTGTGTAGATACATTTGACTTATTATAGTGACATGAATGAGCTGTTATTTATTACATGGTGAAATAAGTGTCTCAGAGATTTCAAAAATATATATTTTTAAATTGAATTTGTTGTTTTTTGAAATGTGCCCAGCATTCCGAGGCTGAACATTGTTGTAAGACTCAGAGGCCAGAAGAATCAGGGCTTTTTTTCTTTTTTAGGGTAGAAGCAGAAGCACAGGTGTTTGCTGCCTGTCACACCTCCGCCGGTGCCAGTGGGCCAGTCGCAGGGTCGTCAGCTGGGACCAGATGTTTGGCCCCTATAATCCCGGAACATCTCTGGGTGGTGAGGCAGTGGTGCATTTTTGTCAAATACAAAAACTTTAACATTATTTATTTTAATTAATTCTTTCATTGTTGAAAACAATGTCAACAGTCAGCTTTTAGCACTTATGTAATGTAATGTAGGGCCCCATGCAATCAGTGTTAAATTATTATTCTGATTTCCTCAATTCAGCCTGTGATTCTGTCAGTCACAGAGAAGATGTTTAAAGACTGAATAATGTCATGGTGAAACAACTGATTTATCAACTGATAATCTATCAATTATTTATAGGAAAATATATATTTAAGTAATTTATCAATCAATAATGTCTAGCATATATCAGCTACAGCTTCTCAAACATTTTCAGATTTTTCATTGTAAACTGAATACATTTGGGGTTTGGACTGAAGATGGCACTTTGAACTAAATCACATCAAGTTGAAAAAGATGTTTTTCAAAAGTAGTAATGAATCAAATTTCATTCACACAATATTCATTTGACTGCATATTTGTAACTTATATGCGTGTGCAGGATGAGCTCTTCTAATATATTACAGGACATGAAGCAGAGTATAACATTCCTCTGACCTGCATATTATTTTCTATATACATGCTCATACCATGACCACTCACTGAAGGAAACCACACAGGAAATTGAAAATCATTTTCCATTTTTAAAAATACTTTAGACTAACATGGTTAAGATTTTGGTTGAACCAGCATTTAGCCAATCAGAGAGAGGACATTTACAGGAGGTGTGTGTGTGTGTGTGTGTGTGTGTGTGTGTGTGTGTGTGTGTGTGTGTGTGTGTGTGTGTGTGTGTGTGTGTGTGTGAGAGTGAAAGAGAGTGGGAGAAAGTGAGAGAGAGAGAGAGAGAGAGAGAGAGAAGCATGCAGTCACAAAGTCACAAACCACATAACTGCATTATGTGGGGGATCCCTTTCTCTCTCTATCTCATACACACATCTACCCCTCCACCCACACACAACTGATGTTAATCAAATAGGGGGCTACAAAGACAAAATGGCAGCTGAGAATGAAGCAGTGTTTCACACACTGTCACTCCTCCCCCCATCCAGCTGCTGTGGAACATGAGAACCCCCCTGTTTACCCAGCACAAGCCTCTGAAAGAGAGGAGAGAGAATGGGCAGTGGAGAATTAGAGAACAAATGCTTTGGGATAGGTGGAGATGTAAAGCAGAAAGGAAAGACCCTCTGCTAAATCACTTACCTGCAGCTCAACAGAACTACAGGATGGAGGAGGGAGACGAATGAATGGGTGGGGCTTCTCTGGTTACACTGCTGTATACATCGGTTTATTCTTAGACTGCAAACAGGGCTGGACTTTCTCATAATACTTTATTTTACAGGTCTGTCATTTCTGAATCTTAAGAACTCTTAAGAACTATGTACGCCTCCTGGAAAGAACTATGTTATTTGGGACAGACTACAAGAAAAGCATCAATCAAAGTGCTTTAGCTTTTTATTTTACAGGTCCCTTAATGTTATACATAATATAAATATAAATTATGGCCTGAACAAAAAGTATAAATGACCTTTGGGGTCATTTGAACCGGACTACTCCACGCAACATGGACAGAAAAAACCCTTTTCTTCATATCCTCAGACCAGCGTCATAAAATCCTAATTCACATTCCTGAAGGACGTTATTTCTGGCCAATTCTGAATTAATGTGAATTAAATCATTACGTAAATAATTTGTTATTTTATATAAAAGACATAAAGAATGGTATAATTTTGACAGCTTTTCTATCATCCATTGAAGAGATATTAATTTCAGGTTTTACAACATGTAATACTGCCCTCTAGTTTTCTCTCTGGCGGTACTGTTAAGCAGAATGCTCCACTTCTGATACACTATATATATAAATGTGTGTGTGTGTGTGTGTGTATATATATAAATGTGTGTGTGTGTGTATATATATAAATGTGTGTATATATATAAATATCTGTGTGGACTTGGCATGTTCTCTCATGTGTGTGTGTGTGTGTGTGTGTGTGTATGTATGTAAGTATGTATACGTATATATATAGAAATAAGTATATATATCTGTGTGGACTTTGCATGTTCTCCTCGTGCCTGTGTGGGTTCTCTGCAGGTACTCCGGCTTCCTCCCTCAGACCAAAAACATGCATGTCAGGTTAATTGGCTCTAAATGACCTGTAGGTGTTAATGTCTGTCTAATCTATGTTAGCCCTGTGATGGACTGGCTACCTGTCCAGGGTGTGACCCAGTGACAGCTGGGATTGGCTCCCGCGACCCTTTAGAGAGGATAACCGGTTTGGAAAATGAATGAATAAATATTTCAAATGTCACAGTTTATTTCATCGTCCCCTAACCACCCCAGTTTGCAAACAATGCTAAACTTACTTTAAGCCATGCGATTGGCATTCAAAGTTTGTGCAGCTTTCCTTGTTAGGACCTTAACCCTAACCTTAACATAACCTCAGATAACACCTTACCCCATCCCTAACCAGGACCTCAGAAATGGCAATTTGCCTCATTAGGACCGGGCTTTGGTCCCCATGATGAGTCCTGGTCGGTGTTTATACTGGAAAAGGTCCCAGTGTGGTAACAAACACATACTCACAGGCACACAGAGAGATAATGAAACCAAATGAGCAACCATATCTGTGTCTCCAAGGCTTTGCTCTATGAGAGAAGATACTTGAGCGCCAAGGACGACTGCTGCTATCTACTAAACACTTCAGTAAGATGAGTGGCTTTCTCTCTCTCACACACACACACACACATTTCAAGTGTCTGATATAAATATGCACACACACACACACACCAACAAATTGAAAAAGCAGCACTGACCTTGAAGGCGCCTGAGCAAGTGCTATCTGTGCTCATGGTCATCTGGAAGCTGGATAAGCAGCATTACAAACTTACTGATACATACATGTGTTGAGTCAGAATGTGGCTCATACTCATCCATATTAATGCTACACAGCTCCCTCTAACTAATATAAGCAGTGTGACTGTATGTGTGCATTGGGATGGTTCACACTCACCATGTTTCAGTGGTGCAGAAAGCATTCATTTTTCACCAGAGATGTATGGCTAGGCTACTGCTATGATGCAAGGAGATACACTTTATCTCACACACCCACACACACACTTCAGAGTGGGTGCATTGCAGAGAAGCAGAAATAATTGCATAAGACTGACTCCGACACCCCATTTAATTCAGTGGCTCAGAAGAAAGGCAGGAAGGGGGACAGCATGAGGAGGCCAGTGTGTGTGTGTGTGCGTGTGTATGTGTGAAAACCCTCAAGCACTAAAACAGTTGTGTGTGTTTCCCTGCTCCACCCCACATGAAACTAAATCCAATCAACCTGGCCTTTTTTTCAATGTGTGTGTGTCCTTATGGCTTATGCTGCAAGCACTGTGCAAGCGTGTGTGTCCCTGCAGAGCCGTATACACTATAAGCGTGAGAGCTCCAGCTCGGTCCAGACCACCCCTCGCCTATGCTTCTGTTCCTACTGGGCCCATTTGTTCTGCTCTGAAAGCTATGATCCATTTAAAGCTTACGTGTGTGTGTGTGTGTGTGTGTGTGTGTGTGTGTGTGTGTGTGTCAGTGTGTATGTAGAGGTTGTGGGTTCCTCTCTGGTTCTGGGCTCGCTCTGTAACACTATCCTCACCGTGTCCCTCCAGGCGTCTCCAGAGGTCTTGGGCAGCAGAGAGAGAAAACAAGGGAGGGAGAATGGGGAGTTGAAATGTGAGAAAGAAGATGAGGAGAGGAGGAGGAGGAGGGATGTCTGATAAAGTATTTAAGCCAGAACAAAAGAAGGTTCTACGATTGAGTGCACTGAAATCAAATCAACAGTTCCACTTCTTCTCTTGTAATACAAATGATTCACATCATATGAGATGGATGGTACTGTAGAGATGGGAAAGAATCAATCTAAAAATGTTCGAACCAGTTTGATATGAAGCCAGTACTGGACTAGACCAGACTGGTAATACCCAATTTGCTATGGAGCACTGTGTAGAGTGTATTGAGAGAGGACCCTGTTAAATGGGAGCAGTCTAACAGTCTAACTTTATAAAATAACAATTAATAACCCACAACTAAGTGTATTTATCAGAGCTAAACTGCATGGCACACAGCAATATGTGACACGAACAATTTGTAACACAGATATCTGTGCATTACACACAAACAGCATGCTGGGTACTGCTTGCTGGCTAGTAGCATAACAGTCTGTTAACAGCTGGGAGATCCATCAGTACAGTATATTCAAGAACAGAGCAAAGAGATGGAAGATGAAGACAGAGAGAGACTGTAACTTGCACAAGAGAGGAGCAGTGGCTGCTGTTTGGAAGTTTTTGGTTAAAAACAATCAGACACAGAGTCTGCAATGTGCTCTCTCAGGTTCTGGGGGCTTCAGACACACATTAATTCCCACAAACATAACCTCCACAAGATCCTGGCCATTGTCAATGTCCTCAGGAATGTATGTATGTGTGTGTGTGTATGTATATATACATATACATACATATTTACACTTTTGATGTAGAATTTATCAATTGGAAACAAAACCTAACACAACCTTGTCTGTGTCTTATATTTTCCAGGCTGACCTACAGTGAACAGCAACCTTCAGCAGGACATTCATCTGATGGAATATTTATGTGTGTGTGTGTGTGTGTGTGTGTGTGTTCAGGTAGGGGCTGGCAGAGAGCTAAACAGCCATTGGATGGCTTTATAGGACCATGTGTTCCCACCTCCTGTGTATAGCCCCCACACACGCACACACACACACACACACACACACACACACACACACACACACACACACACACACACACACACACACACACACACACACACACACACACACACTGAGGTAGCAGGTCAAAAGTTCAGCTCAATCCTAATTAGTAATAAATTATTCTTGCTGACATTCCAAAATGGCAGCAAATTTATTAAATCATGACAGACACCCACCTAGGCAGGGCTGCGATGATGTCAGTGTGTGTGTGTGTGTGTGTGTGTGTGTGTGTGTGTGTGTGTGTGTGTGAACACGTGTGTAGATGAATGTGTTGACTCTCAAACTGCAAGTAATGTTTAAATTATTAAACAGTGACAGGGGAACTCTTTGAACATTTTCCAAACTTTGCAGCACTGAGAGATCATTTCAAACACTAGAAACTAGAAATTAGTCCAAATTTAACAAAATGGCAGGAAAGTCAAACAAAGCATCCACCACACGAGTGGACTGATGAATGATTAACAGTAAAGCTTCAGGCAGAAGCAGCTGCTGAATTCAACAGGCCACCCTCAACATACTACATTTTCCAGCTTGATGATGACTGGAGTGTGCAAACGAGCAGCCAATCACAAGCTGGATCAACTCTGCAGGCAGCCAATCATTGAAATGGATCAGCTCATTGCACAGAGCTCTATGTCAGCATCAGAAAGGAGCTGACTGTATTCCACAGGATCAAGATCAACTTGTGTCCTTGTCCTCATGTCCTATACTGTCTGCAGCAAAACCTTATTAATCATTGATCCACCATGAAAACATCTTTCCAAAAGCATCACTACAGGTAGTTTCTGTGCCATAAGAGTTTAGACTCTACAAGGCAGCTCTTTGGCACAAACTTTTGAGCTCAATGCTAATTTCAGTGTGCTAACCTGCTTACGATGATAACAAACCTGTCATTAGGTCTGTTTGAAACCGCATACTTTCCTACTACTCGTACTAACTCTGACGTCATTTGAAGTATGTAGTGTGTTTCAACTGCGTAGTATGCGATTTAGAGTATGTGAGAAGTTCCCGGATGGTTTAAGTATGCATCAAGAGCTGACTACTCATACTCACATTACCCAAGATGCAACGTAACTTCTGAAAAAAAAAAAAAATACAAATGTCACAGATCACCACCTCAGTGGTATCAAGTTAGCTACAGCGAGGGTATGTTCGCTTCCTGTTTTCAAAATAAAAGCACCAATTCTATCGTTATGGTTTTCTTAATAATAAAAGGCAACAGGTGTTTTATTTTGTGAAAATGACCGGAAGTGCGTTACACGCTACGGCTAACTTGAGTGGCTCTGAATTCGCAGGAACAAAAGTTTAAACAGGTGTTATTTGGACAAATTAGCGTCACATTGTGTATCTAAAGGGCTACTTTCTCACTTAAAAAGGTTAGAAATGTTAAAGTGGTATATTTACAGAGTTTGAGCTAAAATTAAATTAGCTTCAGCCTGCTGATTTCAGCTCGGGCAGGAATGAAATGCATTGTGGGTTATCGTGTAGTTTACTACAGTGTGAACGGTCTGCTTTCTATCTGGTCGTTTAGTGTGTAGGATGGAAGTATGTAGTATAGAAGTATGTAGTATAGAAGTATGTAGTATGTGGTTTCGAACACAGCCTAACTGTACGTTCAGACCAAAAGCGTCGCTAAAGTCGCTTTTGTCGCGCTTTCTTTCTTGCTTCTTAAAAAGCCCGCCGTGCAACAACTGCTGTAGCACAGCTCATTCATTTACCAGGATCGACATGGATGAGAGAGGGATCATTGCTTTTGGTGCTTTATACTGTAGGACTGATATGTTGATAAGTCTGCAGCCTGTGAGATGCAGCACAGAGCGTTTATTAAATCAGCTGATGACACCAGGCTGCTGCAGTATATCCACACACACCTCTACACTCATCAGACTGGTTGTAAAAAAGTAACTCGCATTGCTTGTCAAATGCGTCGTTATAATAGCAATCTCTAAAGTGACAGCGCTTCTGGATATTAGAGGGAATGGAAGATGACACTCACCACACTCATTAACAGATTAATACAGATGTTTTAACTACAGATGTGCATATACTTTTATTGTTGATAAAATCACTAAGTGGCAGTGGAGCGTCTTTCCTCCAGAAGCAGACGTGGTTCTGAGACCCATTCTCCACAAAAACACCATAAACTCAGTCTTGCTGCATGTTGAGCATGACCCATCAAAACAGGTCAAACTGTTGATGAACATGAAAACTATCTGTGGGATAGATATCATTTCTACAAGATTCTTTGTCACAATGAGAGATTATGATTAATAACAAAGCCCCAGAACTGAGATTGAAAAATGACTATAACATTCCTAATATCATTCTGTTTTAATGATTTTTCCTAATGACAACATCCTTCTAAGGTGGATGGTATAATAGTTGCAAAGTTGCTTAACAGAATGTACTAAAATCCTGGTCCACACGTAGCAGCCTGAGCTTCTATTAAACTTCATAAAGAAATGATCAGCCATGTAGTGCTGGCTGGGCCCCCAGGGGCCTAACAAATGCTACACTGATGTTAATGGTTAGTGTGCCAG
Organism: Scomber scombrus; assembly: GCF_963691925.1. Classification (NCBI taxonomy): domain Eukaryota; kingdom Metazoa; phylum Chordata; class Actinopteri; order Scombriformes; family Scombridae; genus Scomber; species Scomber scombrus. The sequence continues at coordinate 475,427 of NC_084974.1, forward strand.
CACAATGACTGGGCAATGGAACATAACTGGCTGTCAATAGCAACAGCATGTCAGTAGAGCCTGAGGCTAATTCACATGTTAATGTAGCATACTAACAAGACACACACAATACCCGTCTGTGCAAAACTCAATCTGAAGGTAACGAGAGGAACACAGGACACAGGGATCTATTAAGGCTTCTCATCTCAAAGCAGTCAGATGGAGAAACCAAAAAGATAATTATGTGTGTATCAAAGCCAGATATATCTTATTCCTCTGTGCTGTAGAGCTCCATTGTTGTACAACACACACACACACACACACACACACACACACACACACACACACACACACACACACACACACACACACACACACACACACACACACACTCACACACACTCTCACACACACACACACACACACACACACACACACACACACACACACACACACACACACAGTTTATTTTGACTCAATCCCACACCCACCATCCTGCTGACAGAAATAATCACTACACACTAAATATGTGCTCTAGTATAATATGAAAATGACATGACTATATTATTTACCCAGAGAATGAGAATGATGCACCAGTCTACTGGTCTTTTTCAACAGCAAAAACACAGTCCACCTTAACTTTTGAATGATTAAAATCACACTAGTAATTAGGGTTGGGCTGCGGCGGCACATGCCGGACCAACCCTGCTAGTAATAGTGTGTCCTCCTCTGAGAAACTGCTGGGGTGTAGCTGCCCCACATGCATATGCACACAAGAGTTTTCAGAGACTTTCAGAGATTCATGGAATTAAAGTGAATGACTAAGCTACTTACTGAGGACAACTGTCATTTCAAGTGCAAGAATCTTGATTTTTTTTTTTTTTTTTAATTTAGGGAAAGAAAAATGACAATGCACCTTTGTAACTCCACACAGGAATAAGAGTGTCTCTCTCACACTTGCCAAGGCAACTTCTCTAACTATGTATCGTTCATTCTCAGCACATTTTCTTTCTTTGACAGATTTGAGATAAAAACAGGGGGGAATTGGTTTCATGGCTTCCCCTGATAGTTTTTCCTCAAGTCAATAAACAACGTACTTGCTCAATAATTCATCGGTCCTGCCAGAGTACTGATATCAAAGCAGGAGAGGATGACTGAGACGAGCTGCCCACCACAATTCATCTGATACTCCAAGGACAAACCGAGGCTTGAGACAACCTGCATGAAACAATGTCCCCACTAACATACATTCAAAAATATTTTCTTTGTTGTGTCTCTCAACAATATTGACGGATACATACTTGACATAGTTTTGTCAGATGTGTGAAACAAGTGAAACATTAGCATAGATGTCCCACACAAAATGATGAATCATGCTTGATAATAAACACTCAAAAAGACCTCGATTTTATCATTTCTCTCATCAAAAAATGAAAATGAGCAATGCCAGTGACTGAATATTTTTCAGCAGCTCAAAAGATTGAAACTAAAAAAAACAGTACTGTCATGCATCCAGATGTTCATGTCCAAGGTCCATGCTCAGTCAGAAAGCAGGCACCTCACAGTGCAACACTCCAAGCCTTTGTGCAGTCATTTCTCAACATCAAACTTCTATTCTCCTGAGGTGACACTCCATTAACTGTCAACCAAATGAGTTTTTCCCTTCAAGGCACAGAATTTCTTTATGTGTATCTGATGATTCACCTGACTGAATCAGCTGTCACAAGTGTTTGACTTTGACAACTAGTCTGAACATTCTGCTGCTCTTGCCAAGCCCATTGTCTTCAAGGCCTCTAATCCTTATTCCATAAACTCTGGTTTCTTCTTCATTGTGTTCATCCATCTGGTCTGTTACAGATGGCAGCAGCACTCTCTGATCTGCGCAGATTTGGCCATGAAAAGCAGAGGGGGCTAATATTGTTGAGCAGAGAAACGTGTTAATCCTTAGCTGAAGTTGGTAACGGATTCATTGCTCCATGACTCAATTTGCATCTCTGTGTTATCTAATGCTATGAATAATGCATCCTAGAAGTCTGCCGCTCTGCTGTTGAGACACCTCACAAACACAGAACACTATGGATATCAATTTAGGCACTGGAGACTACACGCATACATAAACAGATGTGAGGGACACATACAAAGCAACAAAAAAAGAAAACACCCACACTTGTATTTCCACTCTTATATTACTATGCTAATCTTAAAATAGATGAATCACTTTCTCTTACTCACTGTATCTCCCTGTTTCTTCAAAACACACACACACACACACACACACACTCCAGCCTTGGGAATGTGCATGAATACGAATGGAAGCGCACAGATTAGCATGCTAACAAAAATGGAGTCCCAATGATATCTGTCTGGCTGGTGTTGTAACCGGAGTAAGAAAACACACACACACACACACACACACACACACACACACACACACACACACACACACACACACACACAGACACACACACACACACACACACACACACACACACACGGGTCTCTGAGTCAAAAAGTCTAAAATATATTGATAACAAGGTGATAACACATTGCAGCGCTGAGCCAAATCTGGGGGATACACTCTGTCATCAAATCAGCCAATTACAGTCCAACATGCTTCACTCCATTGCCAACCTGTCAGCATCACAATAACACCATCCCTCCATAAATGGATCTGTTATCACACTGTATGTATTATAAAGTCATTGCTGCTTTACTAATGTCAATCAACATGCAAGCTAAGCAATGTTAGTAGTTAAAGGAATCATATTATGAAAAACTCACTTTTTAAGTGCTACCCAGTCAGATTGGTGTTGGTCTGGCTTGTTCTGTAGTCTTGTGATTCAACAGAGTACAGTCTAGACCTGCTCTATGTGTAAAGTGCCTTGAGTGTATCACACAGTTGAAGCAGAGCTATGAGCCAATTCACCTGAGATCAGTGGGTTTTCCCTCACTGCACCTGCGTGAAAAATGAAAACATGACTAGAAGAGGAAGCATGTCCTCACACCTCTGATGGGACCCAGGGTTCATTCATAACTTCTGCTTTATTAGAAACAAACCCACCTTATAAACCTGAGTCTATGTGTAACAGCTGATCTGTAGCCTAGATGTGCAGCCGATCACAGAACATGAATCACCATCAGATCCTAATCCATCTGGTGTTAATGAAGTTACCACTGCTGTACAGCGTGCGGAAATGCGCACACCGTTTGAGACACATCGTTTCAGCTGCTGAATGAAGCTACAGCCAGCTGTGACATGCAGCTAGCATTGTTGCTATTATCTGCAGATTAGCGCAAAAATCTTTTTGGCGTATGCCCATAAAACTGAGCAGATAGCGGGGGCAGATACTGCGCAATTCACGGTGCTGTAACATTCTCAGGGAAACACCCCATGGCGACCTGTGACACACTGTCAGCTCTGGACACGTATCATACCAGTGGAGAGCTGCTCTCTCTCCATGCCAACTGTTAAATTCAATGTGTGTGTGAAGTGTGTGTACGTGCGCCCGAGTGCGTCATGCGCTATCATCGTCTACTGAGACCATCATGGATCAGTGACTTAATTTCCTTCTCTTATCTGCTCTGTTTAGTAGTACTTTAAAAGTGCATAACAGTATATATTTCTTTATTGTTGAATGTGTTTCAAAATTGTAGTCCTGCCAAGTAATCCCCATGTTGATGGCACATATGGCCAGGGCAGCACACTTCTCCTTCGTCAGAATCTCTCCAGTCCTGTTCCGGTTCGGGGGCCCGACGTGTTTATTTCGTTCTTGTAGTATGAGCAGTCAAGTCGCAGCCGAGCATTGGAACGTACAGTGTGCGCACAGAAGTCGTGAGCTTTGGCTTTTTATCGCATGCAATATACAGTTTGAGCTTGAGATTGACCAACCGATTGAAAAAATCGCACAGTGTATGCCCAGCTTTACATAACTTAAGGCTTCATTTAAATTGTGCCATGCTTCAATCTGAGTCTCCAGACTTTTTTTCTTAATCAACATCATGATGTTATTTCTCATCTGATTGTTTATAGCAATTAAATCAAAGTAAAATGTAAGTATTTTTTGGGTTCATTCAGGCTGTGCTTCAGTAACATCACTGGTTGCACTGGTTGGGGACTAGTCAGTTCACTGACTGTTAGGGGCCAATAAACACAAAATTATCCAGTGGTCAGACTTGCACCAGAAACATGAAACATATGCTGCGTTTGCTGCATTGCTATGTTTTATCTGGCAGCCATGTTTCACCAAGGTTCATGCTTAACAGTTGCCATGGTAGCCAGCACATCCCGCAGAAGAGGAGGATGAGGTGGGACACTCAAACTGGCTGTTCTGAACAGGGCTGTTTAGACAGGATGAGAAGGCTGCTGTGGTGCTTGGTCCTTGTGGTATTTTGACCACAGCATGTTGGATACATTTTATTAAGACCCCAGGAACCTTGTTTATTAAAACAGCTTGGTGCTACCAGACAGAGAAATTCTGCAACTGACTACTATGCATAAATCAGTATACATTTTCTCAGTTGCTAGAGGAATATTCTGTAAGGAGCTAGAATTCATTTCCCAGTAATCATACCTCCCTTTTGGTCAAAATTTGCAGATTGGATGGTGGTGGGAAGTCAGTGAGGGATCAGGTCTTTGTTGCTGGAGTACCGATTCATACCAGTTGATAGTGGTATTTCTGACAGTTGATATCGAGTACGCTATCCGGCAGTGTCAAAATAAATATATTTTCCTTCAGCCAACTATTTGATATGTTTGTGACTATTGGGTTATCATGTAGCTTATTTCCTTCCATCAAATACAACTTTTCATGATACTGTCAAATACTGTGTGTTGTCAAATACAAGCCATGACACCATGTATAATCTATTGGACTTCTCAGAGAATGAGGAAAGCAATGTACATTCGCTAAACCACAATATTTCTAAAAGATCAAATTCTGAATTGAAGCTTTACATTCACAGACTTTGGGATACAGGTATTGTAGACAGATATTGCAGTCAGCCTCCACATTATGATGTCTTGAGAGCGTGCATGGCAGCAGCATGCTTATTTTAGTCTTGAGTGTGGGAGGATTTCTGATTGTGCTGCTTGGTGCAGAAGGGAAGCCTGCAGCTATAGCAGCCACAATGTGTTAAGGTGAGACAAGATGTATGGGGCCAAGCGGGACTGGCTGACAACTGACTGGATGCAAGATGGATGAAGTGAGTGAGAAGCAGGGAGGGGAGGAGAAGAAAAGATACAAGCAGAGAACAACATACTGTTGAGCCTAGACCTTTCTAGAGTCTAATGTCTAAGCCAACTATGAGGCATTTAGAGCAGATCTGAAGGTTCGAGATCCTCCTGGGTGTAAATTAGAGCCATCACCATAACTGCTAGCTCGACAGTAACAAGGGATTTTCCCAGTAGGATTCTGCCAAGGTTGAAGGCCTCAGAACAGGCTTCTCTGGAGGGAATGTGAGCAGAATCAGGCAGGTATTTATAGCATATAATGCTCCTGTTCTGACCTGAAGGAGCTGCTATCATCAGGAGAAAGATCATGTTTCTTAGTGATTGCCTCAGGGTGGTACACACACAATAAAACATATATTCATACTGATGCAAATGCACTAGCACACAGCTGTTTTCTTTGAGGATAATTGCGCAGGAACATCTGGACAGGAACTAAATGGCAGGTAAAAAGAAATCTTTCACTTTCCTTTCAACCTCCCTCTCAAATGCCCTCAAATGCATGTGTGTTCATGTCATTTGCAAACTGTGTCACTACCTCTTCCATTTCTCACAGGTCATGTTTCCCACAACACAAGAAGGTGACATGATGGGAACAGATTCCAGATTAGTAAATCTTTGTTTAAAAGCTGTTTGCAGTCTGGAGAATCTAAACCACAACCACACAATATCACAATGAAATACAGCTACATAATGCCACCACATTATACAACATATCAATACAAAGGCTTGAATTGGCTTGTCTGTAATCCTGAGTTGCTTAACCACAAACACAACAAAACCACCAAACAATAATACCTGTTGTTAACCGTTCTGACACTCAGCCGTCTGACAGCAGGCTGGATGAGAAGCAACAAGAAAATGAGGAATAGTTGTTTGGTAAAGAATGGCATCTGACATAGATACTACGGGCCCTATTTTAACGATCTATAGCACATGGCATGAAGCATGTGGCGCAAATGCCTTTGGGGCGTGTCCAAATTCACTTTTGCTATTTTAACGGTGGAAAATGGTTAATGCGCCAGGGTGCATGGTCCAAGAGGGTTGGTCCCCTCATTAATCATAGGTGTGTTTTCGGCGTAACACGCGGTAAACCAATCAGTGTCATCTCCCATTCCCTTTAAAAGCCAAGAGCGCTGTCACTTTGGCCGATTGCTATTATAACGGCGCATTTGCCAAACAATGTGTTTCAATAATAAAACAGAAGTTACTTTTTTTGCTGAGTTGCCTGATGAGCTGCTAACCTGACGTGTCATTCATAAAAAGGAAGAATATGGAGTTATAACTGACCAGTCTGATGAGTGTAAAGGTGTGTGTGGTTATACTGCAGCCTGGTGTTATCAGCTGATTTAATAGACAGTGAGCAGCTGTACGTCATTGCACTGCGCTGGATAACAGACTCTGTAAGAATCACCCACATTCATTTACTGATTTAACCACATTTGTTCAGCATTTCTTGTTGATAAAATCACAAAGTGGCAGTGAAGCTGCTCTGTGCTGCATATGTTTCACGTCTCCTCCCATCAGGTCACCATGCATGCAGCCGCACCACACAGACACCGTGGTGCTTTGTTGTAGTTGATCTTTTAATTACAACTTTGGTTCTCTTTAAAAAAATGTTGTTCAATCATGGAGTAACAAGTAAACTCAGCAGGGTTTTAATTGTTGAAAGTATGGTGTTAAATATTGTTCAAAACCTGTTTTAATCATGTTAACCTTTCATAAAGTTGTGAAGACTGTCCAAGGTGCTAATACCCCCCTAAAACAAATATACACAGTAGTGGAGGTGAATTCTGATAAATATAATGACTAACCATTATGACATGTATTTTTCAATATGTTGATGTTATACTTTTATTTCTATTTTTTGTATGTTTGTGTCCCGCTGCCTGTCCCTGTGCATTGCGCTCCTGCCTATTAAAATCTTGATAATGCGCCCTTAAAATAACAGTGAATTATAGACCAGTGACTTTACACCTGGTTATTGTCAGTGGTGCAATCGCTTTCCTCTGCCTCAAAATAGCAACGTGCCAACAATGCACCTGACCACATCTCATTTTGAGACCAACACACCCATGGGCGCACAGACCGGTGCAACTGCATTTGCTATTTAAATAACGTGGGTGCAGAGCAAGAAAATGACAACTGCATCGATCTGAAACTAACAAAGACACATGCGTCGCGCCTGCAATCTGCTGTGCCCCGAGCACAAAATAGGGTCCTACATTTTCAAACTGTTCAAGAACTTGCAAGTGTACAGCTATATGACAAAGTATGGCTGGAGGACCACTATAGATAACATTGCATTAGAAGTTAACATATTAATCCCATGAAACATGATTTTCACAGTTTAACATCTTCAACCCTGCCAGATTCATCAGTGGGGTCCATCAGCACAAATGCAAACACAGCCAAGCGCTGTTCAAACCCGCAGAATGTTAGTTTACATTCTAGTCTAGCTCTCAAAGTTTCCTAAGAAAGCAAATATATCAGGCTGAATATGAACAAACTGATGCACAACATAGATAGAATATTTCCATTTGTGCAGCCATAACAAAAATGGCACTTGCATTTGATTGTTTCTCTCAATGTCTGCATTACACAGAACACATATGTGATACTGTCAAACAGTGTGGAAAAATGTCATGGAGAATCAGGGTTATAAGTGCTGTATCTTACACTGGAAATAAACATTTTCTGGAAATAAAGTAGATGTCATTTATAACTTTGATCAAAGCTAAACAGTTTATAATGGACCAACCAGCAGGGCTAAGGATCTCATACAGTATACAGTATATGCACTTTTATTCAAAGTGATTTGCATGTTTTCCCCACATGCACAAACCCAGATGAGGTAATTGTAGGGTCAATGTCTTGCTCAGGGACATTTTTACATATGGACAGTAGAATTTGGGAATTGAACTACCAAACCTATGATTAATGGCTGACCGGATGTACCACCTGAGCTTCCTGGCTTTGATAGGAAAAGAATTTAAATTAAAGTAACTGTAATAAGTTGCTATAAAAACATAGTTGTACACCACAACTTATGAAAGTTATACATTAAAAAAAGTATTTCATTTGTGAAGTCATGGATACTAAAACAATAGGGTTTCTCCTAGAATTAGTTTTTTCATGAACACACTAAAAACATAAAATGTGCTCTTCAAGCAAGGGCCAAAACTATAGTAACTGATTTCAAATGTTTAGAGTCAGCTAGTGTATAACATCTCTCCCAAAACCTTAAAATCTTTTTAATCATTGATTACATTATATATAACCCAAAGATATTCAGTTCAACAACTCAACCAACCCAAATAATTATGTAAACTTAGTTTTTACTGTGCCTGTATTTGAAAGTCCTGTTTCCATATGTCTCTATCACTGTGTTCTGGGGCGAGTATTTCATGAATTATATATGCCTGCTATGTGGATGAATACTAATGAGCCAGTGAGGCCATATCTATCATAGTTTCATGGCTCGCGACCATGGTCTTCCTCCGGGGGGAGACTTTGGGAACTGGGGGGTAATTTCCAGCCTAGTTCCTGCTCATGTTGCTGAGAAGCACTTAAGAGGAGAGAGTGAATGGAAAACAAGCTGGAGAGCATCTGCATGGATGAGTGGCAAAGGAGTGCATGTTAGAGCTCTGAGCCAAACAACTCATTAGAGAAAACGTTGCTCTGCAGTTTTGACCTTTGCTTTGTTAAATTGCTTAGAGCTACTGCAAACATATGGCCCATCCAGCCGTAGTTGAATTTATTTATTTGTTTTAGTTTTTTTTAAATACTGCACAAGCAGGCCAGTTAAAAATGGAGATGGTTTAATAACTAATTCCCTCTCTCAATGCCTCGTTAAGCACAGACTGTGAAGTATTAGCTACTGGTTAAAGTGCAGTGGGTCACTCCTTTTTTCAGTTATAGCGTTCAAATCTAGTCAACCCCATGAACTTCTGAACCTCAGATGTTACACAATGTTAACACAACCACATATGGCACACTCAAAGATGTTTCTAAGATGATCTCAAATCATGGATGTTGTTTATTACACTCTGCTGCAGCCTTTTCTTTGTATCTTGATATTTGCATTGTCATAAATGGTTTTGGGGTTTTTTGCATGTTCATTTCTGAAGATGCATGATATGTATATAGTATCCATCATGCATATGCTAAAAAATGATCCGTTCTCACAGATGGTGCGTTCCTTCTGAACCCATTAAAAGGCGCACATGTCACAGCAGTGGGTGTTACAGGGTTCCCCGCACTTTCACAGAACATTGAACTTGTACTTGTTAATGTTATCATTGACATTTGTTACCAAACCGAGGTTCCATTTGTTTTATATTCACATATATCCATTTCATTTTATTGGAAGTGTAAGTTTCCTTTCATTTCATATAAGCTATGTAAGGAAGTAAGAGAAGGATACTCTGTGATTATTCAAAGCATAATAAGGATAGCTTTGCTCCAGTCCAGCACTAATAAAATAACTGGATATACTGTAGGTATATGAGTTGTTACACTTATTATGGTTTCATTTATTTATTTATTATTTTAGCGTAATCTGAAGCAGAAGTTACAACTACAGTAGTAGAAAAAAATCGATGGAGAAATGCGTGGCATTCATTTTGATTTGGCATGTTGTGGAGAAGGGAATAGGGCTGAAGGGGATTGTGGTGCTCTTGTCCGACCCCCAGAAGCCCCACACATTTTAAATAGCTGCTTCACCTCCACTTAAAGGTTAACACTTTTAAGAAACTGATTTTCAGATTGGTGTGACATCAGCAGTAATGCAGACTGTGTCCGGAGCTCAGCATAAACACTCAATTCACCAATCAAACCACATTCCAGCCCTGACCTCTAGTCATGAGCTTTGGGTAATGACTGAAAGAATGACATCACAAACACAAGTGGTAAAAAAGAAAGAAAAGAAAGAGCTAGAACTACATGTTTAAAGGAGCCAGTTGAGGAGGTTCTGGCATCGGATGATGATGGGATCACCAATGAAGAGCTGGCAGAGGTAGGACGTCTGGGCTTTTTTGTTTAACCTGCTGCTGAAAAGGGACAATCACTGGTGCAAATTCACATGTCAAAGTTGAATTTAGCAGTTATAAATGTTGGTGTGACCAGGACTTTACTGTCATGCTCTGATTGAAAACGATGGGTGTCCGATATAAACACAGTAAATCGAGTGTAATCCTGTTTGGCCAGGCTGGCGCTGGTTCATACGATGCCCCCAACCAGTGGAATCCCTCCTCCTGGCCTTATATCTGTGTCTGAATATCTGCAGCCAAAGAAACACTGCACTGCAGCTCCTCCACTCCTCCACTGTGGAGTGCTGCAGAATACACACCTACTATACTCTGTCTCCTTCTGACTCTCCATCCTGCCCCATCGCTTTTATTTTAGTTTTTGCTTTCCACTTTCCTCAACCGTCCCCTCCTCCCGCACTCCACTTCCCCCCTCTCTGCTAGAGTGAGCTCAGGCTTTACGTCTAAAACTCATTAGTTCCGGCGCCTTATAATCCGTTACAAACAAACAGGCAAACATCCAAGATTAATGGCAGTTCAGTGGCTGAGAAAAAGACTGGCTGAGATTTAGGGGTACCACACAGCTTCACACACACACAGACACACACAGACACACACAGACACACACAGACACACACAGACACACACACACACACACACACACACACACACACACACACACACACACACACACACACACACACACACACACACACCTCTGCCTCAGTTCAAGTGTGGCAGGGACTTACAAACTGACCGTTATTTTACCTCTGTCTCTAACAGTTGTTCAGCTTTTCCATCAGTCTTTGTTTTTCTTTCCACCTTCTCTTCTATCTATGGCTTTAACTGGGGGTCTAAAGGGGAGAGGGGTGGAGGGAGGAGGGATGTTACCATGGTAGCGGATGCCAGGGACTCTGCTGGCCGGTGCCCACTGCCTAGCATTCCGACATCCGAACACTACCCCTCTTGCCAACTGAAATAACAATCACCAGCAGACAAAGGCTGACTGAACCCCCCCAGTTTACCATGTTAACGGTTTAGCAATGACATCATCATTCCACATCCAGTTCACATGAGCCACCAGTAGTCTGGGCAGTATGTGTGAGTGTTTGGGGGAAACAGTTTGAATATGAGCCCTTCAGAGTCTGAGTTTCAGTTTAGCACATTTGATCACTACCAGTTAGAATGAGATTTAGGTTTAATATTCAAATTAAGATAACATTTCACTTATAAATTAGTTTCAGAAGAAAATCTACTGGTTAAAAAACAAAACTTGTGAAAATATATTGTTCATGTTTGCACAAGTTATACTTCTGCAAAAGATGATACTTGTTAATATCTTGTTCCTTTTATCTTGTATCTTTTTCTGTAATTATTAGAACCATATTTTGCCACAGTAGCAATAAGAAAAGATATGTTACAATAATTTGCGTGAATAAGATCAATTATTATAAGATTATTTGCTCAGAAGATATGTACACATTTGTTTTATTCTTTTGGAGCTGTGTACAAAATGAAAGTTTTCTCATCAAGCTCAAAATAATGCTGATTTTCCTGATTCCTTAAAAATGACACTTCACAGACAGTGTTGTCATTTCTGACACGTTTGGGTCAGAAATGCAGTTAATAAGTAAGAACCTGTCATCAGAAGAAGAAGAAGGCGACAAACATAAGACATCTATTCATCTTTTTAAACCAGACTTAGAGGCGTTTAAAACTGAATCCAAACGTACAGCTACATGTTGATCCATATACACACTGAACACATCTTATTTCCACTGTTGAATTCATGGAGCTGACTGACATGAAGCAGGTGGAGACATTAAAAAACAACTGGCCCTCTGCTGTTTCTCACCCTCACAAAATAACATGCTCCTCCAACAATCAGCTGAAGTACACACAGATCCCTGTTGTACACTTTCAGAGCTGCATTGTTTAGCTAGCACAGATTACAAGTGCTTTAGCATCCGCTGCTAGCACATTTCTGTGCAAGGCCTCTTTCCTCTCTTTCTCTCTTTCCTGTCTTCCCTCTCTCTAACTCCCACACAGGTACAAACTACACATAGACACATCCCGCTTTATACATGTTGGTGAGGTAACAGAGGAAAGCTAAGCTACATGCTAGCATCATCCTCAGACACGTGTTTTGCTACTGAGCCAGTGTTTAGGTGTTGACCCGCAGCGCCATCTTCATTTTTGTGTAGTGGAAACGCACCGTATCCTCCTCTCCTGTTCACACATGGTGAGACCCCCCTCTATTGCACGCACACACACACACACACACACTCTCATACAGATTTGTTTACACACAGCTGTTTAGTGTTTGTTTGTTAGTATAGTGGTAGAATAATTTACATTATACATTATAGTTATTAACTTGTTGATTGAGAGTTTGTTAATAAATTGTTTATGAATTTAAAGAGAAGTGTTTTGTGATTATTGTATATATGTTATTATGATAAGTGGCTGATTTCACCCTTCACCTTTTTTACTTTTATGATTGATTGAGGTGGTGCCCCATATAAATCATTAGAATAGATTATTCTTTCATTTCTTATTAATAACTAATAATTATTTATGATAATTATTAGTCATTATTTATAACAACGCTTATTGCTAGTTCTAACATCATGGTGCTCTGAGGCCATATTCCCAGTTACAACATAATGGTGTCTCCCTTGTGATAAGGCCATTATGGCACTACATTTGGTGTCCCCTTAGTGAGACGTTGATTCTCAAGCACAGTGGTGCCCTGTGTTAAGGCACTACAACTTACTTACTGGCATAAAGCGGTTTCCAAACTGATTTTAAAAGCCATTAGTGTATGTTGTAGCTGCTGTAGACTATACATTACATTATGACTAAAACAGACTTCCTGTGGCTGGATTTCAGAGCTGTGCTCAGCTTTCTTACCACCACTGCTCATAAAGGTACCTTAAACCTGGTAAGACATTTATAAGGTGGCTACATTACAACAAGTTTGATGCAAAACATGAGCTGTCGTGTTTGTGGTATCGACACCTTCCAGCTGTCCAGTTAGGGCTAAGAGGGAACACAGGCCTGCGGGGTACATCACCACATCAGGCTCGGGTGTAATGAGATTTTCCATAGCTCAGTTTCATTAGAGTGGCCCTCCATTCAGAGCCAGATGGTGATTCCTTCTCTAAATCACAAGTGCTGACAGGATTGCAGTGCTCTCATGTAATGGACCAATATACACCACTTAGGTAAACCTTGTTAGAGCTGCTGTTGTTGGCCTTTGTCTCAGAAAGAACACACATTTGTACTTTGCTGTTTTCAACAAAACTGCAATAAACGCAGCTTGACCTGCTCATTAACCACAGTGGAGCTCTATGCTTCACTGATGTCCCTTTATAAATATAGACACAGGTACCCCCACCAGCACATCCACAACCAAAGTAAAACATAAAAAATAATGCCACTGTACAGTCCACTTTCCAGAAGGGTTATCAGAGTGATAGGGCATCTGAGAAACCATTCGTTTTGCCAATTCAAACAAAAGTTAAGAAACCTCTTTTTTTTCAGCCAATGGAAAAAAAGCACAGAATATACTAGTCCCATGTCTAGCTTCTGATTGGGTGGGCAGTTTATAGCTCGCTTCCAAAGTCATCCACTGCCCACTCACTCTTCTTGTCGTGTTCAGGCACAAACACAGAGTTCTGAAACAGACCCGTCGGCTACACAGAGTGTCTCCCAGAGCATGCAGAGGGGGAGGTGTGTTGCTATGACAACCTTGAACTCCGATGGCTCAGACTGCACACACACAAAGCAAGGCAAAGCAAGTAAATAACACACACAGTCTCACTGCCTGTGAAAAATCACACAGCCAAATGCATAACCTGTTCTGACTCTAACTTTGGTTTTTGTTAACTACTTATTTATGTCAGGGATCATAGATACAGTCATCTCAGAGAGTGGTGGCGCTTTGCACCAGATTTAGCTACATGTTTATTTCCATCAGTAGTTCATATGCATCAGCTCAAATGTATTCGATGAAAGGAGGACAGGATGATCACTCCCCCAACCCCTATCCAAAGTCCCGCCACCAGCAGCAGAGAATAATCCCCCACCAATTAGTGATTACTATCAAACACAAGCAGACACCACTATACTACCTTTTCAAGAAATAATTACATTGACTTTTTAACAACTGAAACAAAAGATTTGGTAGGTTGGTTGGTGATGTACCAGGCTTATGGATGCTTTTGGTTTGTTGTTGATTTGCGGTTGCTTTATCAAAACAAAAAAAGAGGAAAATGATTTGTGTGTGCATGTAGATTCATCTTCTTCATTTAACCAAAACCCACATCTGCCACTCTCACATTTAACTTCAGGCTACTTTTCGGCTTCTCTTACCTCTCAGTTACCCAACGTCCAAGTTTCCCACCTATTATTTCTACAAGCCTATCCTAATATACCAGGCTCAAATTAGCCCTGCTTTCTACTTGCAGGTTTCTGACGTACTGACTGTAAGAATAAGTTTGCTACATCATGTTTACAGGTTGTAAAAAGGATTTACTATCACTGGAGACTGTCCTTCCAGGAAAAACAAGATGATTCAAGTTCCCCAAAAATGATATTTATGTTCTAGATGTTAAAGTCCATGTTTGTGCCTCTTATAATCAAACCTTAAACTCATTGTCATACCAGTAAACATATTTATTTTCTAACAGTGATCTATTTTGGAAGGCACAGATAGATGATGTATCTTACTCATTGGGGCATAAATCTGCCATGTGTCCCTCTGGACTAACAATGTATTTCTGCATTTAATCTGGATGACTTGTTTCTCATTCAGTAAACACAAAGTGGAAGACTTTACACTGTTGTGAAACCATACCAATGTATCCTTTTATTTCAATTTGTCTTCCCACAGCCATACAGTCACATAAGTTTGCTGAATGACTCAATCATTTTTTAGTGCCACAGTATCCCTGATACACTTTATTCATCATTATCGGACTGACAGATGGGGTGGCTGTGGTTCAGGAGGTAGAGCGGTCGTCCTTCCATTGGAAGATTGGCGGTTCGATTCCCGGCTCCTCCAGTCCACATGTCGATGTGTCCTTGGGCAAGACACTTAACCCCTAATTGCTCCCTTTGGTGTATGAATGTGTGTAAATGGTTAGATTACAGAGATGTGCAGGTTGGCACCCTGTGTGGCCCTGCCATCAGTGTATGAATGTGTGTGAATGGGGTGAATGAGTTGTAGTGTAAAGCGCTTTGAGTGGTTGAAAAGACTAGAAAGGCGCTATATAAGTATTACTTACATACTATATAAGCCATTCACCATTTACAGAAAAAAGCCAAATCAATGCACAAAGCATTACAAACAGCTGTATGATGAGAGAGTGAAGAAAAGAGCTTATTTTGCACTTCTGCTTCTCAGTGCAAGTTGAACATTACTGGCGTCACCATTCATTGCACTGAATTTCTCTTTATGCTGATCCAGCCATGATAATCATGTCACACTAAAGAATTAACGTTGAGAATACTGTCAGATTGTGTTTATGTTTACAACATCAGTATGAAAAAGTTTTTGAAAGTTTCATGTCCATACTGAAACATTTATGTGCTTCTGTGAATTCCATAAACAAACGGAAACAGAAAAAACACAGACATGTGAAAAGGCTCAGTCAGTGTACTCCTGTAAACACTGGTAATGATTCTAACTGTAAAGGTGACCTGTGGTGCGCAGACAGCAGTGAATGATGAAAGTGTGAGGAAATGAAAGGGGTAAAGAGCTTTTCTTTGCTCATGTTTAATATGCAAGTCCACACTCCTGGCTGTGGCATGGCAGCAGAGTGTTGATTCAGATCAAAGCTAGCTGCTGAGTTCAATTCAGTCACTTATTCACAACTGCACAGCTTTCATCCTAATAATCTCTGTACCCTGATCTCTACTGAAGCAGGGTATTTTGTGGTGATTATACACAACAGTAAGAATGATTGGTCCACATACAGTAAAGGCAATGAGACTATGTCACCTTATTTGATAGAAATCTGTGCATTTTTCTGTGTTAACAAAAATGTCTATTATGTTTAAGTAAACTGTAACTATAACTATAACTATATCTATAACTGTATACAGAAATACAACTTACTGAGCTTTGAGAAGTTTAGATTACTTTTTAAATTTTTGCCATGTTTATCAAATTTTAAATGGTTTGGCCCCTCCACTATGTGACTTTGTGTATACTCGCTCAGTAAGTTCTATTAGATCCTCTAGAATATCCTCTATAAGAGATTGTACCATGCCATTTCATCACTCTACATTTGGGCAGTCAGTATTCTATGTGAAAGCCACGACTCAGTGATCAATGATATACCTGGTGGCATGAGGAGCTGCACTTCCATCAGCACATTTAAAACCAAATTAACAAAGCTTCTATTGTGCTGGTGGACAGCTGCAAGGACTAGCAGAGGTGTGCGGGGGTGTGGGCATGTTTGTTCTCTGGACCGTAACCAGTGTGAAACAATCAGAAAATAAGGTTTTATCGATCAGATTCACTGGCTTTCTCTTCATTCACTCTCAGCCTTGCTCGATCCCAGCTTTTTTCTTTCTCTCTCTCTGTCTATCTATCTCTCTCCCTCTCTCTCTCTCTCACACACACACATACTGGTGCTTTCCGCTCTCTCTGTCTCTCGTCTTTCTGAAAATGCGCCAACAGTAAAGTCTAACTTTACTTTTAACGATTATGAAACATGTCTTCCCCTCCTCCTAATAATGTCTTGTCCTCCCTCATGGCAGGGTTTACAGCTATGATCAGTCTGATTGCTGGTTGTGGTTTGACTCTGGCTCAACTTTCTGTCTGCAGGCCGCCGGTGCTGTGCCACTGCAGCCAAAATACCCACAGCCAAAACACACTATCCCCATTCAAATGAATGGGAGGACTGGTGTTTTCTCCTGATTTGGTCTGAATATAGCCTTATACTGGTGATTCGGGCTGGGTGATACGACCAAAATCTCATATCCAGATATAGGTCATTTATATGATATCCCTATAACGATAGCCATCCTGATATAGAACATCTTAATAGAATGAATGAATAGCTGTTCCATCCCAGCAGAGAAGAGACAGACAGTGAAGAGTTGACGACAACTAAACTTGTTACATTCACTTATTATAACTTAGTTCAGCCGGGCATGTTTATGCATCTACACTACTTTGCTAACTTGCAGTGTGGTGAACAATGCACATGCACAGAAAAGCCCTGATCAATAACTGATCTAGACTATGAGCCAATGATATAAGCCATCGAAGTAATGCGTTACATTGTGTTGATAACTTGTAGATGAGTTGTTTTAGATGAGTGGCAGTGAATGCATGCATACTCTAGGTTGTTTTTGATTGTTTTTTGAAAAGTGACAATATTAACACTCACCCCTATTGGTGATTGCAATGTGTATGCTGCAGTACTGCTGACTTCATTAATAACCAAAACTATCACAGTTCTCACTCTTGTTAAAAGAGATTTGTCCAGACGGAGCACAAATTAAAAGAAAAACCTGAAAACCACTGCAGAAGCTTCCACACAGGTACACTGCATGGTACAATCAAGCATAACCAGTCATGCTCTGTGGCATGTATAAAAATGCTGAGCAGGCCCAGTCGATTCTGATTTTTTATCAAGACGGCGAGAGGAAAAGACCTAGGTGACTTTGAAAGAAGGTTGATTGTTGGAGCATGGATGGCAGGAGGAACTGACTGCTGTTTCAATAGTAACAGTGACTAAAGTGACATCTACATTTAGATCTATGAGAAAGAGATCAGTAAATACAGTCGGAAACTGTGGTCGACAATCCAAATTTGATGTTTATGATGCTTATGCATTAGTACGATATGTAAAGAAAAACAGAAGAGCAACTCTTCCTCAGGTGACTGAGAATGTCAATGCAGGACCTGATCCGACTGTCAGCAAGAACAGTCTATTGACAGTTACATAGAGAGGGATTTATAACAAGGTATCAATTAGGGGTGGGAATCACCACAGGCTCCACGATACGATATTATCACGATACTTGTGTCATGATACGATATTATTGCGATTTTATATATAAATGTGACATGCTGCGATATATTGCAATTCATTACCTTTTTTCAACTGCAAATTATATCCCCAAAAGAAAACTGTCAACAACTGTTGTGTGCACCTGAACTGTTTATTACAGTTTAGTCCAATTTAATTAGATTTAAACATGAACATGTGTGGACTGCTATACTACTACTGCTAATCAAATAAAACATGTTAAACATGTTGTCTTACATTAAAATAAAAATGTTAAATTGAAATTAAATAACACATGTACTCTGCCCTGGGCCTAAAAAAAGTTCAAAAACATTTGGACATTGAAGGAATGTCCACATTCTTGCTCAGAAAGAGGAGCTGATCAACAACTCTGAGGTCAGAGTCCCTATAGCCGTTGAGAAGATTCTTTCAGCTGAGACGCTAGTAACTGGGATACAAAGGTATCTTTTTGCCAGCTTGGCCAGGAAAGGGTAGACTTGCTCATGTGATTTCCACTAGCTTAGTGGGTCTTCTCCTGTGAGTGCCAGTGGCACTCATCAGCTATGGCAGATAATGATTTGGGTGGGGCTCCAACATCCCCATAAGTCTGACCAAGCAAGTGTGTAAGCCCACACAACTTCTTCATCTTGGCTGGAGGTGAGGGATCCTCTTCAGTGTAGCCCAATTCCTCCTGATTTTCCTTCACTTCTGGCTCAGGGATGGTCTGCTGTCTTATTTTGTTCCTCAAACTTTCCTCAATCTTAATCTTCACTCCTCTGTAGAGCTTGGGTACGGCTGTGTCCGTGAAAAAACACAACGGAGTTCCAGTGTTTTGAGCATGTAACAAAAGCCCTCGTTTTCCACAACGCTGTATGGACGCAGGTCTTTGCACATGAAGTAGGTGATGGACTGTGTTATTTTCTTTGCTTGCTCTGAATTGGGAGGTAGCTTTGTCAAGCTAAGTGTGTCCAGTGTTGGTTGGTTTTTCGGTGGAGCTAATTTAATATTAACTTTGCCATCCTTGGCCATCGCAATCTCTGGATGGTGGCGTGTGAAATGAGCCCTCGTGTTTCTTAGTATTCCCAGAGTATTCTATTTTCATACGACACTCCTTGCAGATCCCATTTGTCATGTCCATCTCCTTCGTCCCCTCCTTGTTAAAAAGTCCATACGTTTGATTTAAACACGGACAGTGCGTTCCGGACTTCTTTCTCTGTCGCCATCTTTATTTTACCAATTTTATCCTGCATGCTGACGGTCACCTCAGTGACCTCACAATAAAAACAACTAGAGCCATCTAGTGGACTGAAAAAGCAACTGATTTTTATTATTCTAGTACTAAAAATGTTAAATTTAATTTGCAATGTATAATAACTATGCTGTATCGATTTTTTCCCCACCCTTAGTATCAATGCATAAACCCCTCATTACAAATGTGAATGCACTTTTAAGAGTTCGGTGGTGAAAAACCAGTGACACTGGTCTACAGAGATGTGGAAAAAAGTGATATGAGTCATTCTTCACATTATTCTCAACAAGTGGGCGAGGGCCTGTATGTTGTACACCAAGAGAACAGTTGGAAGGGGGTCCGGTGGCTGGTATACTGTGGGGGGCATTTTGCTGGCATGGTTTGGGTCTTCAGAAGGAAGAGTCACTGCAAATCAATACAAAGTGGTTGTGAGGGATCACCTTTATCCTATGATGAAACATTTCTATCCTGATGGGAGTGGTCTCTCACAAGATGACAATGCCCTTATCTATAGGACATGAAGGGTCACTGAATGGTTTGATGAGTATGAAGTGAATCATATCCTATGACCTTCACAGTTCTGACATCTCAAAGTAATTGAACACCTATGAAAGATTTTGGACCAACATGTTAGAAAGCACGCTCCACCACAATCATAATAAAAACTAATGAGGGAATATCTTTTAGAAGAATGGTGTTCATCTCTTCAGTAGACTTCACAGACTGTAGAATCAATGACAAGGAGCACAGAAGCTGTTCTGATGGTGGCCCAACATTATACTAGGACACTTGTTTTCCTTTAATTTGTCACCAGTCTGTATTAACATGAAATTGCAGTTGTTTATTTTTCTTGTATTTCTCTGACGACAGATAATGGGGATCTAGATAAATACACTATCGAGGCAAAACACCACAAAATGGACTAATCTATCTGAAAATATGTTCAATCAACAATCAAATTCATCCCAGTTTTAGCATAACCATCTAGATGTATGACCAAATCAGTGCTTACTGGATTTAGCTGCTATCAGACATTATGCCAGGTTGCAATAAATCTTCTCTTCAGGTTGCGTCATCCAGTAAGACTTAACAAATTGTCAGGAAGTGACCGTAAGCACATATCAAGTGTCTGGGACAGTGAAATGCTGCGGGCTCAGAGGACTCAGGATGAACTAGGTCAGACTGTTTCCTTGCCTCTCTGCTGTACACAAAGCAGAACATTAAGAACTAGTGTTGGGTGTACTGTAATCACATTACATTTACCTGTAACGCAGTAATGTGACATGTTACAGTGTCTACAGTCAGTAATCACATTACAGTTACTAATCAAACAAATATTGCGTTACTTGCGTTACATAAGTTCTTCAATTATTATGTATAAATTGGGAGGATAAAAAAATAATCAAAGGAGCTTTTCATGCACACTTGCAGTACAACTGCCTGACCTCTCATGCTAACACAAAGCTAATAGCGAAACAATCACGAGTCCACAGTGATGCTCAAGCTGAGTGTATGCAAAACCCCAACCAAGCAGCCAAAGCTTGTGAGTAGCTTGTTAATCTCTGTCTTTCAGAAACAAACTCAGTAAAGTACCGATCATAGTGAGCGGACAATATGATATAATATATAATATAATAGATAATAGTGAACAGACAATATGATATTTATATAATATAATATATAATAGTGAACGGATGGCCGTCATCAGACAGGAAAACGTTGGTGAGCTATCTGGACCGATGTTGTGTCAGGATGGAAACACCATCTAGTGAACCTGTGTAGAGGATCTTCCGCCCCGGCCAGTCTTGTGATGACTGAGGAGAAACAGGTTGTTAAATATATTATTTTGAGGCAGTTATTATTTGTACAATATGATGTTATGATGGTCAGGACTCATATTATTTTATCTTTAACATCCCTGGCGTTACTAAGGAGTAACGCAAAAGTAATGTAACTAGTGTAATTACTTTCCACAGGGAGTAATTAAGTAACGTAACGCATTACTTTTGAATAATGTGTAATATATTACATTTTTTGAGTAACGGCCCCAACACTGTTAAGAACAGACCTCAGTGGAGCAAACCAGAGTAATATGTGTTCAGGCTTGATTTGCCAACAGCTACTCTTGAGACATAGGGACAGTTGTTACTCATTGTATGCTGACATGTTACATAGATTTACAGAAGTGGCCCAAATTATTGGTGACCTTGCATTTTATTAAAATAATGTACCATTTACCCTGAACACTGAACCCTGAAATTAAAATATATTTTATTATCAATGCATGTCTGTTTGGTTTGCAGCAGAACAAAACAAAAAAATAAAATAGACTGGACAAAATGATTGGTACCCTTTAGAAACGATTGACTTGTAGTGATACTTTAAGCAGAATATTGTGTTTTAATTAGTATCACAGGTGTTTGCAATTTTATGATCACTCATGCATCAATTTTAGTCAACATCCTTGGACGTGGTCGCAAGAGGAAGATTGAATAGAAGGATTGCTCCAATGGTCGAGAAATAACCAAAAACTTCAATACAGATCCAAGCTGTCCAAGGTACCACAGTTTCATGTCGCACCATCTGGTGCTGTCTGAATGAAATGGCTGACCTGAGATTAGTTTGATTAAGGTTCCTTCAGGGTGGGAGTTTTGTTGTTCATTGATAGCTGAGTGTAGCTGCTCCAGTGCAGGTCCATCATTAGCATGCGGTGGGATGTAAACAGTCATCATAAAAACACGAGAGAATTCCCTCGTGTATAAAAGGGCATTTCCGTACACCAGGCAATGTTTACATACATAGAGTCCACCACCTCTATTCTTGCTGGAATCAGCTGTTCTGTCCGCTCAGTGCAGTGTGTAGCCCATTAGTTCAACAGCTGAGTCCCGGGATATTGCTGTTGAGCCACGTCTCGGTTAGAGTTAAAATGCAACAATTATTAATGCCTCGCTGTGAAGTAATCCTCAGTCTTAGCTCATCCATCTTGTTGGAAAGGGAATCGCATATTTGTGAGGAGAAGAGACGGAAGAGTAGCCTGTAGCTTAGCCCTAAGCCCGGATCGCTTTCCCCGCTTCTGACGTCGCTCTCTTCTCCACCGCCGATGTCCCTGTACTGTGATGGTAGCCAGACTGAGCCCCGGTGGTCTTGTGATCTCTGGTGGTATTTGTGGATAGTCAACAGTTCGTGGCGGCTGTAGACAAGGTGTGCCTTAACATCACACACCAAAAAAAGCCATAAAAACAAAATAAACACATTTGTTTCAGGGAGCAGCGTCCTTGCGCGCCGCCATGGCAACAAAAACGGTCATGACATGGCACCCATCAAACCTGAAGGAGCTGGAGCAGTTTGATCAAGAAGAGTTGGTCAAACTACCAGTCGAGAAGTGGAGAAACCTTATTCAGAGTTACAAAAAGAGCTTGACTGCAGTTAAAGACTGTGCTACAAAATAGTAATTAAGTAAGAGTACCAATATTTTCAGCAATGCCATTTTAATGTTTTACTGTATTAAGTAATATGTTCAGTTGTAAATCAGTTGTATTCAATGTGAAATACAGAATTATGGATACCATATACCTACTATACTATACTGTATATCAGTTTCAACTTAATATAGAGACTTTTTTTTTTGGATGGACACAGAGAGAAACCAGGTTTAATTCAGTATGTTTGTCCAGTCAGTCTCTCAGGGTTAAATATTCACACCACGTACCTCAGAGGACTGAGCCAACATTCAGTGCCCCCTCTGCAGCACTCAGTCAGCTTCACAGCGGGCTGCAGGCCTGTCTATCACACAGCCTGCACTGCAAGATAAACACTGTGGAGAGCACCAGTACAGTTTAACCACACAATCGATGTGGTGTACTGTTTAATTCCTGACACTTTGTCCTTTTTAAATCCTGACTTTCATGTTGTCTATATGCCAGTTTGAGATAAAACAATACACATAAATGTCCTGAGTGTATTCTAACAATGTTTTGATAATAAAGTGTTTTATAAAGGCCCATGTTGGATTTGCCATGAGACAACCTGGACACCACAAGGTACAATGACTTCATATCATGTATCAGATATCTGCAGTAGATTGTCCTGTCTTTATGTTAAGCAAATATTAGCACAAGTGTAAAGCTGTATATGAGGTCACCAGTCGAGACTGTCCCCCAGGAAAACCTACAACATCAGGCATGTGTTCAAAAGCAAAATATATGTTTACATTTAACTGACAACCAAAATAATGGAGTTTTCAACATGGGTAATAAATTCTGACAATGAAATATTTTCCTCAAATTGTTCAGTGTTAATTCGGAGTATCTGATTATGAATAAGAAGGACTGCAGTGCAAGTCAGACATAAAACACTTAGAACTCTGCCACTCTGATTGGTTGAAACTTTAAAATTATTGTTCTAACTAACTTACATCATGAACCAGGAAACACTATTCCTGAAACCTAATTCCTCTCTCTGTACAAAAAAAAACACTTTCTCCAATCCATTTGGCCTCTGTCTCCGCTCTGCATAATTCATGCCCTGGTACTAATACATTCACGTCTGGTGGCTTAGCAGAGCATTTTGAGGAGAGAGGCCAGCCCATCCGGACCGACTGTCTGTCAGCCCTGCTCTCCTGCTCTGCTGGGAGACTCTCAGTTGCTAAGTGGCTGTTTTAACATCCACGACAAGCTAGAGAGCTGGGACGCACCGCAGCACCATGTCAATATTCATGCAGTGCTGAGTGAGCTGACATTTACAATGTGACACGACATAAAAGCAGTGTGAAGTGATGCTCACACTCTTGGGTTGCATGCACACTGATATACAGCAGAGTACACGGACACAACCCTGACCTCATTCCTCATTCCTCAAACCATTTTTACATCAATCCTGCACAAACAGTATTTTTTGGAATTTCATACACTCTAAGCACAGTAATAGATACCTCTTTTACACACAAACCAGCACACACACAGCTGACAATCTCATTGGGTACAGCCCCACATCAGAGGGGTACGCAGGTCAGAGGTCACAGTTGCTCTTATCTCACAGCCACCCCCCCCCGCCTCCTCTGGCACATCGTGAGCCTCCAGAATGGATTGGAAACAGCTTCTATGAAGTGAGGTGAGGATCCACCACTGGCTGTTTGCTACAATTTGGGGCCAATTTTCCATGTTTCTTAAATATCTCATTTGTATGTTAGGCCCTTCTCCCTCCAGCAGCCCTAATCTGTCAACATCAGCCAGGAGGCAGCCGGAGTTTCTCAGTTAGTCATCTACCTCTTCCTGCTGGCTGACCCTCCTCCTGTTATACCTGATCCTCCCTGTTTTCTCTCTCTCCGCCTCTGTTGACAGTTCTGTAGGACAGCGAAGCATCCCACCAGGGCGAGAAAGTATCTCATGCACAACGACACAGACAGAAGGATAGAGAGAGTGTGGGGGAGACTGCCAAAGGAGTGATAAGTGATAAGGGTGATAAGACAGGAGGCAGGGGGAGATACAGAGGACATAAGCAGGGTTCTGCTGCCTATCTGAAGCTAAAGTGTTTATTTTGGCTGCCTGAGGTAAATTTAAAAAAAACCCACTTTGAGCACAAGTAGCTACAGAAAGAAGGCTGTGTCTTGAAACTACTTACTTGATAGTTTCTTGGTATGGACTGAAAGTTAAGTTATAAAGTCATTATATCCACATTACCGATGATTATTTATCATCAAGAAAAAACATCAAGAGTCATCTCTACATTATCGTTTCGATATCGAGGTATTTGGTCAAATATATCGTGATACTTGATTTTGTCCATATCGCCCAGCCCTAATATATATATATACTAAACAAGCTTATTGTGTCAGTAGCAGTACAGAGTTTTGAACATGTTGAGGTCATGTATCTACCACACCAAGACTGTTCTATGCGTGTGCTCTCATTAATTCTATATGCTTGTTTTGTTGGCACCACTGAAATGCATAAAAAGGTCACAGTTTGTCGCCTGTAATTTCATTTAATGTTGTTTTATATCATTCTCACTGACCTACTTGTTAGCTTTTACTTCTGGTGCTGTTGAATTGAGTTTACTGGATGTGTATTGTTAAAAATTCACGGCAGTTACGCAGAGCCGTGCTATGACGACCCCGCCCACGTTGAGTAGGTACTTTTTTGTAATGGAAAAGGTCTGTTCTGGAACCGTACCGAGTCGAGTCGAGCCAAGTAGTGCTAGAACTGTGTAGTGGAAAAGCGCCAAAGGAGAGGGAAAAAGAGAGGGAAAGAGAGAGAGGAGGACAGGAACTTTTCCAGCAGCGTTGTTCAACTGCCTGTCAGACGTTCAGAGCCCATGGTTACCATTAGGCTGCATATGTGTATGTGTGTGTGTGTAATGTGATAAAAAGAGCGGGCATTTGTGTGTGTATGTGTGTGTGTGTGTGTGTGTGTGTGTGTGTGTGTGTGTAACTGTGGTGAAAGGAGCGGGAGGGAGCAACAGAGGGGCAGTGAAATGTTAATGAGGGCAGTGGGATGTGAACAAACAACTTCCAGCCTGATGAATCCATTCAGACA
Source organism: Scomber scombrus (assembly GCF_963691925.1). NCBI lineage: Eukaryota > Metazoa > Chordata > Actinopteri > Scombriformes > Scombridae > Scomber > Scomber scombrus. The sequence continues at coordinate 501,472 of NC_084974.1, forward strand.
AAGACAGAGACACAGAGAGCGGGCTGCTGCTGGAGGAACTTCAGGGGTCAAACACTCAAATTTGAATATAAATGGATATGGATGACCCAGAAGCTTGGTATTGTGTGTGTGTGTGTGTGTGTGTGTGTGTGTGTGTGTGTGTGTGTGTGTGTGTGTGTGTGTGTGTGTGTGTGTGTGTGTGTGTGTGTGTGTGTGTGTGCGGGTGGATCCCTGATGGTGATTCTATCACTTCTTATGCTTCTTATATGCTTATTCCTATTCTGTGTTTGGCATTTATTAATTACGTTGTACTCATAAAAAGTGACAGAAATATCTGTACAAAGAGTGAACACCTCCACACACCTAACCAATCACTGAGTGAAGAGGGTGTGAATGTTGTATTGTTAGTTCCGGAAAGCTCCACACATCATACGTCTGTGGGTGTTCAAACATCAGATTTTACAATATTTACAATAGTAACAATAGTAACCTGTTCAAATCCAAAATGTACAGTCTATAATACAACAGACCATTTGAAGTAGTTTGCTGTGTGATCCAGCAGAGGGCGCTCTTAAAATTCCCCATCAGTTTGACCTACTGCATGCTCTTTGACCTGCAGTGCCTATAAAAAGTATTCATCCCCTGGATGTTTTCCCCTTTTATTGTTTGATTGAATGTATGTATGGTATGAGTGCAGTTGCAAGAACAATACTTTCTACTCATATCTTGGGATGTTTTCTATTCTAATTACCTGCCCCCCAACACATCTGTTTCTATCAGCAGATGCCCCCCAACACATCTGTTTCTATCAGCAGATGTCTGTAAACATGGTTTTATCCATATGTTTACATACCATTGGCATCCTTGGCTAATCCGTCAGCTGTGTGACTTTATATCACTGACTGTATATAAATATGGATGACAAGTCTCCACTTCCTATCACTATGCAAAAGTGAAGCCAAAAATTCTCCATTCCAGGCTGCCATCTTGCATGTTTGACATCATTTGGAGCGAGAGTCTGCACAGTAAAGTCGGATGGCTGCATGATGGCCCGCAGGACACACCCCCTCAGCTGCCCCCCCACCTGACAGGGATTTGAGAGTTGTCTACATTTGAATGTAGCCACGTTTGAATGGAGTCTGTAACTGAAAGTTTGCAGGAATAATATATATATTTTGAAAAGCCTGAAAAATCGGCGATAATCCTACATTTAAGGGCAAGTTGTGCACTTCCTGTTGGATTTAGGTCAGTGGTGTCAGCGTGTGATTGGTAGGTCTTGATAAGACAAGCAATTGAGTTTTGGTTTGATCTTTCTACGATATTCCTATCAGGCGTAGTGGCCGTTTTACTGTTTCTAGGTGGTGCTAGAGAGTTTGACGGGGTTTTTTTTTTTCATTTTATCGAATTTTTCGCCAGACATGATTTGCCTGCCACATTTGGTGAGTTTTTGAGGAAGTTTAGGGGATAAAATTGAGGCTCAAAGAGGCGGTAGAATAAACGACACAGATACAATAGGGTCCCTAATTATCTGGGCAGCATTTCAGTCTTTAATACATTTTATCCATGTAAAAGAACATTTTACAATAGACAAGAATTTGAAGCAATTTATAGAATAGAGCTGAGCTCACTATCGTTTACATCCTGTCAGGATTTAGCAGGTGTTTAGAATTCAGCTGTTTAAGCTGTGTCTCTCCTTTCTCTGCATTTAAAGATAAGGTCTCTTCTTTTTTACAGGTTTTGATACCTCTGCATTCTCTTGTCAGACCTTTCATAAAAACAGCCAGATACACACACACACACACACACACACACACACACACACACACACACACACACACACACACACACACACACACACACACACACACACACACACACACACACACACACACACACACACACACACACACACACACACACACACACACACACACACACACACACTTCTCTCTCTCCCACCAGAAACACAGAAATAATAATGTTGGCACTTTTTCAAATACTCTTAGTACGAAATATTACTATCTGAATGTGCAGTGAGACTGAAATGTCAACAGCTTAGAGAAACCATCCATCTCCATGACATGTCTCTGTATCTCTGCGCCCCAAACACATTCAAAATCACCAAACCACTGAAAGGAATGGATAAATACAAATAGAAAATCCTTTTTTCTCCTGGTCAGAGGTCAGGATCGGATACATTAGAGAGATACAGACAGAGCTGTTTTGGATTCATTGTCATCTTAAGAAAACTTAAGCAGAGTGCAAACTTGAACCTGGGTCCTCCTCTCTGTAGACTGGAGGGGGGGGGGGCTCTGTACAGGATGTAATTTAAGCTGTTTCATTCTGCTTACTCCTGTTTTCATTCCTTTCTTTGCTGCTTTCGCTAATGCTGTTGGATTTCCATTAGCCTGGTTATCCCCCACCCCCTTCACTTGCACTACATACACATGAATGGGACCTGAAGTATACTTTCCTCAATTTTATGAGTGTAACAGGCATTGTTTATAGGGCTCTGAGTGCTTGTTTGGGGTGTAGGTCACCCCCAAAATGGGGGATGAACTACACTCAACACTGCACCTGAACGCCTCCAGTGAGGACACACAGACAGGTCACCCACTGCTACTCTGCTAACATGCTACTCAGGAGGCTATGACTCCTGTGAGTCTGTGGTATTCTGTTTTCTCTTTTTTGTCAATGAAAATAAAGGTTGTTGTTTTGTTTTTTTAAAATACATTTTAATTTCTTTTTGTTAACAATACTGCATGTCTATATTAATGCCTCACATATTACTGAGATGAAGCAGCGCATTTGTTTTCATTCTTAAGAGAATTGTTGACCCTATTGTCAACCCTATTCTTTGAAACATTATTACAACATGTATTGTAAAGAGGCTCTGTGTATAGTTTTAATACAACATTTTTTAAATGTATGTTGTGCTTGCATGATGCATATTCCTAAATAAAGCTGTGTTTATTTACATTTCCATAAGCTAACTAATACACAGACATGGGCGGCTGTGGTTCAGGAGGTAGAACGGTTGTCCGCCAATCTTCCGATTGGTGGTTCGATTCCCGGCTCCTCCTACTTGGGAAAGACACTCAACCCCAAATTGCTCCCGTTGCTGTGCCAACGGTGCATAAATGCGAATGGGTGAATGAGACATGTAGTGTAAAAACTCTTTGAGTGGTCAAAAAAGACTAGAAAGTGCTATAGAAGTACAGCCCATTTACCATTTACACCCAGAGCCAAGAAGAACTGGTTGGTTTATATATCTCTGGACAAATAATGAAGTTACCATGTATAGTCTGCTGCTTGAACATCATATGTCACTAAGGACTGTTAATGTCATGAACGGTTCACATCATCGTGGAATGGTGAATTAAATGATACTGTGCAAGGAAACAGAGTCATTTTCTATTAAAGTCAATACAGTACATGGGGAAATGTCACTGCTCTTAAGTACTTTTAAATTACACATTCATTTTTGTGTCAGGCTCAGTAACTGCAGACCAATTACAGTGCTTTTACACAAATCTCAAGGATTGGCCTGGTTGCCTGGCCCTGCTTCAGCCAGTATAATAAAATATTCTTCTTCATTCTGTGTGTGTGTGTGTGTGTGTGTGTGTGTGTGTGTGTGTGTGTGTGTGTGTGTGTGTGTGTGAGAGAGAGTGAGAGTGAGAGTGAGAGTGAGAGTGAGAGTGAGAGAGAGAGAGAGAGAGAGAGAGAGAGAGAGAGAGAGAGAGAGAGAGTGAGTGAGTGAGGGAGAGAGAGAGATTGAGTGTGTGTTGTCCAGAGGTAGCCAATAGCCAAGTCAAGCACACAGAAGAATCCAACAATTGGTAATTACTGCTATCAGAGCCAGGCCACGCTGAAGTCACATCTCCAATCCCTGGAGCCTGTTTAGAGCTGCACTCCGGTATCATCTTCACACGCACACATGCACAGACACACTCACACACTCCCTGTAGTAATTCATCACACCTGTAGTGATGTGGTACAGCAGCAGCAAACCTCATGCTGCCTGGGTCTGCAGAGGGATGAGGAGGACACAATGAGGAGAGGTGCAGTGATGCAAGGCAGCTCAAATCTCAGATGCTTCTGGTAGGCCTTTAAACATCAGCCAACTCCTTGCTTCATATTCACACAGCTCTACACACACACACACACACACACACACACACACACACACACACACACACACACACACACACACACACACACACACACACACACACACACACACACACACACACACACACACACACACACACACACACACACACACACACACACACACACACACACACACACACACACACACAGGTCCTGGGAGTCCAACTAAAAACCTCCACCTGTGATTTTATTGAAATTATATTACATTAATGTTAAAAACAAATGACTGCCAAGCCCTGATGATAACTATCTCATAATTATGAGTTTGACTAAAATGATGACAGACATCTAATAATTATTACCAATAACTGACTTAATATACCCGACATAATAATGTTTGATATAGAAAGTGAATTCACATAATAAGACTAACTAATGAGGGTGAGGCACCTTATGAACATTTTCTATACTTGTGTCATTTGGGTACCAATATCAAAATGATGGTTAAAGTGCTACTGCGTGATCGGTGTTATTAAAACATACTTATGAGATGTCATGTATGTGCTCTGTGGCAGCAACAGGCTCATACACAGGATATATAGAAGAAGCTAAGTGTTAAATATCTGAGACATGTTGATAGCTGCTATTCCATGAATATAGAAACTAGCTTTAACTTGTCTTCATCTGATATGAACACATCAGTGTGTATCAGGAGCTGGACAAGTGGAAACCTGTGTGCTGCTTTCCTGGCTGTCATGATAGAAGCTGTTACACTGCTGACATCCACCACTGCTTCCCTGTTGTAAGTCCCCAGGAACTGCACTGTGTGGTAATCTTGGCATCTTGAATGGTCAGAACTGGAGGTCACATGACACCCTAAGCCCTAGAGAGTCTTGACTGTATACACATCCATCACTGAAGACTAAGACTACAACAAAGAAATGTCATGAGTAGGGTCTGCTTCTTTATTGATATTCCTTATTGCTCTGCGTCTTTATTGATACTCTTATTGGTTCTCTTTCAGTTGAGAAAGAAGACCTGGCTGCAGGTAGCGCTGGTAAAAGAGGGGGGGGGGGGCTGGTTTGAAAGGGGGCTGCCATCTCAGCATTATAAACTGATTTATTAATTATATATGACAATTACATTTTAAAATCACCAGCTTTACCGTTATATAAAAGTATAGCAGGATAACACAATAAGGAGACTTATTTCCATTGTGGTACCTTTGAGGAATGGGGCTGTGCAGGGAGGGGTCAAGACAGTGGATCTGACAAGGCAAGAATGGTACAGCACATTAATCATAACAATACAATATACCCAGCAAGTTTTCCACTGTATTAACAACATCAATCACTAGCTCAGTGTTTGGTTGGAACATACCAGGCTCTACTCGCCACTCACTTAATAAAACTAATTAAAAACTCTGTACATCTGAGATCAATATAACAACGCTACTCCACAGTCCTGTCAGCAGATTATATATGAGTCTGGGTCCGTCCATTATAATCTAAAGAAATGAGCTACATATAAAATGTAGAAAGACACCCTATTATCAGACATGTTATCCTACTATGAAAAACCTCAGACTGCCAGCTTGAAACCGCCCAAGCTGCTTATGATTTTAAGATTTTGAGATTTACAGCAGTGAACAAAACATTTTCCTCTCCAGGATACTCTTGAACCTAAGTCAGTAGAACTGCACCTAGTGGAATATCTGAATAACTCTCACCTGGATCAAATCATTTTTTAAGGCACTGAGGGACAGCAACATGCACAATTCTATGTACCATCCCCAACTGACTCTTTCTTGCCCTTTGAACCACGCAGGGCTCTCAAAATGAGAAGGGTCTCAGTGATTTCTGATGGGGAGAAGCTATACTGTTAGGCTACATACAGACAACTATTTGACGTTAGCCTAACCAGCATGCTGTGATTGTGTAAAACATGTCGGCAATGGAAGCAAAGCAGATGAAAATATGACTTTTCTACATGTTTATGCTTGTTGAACAGGTGGTTTGATGAAGTTCTTATTGGCTTTTTTCTGCAAAGGTTTTTATTGCAGTTACAGTATGACTGATCCTGGTTCACTGTCTCTAACACAGAGCAGAGAAGAAGACAGACAGACAGCAGAGACACCACAATGTAGAACGGATCTTCACTGTCATCATGATTCAATTACAGTTCACCTGTCAACCATTTGATTGGATCCTACGATGCATCATGATGTATCTCAACATATCACATCCTCAATTTTCTATATAACTGCACATTGCTCATTTTTCATCAATTGATACAAGAAGTCAGATAAATATGAACTCCCTTTTTATTTTAGAAGATGCTTCAAAATCAGGACATACATGTGACACCAGTCACAAGTCTGGCTCCAATGCAAACACCACATGCAGTCACAGTGACATAATGACCCTTCCTTCTTTACTACAAGGCAAACAAAATAATCACACAGATTTTCTTTAAACATACATGGGAGGACCACTCACACTAAATCATGTTAAGTTTGTATTCCACTCAGAAAGTGGAAGCAGCTTAGCCTTGTATGCTGATGCTGATTCCCACTAAATGTTACTTCATTCATTTCAACACCTGCTGAGTCAGCAGCAGCTCATATACACTCAGTTCACCCACCGTCTGTTTCATGGGTGGAGATGTGGTGACAGTAGATAACTACACTGTCAAAACTTTAAGCAGAGGGGGTTCTGTGACCCCAGTAATTAAACACTGATGTTAGGGGTTAGGAAAGAGTAACAGAGTCCCACTGTTGATTGAAACCAGTGTAACACGGTGCTCACTCTGTCAGTTTGTTATGTTCACACCCACTGTAGAAAACCAATATAGAAGCACTGCCACTGTACATTTCTTTTTTTGGGTCATTACAATTTTGACCAAATAAGATACAAAAACCCACCCAGGAGATATATGTTGATTTCTTAGAAACTCACTTTTGTACTGAGCCTGTGTTTCATTGTTTCATTCTCTCTATACATATCCTCTTCCACTTTTGTTTTTACCTTTTCACCAAGAAAAGTTGCAAACTCACAACATACAACAATGAGCAGCTAGAAAACAGTCAATATTACATATACAATCAAATACAATCAGAAGACAATACAGTTAAATCATTGGAGAACAATAAGCACAGCAAAACACAGGCTGACTCTCTGAGAGAAACAAAGCAGACTCAATACAGAGAAATAACGCTTTGGATATAATAGAGCTAAACCAGAGCTGTGTCAGTGCTGAGAGAATGAACGTGTGTAGAATGAAAGGTGAAAGAAGAGAAAGACATGAGAATGGAGAGAGTAGCAAAGAAGTAGAAACAGAGAGAGAAGATGACAAAACACTGACGGACCACTGAATAATCATAGCCATCGGACGTCAAGCAAAAGCCTTCTTACTTCCATTACTGCAAACACTGTGATGGATGTGGGCTGTGTGCCAGCATCATAGTGTTCTACAGTATGGGAACAAGTGAGCAGGCTGGGAGTATAAGTCATTGTACCACTAGTGAGAGCAGTACAGGTGTAGACACCTCAGTTTACCAGAGAACAACGTGTAGTTCCTGCAGCACAGAACCAACTCTCTGATGAGCCAGTACTTCCAGTAATGTCACTGACTGGTCCATCTTTCATACAGCATTCCTTTAGACTGCAAGCAAGCTTCTGCCTTTGTATTAACATTAAAACATGGTTTGTCTTTTTAGTGAAGTTTAAAAAGAAAACAATTATGAAGTCCACCAATTCTTTAAAAAAAAGGAAATACTGAAATCACTGTATTTCCTTATGTGATTAAGCAATAAAGCATAAAACACACTCTGTAGATGCTTATTACTTTGGGGATAAGAGTTTTAACTTTTAGAGGGCTGTAATGCATTCCCTAATCTTCAACATTTAATAAATGCCCCTCTTTTGTAGTAACAAAGATCAGTGTACAAAGCATGGTAGCAGCTGATCGTCACTTCCAGCTGTTGGAATGAGAAACGTCACCTGCAGCAGATTATAGCAGCTGTAAGTAGTTTACATTACCCTCTTAAGTAACTTGCCCAGAGGCCAATATTCATTTATTTATGTATTTGTTCCGATCATGGCAATTTTCAAATCATACAAACAAACACACAATAAAGAAAAAAAAACACAACTATCATCTAAATCATATTCCATGACCGAAAAGGAGCAGGAAGAAGAAAATCTTATCAATATGAAACTCAGCTGCTCTCTGTAAGTCATTGTGTAACTACTGCATTGCCAAAGTATCGGATCGGGACTCAAAAATCAAATGACTCGGACTCGGGGGCAAAAAAAATGTGATCAGGACCTCCCTATTGGTAATCATCATTTCCCCAGTAATGAAATCAAATCCAACCAAGACAGTCACAAGCAGAATATGTTCACATCTGAGAGGCTTAAACTAAATTATTTGGATTTGTTTAAACTTAAAAAGTATTTCAGTTAACTTATTTAAATAGATACCGATTATTTTCCTCTCACCTACTTGTTGCAAATTTAATTAAAATCCTTGTTAACGTCTGAGTGTACAGTGAAGAACTACAGCCTACAATAAATATTGTAATGATAATGACTCAGAATGATGTGGAAATGCAGCATTTTCAGTCAAATAACATCACATTTTCTTGAAGGAAGACACTCAAACTCCCAACTGTGTTGAGACATTTCAGTTTTTTACATTTATTACAATGACAATGATTTCTGGTGTCAAAGCTGCTGTAAATGATCACACATGTGACTCTTTGGACATAGATAAACATACCTGGAACAAATCTAAGCTAAGTTTAAGTTATTCCAAAACTGGTGTGTCGGTGTTGTGGACTCTGAGCCCAACTTAAGAAAATCCTACCACACACACACACACACACACACACCATTACTTCCTCTGCCATCCTCTGTGGATAGCAGCGGTTAAGTGAAGAGAAATCATGCTCCAGCAATCAATGCACTTGTTATTTTTAAGGTTTTTGTCAAGAAGTGATAAACAAAGGGAGCAACAGAGTTTATATCTCAGTTCATCGCTGAATCACCTTCCACTCTGAGGCTCATCAAACACTCCCCTAACAAGCTATTGATCCCCAAAACGCCACCATGCTCTGCTTTAAACGCTGCATTTTCCTATTTCCTGCCGACAAGGTCTCTGGCTCTGAACAACACCTATAACAGACAGGAAGGGATCTGGCCACTGCAGATCGGTGAACACATTCAGCAACAAACCAGAAATTGATTGAGAGGTTGGTGCTGACAACAGCTCTACTCAGAAGAAAAAAGAGGCAAAGTCACAGGCAGTTTGGCCTGCACTGTATCACGGAGCCACCCCACCACAGCCACCCAGACTTTCGGCTCGGCCCCTGCTCACAGCTCTACACTCAAATTCAACTATGAGGAGTTGCCAACACATTTCTTCTCAGCAGACCTTTTTTCTCTGGTTGTGTGCATCTCAATGAGCGGCTGATGAGAATCACTGATAGGCGGTAAATGATGCCACACAGAGACTTACTCCACTGAGACACAGCTGTTTCTTCTGGACTTTTCCATTTCACAGGCCTATCAGCATCATTTCAGAGTACAGCGCACCACTGAGCAGCCAAACTTATTACAGGAATGCATTTCTCTCAAATAATAGGAACTGAGGGCTTTTTTTTACCATGAGAAACATATAAAATGCAGCTGAGGTTTGGCAAGACTTCCACGGTCCTCTGAGTTGCCTGACGCCTGTTCTAAAACATGCTGGGTCATGAAAATATTCCAACAGACGCTGATTCACAAGAATTCTGAACCACAGCAGTGGCTCCTACACGCTGCATTGCTAGTACAATGAGGGCTGCAACTAACTAACACATAGTTTTCAACAGGTACAGCTGCAACCAAGTGCAGATGTTGACTAATAGTTAAATCCCAATATGCAGTTTGTAGTTTGTGGACACAACAACCACACTAATGATGTTGCTATTCTGGGAGCCTTAAGAGCTATGAATGTTTAGTTTGTCAGCAACCAGTCATGGGCTCTGCCTCTTGTGTTACAATGTCATATTGTGAGCAAGTAAATATTTTAGTTGAGGGTTCTTATACTGTTCTTTAATAAAGCCTGACACATAAATCAGCTGGCAGTTCAAGTATCAGAAAATATTATTACTGACATGTATGTATGCTGATGAGTAACAAGAAACGTCACTAGATGGTAAATGGACTTATACAGCGCTTTTCTAGTCGTTACGACCACTCAAAGCACTTTTACAACCACCAATCTTTCAATTGGAAGACAACTGCTCTACTTGCCTTGATCGGACTGTACATGACAGTCAACACCCACATACACCCAATAGTATTGAGGTTCAATAAGCACCCTCCCTGAAGCATAAATAATACTGTCTATCTTTATGTATCTGCAAGGCTTCCACTGGTTTACATTTTGTTGTCTGAACATATCTACCAGAGTCTGCATGCTGTTTGTATGCACAGACTCCAACGCTGTCTGCCTCTATGCAGACAAACAATACAGGATAAACACGAGTGCAATATCTGAAACTTCACTAACAATGGCATCCTCCACTGGCCTCAAGACTTTGGACAAGGAACAGACTCTGTCCAGCCACTGACCACTGGAGCTGGAACAGTCATGTTTGGGTGCTGCTACATACTGAAAACAATATTTTGCTATCCAAGCAAAAACTGACAAAAGAGTAATGTGTTGGGCATATTTCTTCTCGTTGTTGCGGTCCAAGTGGAAGGGAAGATTTTCTGTCAGACACCTCCTGCAGCTCTGCAAGCAGCTGGCTGACATGCCAACACTAACCCACCACTCACAGGATCAATACCCATCTGCTCTGGCAGCACCAAGTGCCAAGCCAACACGGCAGTCATGTAGAGGCACAGGAGACATCTCTCTCAGTGTGCACACTGCACATGCTGCACTCTGACTAGGCGTGTAACATTAACAGAAATAAACTTTAATGGGCTGTTGCAGTGGTAACAGGATTTGGAAATGAAAGACAGAACAGGAAAAATGGAGCGATTTCAAAACTCGCAGAAAGCAATTTGAAACTCTGCTGAAACTGATCGGATGTGTGCGGCCCGCGGGAATCCCGCGGTACTGAAGTTCATTTCACTGATGATCACATGATTTAGACGGGACTGGAAAAACAATCGGGTGTGGGGCAGGACAATCTGTCACGGGACTGGCACGGACAGCAGCGTTTTTGTGGAAGCGGGATGGGACACCCTCTATTACACACACCTCCAGGCCAGTTACACCCTCCTTTAACTTCTTGTTGTATGCCCTAGGGATGTGCATTAGCCGTTTTTTCATTATCGACTAACCGGTGGGTTAACTGATGAATAACCAAATATTCTCTGCATGCTGACATTTACATAAGCTAAATAGATAATTTATCAAAAATAACTTTAAATATTCATAACAAACAACAAGCTTTAACTGTGCAAACTTGTGTTAATTTAAATGATAATCAGTCTTCATTTCTTTACAGAAACACATTAATTAATAGAATAAATCTTACAGGCTTACAGACCCCTAAAAATATAACAGGTGGATTATTTTTCTCCCCGTCATAAAGAACGCAGAGCATATCCTTTACAATCATGTTAGCAATGAGAGACGCAACGTTGGTTTTCTCTCTGAGTCTTTTGTTCCAGATGTTGACGTACTAGTTTGGTGATTAGCGTCAGGTCTGTCTCCCTTAGCAACCGTCACAGCAGACAGCAGCTTTTTGTCCGTGTGAAACCACCATAGCTCAACTCTGCTCCACATATTTCACACCTGACAACATTATCCTTTACTTTCTGGAAGCTTTTAAACCATGATGGACTTTTGTGTGTCTTCGTCTGCATCATGTTCCCTCCAGTCAGCTAGCTAGCAGGATAACTTATTACCATCATGTTCCCTCCAGTCAGCTAGCTAGCAGGATAACTTACTACCATCATGTTCCCTCCAGTCAGCTAGCTAGCAGGATAACTTATTACCATCACGTTCCCTCCAGTCAGTTAGCTAGCAGGATAACTTATTACCATCATGTTCCCTCCAGTCAGTTAGCTAGCAGGATAACTTACGACCAAGTCAAAGTAGCCGAGGGCAGCAGTAAACATTGACTCTGTGTTTCAGGTTCTACTTCAACACAAGAAGCTTAGAGCTCCTCCTAGTGGCTGAAAGTGAAACTTGCTCTCCAGTAACTGTTAATGAAGCCTTCATACTAGACTACACAGCTCAACTCCTGATTAAGTTTTTCAATTAAAAAAAAAGAAAAACGACCACAGCACAAACGTTGACGTAAGACCCTGCAAAGGATTATTCGGTTATTTGTTTGTTTGTTGTTTGTTTAGATTTTGTTGGCATAGACGCCTTTATTTATCAGTAGACTGACAGGAAACATGGGAGAGAGAGGGGGGTGTGACATGCAGCAAAGTACCTCCGATCAGGTTTCGAACCGGGGTCGGCTGCGTATATGGCATGCGCTCTAACCACTCGACCACAGTTATTTGGTTTTAATGACAGATTCGTCACAGGAGGCGTCCTGTTATTGTGTCCAATACAATTTTTAGTTAAATATTGTGGCGTTGCAGATATGTCCTGCTGTACAAATCATATTGTACACACTTAGGAAAACATATTTGTTTGGTACAGATCCCCACAAAAATCACATCATGATCATTTCAACATGTTTTTCAATGAAAATGAGAATAATGATGTAAAAATGCATCCTCCCCTCTAATGTTATAAATTATATTGTAATATCAGTAAAAAGAATTGCAATTAAATATATTTTTTAAAATCATTTAGCCCTACAGTGGAGTACCTTAAAGTCTCCTAACAAATGCTTGCTTAAATAATGACAAATTATTCACCACTAGTAACTAGTATCAGCAGCCACTGTGGCTCTGGGGAAAAGGAATGTTTAATTGATGTTTTCTGCTCACACTGGCAAGAACTTCATCTCTCTTTTTGAACACGTGGATGTAAAAAGAGAACTCCCGTCACCGTGTCGGGTAAATCTGACACAGTAAATTAATAGTGGTGGACATGATTTAACATGACAAAGAGCTCACTGTGAATTATTCTGCTGGCTGATTAGACATTTGCCATAGAAGAGGGGCTTCTTTTGAAGGCTAATGCAGTAATTAATTTGAACCTAGTGGATGCAGAGCTTCCTCGTCTAGGTTAGGCTCATGGTCTAGGTGAGTCCTGGTGTTGGAGAGGAGAGGCAAGGTGTGCAGACTGCTGACAGAGATACAGGAGAGCTGCAGCAGCAAACACTCTGCTTACATACACTACATGAGAACAGATCATGGGACAATTATCATTATAAGGGACAATAACACAACTGTGCATGAACTGTGTACGTTATTAACAACTTGAATCACAGTATAGTGCAAAGTGTGTATGTGTTAGGGTTAAACAATTTTGAAAAAATATCTAATTGTGATATGATTTACGGTATTAGAGGGAATGATAATGTTTACATCATTATTCTCATTCTCATTTTTTTAGGGATCTGTACCAAACACAGTAGATTCTATAGTGTAGGACACAATACTTCATTTAAAATGGTATTTGGACACATTAACCTTTAACAAATATTACCCCTCCTGCCACTTGAAAATGTCAGTGGGCCATGTTCAGATTTTGACCAAATTTTGATCCATTACTCAGTCCTACTATGTGTTGCTTAATGACATAATTGGTCATATCAGCTGATGAGCTGAGCATCAGAAAACATGTAAAAGCATTAAACAGCTCATTCAGGGTCACACCTGGCTCTGTGAAATATTTGTGTGGCTCCTCAGTGACTCGTGTCGTGTAGTAAGTACATGGATGTATTTGTCACTCACGCTGTCATGTGCTAACACTTACTGTTAGCAACCAGCTGAGCCTGTAGCAAAACACCAAAGTGAAAATGAAGTGAGAGAAAATGAGCCCCAGTAAAAGCAGGGGGAAAAAATGCTTGTTGCCATGACAGCTTAACATGCTGTTCATCTTAACGTGATGTGAGACCAGGTGAGACTTCCTGAAATAATCATTTCAAATCTCCTCATTTTTAGCCACACATACAGAAGAGTCATTACAAACACTGAGGACTGCTGATTAAGTGAACTTTCACTGTTAGGTTTATCAAGCCATGCCACAATGATGGTCAATGGATTGTTTTACTACAAACATAAATGCACTCTTATTCACTGAAAATAAACAAGTTGATTTTGTTTGAATCCCATATCTTATCTGGTCTGTGCACCTGCTCTTTAAATAAAAACACATTTGTTTAATTCATGCAGCAAATGATCAGAGATCTCAACTTAAATCACATTCAGCATCATTTAATATCGCATCACGTCTAAATTGCAATATTCTTCATGACTATTTAAATTAAAACCAATTCAGAACTTTAATTAGCAATGTTTTCTTTATAATATACTTGCTTAACTGACTTCTTTATGAAGCCTGTCAGTCTGGTTTTTCCTCGACACTCTAGACTCCTTTGGGAAGCATCTTTCTCTCTCTAACACCACAACTATAGACAGTACGCAGGTATGATTTAAGAATGAACTTGACTTCATTGCACACAAAGCAGGAGAAAATTACTCAATGACATAAGATGTGTAAAAACATTTACACTCATCATATATATTACTGCAGGAAGTTTGATTTGGGGCTTCTGACATTAGTTTGCATAATTGGTCAATGGCAAAAAAAAAACCCAAAAGCATTCTTGGACATTTTAAACTGTAAAACAGCAGTTGTGAGGCGGAGGTATAACCTGTTTTTTTCTCTGCTGTTAAAAAACAGAGTGTAAGTGAAGATAAGTCATTGGTTCATTCAGTAAGCCGATGAATATCTGTGTGGTGTGTATAGAAAACGCAGCACTTTCACTGGACGTTTAATACTTACTGCAAAACTGTGAAGTTGTCGCCACCAATGTTTTCCAAAGTAGCCCATCTAATGATCCTGTCTGTTTTAATGTGTCTTATCATCAGTTATTGGTTCATATTTATCAAACACTTATCAGTTCGCTGTGTGCGATGGTGCACTTCATCAGTTTATCAAACAACCAAAGCCGGTCCCACCAATCACGTACTGCCAGTTTTGGTTGTTTGATTAACGGATCAAGTGCACCCAATCACCAGAGCATGCAGCCAACTAATAGCTGTACATGCAAAGTTCTCAGATCACTATATATCCCAATATATATGAGGTGGTACATTATTTCATCTAATTGAGTTTTGGCTTTTGAATTCAAGTGAATCAAGTCCTAATTTCTGTGACTTAAGTCCAACTCAAACCTCAGGTCTCAGCTGTTCAGCTAGAGCTGGGCGATACTGCCAAAAATGATGTCACAATAAAAATGTTCATCAGACCATATCGATCATTATTTTTCTATAATTATTTCTTTCCAGTTCAAAAGCTGATTTTTGCTCCTGAGTGAAAATGAACCATTATTTTATACTATTGTTTAAGAACATGACAGACACTTGAATATTTCACAAATCTGACGTAGAACATTTAAAACAATTATGATTCTAAAATCAAAAGTAAAATACGAGTAAAATAAGTAAAATCCTTCTTCAGTCCTCTTTCCACAAAAAATACAATAGAAAAATTGAGTGCTGCTGTGTGATACTGAACATATAAAAGATGTTGTTAAGATGTCCAATAATACACGATGATGGGAGCATTTCAATTGTGACACAGTTCATAGCCGACACAAATCACCTCCGCCTGATGAAGTTGTGACCTGACGTGCTGACATGCTGAGATTAGCTTACTGTCTCAATTCCATCTGCTGGTGTTTCTGTGGTACTGGTTCATTTAGCTATATATATTATTCACTGCTGTACATTTAAACTTACACTAGCTCTCTCCATTTAGCGACTGTCTTGCAAATTCCCAGTTGGTTACATGTTCAGATCCAGATCTGCTACCTATGAAGCTCCTGCCATGGCTCTCTCATCCGTTTAATTATATCAAACATTTGCTGTATTTAAGATTGAAGACAATTATATGAACATAATTATTGATGATGTTTTATCACCCAGTTCTCCCCATTTTGTACCATGTAAGTAGATTTTCCTCTGGAAAGCCTCTGGAGTGGACTGCCAACAGTTTAAGACAATGATATCGTGCTAATGATTTAAAATGAATATTGACATGATTTATGATGGTAAACTGATACAGCACCTTGACATTCTGTTACAAGGCCAAATCTACATGAGTAGCTTTCCAGATGCTAAACTCTTTGTCTGCATGCAGCCTGCTCAGAGCAGAGAGGCAAAAATGGACCAAACACATGAAAATAACAAAGACAGACAGTAATGCTGGGCATCTGGGCAGACACAACCACCATTCAACAGCATTCCAGCAGTCACTGAGAACAATAGCAGGCCCGCTCACACACACTCACCCCAACACACACATACCACTTGCACAAACAGTGGGAAAGAAACACACAACAGCACAGCCCCCCCATACCCGCCTGGATGAAGAGGGGAACCAAAGAAATCCCCCAACTCACTCTCGCTATCCTACACACACAGAGAAGGAGGGAGGGGGGCCTGCACAGTGCTGGCATTTGGCACGAACAGACGCTCACAAAGCCCTCGGGACCCCAAAGATCAAGGAAAAGAGAGGGGGAGGGTGGAGGAGCAGGAGGAGGGGTTGCAGTGATGCCATTTCCAAGCAGGCAGCCTGTGGAGTGAGGCGCTCAGGGAGAAGAAGAACAAAACGAATGGAAGGATGGTCTCCCCCTCCTTCTTCTCCTCCATGTGGAGGTCAGTGTGCTCAGCAGGGAGGTCAGCCACTGCAGGCAGCGGCCATGCAGCAGCTCCACTGCAAAATCTCATGCACATGTTATCTGCAGTAATGCAGGCAGAATACAGATGGGCTGCAGTGAGGTGACGCCATGATATTCACTTGAACACATACTGTAATGTCTATCAGACAAATGGATAGCACATCCAACTGTGGGTTCTCATGTTGTAAAGCACTGCTTAAATACACAACCTGATTTAAGTCCAAATCTCAGCATCTCCATGACAGCAGATGTGTCAGGCTGAATTTTGGCAAAATGTGAAAAAGTCATCCACAAGCATGAATGTGATTGTCATCTAAGGATGTGATAACATCATTATAGCAGGGGAGGAGGTCCAACATTTTGGTAGATTCAGATGAGGAGATTTCATTTTGTTTGTCAGGTACAGGCACAGATAAGTCCAGGGCGTGTTTAGCCTAGCTTAGCACAAAGATTGGAAGCAGGAGGATACTAGTTAGCCATGCTCCATGAAATGAATGACAAATATGTAAAGAAATCCAACAAAAAGCCAACAACTCTAAAGCTTATTAACAAATCAAAAGGTTTAGTTACCTGTCAGCTAGAGATGCAAATGCTGCATTCATGCACTGCTGAGTAGAATGAACAGAAAAAAGCGCTTGTTATTCTGGCTTGGGAGCACACACACATTATTTCAAGATGGTTGACTCTTCTGTTATCCCTGCAGTCGCAACATATAAATAGCCTAATTAGCCAGTAGCAAAATGCATGAGGTCATTGCACCTGTTGACTGTTGGTCAGAATATAGTTTAAATACAAACTTCTCCTGAAACTACAATATCTTTTTTTATATTTATATTTCTACACATGCCAAATACCCAACGTGCACATACATTTTTCATAGTTTTGAAACTGTAGAGCCTCTTCATAGAGGTAAGCTAAAAGTTCCATACTTTGTGCTAAGCAAGGCTAACACATCCTGGACCTATCTCTGTACTGGACTTACAGTTGAGCTTATAGAACTTGTAACAATCTATCCCTTAAAATAACCAGCACTCCCCTTGAGTGGTGAAAGGGTTAATCACATGATTGGGCTCATCTGACTGAAGGTAAGATGATGAACCAAATATTCAAACCCTAGGCACCAGGTTTGAAGGCTACATCATTTCAACAGATGGAAATATTCTATTCTGTTCTCTTGAGTCACCATCTACAGCTACACAGGCTCCAGTCATATTAATTAATGTGGTTGCCTACAGTGGACCAAGCTGGGTTCCAATCAGCCAGTGCGAAAACAGGTGAAAGAAAAGAAGGTGTAGGGGTAAAAGGTGATGAGGAGTAGGAGGTATTTGGGAAGAAATGAGGCCAGCAAAGCAAGTGAATGGACAGCTGTGTAGTTGTTTGGCCGCCTGCCTGCCTTCATGCTTGCTGAAAGGTGAGAGGAGGGAGCACGCACACACACACACACACACACACACACACACACACACACACACACACACACACACACACACACAGAGTAGCAAATGTATGTGCATAGATGTGTGTGTGGCTGGCCCTGACTAAATGTCCCCTTCAGTCTCATCTGAAATCACTATCTCCTGCATCCTGATGGCTTTTGCAGAAAACTCACAATAAAAATGACTCCACCCTGACAGAGCGGCCCTTCAATGAGTGGTGGTAACCTTCATGATGTATCTTCCCTTTCTACACACATGTACACACACACCTGCACAATGCACATTTGCACTGAGGGCCTGTAGGACATATCAGACCAGCCCCAGTTGTTGCTTCCAGCTGTCTGTGTGCAGCAACACACACATGCACCTCTAAACTCCAGCATGTCTGTACTGCCATCACATTCACCCTGCAGGACTCCCTCTCTGTGACAAACATCATTCAAAGATCTTTTTCCCCTCTCCAAGAGCTCCCAGGCCTCCAGCTGATGAAATGATCCACTAATTATGATTTCTTTCTTTCAGTCCTAGAGCTTTCCAGCTATGGCAGTGAATGCGCTATACTGTAGGCTACAGTGTTATGGAGGTAATTAACATAACTGCGCAGGATAGGCCTACTCTATGAGGCTTTTTTGTTAAAAGCAGATATTTAAGTTGCAGCATCTGATGTCCGATAACAGAGATGCACCTGCATCTGTTGAAAAATGCATAACATGGATGAAGCTCAACGTTTCTACAAATGCACAACTGTCACTGATGATACCAAATTCTATTTCATACTGCAGGTTGTACTGCAAGGAGAAAGCAATGACAGCTACACAGCGATGAGGTCCGGATGGCTGCAGCAGGTCCGGACTCTCAGTTGTCCCATGCAGCTGAAGCCGTAGCTCGCTGTTGATCAGCAGCTCAACTGTTCTCCCCCACACTGTTTGCTTCCACACAGTTAGAGCTGCGTGGAGCCACACAGCTGCACAACGTCAACACAGACAGTAATATAGCAGATGTTACATGGCTCAGGTCAGACACCTCGTCCCACTCAGTCTAGCAGATAAAAAAAGAAGACGTAACGCCGGCAGTGAAAACCTCTTCCCCGCATTACCCTGCTCGTTTGTTCGCACGCCTCTAACTTTGTACCCGCATCCCAGCAGTGACTCACCCGGCCATGCTGCAGAATATCCCGGTGAATAAGTCCGTCTTACTCCGTAGTACCATCCACACCAGCAGAGCCGCTCTCACACTGCCTTAATGTTCACTGACTGTCCGCTTCACTCTGCGTTACTACCGCTGCTGCTGGAGTCGCGCGCTCACGACGGGAGTGGGTCGCGCGCAGAGGTTCGCGGGCACAGCGCAGCCTAGTGGAGAGTACACGGAAGTGATTTCTTGCCCCGCATTTTTTTTTAAAAAGTAGGCCGTTTTAATTAAATTAAATATGATTGTAATTCCAAACCAAATACACATTAGATGGGGGCCATGGCTGGTGGCACACATTTAAACATTTATACCAGAAAGAGCCTATATCATACTAACTAAATACACAATGTGATAGGTCAATACAATCATTAGAAAGTTGTTTTTTGTTGTTGTTGGTTTTTGTTTGGTTGTTTGTTTTGTTTTTTGGGTTTTGTTTCTTTCCCTTTTGCCTTTTGCAGTATAGGCTGAATTCAAATGTCCACCTTCATGGACTTCTGATGTAGAAATATTGACGTTTTCACTGTCATGTCAAGCCTGTGAGCTGAACTGCATGAGGATCAAATGGCTACCAGCATGGCCTCTGGTGACTGACTGAGGATCTCCTCACTTCCTGTTTGATTTTGTCCTTATCTATAAAGTAGTCATTTATTGGATAGGTGGTAGTGTGTGGGTTGTTCTTTGTTTTTGTGTGGTGGGGGTCCTGACGTCTACAGCCCCGGATTATCTGTGAGACGAGAAAGCACAGACAACTCCAGGGAAGAAGTTTAGGTTATTGCGCAGTGTTCTGGTAGGTACATAAGGTACTATGAGCTCTTTAAGATATGATGGAGCCTGATCATTAAAAGCTTTAAAAGTGAGGAGAAGGATTTTAAATTATTTTCTTGATTTTACAGGAAGCCAATGCAGTGAAGCTAAAATAGGAGTAATATGATCTCTTTCTAGTTTTTGTCAGAAGTCGTGCAGCTGCATTCTGGACCAGTTGGAGAGTCTTTAGAGACTTGTTAGGACAGCTTGATAATAATGAATTACAATAATCCAGCCTAGAAGTAACAAATGCATGGATTAGTTTTTCAGCATCATTTTGAGACAGAATATGTCTGATTTTTGAAATGTTACGCAGATGAAAATAGGCAGACCTTGAAATTTGTTTTATGTGGGAATTAAAGGACAGATCCTGGTCAAATATAACTCCTAGGTTCCTTACAGTAGTACTGGAGGCCAAAGTAATGCCATCCAGAGTAGTTATATCATTAGGTAATGTGTTTCTGAGGTGTTTAGGGCCAAGCACAGTGTCCTGTTTCAGTCAATAACCATTAGGATGTAATAGAGAAAGGGTTCCTTTAAACACCACACAGCTTCACAGTTATGTTCCAGTTCACGTGCAGTGTACACGTAGGAACACAGCAGGAACTCACCTAAGGACACATATACAGCTCGCCCTGTCAGAAGAAAAAAACACCCACATTAGCTTTTATGCAAACATAACAAGCAGAGACATGAAGGGATTATTACTGTCAGAGTAGTTTGGCAGCTGCCTTCATCCACCTATTTGGCACTCCTCTGCTGTATTTTTCAGAGTTCACTGACAGTGAATGAAGCTTTGGGAGATAGAACCACCACTCTGCTAGTTGGCAGTGATTACTGTAACATCTCTCAGGAAAATTCACAGACTGAAAGAAATGTGAAGAAAAGTACATTTAATATTTCTTCTAGTACTCTTCCTCCTGTACTCTGTAATATTGAATTGTTACTAAATATCCACATAGTTTCAGTGTCACACAAATGACAGAGTACTGAATTGTTCAAATGATGCCAGGGATTTATATTTTTTCATTTCAGTGTCTTTTCAGTTGCAGTCAGGTGATGAACTGTCTCCAGACCTCCACTAGAAGATAACCAACTTTATTCTTATAAATAAGTCATTGACTACTCTATTTTAATATCAGGCAGAACAGAGCCCGTCAGAATACGTGAGATATACAGTATGCACCCAAAATCCAGGAAGTGAAAATATATTCTGTTGTTAAATATATATGTGTTGTCAGTAGGATGTGTTGTTTTAAATACTGCTCTTGTACTTGCTGCACCACCTTTCAGCATACTCTGAGGCACTCTGACATGAATTTCCTGTCAAATGCACAGGTTTTTTTTTTTTTTTAGCTTTCCCACAAGGTCACTTCATCAAGGAGGAATTCTCAATTTTGTTCTCATATTTTTAAAATATTGGTTTTACGGTTTAGTCAGATCAAAAGACACAAATATACTTACTGTATACACGGAAACACATACAAACACCTAAAGTATAACAAAGCAATGATATCAAGAATACGATAAATAGAATAAAATACATTTTAAAAGAAAGGGAGAACAGCTTGATTTCTTTAAATGAGGTGAGTCTTCTTGGCAAAAATCCTGCCAACTGTCCCGTTCTGTTTGTATGAGTGAGGGAAAGGCTGGTCTCCATAGCAAAACATGTCAGCCTCCATGATGTTGTTTCTGTATTACCCTAAGTCACAGTCTATTTTGGGGGGGTGTCATGATGGGAAAAACACTTTTCTATTAAAGACTGGTTTATTTGAATGCACCAGTAGTTATTCATTTATAATCACATATGTTTATACTCCCAAACTTTCTCAATTTACTTTTATTAGAAACACAATCAAACAGTGTGTCAGGTTAATGGTTAATGGTCCGGTAATGATTTGCTTACCTGAACTGGACCGGTATATTAACTCAGACTGTGTTCAGGTTAGGCTGAGTTTCAATTAAACCTTTTAAAAGAACACAGTAACTTTACATATTTAATAGAGTGTGTAGATGTATGCTTCATGAGAGCTGACACTGTGTGTAAATAGACTACTGCGTTTTGCACATCGTGCTTCAACATCAGTTTGGTCTGTAAATACTAAAACATCACAGCAACTAGTGTCTGAAATACTTCTGATCAACATACAAACATTTTTCCATACATCCATACGTCATACAGCATTAACGGGTCATCAATAGTCTATCTATTTTCATTAGCTGTTAAAGCCCCTGGAGCGTTTGACACCGTTGTTTAAAGGACGTTATAGATCATGAGTGTTTATAGTTATAGTTATTGTTATAATTATTGGTCTTATACACTGGTTTGTACAGTAGTCAATGTCAACTTTATTTATATAGCACATTTAAAACAGCCAATGGCCTACCAAAGTGCTTTACGTTAAAATAAGCAGAAACAATAAAAACAAACAATAAAAGCAATAAAAACAATAAAAAACAAAATAATATAGAGAAATAAAACAGATAAAAGACCCAATAAAAAAAAGGCTCGGCTGAAAAAAGCTAGACTTGACCACTGAGCTGACCTGTTTATCTCATTTAAAAGCACCATCAATAATAATGCCAAGATTCCTGGCGTTATTAGTCAGAGTAACAGTTCAAAAATATTTGACCAAAATGGATCTAATACTGAACAACCCCAAAATAAAGGACTGATAAATTCACTGTGATTTTTGAGGTGCATTTTTCCATCTATCTGCAAAGTCAAGGGCCCCAGTTGAGGATTTAATGTTTAGCAGTTCATGTAAAGGGAAAATGACACTATCACAGCATTCTGACCAGATTTGCTGTAGTGCTGTGTAAAGCAGCAGACCTGCAAATATCTTGTGAAATGTAGTATGACATGTAGCACAAGCTGATAGGCTGCAGCTGGGCTGTGGTATGCAGATGCTGGTGAGTTGTTTGACTTTCTACATAACAATAGTTTATTTAAGGATTTTCAATCTGGATTTAAAGTTCATCATAGCACACAAAAAGCACTGGTTAAAGTTGAGAATAACCCCCTGATTGCATTGGACAATGGACTTGCTCAATGTTAGTGCTGCATTTGACATCATAAACCATCACATTTTGTTATAAAGACTGGAACAGTTAATTTAAATCCCAGCATGCAGGCTTACTTGTGGTACCTAGTATCTCTAAAAGTAGAATGGGAGGCAGAGCCTTCAGTTATCAGGCTCCTCTCCTGTGGAACCATCTCCCAGATTCGGTCCGGAGGGCAGACACCCTCTCTACTTTTAAGAACAGGCTTAAAAGTTTCCTTTTTAATAAAGCTTATAGTTAGCAAGCTCCTAGTTTATGCTGCTATAGGCTTAGACTGCCGGGGGACTCCTACCTCCATGATGCACTGAGCTCCTCTCTCCTCCTCTCTCTCTCTTTTTCTATCCATCCATCTATATCCATTAACATTCATGTACTATTAATGCATTCAATAACCTAAACTTCTTCCCTGGAGTTGTCTGTGCTTTCTCGTCTCACAGGTAATCTGGGCCTGTAGACGTCCGGATGACAGATTCCAGTCCCGGACCTTCTAGCTTCAATGTTTATTTTCTATGTGCTTCTCTCTCTCTCCTTTTCTTCTAATTTTGGTCTCATCTGACCACATCACATTCTCACAAGCCTTGTCTGAATCATTCAGGTGTTCATTGGCAAACTTCAGACGGGCCTGTACATGTGCCTTCTTCAGCAGGGGGACCTTGCGGGCACTGCAGGATCTCAATCCATTATGGCGAAGTGTGTTACCAATGGTTTTCTTGGTGACTGTGGTCCCAGCTCCCTTAAGTTAATTAACAAGATCCTCCCGTGTAATTCTGGGCTGATCCATCACCTTTCACAGAATCATCTTTACCCCACGAGGTGAGATCTTCCATGGAGCTCCAGAGCGAGGGTAATTGACTGTTATCTTGAATTTCTTCCATTTTTGAATTATTGCCCCAACAGTGGTGTCTTTCTCATAAAGCTTCTTGCTGATGGTCTTGTAGCCCATTCCAGCCTGGTGCAAGTCTACAATCTTCTCCCTGACGTCCTTTGACAGCTCTTTGGTCTTGCCCATGGTGGTGGAGAGGTTTGAATGGAAGAGATTGATTCTGTGACAGGTTTATTTTATACACATAACGAGTTGAGATTAGAAGAACTTTCCTAAAGGGACAGGACTAATTTGAGTGCCTCATGGGGGTCAGAATTCTTGCTGGTTGGTAGGGGATCAAATACTTATTTCACTCAATCAAATACAAAATCATTTTTAACCTTTATTTAATGTTTTTTTTTCTGGATTGTTTGTTGATATTCTGTCTCTCTCTGTTAAAATAAACCTACCATAAAAATGATGGATTGTTCATATCTTTGTAAGGGTCAAATCATTATTTCCTCCACTGTATACTATGCTGCTACACTGCATACCCTTGACTTCCTCCATTATCTTGAGCCACATTAAACCGTTACATCCCATGGGAAAATCCTTCAGGCCTCCTGCATCACCAGCAAAAGACCATGGCCTTGAGAGCGACTCCAAAAGAAACTAGATGTGCCCTGCTTTTGGCTGCTGTTGAATGAATATCAGTATACTCTCTTAACCCTGAATCAGGATCAGTGGCTATTAGAGGGAACCTAAAAAATGTACCTCTAGCATTCATACAAACCTTTACAGAAAAGATCTCAGCCAGCATGTCCATGCGGGCCCCACATGGGTTAAATGCGGGCTACGTGGGTACTGAGTGGTCATGGACTTGAACTGGGCAAATTTTGCAGGTCCCACATGGTTTCAGTAACATGGGCCCCCTCAGTAGAAGAAGAATTGTGTTATCTTCTACAACATGGAGGAACAACTGACCTGCAGAGTACCTGACAAACTCTGTGCAGGTGTACTGAGGAAAACAGCCATTCATACCAAATACTCATTTTATTTAGCTTTCTGCTGTTGTATCACGTTAACTGATAAGTACAAATTATTCATTGCATTATTTTTGAAAGTATCATCACTTTACTTTAGTGTCTAGAACTTTTGCACAGTTCTGTATGTAACTGTTATATTAGAAGATTAATATAATGTATGTCCTTTAAGGAATTTCAGAGTTCTGTTTAAATGTCTTTCTGTGTGTATGTTTGACATTTTAATAATAATTCTCTTCTAAATAAAATATTTCTTAAATCTCTAAATTGGTTAAATAATTTGTATTATATTTTGCTAAGTGAACTATGTGAAAAGTTATAGCCAGAATGAGAGAGAAGCAGCTTACATGTAGAGGAATAAAAGGCAAAAGACAGAGAGAGCAGAACATGCTTACTCAAAAAGTTCCATCTCAAATAACAGAATACCCAGACAGGAGTTCTACTACCAGGTCTGAATGAAGCTCCTTTGCTAGCTGTGGAGTTTGATTGTGTACATTATTATAGGGTGCGGACCCTCCTCAGTCTGCTGGCCGCTAACACTGCAGTAGTACTGCAGGACTGAGCAGCACCGTAGAGAGCAGCTGTTACATTTAATCATTTTCACTAGCTTCTGGCTCCTTTGACGAGGTTGTTTTGGTGAAATGACGCTGCCAGTGCTAGCATACCAAGGCACACTACACAGTTTAGTGATACTTCTGTCTAGGGTGACATGAGCAACATGAACTCTAGCAAGTGATTCAAGCCCAGAGATGGTCACTATGGTAACTGGGGATGCTATTGAAACAGATCAATAGAAGAAAATGAGAAAAAAAGCAACATGTCACATCTGGTAACATCTTGGTGGGGCTATGCTGGGGCTATTGTTAATATTAGGGGGGCTATGGCCCAATCTAGCCCCACTCTAGTGCTATCTATGAATATACCTGCTTGTACATTTATCAGAATTTTGAGTTTTAGTTCAATTATTCAGTTAAAGCTAGCAACAAATGCAAATTTGTTGTCATTGTGATATTTGTATATTGTTATTTTTGATGTTGTTTCATACTTTCTCTCTTAAAAGTCTTTCTAGGTAATATGAATAGGTAAGGAGATACGGGACAACCTTGTTTCAGACCCCTTTGCAAGTATATTTATGAGAATTCACTATCCTTGATTATTTTTATTATTGAATTACTATATTAATTATGGATAGAGCAATGTTGAAATATTACAGACATTTTTACATTAAATCTAATGATTCATTAAAGGCTATTTCAAGATCTCCAACAATATGAATGATACAATCTCAAAATCTAATGAGCATGAACCATTGTAAATTGGGCCAAATCTCAACTCTGCATGCAAGATATTATTGAATGTACAGTATATTGTTCAAATGGATACAGTGCTGTCCCACACTTTAGTACTGTGAGTTATGATTAACAACAATACAGCTTCAATTCCTGCCAACACTGCTTTAGACCATTCCCTCGTTACTTGAAGTGTTACTGCTTGTCACTCAAAAAACTGTGCACACATCCATGCAGAAGTTGACTGTATGAGCAAAAACTGAAGAGTATAGAATACAACTAGCAACTAGCCATGTTATGATGATAGATGGATAGACAACAAAACAACAGAAAAATATGAGTCTGCAGGAGTGAGTTGAGAAGTCTACATGGATGGATGGATTGTATCTGAGGAACATTACGAATTCCAGCTGATCACACCTGCTTAAACAGGAAAACAACTACTTTACCAGCCATCCTAACGGTTATAATATCACATTCAGTTCTTTCTGTGTTTGGGTTTACAAAAAAAAATTAATAATTAGAATTCAAGATTGAATCAGGTGGAACAGGCTGATTTTAATTACACTTAGTTGACCTCTGTTAAACCCTGTGGGATCTATGCATATCATAGTGATTCTTCATGGGGATCTGGCCAGTTTGCAGTCTGGCAGACTGACAGACTGATGGACTAACAGACATTTCCATCCTCAGGCCTCACCACTGCTTCAGACAGAGCTTTATAAACTGAGCTCATATTATGGTGGTATCGAGCAGTTCATTTAATTCAGTTCATAGACTGAGCCCCTTATTTTTCTTTTCGTGTGCTTTAACAACAAAATCCACAGCACATACTCAGCATTATTTTTTTATATGACCATTATCCCTGCCAACCTTTTCCAATAAGAATTTATATACAGCTCAGTCAGCGATCTTGATCTTTAAATAGAGCTGCTGGATAACAGGGGAAAATGGAGTGACCTTTGAATCATACTTTTGTCTCCACTATCATTATTTTCAGTAAATGGTGCAGAAAGCCTTCCATTTCCTTGTCATGTTACACATAGCTGGTTGTGTGCTCGCTAAAGCCACAGCAACTGAGAAAAATGCTCCCAAAATTACAAGCTTCCTTCTTCTCTCCCTTTTTCTCTCTCCCAATTTTGACTCGCTTTTTAGTCATGGCAAGAACACCGATGCCTCTCTCTCTCTCTCTCAGTTATATTCTGGATCCTTCCAAATCAGTCAATTTCTTCACTGATTTCTCTGTCACCAAACTGTCCCTCACTCCCTTATCTGAATATACCCAACATCTGACTTTTGTATAAATCAAACACATGTTGTCCTCCAACATCATGCAGTGTTGTGCATCACATGTCTGTATTTGTGTTTACTGACAGAGAGTACTGCTGGTGTTGTGCGGGTGTCACTTTTCCGTCTGTCTTCAATGTTTTCTATTCTCTTCTCTGCGTATGTTGTCATGTCAGATTTGTTGCTATTGCCCTGTCCTCACTGACCACCTCACCCTCCCAGGCCTCCTGATAACTGACTCACATTAATGCCACCTGGCAGAGGAGCTGCCCTGCTGGCTTTGTCCCATGACGTCACTGGTCTATGTCATTGACTGTAAAAGAGATGGATATTATGCCCCTTGGTGGCTAGGTGAAATATAGATGATGGGACATCAGCCAGACTAAAGTACACATCAAATACATTTTTCCAAAAAATGGTTTCTGTCATTTTTGGTAGTTCTTATCACACTGATGTTTGTCTAAGTGCTCATATTTTCTGATAAGTTTGTTTTCACTTAGTTATTTGACGGGGGGGGGGGGGGGTGTTAGTCAGGTCATCATCCCGCTGCCTGACTCTAATGCACAGTCTGGTTCCAAACAACATCACACAAACACGATGGCAGCTCCCGTAAACGAGATATTTCTGGAGATGTTCATTTTTATATACAGTGAATCATTTATTTTCCTTCCCTGGACACAATCCTTCATTCACTATCAATCATTTTTACTGGACCAATGTTATCTGAACATCACCTGTCCCAGCTGCACTCCTCATCATACAAAATCATTGGTACCATCACTTAACATTACTCCTGTGTGTGCTCTGTGCTACATCCTGCTACTAACCTGTTTGTGATCTCTATTCATCCCTCTCATATTATTGTTAACCTTACCCCCCCTTTGAGTTCTTGAAAGATCGAGAGTCTACAGTAATGCTGGTGGCTGTACTCAGGATGTATGTATAGCTTTGAGCTATATGTTGATGTTGGCATGCTACCATTCTCACAATGGGAATGTTTACGCGTGGGTTTTTAGTTGCTAATGCTTCCCATGTTCACCATCTTAGTTTAGCATGTTGCCATATGCAAAACACCCATCCCACCAACAACCTGTATAGCTGATGAAAGTTTCAGTATCACATTATAACATGAAACATGGCCCTCTGGAGGTAGCGTAATTTCTAATTGATCTGAGGTTGGACGAGCCACCACAGTCCACAAGCACTAACACACATGCTAAGGAGAACACAGATCTCTCTTTGTAGTCGTCATTGTAGGACGAAATGGCTGCAGCATGTTTTAATCATGGACAGAGCACACAGCTGCACTGAAAAGCAGACCATATAATAATGCCATGGCATATGGAGAAAGTGTAGGAGTGCATCAGAGGGAGTCCACCTTTGCCCGCTATAATGTGAAACTATCAGTTTCACATTATATATGTAATAAGTTATCACACTATAACGTAACATGAAACTTAATCTTTTTTCCTTTTTCTTATGTGGTAGCAAAACACTTCTGTAGAATAGAATGGAGCCAATGTTAATAGGAGTTAGAACCTGTGCTTTTGCTTCTGACAAGTCAATATGTCTGTTGTGAAAAGGTTTGTTAAGAAAGGTGTTACATTATATTTTATTTTGATATTTCTCTCTTCTAAATTGGCTCAACCTCAATATTTGAAGTATTTATCCTCATTGCAAAAGCACAATATTCAACCTGCCTTGTTTGTCTCAGCATCATGGATAGAGGAGTTGCCATTCATTATTTCAGCCACAGGTTCACCATCTTTGTGACATTTATGGATGTCTTGCAATGAAAATGACTGTATGCTCATTACTTTTTCCTCCAATGTAACCTGACCATGAAATGAATATGATGTACTGTGTGTGTGTGTGTGTGTGTGTGTGTGTGTGTGTGTGTGTGTGTGTGTATGTGTGTGTGTGTGTGTGTGTTAAGTAAGCAATGTGCTTATCATCAGTAACTTCTGTGCTCATCGGAGCTTGGCATTGCCTGTGCATGTGAGCTATATTGGTGGAGAAATTGTATTCTAAAATGATACTGTTATCATACAGGTTTTTTATGGCTAAATTTGGCTTTCATAACAGTCAGTGCCTGCCCAGCCTCTGACTTCACCACGCATCATCAATATGATTCACAGCCTATCACTGAATGTGCTCAGTTAATTTATCCACAGAGAATAAACACAGAGCTGATTCATTTATTAGTAAAACAAAGAAAAGAAACATCATTAGATATTATGTAACAGCACTATGTAAAGCTGAAAAGGACAAATATATAAGTATAGTCTAAATTGTTTGTATTCACTTTTTTGAAATGGTAATTATTTGAAACTGTTAAATAAAAGTAAGAGATCTGTTTCAAACAAAAGAGGGACAAACATAAATATGGATGATAAGTACTAGTAGTAGTGAAATATAATATTGATAAAAATAAATCAAATAATCAATATAATGAAGATGAAATGAGTATGTAATTATAATGATTGGAAGATGTCACCAACCGCCCTCATTGTGCAGCCTGTTGAAATAGTTGAATAATGTCTTCTGTTGCTCTGATTATTTTTGAGGACTTTTTAAAATTTGTTTTAGAATAAGCCTGAGTAACAAACTACTGAGTTTAAAAGACAGAGGGTTTTACCACACAGGGAGCATCTGACGAAGTATCCTATCAAGTTGCACTTTGGAAAATGTAGAACCAGGGTTTTTTGGGCTTCATTCATATCAGGGTCTAAAAGCCAGGACATCTCCGCCTCTGCTACATTGATGTTGATCATTAGAAATTCTTCCAGCTCCAACTGCAATAAAAACAAATGTTTTTGCTCTTTGCTCATGACAATTGTGACAATCATTTTTATGCATGTGAGTTTAGCAGGCAAGCTTCACCCACATTCCAGGCATGTATTATGCTTTTGTCCTCTATTTCATGGTATGAATTTGAATAAGTCATGAAATGGTCTATATTTAAAAAAAATAATTTAAAAAAAGCTCCTAGCAGGCATTTATCTCACACAGCAGCAGCTCATAATAGACAGCATGGAGTAGAAATCAGACTTACTTCTCTCAAGTGCACAGCTATGGAGGATGAGGATGAATAAGTAACAACACAGTAATGAAATAATATAGACACTTATATCTTTAATTACATGGTAATGAGGTATGCAGGTATCCCGTTCTTACTCTGTAAGGAACAACAGGAGCTGGGCTGGATTATGAAATGTTATGCTGTTTTATGCCGTGACCACTAGGGGGCCCCAAGAACAATTAACTTAAAAAAGAAAAAAGTAATTTCCCCCCCCCCCATGTGTGAGTGATGATGATTCATATATTATCAAATGTAACGTGTGCAGTGCGTGCTGAGCATCCAGGAGCTAGGAGCAGGTGAATAATGTCGCAAAAAAGGATCTACCCTTCCTGTCAGACTACTTTATATTTTATTTATAAACCATTTGTGTTACCTTGTTTCAGGTGCCTCTGTTGATTTACATCATTATTTAAGTATTTGTCTGATATTCTTTGAATTAATTTTATTTACTGTCTGTTTTTGTACATTTACTGTTGCAGTTTATTTAAAACAAAACATAATAAAGCAGATTGTGTTTACAGTAAATGATTGGTTTATTTTGTTACTTTTAGTTGGCCTAGATGACATTCAGTATCCCACTTAGTACTATATCACTTTGAATATTAAGTGTAAATCAACCCCAGGCTGCTCTTGTAGCTGAATTTTCTACCATTTCAGATTATAAACCATAGATGGGTAAAACATGCCGGGCTGCTCTTTGAGGTTTTATGTATTGATTCTCTGTGTGGCCAGTAGGGGGAGTTGCTGACTTTGCCAAATATTAATTGAAAGATTTTTCTGTAAATGTGCAAATCTGGTGTCTGCTTCCATGGCATTAATCACTGTGGATTACAATCTAACTACAACAAAAAGTTATCACATTTAGTTTTAAAAGTGTATTCGTAAGGATGGAGTAGAATAAGTTTAAGGTAGGTGTGTGAATGATCAATAATCATTATTATTGGCAGTAATAGAGGGCCCCAAAAAACAATTTTGCTTAGGGCCCCATGGAGGCTTGGGCCGGCCCTGATCCAGCTCACCCCATGTTGTTACTGTGTATGTACTGTACAGAGTAAGAATGGGAGAACAGTAGATACTTGTGGTTTTCTGTGTAAAGAGTATCTGAGTATCATGGTGTCTGTGTTTGGCTTTGCCACTTCCTGGCTATCCCAGTTTACCTACCTGTGTGTCTGTGTTTGCTCTCCGTTTGTCAACGTTGGACTTGCCGCTCAGGTGTGTGATCGCCAGACTCTCCTGTTAATCCAAGCATGGATGGTGCTTCCCCTCCATTCATTAGCTTCCCCAAGTCCTCATTGCCCCTGTTTGTACCAGTGGTCAGCATTCACCATAGTGGTTTGCAGCATCAGAGTTCTCACAAATATGGGAGAAGGGGAAGGGGAAGGGGAAGGGGCTGGTTCAGATGAAGCTAACACAGTTATGTTCACTTCTGGTGCGCTTGTTGACTTCTTTGGCATCTGTATCCTATCACACTGTGGAACGACTTCCCCTATCCATGGCTGGGAATATCAGAATCTGCTTTCTCTGACCCATCTGCCACGACTCTCTCGGTGAGATGATTGCCTGCCCCCCCCCTGGAGTGAGCCTACACCTCTCAAAATGGCACTGCTGAATGCTCACTCCATAGCAAACAAGTCATTTGTGCTAAATGATCTCATCTTTAATAAATGAGACTTTCTGTTCCTGACTGGATCCTGGGAGGAGAATATGGAACTTGGCCCTCTCACAGAGCTCTGCTTGAAGGATTTACGGTGGCCGACCGGGGCCAACCGCTTCATTAGGGGGAGAACAGCTGCAAGTACAGAAACGATGCAAACTCCAAAACACAAACAAAAGTCAAAACAAATACAACTACAAAATCGCGCTGCAAGAAACAAAAACAAATATAAAACGTCAAACGAGCTGCAAATAAGGAAATGATGCAAATCAAGAAAACATCTGCATTAAGAGAAACGCTGCATAACCAACAAAACAAAAACACATAAAGGGCACATAAGTTTCCATGTAACTTAGGCATTTAAATCAACATATCGTGGCAGAGACAAGAAAGGAAAGTCAAACATTTTAATAACAAATAGAGAGCAATGTCCAGACAAGTTTTTCTTGCAGTTTTGTTCGTTTCAATTTTTTTGAGACATGAACAGAAAATCTTAAAATCATTCATAAACCCAGGGAAGGAGGGCTTACAGTTTCTCCATGTTGTGCAGTGAATATGACATTTACCCAGTAATCAAATTATATTAATTATGTCTGAAACAGAAAAGGCCAAATCATCCATGTAGAAAATAATATGACATAGTTCAAAAGATGGCACATCTTTAATTTTTAGTGACACCCAATTTTCAATGTCTGACCAAAAACATTGTGATATAGGACATTGAACAGATAAATGTTCCAGTGTTTCATTCTCTTCATTGCAGGAGGAACATTGATCCTCCTCAAATTTAAATCTTTTTTTTTAGAAAGTCTGCTACAGGATAAATTTTGTTTATAACTTTAGGCAAAATAGGCCATTTAAAAAATTTAGAATACGCTTTGTTCAATGTAGCTCAATTAACCAAATTGCAGCGTTTCTCTTAATGCAGGTGTTTTCTAGCTTTGCATCATTTCCTTATTTGCAGCTCGTTTGACGTTTATGCATTTGTTTTTGTTTCTTGCAGCGTGTTTTTTATTTGCAGCGCGATTTTGTAGTTGTATTTGTTTTGACTTTTGTTTGTGTTTTGGAGTTTGCATCGTTTTTGTACTTGCAGCTGTTCTCCCCCAAATGAAGCGGTTGGCCCCGGTCGGCCACCGTAACCCTGGATTTCCACAGGGTCCGTCAGCGGCACGTTCTACAATTTACAAATATGTTTGTGTACATTTTTCTTATTTCTACTGATATTATGATTGTTCTGTTTTATACTGATAATAATACATAGATTAAGTAATTTTACTCTGCATTGATGAATTGAAAAATGTTATTACAATCACCCATGTGTTATTTTCCATATTTACTTGAAATTTTCAGCAAACAATGAGAAAAAAAACAAGTTGAAACCTACAAATAAATAAGAAAAACTTATTAGGGAAATTAGGGAAATACAGTAAAATAGTCTGGGTGACAGATCTCCACACACAGCAGCTTGGTATCACTCTTCTGTCTCTGAGTGCTTCATGTTGGAGGGAATCTGCATCTCTGGCAGAAACACCAGGCTGGCTGACCCTGGACAGGGTGAGGTGATGCTGTAGGGTCACCAGGTGATGAAGACAGTAGGTTGAACATCATGTTTGGGTCCCTCATCAGACAGCGTGTAGCAGCTGATGAGACTGCTCAAGGTCCAGGTCCTAAATTATCTCCTGAAATTAGAGAATTGTTAACATTTCATTAATGTTCATAAGTCAGATTTTATTATGATCAGATGCAGTTTTCACATTATATTTAGAGCCAGTGTCAATCCAGATGTAATGCTGTTACACTGATGTAATCTGGATTTATTTCACAGGATAGGGGTATTTATGGAGGGAATTTATGAAATAATACAAGCAAGCAAAGCAACATACTTACTCAGCTGTAAGTCTGTGAGCCTGCAGCGTCTGCTCACCTGTAGCTCTCCTGGTTTCAGGCTCATTAAACTGGTTGAACTCTGACCTCTGCCTCTTCCTCCCCCCCAGGAACAGAGCTACACCATGATAATAATGACACATAAATAACATCATATTACCTGTAAACTTGGTATAAATATGTTATTTACTACAGGAGACATATATCGCATTATTTCCCTCTAACTAACACTCCACTGTGTTACATTACTCCTCCCGTCTATCTGCTCTTTTCTCTTCCTACATCATAACAGGATGAAACTAACTGATATTAATAATATAAATAATGTCAGAGTAGGCTGCTGTATGAACTTTCTTCCTAGATCTTTTAATATTGTCAATAAACCGCATCACTAACGTGACATGTATCACTGATGTTAGAATAGAGCAGTGGTCTCCAACCTTTTTAAGCCCAAGATCCCTGAACTCCACCTTGGTGACAGGCAAGATCTACCTATTGAAGCGTTGAAAGAAAAAGACAGGCCAGATTGTACTTCCAACTTGACTTCTTTTATTCAGGCGAATTTTATTTGAATTACAGGAAATGCTTTGGTCCAACATTTAAATTAACCAAGAGAACACTGTAACTAGCATATCAAACTGGCCATAGCTGTCTTGCTTTGATAATTCTACAACACATCAACTTAAATTCTAAGTTTCATTAATCAATTTCATTTCAACACAAAAAGTAAAGGCATGTGACCTATTTTCCACTTATATGAGGACAGTATTTTGTTTATGGTAGACAAGCAGATAATATCAAGTGTTATGCTTATCCACTGAAGCTTCATTCAAGTCACATTAATATCAGCATTTTAGAAAATAGAACTGTAATGCTAACAAAATTCTCAGTCAATGCAATTAGGCCAAGTACAGCTTTATATCCAACACAAAAAATAAAGGTGTAGCCTATTTCCTTTTGTATGAGGTAATTATTTTGTTCATAGAAGGCACACATACACAAACAAAACACACTAGCAGTGAGCAGATCACTCATGCTTCATGCAAGTTACATAACATCAGCATTTTAGAACATAGAACTGTAATTGTGTATTAACAAAATTCTCAGTCGGTGTAAATAAGCTCAGTGCAGTTATGTCCCATCTTATGCATCATCACTTTTCACATTGCCATCAGATGTCAAAACTGTCATGTTTCTCTCCCAGGTTTGTAGTTTGGCTCATAGCTGACAGCTAGTCTGAGACAGTCTGTGAGGTGTTTGTCAGTAAGGCAGCTCCTGTACTTTGATTTGATTATTTTCATCTGTGAAAACGCCATTTCACAGAGGTAAGTGGATCCAAAGTAGGCACTCACTCTTAGTTCACATGAGGTGAGGAGGGGAAACTTCTCCCTGCTGACAAGTCCCCAAAAGTTACTGTCCTGTGATCTTGCTTTCAGCTCAATGTCATTTTGCAAATCAACCATCTCCATGTCAACCCCACTAGGCAGAGAAAGTACCTGCTGAAATTTGGCTGCTACCTGTTTTACATCAATGGTCAGGAATGGGTTTGAGAGGAGTAGGTCTCCGTACGTGGCATCAAGCTCATCCAATAACTCCTTGAATAAGCGGTGCTGAAGCACTTTTGCGCGAATCGAGTTGATCAGTTTGACCACCAGAGTTATAACATGAGAAAAGTTCACGACCTTCCCCGCCAAGACCTGCTGGTGAATGACACAGTGGTGATTCACGAAGTGAAATCATGTTCATTCCGGCACAGCGCAATAAATCCAGCGCACACACCACGCATCGCTGGGGCTCCATCAGTAGTAATTGCCACCAGTTTGTGAATGGGGATGCCATTATCGCAGACATATTTTTTAAACTCGTAAATATCCTCACCTCTCGTTCTCTCCTTTAATTGCAAAAGAGTGAGTAGAAACTCTTTTGTTGTAGAGTCCGGGAACGCCATCCTGACAAATTACATCCATTACATCCAGGGATTCATCAAACTGTAGCGAAAAATATTCACAGTGTGACAAGTCTTTTAGCACTTGTCGATCCACGTCCCCTGACATTTCCTCAACCTTCCTCACCACTGTATTGGGGCCAAACTGGACACTGCGGAGCGCAGTTTTGATGTCGTCTTTTTTTTTGAAGCCGTTGAAAACCGTCTCTGCAGGGATGGCCATTGCCTCCTTGAATAAATCACCATCTGTAAAAGGCTTCTTGTGTTTAGCCAAAAGGTGACTTATACGAAATGAAGCTTCAGTCGCAGCCTTATTTTGAGCAGCAGGTTTTGGAAAAGCGACTGCTGGGCCTTCAACCCCGATTTCAGCTCAGCAACTTTCCTAGCGCGGATTGCGCTCTTGGCGGGGAAGCTGTCTTTGAATTTGTCGTGATTGGTTTTGTGGTGCCGCTCCAGATTTCCTCTTTTAGACAGCGCTAGAGTTTGGTGGCACAGCATACACACACACACTTGTCTTTCACCATGGTGAAAAGAAATTCCTTTTCCCATTCTGGATGGAAATTATAAGTTTTCGACTTCTTTCTTGGAGCCTCCGCTATGCCAGCTAACAACACTGCAGTTTATCAGCTATCACCTGCTAGTGCCGTATATTGTCATTTTGCGACAGTTAATGTGACAGTATCCTTCTTTGATCTTATTGGTCAATTTAATGCACCCTGTTACGCTGAAAAAATACAACGACTGGATCGAGAGAGATAGAGATAAAGAGAGGCACTTGCAAAACTGAACATTAATCAGCCATAATATATTTGTGTAATTTTTTTCGGGATTTACAGGGAATGTTTCAAAGATCTACCAGTCGATCGCGATCGACGGGTTGGCGACCACTGGAATAGAGGATAGTACTGTGAAGCTAGTAGTGTTAGCAATGATGCTAACGTAATTTATACATTAAGGCTGAGCTACTCCTCTGCTTTGACTTTGGCTTTGATCATATTTGGTGTCAACACCTTGTTAAATACTGCCAGGCTTATTATCACACTAACTACTAAAACACTAGCCACCTGTACTATCAGAGAAATAAATGCTGCTATCAAACTGAAGCTAACTTACCGTCCTGCAGCAGACGCTTCAGACTCCGCCACGTTGGTCAGCTTGCACAATCACAGGGAGCGCCATGATCTGTGATGAGTCCATATTTCAAATGTGCACAGCGCCCCCTACCGTATTAGATGGGTAGCACGGTCAGCACGGAGCTGAAGAAGAGCGGCTACTGACGTCACTCTCCTGCGCCGCTCAGATTGCCGAATCGTTTTTGAATTATGGGCACTATTTTGTGGGGCAGACCACGAAAACGAAATAGCAATGTCCTCTCTGTTTTCTTTTTGATTATGGCATAAAATATGCAGTCTTGAAGAAGAAAATGAAAATCCAAATAGGATGATTGATTATTAATTGTATTTATGAGTCAAATCGTGCAGCCACATTCTTAAAATAAAAAATAATTTCTGCAAATGCATTTTAATTTAAATATTGGTCACGATTCGCTTCCATAGCGTTGAACCAGGTTGTGACACACTACAAGATCTCACTTACTTGGGTATAAATGTGCATACTACAGTTTGTGTGTCACAAACTGTAGTATGTATAAAAACTTCCTCTTGCCCCCTTGACATTTTACCAACATCTCTATTTAAAAGTTCTATTGGTCCTGCTGTGCTCTCCATACTCAACAGCTCTATTATCTGGGCTTTTCCCTGCGCAGTTAGCCAAAAGTTTAGGAAAAGGTGATTTATTAGCAGCTCTCACCTGCAATAGATGAGCATAATATCTTTGATAAGTTTCTTCTTAAGTCTTCTGCCACTGGCACTTAAGAGAAACAGCTCTTCTCAGAGTCTCAAATGATATCTTGATGAATAGTGACATAGGAGAAGCTTCAGTGTTTGTGATGTTGCATCTCAGTGCAACTTTTAATACTATGGGCCATTGTATCTTGGCTGATTAGACTCAAGCAGTAGGTGGGTATCTCTGGGTCAGTCTTGCACTGGTTCTCCGCTTACCTATCTGAAAGGACTTTTACAGTTTCTGTTGGCAGCTTCCTTATCTGAAACTCTGTATTGTTATGTGCCCCAAGGTTCAGTCCTTGGCCCGTCTCTGTTTGATTGTATATGCTTCCACTTACACAGATAACAAGGCACTCCTAGACAATAAGGTATTTCCTATCATTGCTATACAGATGATATTCAATATATCTCATTTAAACTTCAAAGCATCAACTAAAAAACGTGTCAGTTTTAAATAAGTGTTGTCCCTAAGATAAGGGATGGTCTTTGGGTCTCTTACCTCATTGGTTAAATCATCCATAAGAAATCTAGGTGTCACTATGCTTCCACTAAACTCTTGACAAAGTCCTCCAAAAGGTCTCATATAACTCTGATTCTGATTGCTCTTCACTGTATCCCCATCAAATTAAGAATGAAATTAAGAGGGGTGTATTTTTATTTAAAATATTTTTAAATTTTTAAATTTTAAACTTAAACCATAAACTTAATTTGACGTCTAATATCTTTTAACATATCAACAGTCGAGTCTCTTTATGTGTCTGAATGCACTGATTAGCGCCGCGGGGGCAGATTGACTACGCACAGTGGTCTGTGAGTTTCTGGGGCTACTCCACTATTAACTGGAGAAGCTGAATAGAAGCTAACATATTTAATTGGACAAAATTTAACAATCCTCAATATTTCATCAGTTACAGGTCGAGTTTCGGATAGGATTGGGCATGGGTCCGGATCCAGACCATCTATTAGTGACCTCTGACCTATAGAACTCTGCATTGTCAGGCACCTGTCTACAATAGAGATTGTCTATAGTCCTATGTTATCAGGAGTTCCAGAGCAAGTCTTTAAAATAATGGAGACTGCATGCACTTTTGAGATTTTGGCTCCTAAACTTTGGATTTAAAATCTGTGGACACCTTTAAAAAGCAGTTCAAGAACCATTTGTTCAGACTTGCCTTTGTGTTATTTTTCAAAATTCAATTTATTCTCTTGTTATTATGTTTTATGCCTGTATGTATGTATGTATGTATGTATGTATGTATGTATGTATGTATGTATGTATGTATGTATGTATGTGTGTATGTATGTATGTTTTTTTCTTAATTTCCTCTATAAATGGATATGGATGTATAAATAAAATTACTAACTTAATCACTACTTAAAAACACATAATACCTTATTGTCTAATTAAATACATGTATTATTACATTTCTGTATGGTTAATTTTTCCTCCTCCGATGACAATGCAAGCCTTCCATAGCTTTGCACTTAAAGGAGGTAAGTTTGCTTTCTACTTCAGCCTGCTGCTGCGAGCTGCTACAGTGTTGGACCAATATGGCTGCTAATTTTCAAAATACTCATTTTCAAAAGTAAATATCAATCATGGCCCTCTCCTCCCCCGGTCTTTTTTCTGTCTGTAAATTCATCACATCATTCAGATTCCCCTCAGAGTTTCTGCTCTTGCTTCCTCTAGTTGGAGTGATAAGTAGCACAAGCATCTCTACACAACACCATGTCGTGACAAAGCCCAACACCTTTAGGGGGAAACAGGCCCTGAGACTGCTGTGACGAATCATGACACTCCCTCTACACTTATGCTCTCTCTCACACAACATCCCACACATCACTGCAGGAGCAGCATGACCAACTCATGTGTGGGTCAGAGAGGGCTGGGCCCCCTGAGGTTAAAAGCCCACTGGTTCACTGATGCCTGTCAAAACGCAATCCTTGGCCAGGTGTTGCTGGTTCTGGTTCACCAGATCAGTACATTAACAATTATTAATATCTTACTTGGCATATAGCACCATGTGCTTGTTGTAGTGCCATGCATCACTCTTTTGGGAGCGCTTATAGTTTTTAATGCATTACTGTAGCAGGCTCTAATGTTGTTACTGCAGCCTGGTTTATTCATCTTTGTTTCTCCATAATTGCAATAGCATAATATGAATGTAATCAGTTAAACTGTTTAATTTGCTTGTCATCAGGAATTCTGGTCAAAGATTGTTAAAGAGTACAAGACTTTCAGCCTGTCCCCGCCTCCTATTCAACTGAAAATTGTGCTGGGGGTGTCTCTATGTTGTTGGCCTCATAGACCACCATATAAAAGAGAATGGAACTTATTCTTTTGTCCCTTCTACATAATACATCTGCTAAATACTTCAGCAAAATAGCTTTAAGAAAATACAATGTCCACCAGTGACCTGATGATTTTCTTTTTTTTAAATAGTTTGCTATACTGT
The DNA here is from genome assembly GCF_963691925.1 of Scomber scombrus. Classification (NCBI taxonomy): domain Eukaryota; kingdom Metazoa; phylum Chordata; class Actinopteri; order Scombriformes; family Scombridae; genus Scomber; species Scomber scombrus. The sequence goes on from NC_084974.1 coordinate 542,158, forward strand.
ATACTCCAATATGCCCCCCCCCCCCCCCTCCATCACAATAAGGATAACAAATCAAAATCAAATCAAAACAAATCTTGACAAGGTTTTATAACTTAAATCAAACTTGCCAATATTCATGGCAACCAGACACTTGTCTATTAAATTACAAAAAGTGTTTTAAGTCAATTTCAACTCAAATAGAAAGTGGAGGGGTCAGATCACTTAATGCAGAGAATAAACAGACTAGGGGTGAACGGGATATTCTGGTCGATAATTTTCTCTACGATTGCATGTAGGGAAGACCAAAATGCCTGAATTTTTGGGCAACTCCAGAGCATGTGTACTATAGCAGTGGTTCCCAACCTTTTTTCCTTGAAGCCCTCCTTGCCTGTGTCCAAGACAACCAGGCCCCCCCAACCCCAACCCCTACCCGCATACACGCACTAAAAGAATAAAGTGATTCATTACAAACTTTTATTTGCAAAAATAAACAGCAGTTGTAGGTTTTTGTTCTTATTCTCCTTGTTTTACAATGTATATAGATACATTTCTTCCTTTTTATGTCATCAGGTGTATCACACACACACACACACACACACACACACACACACACACACACACACACACACACACACACACACACACACACCGTCTTACATAAGGAATAAAGATAGACTTTCAGAGATGTATCAGCACCTAGGCCTATACATACAGCTCTGTCACAGATCTCCTTCAGACAATTAACTTGAACAGGGGAAGTCTGTTGATATTTACACGCGCATCGTGTCAACACAGGTTCGGACACAGCTATACACATTTATGTGTAATAATTACTATAACAACAAACATCAATAACAATAAACATCAATAACAATAAATTGTTTGTATTGTATTTCCACGCCTCTAATGAATATTTCTATTTAATCCCTTTAAAACTAAGTAGTGTATTTTCCTCTATTATCTTACATAAAGCTGTTAGTCCTTTATTTGTCCATTCCTTGAATCTCATATCTAATTTATTTGGAGCAAACTGTGTATCATATGCACACCACTTAAGGATCACAATGTCCTCTTCTAATTTGTACTCTGTTATTACTGTTTTCCATATTTTAAGAGTCAGCTTGATCCATGTGTTTTCAATTTCTTTTATAAGGTCTTGCAGGTTACTGTCGGCTATCAGTGCTTGTATGGGAATGGAGGTCAGGCCCTCTTCAATACTTTTCCATTGAGCATCATATGAAGGATTACACCAGCATATGATGGGCCTTAATTGTGCTGCCCAATAGAAGTCTGTAACTGTAGGGTTTTAAATCGGATCCGAGGCCTTTTACCTTGCCATATGTATCTGGACAAAATGTTGTCCCATTCATTAAATTGTTTTTGTCCTATTTCTATTGGTAGGGTTTGAAATAAGTATAATAATTTGGGTAGAGTATTCATTTTAATCGAGTCTATTCTTGAGCTAAGACTTAAATATGGGATTAGATTCCATCTTGCTATATCCTCTTTAATCTTCTTTTGTATCAGTGAATAATTACGTTGTAATAGTTCTGTGAGATCCTTCGGTATTATAACCCCCAAATATTTAAAATATTCTGTTTGCCACGCTACGTGGTACTTACTCTTAATTTCATCTGGTGGGTTGTAATTGTATTTAAGCAGTTGTGTTTTACTTATATTAATTTTGTATCCAGATAACCGACCAAAATATTCAAATGATTGCATTAATTTGGGTAGAGAGTTTGTTGGTTGACCCAAAAATATCATCCCCATAGAACGCCAATTCATGTTCTTTCCCACAGATGTTAATGCCTATTATTTCTTTGCTTTGTCTTACATATTGATTAACTGGTTCTAAATATAATGCAAATAATAGTGGTGAACACGCACAGCCTTGCCTTGTGCCTCTTTCCAAAGTTAAACTATTTGATAAGCAGCCATTTACTTTAACTCTAGCCGTGGGTTTATTATACAATGCTTGTATTGTTTTAATTATTGTTTCGTGTAGGCCAAATCTATGTAAGACTCGATAAAGAAAACTCCAGTTCACTGTGTCGAAGGCCTTTTCCGCATTGATACTAATTACCATTGCTGCTATTTTATTCTTTTGGATGTGGTTAATAATTTGTAATGTTTAGGTTGGGTGCGACACGTCGGTATGGCAACCGAAAGGGTCTCTCATCACTGAGTCTTAACCGGTGAACACAGCCTGTAGCTTTTCCACAGTCCAATTTGTGTCTGGAAAAGATGGACTGGTACTGAGCTATCAGCTGGACAAGTGTATCTTTGCAGGCAGAAGACACATCACAGGAATCCACATCAATGTCAGCCAATCCCAGGTCATGCAAAAGCAAAGTTGGACCGCCTGGGGGCCTACTGGGTCCCCCATCCCTGTCATGACAGTCTGGGAGGCTAGAATCCTCAGATGTGAGATGGGAGTCTTTCTCATTGTCAGACATTACATCACTTGATTTCTGCACCTGTTGCTGGACAACACACTGTGTATCATCATACGTCTCAGAGCAGTCAAAATCCTCCAACTCTATACAGGGAAAGACGTCTGCCAGCTTCGCATTTCGTTTCAGTGTCACAGGCTTATCAGAAGGGTTTATCACTTTGAGTGGGAGCCAACCATCACCACGGAGCAAAGCCACGGTCCTCCCGACCAGCACAGACTGTGGACGTGACCTGGCAGTAGTGGGCTCCATGATGACAGCGCTGCCAAATGAGATGCTGCCGAACGTTCTGAAGCCGGCCCCAAAGCAAATGTTCACTTAGGGGATCAAGAGTCAGCCTTCTTAATCCTCACTGTTCCCACTTTGTCAGGGATGTCACTGCCTGACCACACTTCCACATTAGCCATTAACAAACTCAATAGCTTGTGTTGTTCATCTTCACTGCGCTCAGATGGAGGCATGTGGCTCAAAACATCCCTTGATACTTTCAAACGTCGAATCTGGTTTTTCAGGAGGTTACTCCCTACAATGAGATCGTCACTTTGTGTAGCAACCACCAGTGTTGGGACAATCACTGAGTGGCCGAACAGCTTTAGCTTTAGGTCACATACTCCCAGAGGCTTGGTTCGTGACCCTCCACATCCAATCAAAACCACATTTGTAGGTTTTAGAGAATGGCTCCTTCCTGTGACAGCCGCTGCAAAACGTCAGAACTCAAGCTACACGCCATCAAACCACTGTCAAGCATAGCGTCCACCATTGCTGTGTTACCAATCAGCACTTTAGTATGGAAGAGTCCATCATAAGGGGCAACTCTCTGTGTGTTCTGTAATATGACTTTACTCTTCAGTTTCAGCTCCTCACATACACTCTCATAAACAGACTCTAAGTCATCATCTGTTGTACTTAGGGGATTGACTACTGGCCCAACACTTGCCCCCCCAAAATGTTGGCCTGTTAGTTTCCCTGTTGCTGAGTGGTGGGCTTGATGGCAGCACCACCCGCTGGCTGAGGCACAGATTTTGGACAATCAGCATGTATGTGGCCAGAAGCATAACAGAGGAAGCAGAGGTGGTTGGCTCTGCAATGAAAACGAGTAGTGTGCCCCCTGTCTCCACACACTTCATATGGCAGCGAGGACCGCACTCTGTTTTTTGTGCCCCCCTGTGACGCACGCTCTGGTCTGCCATAGTACTGAGCCTGCCGTGGTCCCTGCTCCAGAATACGTTCCAACATGCTAAGGATACGACCTAAAGGCTCAGCAGGCTCCTGTGATGACTGACATAGTGCCGGACCTGTTTTAGAATCACTGGTGGGCTTACTAGTAGGTAATGGAGGATGGAGACCAGAACTGACATCTTGGCGCAACATGGTTACGGCTGTGGTGTTCTTAGACTGAGATGAGTTCCTCTTATCTCGCCTTTGTTCAACCAGTTTCTCATGGACCTCAGCAGCAGTCCACTACTGTAAAGGCTTACACCTGAATATTAAGGACAGTTCAGAGTCAGGGCAATGTCTAATAAACATTGTAGTGAGTTCACGTGATGGGTCATCCATTGTTTTATTCTGTCTTTTCAGACAGTCCTGAGTCACTTCCATAGCCTTCTTCAATCTGAGCCAGTACTCAAAAGGGTCCTCACCAGAGAATGGTACGGTGGCATAAAAATCAGTCAATGGCATGATAGAAGAAACTGTGTCACTGAAATGTTGCTTCAATATGTCAAAAATGGGACCTGGACCCTTCCCCATGAGCCTGTTCATGACCTCTTCAGCCTGCTCTGCTACAGGTATTGCCTGTTTCTTGAGATATGACATGATTACTGACTCCCATTCATGCATTGTATAGGCATCTAAGCCATCCCCCTTAAAGCATGTTGGCTCTTTCACTTTAGACTTCACCACCAAGTTCACAAGGGAAGGGTCTACACATCCCCCCCACCCCCCGATCTGTATGTGTTACCAGCAACATTAGTACTCGCTCTGCTACCAAGCTTCAATTCAATGCAGGAGGCAATACTTTCCCCAATTGACATACCAATTTCCTTAGCTATGCCTGCGATAATGTGTACCGAAGCACTGCCTTCATTTGCACTGGGAAAATGAAGCCCAATTCTGCCAGCTTGTGGTGGAGCGGCAAAAGCATCATCATTGTCAGACACATTCTCAAGATGTGGCATAGGGGTGGATGTGATAGGCACAGACTGAAACCTAGCCCTATCCCTACCCACAGGTGTCATAGGAGTGCACATTAATACCCCTCTCCCTCTCCCAACACCAGTACCAAACTCCATATTCAGTACTAACAGTCAGATGCAGGGAAAAGAAAAAAAAAAGAAGAGAAAAACAACCAAAATGCGTATATATGTGTATACAAAAAAAAAAATTCATGTGACTGTCAAAAACTCCCTGAAACTCTTAAATGATTGGACCCAAATCAAAACAGAAAATTGCACCTTTAGGGCAAAATAAAATGAAAAACCGAGACCATAAATATCAAGGCACACAGCCAATAAGTCCAAAAAGACCCACAATGAAATTGAATTCCAATGTTAAATTGTTTTTTTTTGTTTTTTTAACAATCAGACTGCCCAATCCACTCAATCTGATAAATATCTGGCTGAAATTCAACCCAAAAAAAGTGCAAAACAAACAAAACAAAAATGAAATGGCGTTTAAACCACCCACTTATGTCACAATATGACAGTCCTCACTGTAGTACATGAAAAAAATTGTGATTAAATTCACCTCTGCTGTCACACAAACGAAACTACAGCTCCACCTGCTGGTGAAAAAACGATACTGTGCCTAAAAATAGTCCGGTGCGCCAGTTACTCAGCTGCAACCACGGTAGTTTCCTCCGGGAAAGGGCGTTCACTCTCCCGACGTGAAGAGTCCTGGAGTGCGGTCACGGCACCATTGTAACTGTTGTTCAGTCTCCTTCGGTCTGCGTTGTGTTGTGTTAAGTATGGACCGACACTCTTCAACTTTTGGACTGTTTATTGCCTGAATACAGCATGGAAATCCACTGGTCAGTCACGTAGGCACAGAAATGTTAAGGCACAGCTCATGGGCTCAATCCTCTCATACTGGCACTATTCATCAAGAAAATTATGATAAATACATACACAACAAAAATATGTACCTGAATACAGCATGGAAATCCACTTGTCAGTCACGTAGGCACAGCAATGTTAAGGCACAGCTCTATAGAGAAGTTAGTAAATGTTAGCTTAGCTTAGGAGCTAAGGAAGCTAACTTCAGTATAAACACTGACAAAATATAAACAATTTGACACATTAAAGTGAGTACAATGCAGTCGCCACTTTCTGTAATATAGTCGGACATATTATCATGATATCTGTGTCACTGAATTACGTTATTTTAACAGATTTAATGTAACGCTGTGCTTCATGTAACCTACCATGGGCTCAATCCTCTCATACTGGCACTATGCCAACGTCACAGCCAGAATTTATAAACTGAGGACAGGCCTGCAAACCAATGGGAATTCAGAATACAGGTACAAACTAAAATGTGATTGGAGGCAAGTGTAATCAACAACAAACAACAAAAACTCTGTTACACAGGCAAAAGGGCCTGACTGGAAGAGGGGTTTGGGACAATATGGTGTGAGAGGAAGAGCCTCAGATTTTGTCCAGTTGACTTTATAACCCCAAATGGATGAGAATTTGTCAATAATTTTAAATAGGGATGCAAGAGAATGTTCAGGATCTGTGACAAACAAAAGGATATCATCTGCATACATCATCAATTTATGACATTTGTCACCGATTTGTATGCCTGGAAATGCAGGTTCTCTACGTATAGCAACCGCTAGCAGTCACTGTCACAGGAGGTCAAACTAATAGTTCTAAAAATGTTACAGTCTAAAGGGTCTTTTCCTTCCTTCAAGATAAGGGTGATAATGGCCTCAGATAATGAGGGAGGGAGTTCTCCCTTCTCGAGAGCTTCATTATAGGCCGTGAAGCCATCTGAACCTGGCACTTTACTTGAAGGAAGGTGTTTAATAACGTCTCCTATCTCCTCAATAGTAATAGGTGAATCAAGATGTTCAAGCTGGTCCTCTGACAACACTGGCAGATTAAGAGACAATAGAAAGGATGTAATGTCTTTTCTGTCCTCCTTCAACTCAGATGTATAAAGTTTTACATAAAAGTCTCTAAAAGCTGCATTAATCCCCTTTGGATCAGTCAGGACACACCCATTATCCCTCCTAATAGCAGGAATAGTACTCATTGCTTCTTTTTGTTTAATGTGCCTGGCAAGTAATCTACCAGCATTGTCCCCCTCCTCAAAGCATTTCTGCCTTGCCCGAAAGAGAGAGAATTCAACCCTCTGGGTCATAATTGAATTAAACTCATACTTTAGTCTAGACAACCTGGTAAGATTTTCAGAGGACATATTTTGTTTGAAGTTTGATTCTGCAGATATGATCTGTTTTTCAAGCTCCTGGAGCTTAGCATTGTTTTCCTTCTTCCTGAATGACGAGTGTTGAATTATGTGGCCTCTCAAAAAGGCTTTCAAAGCCTCCCATGCTACCCCTGCTGACGGAGCCGTTGGTAGATTGGTCTCTATATAGAGGTTAATTTGTGATCTAAGTGATTCCTTAATGGTCTCATCTAATAGAAGGCTAGAATTGAATCTCCATCTAGTTGACCTAGCTGGGTTATTAAAGGACAGAATATGGAGAAATATTGGACTATGGTCTGAAATAATTATATTACCCATGTCACTCGCTCCCATAGCTGATACCAGCGAATGAGACACCAAAAAGAAGTCTATTCTGGAAAACGAGCTGGGTGGTGAAGAGAAGAATGTAAAATCTCTTGATCTGATGGGTTTTGTAGCCGCGAAATGCATACTAGACCAGATGTTTTGGACATATCTTTGAGCACTGCATGTACCCTAGTAGTGCGGGCCGATGGAGAGCTACGATCTAATATAGGGTCCATTATCAAATTTTGTGATAGTAATGAGTAATGACATGGTATCTCCTTCCTCGCTGCCCTCTGGAAATTGGCTACATTACCGGGGATGGTGCTAGCATCAGGTTCATCAGCACCGGGCTTGTCATGAGACTGCGGTTTCTTCAGATTAGTTTGGCTAGCATTAGCAACTTCGTTAGCCTTCGCTCCACCGGAGCCAGTTCTCGGGGGATTAGTGGTGTTTCTGGTAGTGTTTGGCATTGTTGCAATATAATGTCAACTTTTCACACGATAACTCAAATAAAGATGGACTCTTTGTCAAGTTTCAAAGTTAGTATCATGCGGGGATGGGCGCAGCTCTTCTTCAAGCAGCCATTCTCCTCAACCACGTCACGTGACTCAGCAATTAGAGTTTTTAATTGCACTACTGACAGAATTCTCTATATACAGTAAAAATATGCATGCAGCGTGTTAACAGCTCTTTAACAGAAGATGTGGTTAAGTTTCAGGGTTGTACTGTAAACATTGGCTGCATTTTTTAAGACTGGTGTATAATTTATACATTAGTAATGGCTATACTAGTGATTAAGATGAAATATGTTTACTTCACACCTGCTGATTTCAAGTGCACTTACTGATTGAGTATGCTGTATTGTAACCCACAGATGTGAAATCTAAACAAAAATGTGTGAAACATGTGACCAGATATACTAATTTTTACATTATTCTTAAAACTATTGCAGTAAGAGAAAAAGCAAAACATAATAGTGCATTTTGAGTCTGAAACACTGTCTTAAAAAATCAATTTCTGAAAGATTGAAACATAACGGTGTATTTAAAAGAAACATACTTTTAAAAAATCAGTGACATACAAGGTAGAACATAATGGTGTATTTTAAAGAAAAACAATTAAAAAGAATATTGGAGGTCTGGGAAAAATGTCAGCTATGTAAGTTGTTATGTAAAAGGTAAATATTGTGAGAGGCCCCATAAAATAAGGTTCAAATATGTTCAAAAGATACCTGTGTCAGCAAAAATTGGGACACAATCATTGGTGGAGACCATGAGGGTTTGGGAGGAGCTGGGTATTTCCATTCCCAGAAGACACTGAATAGTCAGTGTTGCCAACTTGGCGACTTTCTCGCTAAATCTGGCGACTTTCCAAACCCTCTTAGCAACTTTTTTCCTCAAAAGCAACTAGCGACAAATCTAGCAACTTTTTGTGGTGTTATTGGAGACTTTTCTGGTGTTTTGGAGACTCTGAAGTGAAAGCACGTATCGCTTTGCCGTTACTGTCCTCAACGAGCAGCGGGTGCTGCCATGAGCCCCTCCCCCGTCCCAAAGCACTCACAGGCAGTCAGGTTCACAGTAGCCTCGCGCAGTTACATCAACATGATGAAACTTCATCCAGGTGAAGGTATTTTTATTTTGCATAATCTAACATACAACATCTGTGGCATCGCTTCTGCACTTTATACTGTATACTGGTTGAAGGGCAATATGGACAGGAGACTCCCATTAAAGAGTCAGGGACTGGAGGTTTTCATATTCTTCATCAGCAGATGTACAGGTAGGGATGCACCGAAATGAAAATTCTTGGCCGAAACCAAAAACCGAAAATGAGGAAACCAAGGCCGAAAACCGAAACACCGAAAGAAATTATTATGCCAATTATTAGTACCATTGCATTTATGGCTATGACTGTGTACTAACCTCACTATAATCAAGGCATTGCAATTCAAAGAATAAATCAATTACAAAAGTATGAAAATATTTATTTAGCAATGACATTACAACAATGCACAATATAAAATTAAATTAAGTTAAAAATAACACTCAGTGTTACACTTGGTGGAGGGTTGCGATCGGTGTAGGTCTAATAAGCAGCAACACAGAGCTATAAGCACGCTTTACTCTCACACGCGCTGCATTTATAGTCACACACACCTTCTCCTGTGCTGTGTGCTTCTCCGTCTCTAAGCGGGTTCTCTGCATCCATCGCGGCCCGGATCATTTCTTGTGCGCGCTGCTTTAATCCCACATCCAGGTAATGATCTTTATAACGCGGATCAAGTACAGTCGCAATGAAGTGCAGAGGATCCAAATAGATCTCAGTGAAACGTGTGCTCACAGACTCTAAGAGTGTACTACACTTTAGTGCTGCAATTAAAGGAATAACGTCTGCTACAGATGCATCAGAGGAGCTGATCTCTTTAGTCAGCTGTTTCGGCCGTGTTGTTTCGGTGATAAAAGTATTTCGGCCGAAAACCGAAAATGCGCTTTTGGGCCAAAAATTTTCAGTGGCCGAATATTCGGTGCATCCCTAGTTACAGGTGATGGTATAGATGATTGGTGGTGGATGATGTGAGGATATGTTGTTGCTATTTATGGCACTAATAACAGAAAACCGTAATAAACATTATAGAAATGCGCTAGCATAATGCTAACGAGTGCTATAACTACCGTTTAAATTCTACAAATGCCGTGAGATTTACATAAATCAATAAACAGGTTATAGTCAAACAAACAATCAGTGAAACATCAATTGAGATAACTTACTTATCATTTAAGGATGCACATTAGGGGAAAAAAAGTTAGCCGGCTTCATAGCGTGTCACACACTAACCGGGCAGGGATGAAACCATGGCAACAACAAATTTAGGTTCCGCCTTCAGTCTTTCTAACAACATCATATGTGATAACGTTACGTTTGACTGTATTTGTTGTAACATTACAGTTACCGGTTCACGTTTAGCATATTGCTAACAGACCTAAGTTAGCTCTAGATAATTACCTAGTGTTGCGTAACCTGTGCGTAAATAATGCCAGATCTCTCGTGATTGGCGCTTTTTCCATGCTTGGTAAAATGTACAGTTTATCAGAATTTAACTTTCCGCTGTAACAACCCGTCCACTCACGTTACTATGTGTGTGTGCATGTGCATTGTCTTGGTCATCGATATTGTAGTGCCATTCGCGGAGGTGGAGGGGAAAGGAGTGCAGGGGTGCGAAGGGAGGAGGGGTTGTTGCTGTTCAAGGTTTTTCAATGTGCTGTGTGAAATGCAAGAAAGGTAAGAGTAGCTTTAATAGACATTATTTATGCATCAGCATGAATAATGTTATGGTATATTTCCTGCCCAGTGCTGCTCCACCTATTTGCACTTTAACACAGACACAGTGGAGATACTTCCTTCCAATCCACACAATCAATTTTCCCCTGTAATCAAAGTCTTGTTGTCATGTTTCAGCTTCTATTCTGAGCTTTGGTGTTCAATTTGCTAGGACGAAGGCAGAGGACAATAGAGTGGGAAGATGTTCAGTTACACACACACACACACACACACACACACACACACACACACACACACACCTCCTGTATTTTGTTAGCGGTGGAGAAAAGGATATACTTATCTCTCCAGGCTATCATCCTATTGACAGCAATTCAGCTCTCACAATGTTATCTGCTCCTCTCCTCCTGTGACCTTTCTACGGATCTCCATGTGCTACACTAAGGCGAGGCAGTTGGTGTGAAGTGATATTGGGTGCAGTCTTTTCCTGGCCTTGCTTGTACAAAAAAGTGAAAATTCATGGATCCAAATCAAAGCACTGATGCAGTGAGTTTAATGTTTCTGATCAGCTCGACCACAACCTCTTTGTTTATGAAAGGAAAAGACAGTCAGACATTTAGTGATGACTATAAATCTCTATTTTGCACCACCAATGACAAGTGTGTTGCAGAAGTGTTGCTAGTGTTTTTGAACTTCAAGTGGAATTCACTGACAGTTGAAAGCTTTGAGGTTTATGATGTGTTTCAGCTGCAAATGCCTGCAGGTATGGTGAAGCTGGATTCGTCTTTTTTTTACCCAGATGCCCAGGATGTTGTACAGATTGTGAAGCCCCTTGACGCTCAGTTCAGTTACAGAACTGTTGCTGGCAAAAGATCTGTCATCACTGTATAGGTCAATAGAACTATTCATCAACCTTCTCAGTGATTTTTGGTCCCACTTTTAGGACTAGCAGGAACAGCATTTTATCAACTTTCTTAACTGTTATAACGCTTATATCTGCTAATATTTAGGAGTTCCAGAGGTGCCCTGATCTGTCATGAGTTTCCAGGAGATGGCATTCAGACAAAGATATTCCATGAGAGGAGAGATATTTTATTAAAGTTTGATGAGAATTAATGTTTTGTACAAACAGATAATAATCATGTCACCCAGTGAGAGCCGCCTCAACTGTTCTTTCGCAGGCCCTGTTGTTGATGTGAAAGTTTGGAGTGATGATGTTTGCACATGCTTTGCTGATGGTGATTGGAGCATGGAAACACATTTGAACAAAATCTTTATTGCTTGTGATATTGGAGAAGCAGCAGAGCAGGGTGTGCCTCCTGCAGTGAGTTAGTGGCAGTGGGTTGCCAGGTTATTGCTGCTTACTGACAGGCTTTCTAGGACATAAACACCCTTAAACTGGTCCCGTCTTATGAAAAATACGTACATGTTTACACTTACAATGTTTGGTGCATCATGGATGAAATGCATCAATCCCATTTAAACTGTTATGAAATCTGGAAGAGAATATTTTTAGTAGCTTCCTGCTAGCACAAATAGCTACTCTAGCTGTTAATTATGCTCCACATAAATGCTACATTGCCAGTGACAACTGCCTCAGTTGAGCACCATTCTCCAAATTGAAGCTGATCAAGACGTAGCTTTGAAATAGATCTACAGAAGCAAGGCTCTCAGATCTTCCTCTATTGTCGATTGACAAGGACATCCTAACTGAAAATAACAAAGTGATTAGCATTTACAAAGTCATGGTGTGACGTAATGTATGGCTCAAGAGACAAGTAAGGTGGTAGGCAGGCAGACTCAGGCTGTTGTTTGAATAAGTAAAAACTGATTTATTCAGTGCGGCGTAACAACACAAAAGAACATGTGTCCAAAAAAGAAAAGAATACAAAAAAATCAAAAATGAACTGGCTTTACTCAAGATACTCAACTAAGGCATGAACAAGTGCACACAGATACACCCTCATCCTCTGACCTTTAATAGGCCCTCGTCTCAATTAGGCAGAACCATTACTACAGGGGGGTTTTCTCCCCCTTACCAATTGGCACTCAAAAATGCTACTTGTATCAGTCAACACTGTTTACCACCCATCATTCCCAACATTTCCCTAAGCCAAAACAAGAATAAATCAAATACATGAAATCAGCCCTTTAATTGAGTAAAATAAATCCCCCATGCTTAGTCCAACCCACTGACATCACCAGTGTATAAATACAGGAAGTAGTTGAGTGGTTCTTCCTTTTGTTTGGTAAGCACATGGTGGGTATGTAAGTAACAAAGAAAGACAATGCATAACTAATGAACTCAGAACTAAACCCAATAAAGATGAACCTTATACATGTCTGTTCTTACTTAAGTTTTCTGAATGTAAATTGTAACCAAATATAATGCAAAACAAACAAACAAACCTGGGATAGTATGTATCTGCATATGCTTACTGGTAAACTAATGGTTTAAACAAACAAGCATAGTCAAATTAATAGGTTAGCTGGTGTTGATGGTGAAAAAAAGGAGGTGACAAGGAGGTTTCACCCACTTTGTCACACATGGCTTAAAAAACTCTCTTTGATTTCACAAATTTTAATTCTCACTTTCCTGACCAAACTACTCAAAACAGCTGATTCTCAAAATGCTAATGTTCCATGTTTTTTTTATCACAGATGTATTTAAGTAAATATTTTAAACATTACCCATTACCTGTATTTTATTGCTTTTTCCTCATATTCTGACTTGCTCTTTAAAATGTTCATCTTAATTTGGGATATAACCTTTTTACCAAACATATGTGCAATCTGCTCTGTTTTAAGGTCATATCCACAGATGAGTTTTGTGCTAAAGATATGCTGGTGCAAACACGACCATAAAGTTTTTCAGCTGAGTGCAATTTGTCCTTGTTTTGCATCTGAGTGAGTAGAGCTGGTTAGATAAATGTCTGAATCTTAGAATAATGTTCTTCAGGTGTCTCTGAATGTATCTAGAATGTCACAGAAAAATCAGTATGTTCTGTTTGTAGTCCACAGCTGGCTGTATGGCACAGCTGGCTGTATGGCACAGTTGGCTGTATGGCACAGCTGAAACGTTAAGTACGTCTCCAAACTGAGAAGAGGCTGTGTGCATTTACACATTTGGCACAGCAGCAGTAACTTCATTGACGCCGGATCGGTCAGGCTCTGACAGTATTTAATGTTCTGTGTTCTGCTACACATCTAACAGTCCAATTTTGCACTGAATGTATGATTACCCAATTTACATACATTCAAATGGCACAGGCGCACCATGACACCATTTGCTTGGCAAGGCAGTTTGCAATGAATTTCACCCTTTGAAGGTGCTTTGTGAAGGTGCTATTTTTTGTCCCATTTGTACCGGTTTAGCAGCTGCAAAAATCCTTTTATGGATTTTCCCCCCTAAATCTTTCCTCTAGTACCACACTGAAAAATAGGGACAGCGTTGTGGTTTTATCGCTAGAAACAGTAAGGAAAACTTTGGGAATATGAAACAGTTAGTAGGAGGATAGTTCCACCACCTATAAGTCCTCAAGTATTTATGGTTTGCTTGTGTGCCCTAAGAGTTGTATTTTTTTCATTTTGTTTTAATAAAAGCCCACACATTACACAAAATGTAAAACACAAATTAGTATGTAATTTTATGTTTAAGAAGGATTGAGAAATTGACTAAGTTACGATGGCAGGTGATAGCCTGACCTTAAGGAGCAATTTGGAGTTCAATGTCTTGCCCAAGGACACAAGTATAGAACCCTGTGAGTAGTGGTTGACCCACTCTACTTCCTGAGCTACAGCCATCTCACACACACCACTTTACTTACCAAAGTAATTGCTGAGATCTAGAAAATGTTGAAATGGCTGCAAAGAAAAAAGTGTCAGACCATCAGACAGGTTGGACACAAGCCAATAGTTTAACCAGATCATCCAATCCACTTTATTTGTAGGTCAAACTGAAAAATTGCTAACAGTCCCTCATGTGTCAAGAAAGCTGTGTGCACACTAAGCCAGAATTATTTGTAAATTTGATAGGTCTGCCAAAAAGTAGCAAGAGGCTTTAATTCGGAGTTGAGTTACCGTCTTTGTCAACCTTGTCCTATGAGGAATATACTGACTTTGCACCCTGTGAGGTGGAAAGAGAGACTGGCACAGAGACAGAGAAATAGAGGAAGGGAGGGCAGAGAGAGGGGGGAGATACGCAAGTTAGAGAGATGCCTTTTACTATTTTTGTATTTGAAGTTTGTTGATATTTGCATATTGTATATTTATTTATAATCTGTCAATGTTAGTAATCTTCTGTACTGCTTTGATAATATATATCTTACCTGGCATGCCAATAAAGCTTATTTGAATTTGAGTTTGAATCAGCGATGTTATGAAGGAGTCAGCGACATCATGCTTTCAATGATCAGGAACAGCATTGACAGCTACAGAATTATAATGTGAAGTGAAAGCAAGGGAGGAGGCTGGGATTGTTCAACACTGTTATCTATACTCAACTTTCTTTGCCTTCTTCCAGAAATGTACAATTTCCTGTGTTTGCTAAACATGTCCATTTTAACAGGGCACTGGTTTGAGATGGATGAGGATTACATTTACAGTATATGAAGGATAATGGCAGCATTCAGTGTCTCTCCTGGTGCTAGACCCTTTCTGTGTACAAATGCAATTCAGCTATAAGCTTGGCTGCAGGCCCGACACGAACTATGTTGGGGCATGGTTAGGTTTGGTTATCAGTAATAATGATTATCAAAGATAATTATTAATCTTTAATTAAAACTATATCAGTAAGACTTAATTACAGGGTGCCTCCCTGGTGTTAGAGACTAATAAGCAAGCAGTGGATACAATCTGAAAGACATTAATATTTATTATAAGGTGAACAGTGAAGGTTCAACTCCCCTTAACATATAAAAGAGTTTATTAATGTTAGCAATATCAATTAACTATCAATGGAGCTTCAGTCAATAAACATTCAACAACAAACTATCAAACACAAGACATTATAAACTGTGTGTGTGTGTGTGTGTGTAAGAGTGTTATATGCATGGTTAGTAAAGGGAAAAAGGGGTGAAAGCACCAAAAGCCTAGAGAAGTTCCTAGCAATAATTGCTTTTTATCACTCAGAGATGTGGCGAACGGTCGCCTCAGTCGCCTTTTATAGATAAAATGCAATTTACTAGCTTTTCTCACAGTGGCAAACTAACACAAATCAGCTTAGTGTGATAAATACAACCAAAAACAAGCAGCAAACAACTGTAGCCAACACAGCATCAGTACGGCTCAGAGTCACCTTTGACCCTGAGATGAGTAAATTGGAGCAGGTTTCATATAGAGACTAACACGGTCTCTCTCTTGGACAAACAAAGATCCATTAACATTCCACGAACAAACCCAAAGTGACAGAACTATAAAAAGTACCATAAGACAGATTTTGGTGTCTCCTTCGGACGTCAGAACTTATAGGAGAGACTCCACTCCCCTTTTCTACCATCAGATTGGAGTCATACAGACCACCGTCATAAATTAAAATATACTACACCAGCCATAAAGTATGGAGACACTGCAAATTCCTTTTCTCCCTCTGTGTGTCCTGAAAGAACACCACAGAGTGTGAAAGAGAAAATTAGAGTTAAAACTTATACAAATACATCTTTATCAATAGTATGATTTTAAAAACAATATCAATTACTTATATCAACATCAATTATCTAAAGAAAACTTCCATTATTGCATTTATTACAGCCATCAGAGATATGTGGTTATTTGAAGAAATCCTTATACTTTCTTCTTTCATCAACACAAATGTTGGTATGAGAATGTTTACTTCACTAGCAAGGACGACACCCACAACATGATGCGCTTGAACGATTTATTAAGAAAACGATTGATGAGCATAGTTCTTCTGTGGCCGACTGCATTGTGGGGAGGCTCGTAGAAGGTCCATCGCAGCACCCGGGCAGCGAGGACCCCCAAAAACCTCCACCAAAGACGTGGAGAAAGTGCTGTTATAGCCGGGAATGATTAGGCGCTTGTCTGAATTCGGAGATGAAGAGAGGCTCTAAGAGGCATCGATAATGAAATAGTTATAGTGACGAGATAGATGATGATATGGGTGATCCTGGTACCTCGCTGAGGAGACAGCGGGGGCGCTGATATACCAGTGGCGGATGTCTCAGCTGAAGCAGAGTGCTGGCAGCCCTCTGTGCCAGGAGCCTTGACTAGAGCGGTCGAACTATGCGAGGAGCCAAGGTTGCATTGAGTAAACAGCGGGGTTGCTGACATCAAACATCCTGGCTGAATTGAAGTGGTGCGGATGGAGTGAAGAAACGGCAGGAATCGTTGGCATCCTGCTGCCGATGTTCTGGTGTAAGCGAAGTGCTGTGATTGGAGTGAGGAGACGGCAGGGGTCGAAGGCATCCCGGTGCCCAATGTTCCCGTTGGAACAAAGTGCTGTGGTTGGACAGAGAAACAGCATGGGTCGCAGATGTCATCAGGCATCCCGGTGCCTGGTACGGGTACCGGTGCCTGGTACCGGATGTTCCTGTCTAAGCGAAATGCTGCGGTCAGAGTGAGGAAACGTCATGGGTCGCTGGCATCCTGGACCCGATGTCCATGAGTAAGCGAAACACTGCAGTTGGAGTGAGGAAACGGCAGGGGTCGCTGGCATCGTGGTGCCCGATGTCCCTGTCTGAGCGAAACGCTGCGGTCGGATTGAGGAAACAGCATGGGTTGCTGGTATCAGTTTCAGGAATAAAATTGAAACTTCAGTATTGTAGTGGAGGTCTTAGAGCTGCCTGGAGAGGAATACAATCTATGGCAAAGGCAGCACTCAGGCACAGGGACATCGTGGGCCGAGTGCAGGAGGGGAGAGGTGGTCTTTGCCTTGGGGCCAGCACACCAACCTGGAGCAAGGCCACCCCATCTCAGAGACGCAAGCTGGTGGTCCAGGAGGTACATCGGGAAGAAGAATCGGGAAGGTGCGCAAAGGCTGTGGTGCAGGAGAAACAAAGTCAGTGGATGGCATGGGAAGGAATAGAGAAGAGGAAGATCTCCTGGCAAGAGCTGTAGGAAATGGAGGCATTCAGGGCAAGTTTTACCATCAAGGCTGCCTATGATGTCCTACCTTCTCCCACAAACCTAAGCCAGTGGTACGGCGAAGACCCCACATGCCCTCTCTGTCCAAGTCCAGCATCACTGAAGCTCATCCTAGTGGGCTGCAAGACCAGCCTCACTCAAGGCCGTTACACCTGGCGGCACAACCAGGTCTTAAAGAGTCTTGCAGCAGTGCTAGAGAGTCGGCGGACAAGCGTGAACGCCCTTCCTCCCCCGTCATCCCGCTGGCAGGCAACATCATTTGTCCGAGGGGGTGAGGGTCAAGCCAACCACACCACCGTAGGACCGGATGCTGGTCAGCTAGGTGGGGCACGGGACTGGAAGCTGCTGGCAGACTTGGCCCTTTTTGGACTTTTTTTTTGTTGCCATAAAGGGCTTCTATTAACTAGCAGATGACACAGCCTGCTGCTATGAGTAGCTAGCCTATGACATCTGCCTTGAGGTCTTTCAAATCTGCTGTCTTTCAAAGATGTCACATGGTCTTTTCTTAGTTGTCAGCAACACTTTCGCAGCAGTCACTGGTTTATCCTGCAGATCAGTTGGGTTCATAGGACTTGGTTTTACAATCTTGTATTATAATTGGTAGTCATTCTTAGCAGTATATGCTTCATAGGGGTTATAAGGTGAGCACCCTCCTTCCTTGGTGTTTCATTGATAGGGCCATGAAGCAACAGACTTTCAAGAGGATCAGTCAAGTCCGCGTTTCTTTTTTCACTTAATGATTCAATCCTGTTAATGCAGACTGTAAATAAACACTAATTGTGTCACTAACATTATATCTGTAGTACAAATATGACTCGCAAACTTTAACTGAGCCAATTTCTTTAAAAAACTGTAAAAATCATTCTTAAAAGTGTTGAAACTTTCATTAATTGTTCATACACCAGAAAGAAGTCATAGTTGATTAATAAATCAAACACACATCATTAAATGTGCTTACAACTACCCTTATAGTATAATAGTGTGTTGTAAATCACTTCATACATTGATTTAAAATGATTATTAATGCTAAATAGGGTAGATTCAGATAAAGTGTTACAGTATTGGTATTGGTCTCAAAAATCCAGCATCCGTCTGGCTCTAATTGAAGTAACTGAAAAGCTTCAACAATGTTCAAGAAATCAATCCCATGATGCTTTACTGTCAAATTCCATTGAAGGTTTAAGTTGGGAGGTCCCAGGTCGATGTGTATCATGACTATCATGACTATCAAAGCAAATCCAGCACAATCAATAAATCAATCAATCAATCAATCAACCAATGAATCGATCTATCCTTATTTATATAGTGCCAATTCACAACAAAAGTCTCAAAGCACTTTTCACAGATTGTTAAATTATAAATATTCTGCACTTCTTTCTTCTTTGGCAATCAAAATTATTAAAATGGTGTGACCGGTTGTTTTTCTTTACATAACCCCAACTTGTATATTTGATCAGCTTTTCGCTGTTGTGCTACAGTTTAATGCTGCAATGACTAAAATCATTTCACTACATACACTACAACTGATGTCCAGAAATGTAATTTGAACACCTGAAACTGGTGCGATGGGTATAATTTTAAGTCAAGATTCAGCATTTCAGCGTGTCAAATGTCAGCAGAGTGTAGCTATGCACATTAGCTAAATCTTGTGCATGTTTATATTCTCCACAAATACTGCACATGGTTGCAGTTTTGATTAATCATAGCTTTTAGCTCATGCATAACTTCTACTTCACTGGCTGGGATTTCAAGGGAAATCAAACCCCTTACCCCTAAACTGGGCCAAATAAAAGTACAAAGGATATAAGTGGCATTTTTAATAGCAGAGGTGGATCATCAAACATAATTTCACCTCAACATTATAATAAGATGCTCAGAAACATTTCTATTTCAAAGCCTCTTAAACAAATTAGCAGACTAGTATTTTCATCAATCAGCTGTATTTTACTCTAATAAACAGAAACCATGTCAGGAGACAGCATGTTTTGAATCAGTAGCTCTCATTTATCAGCTGCCTCTAAGAGAGTAATTTAGAAACCTCTGCACATCTGATTTATGAGACTGTTGTAACACATCTAATAGAACACTGATTTGATCGCACATCAATAAAGCAGATGCAGCTGTGGAAACAAAGATGCAAAAGGCCTATATTTACTGATTATTTACATATGACACAAATTAATTTATGCAGCCGCTGCTCCTTATATTCCATTCAGCTGAGATGTTGGAAGTAGGGGTGCAGTATCAACAGTTTCCCTTTTTGTCAAAATTTGTGCTTATATTTGTCTGACTTACATTTCTGTCTTTCATATTTTTCATGGCCTAGTAATGTGATTGTCAGTAATGACAAGCCTGTCTCCAACTGAAAGCACATAATGCATCCTTAACTAAGTAAACAAATAGCCAGGCCAGTGCAGTTTGCAACATATTGAGCAAAGAAGGGCTCCTGAACAACCTGAGCAAGAAAAACTGCTGACCATGATAATACAGTTTAATACAACATATGCTGTAGCCTGTATGTGCATTCATAAAATGAAAAAGAATTATTGAAAATCACTCATATGATTCGCACCTATATGCAGTCTAATGACGTCACATAAATGTACACACAAAGGGCAATTCCTACATACTAGAACTTTTGATACACTTGCATGTTGACCTGGTTTGCTTGCAAGTGTGGTTAAATCAGGCTAGCAGCTTAAGGCAATGTCACCAAAGCAAATATTCAATTTTGTTTCAAAACCTCCCTGTGAGCCAGCAAAGCTCCTGAGAGAGAGAGAGAGAGAGAGAGAGAGAAATGACAGCTGACAAGTTGACACCTGCACCTCCCAGATCTGTCTGACAGCAACAGGGGCAGCAGTAGGCTTTCTCCACCTACCAGAGAATTATGCCTTCCCTGTGGCCTGAGAGCTCCTGCAAGGCTTCCTGGTTCAAAGAGTAGCAGTGACTAGCATTGTGTACATTGTGTGCAGGTCAATTCTCAAGGTCAAGTTGGTGTCAGAAAGTATGAATAAACTTCTTGAAGGAGAAAGACTTTTCCAATTGGACATAAGCGACTGAGAAGATTAGGGACCACAATAAGTCTCTCACCCATTTAGATGCAACTTACAGACTGGCTGCACTGAAAACAACCCCAATGAATGCCCTGCTATCTGAAGCCACAGCAAAACAACAGAGGACTATCCAGAATATGATGGAGATCCTTTACAGCTGATTCATGGGGCACAAAGGACTCCCACAGAGGGGCTGAAAATTGGGATGGAGTGTCATGGCAGCTGATGACGGACTTGAATAATTGACTGAAAAGGAGAGAGAAAAAATGAAATCCTGCCCATGAGACACATTGAAGTCAAGGCACCCCAAAGCCCCCTTTTGGTTTTACTGCTGATATAACCACAGATATAAGAACAGTTCTCATGCGATATATATTTTGCCAATGACAACCTGGAAGATCCTACTTTGCTTTTACAACACCCTGGACACAACAGCCAATATCATATTTTGGTGCATAAAAGATGTATTTATGAGCTTTATTTGGCCATAGAAAGGCTACTAATTTGATGGCGCCAGCAATACATCTGGGAGGTTCAAGGGTGCCCCTTGGTTAAATTAAAGATGGATGGATGGATGTGAAACATCTTTAGCATCTGCATGAATTCTTGTCAGACTCCTGTCTCTCAGGAATGATATAGAGCCACATCATTATTGGGATGAGGTAGGGGTGGATATTTCTATCAACAGCCTACACATTGGTTATTGTTAATCATGACTATGAATTTTCCGAAATCTTAAAAAAATCACTGAACAGATTTATAGACATTGTTGAACTTGTAATGGACATCTAAAAAGGCACAAAAATAAACTTGCTTTCGTCATCCTTGTCAAAACTTGGTTCCTTTACCCACAATGCAACTTGACGCAACTACACAGCTTCAGATGTGTTATGCTAGTAGCAGCTATTGTTGCCCAGAGCTGCTAGCCTCAAGCAGAGATACAGAGCCAATTACAGGGTTTCTTCGTTTCTTAACTGCGACTTAAGTGACACTTACGGCAATGTATCATATTTATGGAGCTACAGAAGGCTTTATACTAATTTTTTCCCTTATGGTAGTACTACACCACACCTGGGAACACAATTTAATACACAAATTTGATGGCGTTCCCCTTAAATAATGTTGTTTTGACAAAACCATGATTATTTTATAACCTAAACCAAGTCATGTTTGTGGCTAAAGCTAACCAAACTTCAATCATAACGACAGCAGATCAGTAAACTGATAAAAAGCTTTTTGTAATGTTGTAATGGTTTTGGAAGACACTGTTTTTAGACACTTACTCTGGTACATTTAAAGACATTCATTCTTTCTGGAAAATTAATTAAAATACTAACAGACTTGGTAAAATGATCAGACCCTGACTTAAGATCATAATTGACATAATACGTTTTGTGAATATGACCTTTATTCCTCTCTTTACAGGAGCTTCAAACTGAACCAAAAAAACCCCCACTTGATTGTATGCTATAAACCAAAGCTGCAAGTAACCCATTTATTCATTAGAAGCAGTAAGCCTTCTGTGACATTTAGCATTACGTCATCATTGACACAGTGATGTATAGAGGTTTACATGCAGTCATCTGTAGATTTATAGGCATTGGCCAATAAATTACTTGTAGGTGATTGGTGGACCATATACAGTATATCTCCTGTTTCTCCGATTACACGAATGCAAATCATTCTAATTACTCCAGCGCTAGCAGTCTATATTTGAATTTGTGATTATAACATGAAGATCTTTAATTAATATTCAGCAATAAATTCCTTTCTGTTCCATCTCTAGGGCACAGGGAGAGAGAAAGAAATGAGGGGGAGGAGAGGGAAGGAAGGGGTGGGGGCCAGAAGAGCTTAAAAGGCTCTCTCTGCAAAAATATAGATACATAAATCACACATACACTGGATAATTACTTCAGCAAGACAGGGTGATTGTACGAATGGACGAGGGAGGTGATAAGCTAGCGGATGATTGCGACTCTTTAAAGGATGAGTGAAGTCGTGTTGGAAAGACACTGACAACTGCAGGACATTATTGTTATCTATTAATGAAGACCATCTGAGGCATTCTAGGGAAGGCTGTAGAGGACAAACAAAAAGAGATAGAAGAATATGTAAAAGCAAAAGCCCAACAAAGACATAGATAGATGGATGAGGATGAGTTAGTGGTCTATTATCACTGGAACAAAAGGTGATGGTGTCCTTTGGGTGCGCCAGGTATGGCTAGAGAGTTGGGAGGATTTCAGATGACAGGGCATAACTCTGGCAGCCATATAGGAGCTCCTGGGTAGCTATCCTTGGCTACCCAGGAGCTCATAACCTTTTTCTGAATTTACAACTCAGCCATTTTGAAGCCTCCATTGTCCAAGAACATTCAGACCTATCTAAAGGATAGATCTAAAGATTTGACTTTATGCAATATTCACATGTTATATGCATGATAAAATAGTTATGAGTTGTTGTAATCATTGCTCCTGTCAAAGTATTTTAGTTAGTGTGCTTTTTTATGCTGTTGTCTGCTGGGGGTGGGGGTTGAAGTCAGAGGACAGAAATAGGATCAACAAGCTAATAAAAAAGGCAGGATCCATCATTGGTTTGCCTCCTGACTCACTAGAGGTGGTCATGGAGAAGAGAGCAGGCAGGAAACTCAGTAACATCCTGCACCATTGTTTGGTGTTTTTAGTGAACTGAAGAGCTCCTTTAGTGCCAGACTAGTGATGCCAAGGTGCTCTACAGAAAGATTTAGAAGGTCCTTTATACCTGGTGCAGTGAGGTTTTTTAATGAACATTGCTGTTGACTGCTGAGTATTGTGGATTGTTTGATTAATGTTGATGTGGTGCTTTGCTCTTATCTTGTACTGCCTGAGTCTGTATGTTTCCTGCTGTATGTTGGCTGTTTAAGTGAAAAGGTGATATTCAATTTCCCCTCCAAGGGATTAATAAAGTACTTCTTCTTCTACTTTGTATTCTGTTCATACTGGAAAATTATAGTACAGTCCAGTTTTAGACTTGACAAAAGCCTATCCTTCTAAGGTCTAAAATGAAATGAGTACTTAGTTCAAACCCTTCCAACTTTCACACCCTTGCCTTGTTGTTTCTGAAAGTCACTGAAGGTGTCACAGGTTCTGGAATGAGGGTTTCAGACAATATTAGGCAATCCAATAAGCCTTGTACCTGAGGCCTTTGGTGGTTACAATTCATTGCAACTGAAGCTGTGTAGCTCAGAGAATGCTTTGCTACACTTCACACTCTGTTTTGGAGAGGTGTTTGGTTTCTATAGGCTGTCCACAGAATAACGTATTCTTGAATTGTATTAGTTTTGTTAGTTATTGTCTGTCGGGCTTTTTCTCTCAGTTTAATTACATCAGACTTATTTCTCTTTGTACATATATGTTTCACCTCCTCATTAGTTTCCATTATAAGCTGTTTCTCACTTGGTAAGAGGTGTGCAGCACTCGAGTGGTCTATGTAAGAAAGCCGTGAACACGCACGTATCTGAATTACTTAAACCTGGCTTGACATATTCGCATATCCTCATCCTGGATTGGCGAATGTGCAACAGATCATGCCAGGATGCACTGATGAGACTTTGTCGAGCCTGGCTTTTTCACTTATCCTGGATTTCTTATTTCTACTTTTGTGCAACAGCCCTCCTGGAAGTGGAAGAAGAAAAATAAACATCTCTTTCCACCACACAGCCTCCAGTCCTGACTCCTACCACTAAGATTTAGTTCTCATTATGTTTTATTTTGGCGGGTGGCTGCTTGCTCCACAGCAAGACATCCCCACTCTCATCTCCAAATACACACTCATCACCAGCAACCACCACACACACTGTAACAGGTTGCAAAGTGACAATAAAATACCAGAATAAACACACATCAAATGGCAAAACATCAAACTCCGTATTCAACCCTTTCTCTTTCACACAGACTCAGCAGCCAGCACTGAGAAGCCAACCCAGCAATGTGCCACACAAACACGCCGACGCACACGCATACACGCACACACACACACTTCTGTTAAAGCTCCCCATCCAATTTTACTTGTGTGTTGGTACATGAGTCCACAGGCACAGGTATTGCTGGCATGTTGTCTGTCTGTACTTACCATTATAAATAAAAAGTGTCAAATATAATAACTAAAAGAATACAATGTTAACTACTGTATCGATAATTATTGACGATTTTCAAAATCATCCAGCTTGAGTTGTGATGAGGAGTTTGTCTCCAGCAGGGAGCATTTCTGCTCAAGCATTGGTAAGTGAAGTTTCAATATAAGCAGTCTGTGTTGTGTGAGTCACAACCACAGATTTCAACTCAGCAGCCGAGGATCGAAGCTCAGTAACAAGTTTATTTTTCAGAGCTGAGATCTCACCATGGATGATGGTAGTGATGGTATGAAAAAAACAGAGGCTCGGCAACTGTCTTGACTTCGCGAGGGTCATACTGAATTAGGGGAAACATAAAAAATAATAGTGGTTGCCACTGTCAAAGTCACACACTTTGTTAACACATCCATCCACTTAAACCTGCTCCTGACAATGTTTGTCTTTGCTCATGATGTAAAGGAGCAATAATTCACTTGGCTGTACAAGGGTCTTGTCAGGAAAATATGTTGAAGTATTTGAACAAATAATCAATGCATTTCCGGTCCCTTTTGAGATTTTCAGTCTGTTCCTTTTTGGACCAGACTGAAAATTGGAAAAACTATTGGATGTATTTCATGAAATTTGGAACAGGCCTTCATGCACTGCACTGGAGGAACCTTAATATCGTTGGTTTACATTTCTGCAAAATTAAATAATTTCCCATCAGCCTCATTTGTTTTTAAGGAAATATTATCATAAACTAAGATGGTTAAGAGCTGCTAGCATGGCTAGCATGACTAGGTGCTAGTGAACATGATTCTTTATGTGGTTGTTTTATACGTTTGCTGAGTTTATTTCTCTAAATGTACGTTTGCTGAGTTGTCAAAGTGGTGAAGATGTATTCTTTCTTCAGCTCTCAGCCACTGTTGTGTTCAGTGTGAAGGGCAGATGAGAAATACTCAAGCCAGATCCCCACTGAACGTAATGAATGGGTACGTACTGTATCACTGTCACAAATACACTCACACATTGTCATAATGCCTTGAATTTAGACCCAACAAATGCAGAACACTGACTCAGATAGTTCTTCCCAAACCAGGTTTATTTCTGGGCACAGAGGTCAGATGCAGAGGGATCCGGAGCGGAGGAAGCCAGGTAGATGAATGGGATATTGTCCAGTAGAGGGTTTCAAAGCTGAGGTTCAGGGGGGGTCCGTGGAGGCCACTGAGAGCAGGGGGAGATGTGCTGGAGAACTACGGCGGAGCGGAGTTCAGGGATCCAGGATGGTGGCTGAAGTCCGGGATTCTGCACACAGATAGACGGGTAAGCAAATGGAAGGAAACAGCAAAAGACTTCTAGAAGTCGAAGGAGCCAATGCACAATACCACATAGGCAAACTGACGATCTGGCGAGGAATGGCGTGCAAGACTGGTCCTTAAATACTGTGAGTGGTGGCTTGATTACTGATGGAAGGCAGGTGTGCAGATGCTGAGGAGAACTCCGACTCTGCCCAGCTCGAGGCCAACCTCCACTTGGGTCCAGGAAACTAAACAAAAAACACTCCCACAAAAGGGGAAGAAAAAGAGGGACACAAAGGGAAAACACAGGGATCCTGAAACACATAGAATGGACAAGAATGCTAATGAGGTCAGTTCTGTAGCATGACAGGTCATCTTAAGTAGCTGCCCATACACACACACACACACACACACACAAATGTATTTCTGCTGGCTAAAAACAAACACACTCCTGCATGCTTCTCACATACTGCACCTGTGTATGTTTCCCTGCAGCCACCAACAGCTCTATAACATATTGACTATGCCAGGAGCATACAAACACACATACCCCCCCACACAAGTTCCTTCCTGTCTGAATTGTATTTCTCCTCTCCATTGCTTCCCCTGCAGCATTGTTGTGTGCTGGGCTGTACATAGACATTAGTAATGCAAATTTCCCTCAAGCTTTCTTCTATCTATCTATCTATCTATCTATCTATCTATCTATCTATCTATCTATATATCTATCTATCTATCTATCTATCTATCTATCTATCTATCTATCTATCTATCTATCTATCTATCTATCTATCTATCTATCTATCTATCTATCTATCTATCTATATATCTATCTATCTATCCATCTATCTATCTATATCTCCCTCTCTCTCTCTCTTTGTATATATATATGTATATCTCCCAGCAGGAGATCATTCCCCATGCTTTGGATGTAGTTTGGCAGCAAAAAGTTGTAATGAAAAAGATCATTCTCCACAATCCACTGAAGAGCCTGCCTCAGTCGACTGAAGCTTTCTTTGTTCATGGGAAAACATGCTCTGCGAATGGAGTCAGTCCAATCATCACCCCAAATTTTGAGTTCAGAGTTTCCTGCTCCTGTCCCCCCCAGACATGAGGGGGAGGAAAACGGGGGTAAAGGAGCCATGATGCTGACGCCGGAGGCCCAACAACTCTATAATAGTCCTAAAACTACACAGATGCATTGTGGGAAACAGTGCACATATGAATAAATGAAGGTCATTGGTCAACCAGCGTGTTACTACCATAGCAATGTGTGCTATACTGTATATATACATATGCAGAGTCTCACGCATTGAACGTGAGACACATGCATTTCAAGCAGTTCACACACTCACATGCCACACCTGTCATTTCTCACACTGAGAAGTGATAGATCCCACTGCACAGAAATGAATATATCATTTATATAATTTCTCTGCTGAGTTCATAGCTGTCCCGAGTTAGTGACCTACCAGCCAGTCAGAAATAGTATTTCTTGTTGCCAGGCAGCCTAATTTCGGAAAATAATTTGGCAGAGACTAATTATGCCGGGATACTGTGCATGTTCTGAATATGAACAGTGAGAGTTAAGGGTCCAATTTGGGGCCAAATGTCTTTTTCTTATTGATCCATTTGGGTTTTTAAAAAAAGTATTGATAAAATAATTAAATCAATTGTCAGTCAATTATGAACAGTATGTAAAATTGAATTGGTTTTTAAGTAGGAAAAAATAATTGGGAGAACTGAAAAAGGCATACAATTTCAAGTCATGTAATCTTACTCCTACTTTTCATGAAACTTGAGATCCCTGTACATATGTATATATATATATATATATATATATATATATATATATATATATATATATATATATATATATATATATGTATATGTATATTTTAGGGCTGTCAATTGATCAAAATATTTCATTGTGATTAATCGCATGATTTTCACGAGTTTACTCGCGATTAATTGCAAATTAATCTCACATTTTTCATTTTTTCTAAATGTACTGTAAGGATATATTTTTCAGGTTTTTAATACTCTTATTCACATGGGAGTGGATAAGTATTCTTGCTTTATGCAAATGTATGTTTATTATTATTGAAACAATCCAGAACAATGAAATACTGCATGCTCAAAAGATCTGCTGTCAGTTATGATATCAGTTAGGAACTACTTACATTCACTCACCTGTTCACACACACACACACACACACACACACACACACACACACACACACACACACACACAGCACATTAGAATGTAATAAGAGCAGAATGCACAGTCTGTCTCTTTCTCTTCCTCGCTCACACACACATGCGTTCGCTCGGGCACTCAAACACACACGCTCATAAACACATCTTAGGCGAGTGGGAGGAGGTCTCTATGTATCAGCTTTATATTTGGTATTTGAAACTGCTTGTTATTCTAAACATTACTGCTGAATTGCTGCCTTATTTCCAAACTACAGGGCAGGACAAGGGTCAAACACTATGTGCGCACCTTAATTGCGTAAATATCGGAGCTCTACTAACTCCCTTTGTCCAAATCTCCCGCCGCCACCCAAGTGAACAGGTAAAATAAGGGGAAACCACACCCATGTGTCAATCACTGCATGTGATGCAATACATGCAGCTGAAGCAAATATAAACATAAACAAAACATATTTTGGCTCCAGCAATACCGGCCCCTAATTATTATGTTTCAAACAATAACAATTACACAATTATAAAGGATAATCACACACAAGCATATTCCAACATTATGGAGAGTCTATTTTGTAGATCTTTCTTCATAACAACGCCAGAAGTTATTGAGCACTCAGTCTTGAAAAAGAGTGATCTTTACCATCACTCTGAATCTGAAGTAAAGTCTGCAGTCTGTGTACTGTAGTGTGTGAAAGGGGCAAGGGGCAAAGTCCAAAAAACAACTAAATAAGTCAGTTTGGGCATGTCAGAGTTCCTCTGCCTCCAGTAGAAGGCAGACTTTGGTGATCGGCCTGTTCAGAAAGCCGGTCTTGGTCTTTATCCAAACATGACGAACAAGTCCTTGTTTGTCCAGTATGGTTTCTTCAATCTTTCCAGTTATCCAGGAGTTTCGCGGCGCTGAATCATCCACAATGATCACAATGTCTCCTGGTGTAAAGTTGTTGATATTAGACCATTTCTGTCGTTCCTGCAGTTATGGAAGATATTCTTTAATCCATCTTCTCCAAAACAGATCAGACTTATATTGAATTTGTCTCCACCTGCGGCGAGCGTATATGTCTTCCTTCTCGAACTGTCCGGGTGGAAGTGAAGGCATACTTTTAAGAAGCAGAAGGTGGTTTGGGGGAAGTGCTTCAAGGTCATTTGGGTCTGTGGAAGCCTTGGTGATAGGACGACTATTTAGGATTGCCTCAGTTTCACATAAAACTGTGTGAAAACCCTCCTCATCAAGACTTTGCACATTTAAGGTGGAGTTAAGAATCTTTCGCACTGATTTAATTAGTCTTTCCCATACACCTCCATGGTGTGAGCCAGCAGGGGGATTGAAAATCCAGTTGATTCCCTTTTGAAGCAGTGTATTATGAATCTGACTTTGATTCCAGCTTTTAATTGCTTCCTTCAATTCACGCTGAGCTCCTACAAAATTGGTGCCATTGTCAGATCGTATTTCTTTTACTTGACCACGTCTGGCTGTAAAGCGCCAAAGGGCATTGATGAAAGAGTCTGTGTCAAGCGATGATGCCACTTCGATGCGAACAGCTCTTATAGCTAAGCATGTAAAAATGACACCATAGCGCTTCACAATACTCCTTCCACGCTTCCACTACAATATATGTAAAAGGAGGTTCATCAGGAGTACTATTTTTCTGCTCAACACAGTGGCGCCAGGAATCTAGTATTTTTGACGTAGTCTGGATAACATATGGTTGCAACCACCATGACCCACCTCTTCATGAACATGACGAAGAATTAGATCAGAAATGTGGAAATCTTTAGCCAGTATGACAGGGTGTTTCATCTCTTCTGGCATTGCTGCTCTGCTAAGTCGACCTCCAACTCTCAACGCATCATTTTCCAGGATGGGGTTGAGTTTATGAATGTTGCTAGTCCGTTTAACATTCATTCCTTTCCTTAGACTTGAGATTTCATCTGTATATCTCTTTTTCTGACAAAAGCAGATTATCTCCATTTCAGCAGCAGCCAGTTCTTCTAATGTGAGATGAGGGCTTTCCTGGGTTTTGAGATTTCCAGTCTCCTTTTTTTGCAGGTCACTCTGAGGGATGTTACTTGAATGAAGTTGAGCAAGAACACCACTTGCATGTTTCCCTTTTTCTGCTAAGATCCAGAAGCAATCTTTTCACTCTGAGCATCCATGCTACTGCCCTTTTCAAACAAGTCCAGGATGAGAAGTAATGGATGAAGTCTGTTATTGGATCCACCTTTTCAGACATTATCTGAGTAGCATTTACAGTTATGCTCCTGATTTCAGTCTTTTAATGAGATTTCTTCCAATCCATCAGGATTTTGAGGCCACTCTTCCTGAGGCAGAAGAAGAAACTGAGGCCCAGACAGCCATGTTTGTTTTTTAAGAAAATATTTGACTTTCAAACCCCAGGAAGCCATGTCTGCTGGATTGTTAGCTGTGTTCACATATCTCCACTGTAGTACGTGTGAGACTTTGTGAATTTCAGCAACTCTGTTGGCCACAAACGTGCAGAATCTTGTGGTCTTGTTGTTGATGTATTTGAGCACAGAGGTGCTATCAGTCCAAAATATGGAATCTGCTAATTCCATCTGCAGCTCTTTTCTCCACATTGTGTCCATTCTGCTTGCCATTGTAGCAGCAGTCAACTCCATTCAAGGGATAGTGGCTGGCTTTAATGGAGCCACTCTTGCTTTTCCCATCACAAATCCACAATGTGCCTGGCCATGGTTGTTATCCTCACATGCGTCAGCAAAATGATGCAGCTGGGCAGATGTCACTGTTCCAAAGTCTGAGGGTTTGAAGCATCTGTCCACCTTGGACTCTTCCAGGTTATGAAGATCTTGAATCCAACACATCCATTCCTGTATGATGGAGTCAGATGCTGTAGCATCCCAACCATTCTGCACAAATCTTGCAGGATTTTCTTGGCAGTCAGGACTACTGGTGCCTATATTCCAAGGGGATCATATATGGAGCTCACTGTTGAAAGAATCCCCCTTCTTGTGAGAGGTCCGTCTCTCAAGATTATTTTAAACTTGAAAACATCAGACTGTACACACCATTGTACACCTAACACCCTCTCCACAGGGAGGTTGTCACAGTCCAAATCCAGATTCTTCATTTCCTTTTCTCTCTCTGTTTCAGGTATGGCAGACAACACACGACAGCTGTTACTTATCCACTTATTAAGCAGAAAGCCTCCCTTGAAACAAAGTGCTCGTAGCTCATGATAAAGAGCTATTGCGTCCTCTTCTGAAACTATTGCAGAGAGGCAGTCATCCACGTAAAAGTTGTTCATAATGGTGTCAACAAGTCACGGTCTTCCTTTGGCACTTTCACTTGGTGAAACATTGCCTCAATATCCGCAGCGATGACAACAGGTTCCTTACGGAATCTAGTCAAGACTCCCATTAATGTACTGGTCATGTCTGGCCCCAGTAAGAGCTGAGAATTCAGTGAAACTCCTTGAAATGTTGCTCCACAGTCAAACACCACTCTTAGTTTCTTCATTTGTGGATGCAAGACCCCATGATGTGGTAGATACCATTTTCTACTGTATCACTGCGTTCCAAGATACAATGTGGCACTTTCTCTGCGTAACCTTTGGATATCATGTCAGACATGAAGCTGATGTAGTCTGAATGAAAGGAAGGATCTCTCTTGAATCTTCTCTTTAAGTTTAGTGTACGTTGTTCAGTGACACTTCTGTTGTCAGGCATGCATATTTCCTTTTCCTTTAAAGGTAATTCAATGCAATAATGGCCATCCACTAGCGTGGCAGATTTTGAGACCAAATCCAAGAATAACTGGTCTTCTTTTGAATTTTCTTTGTCATTACTGAGACACTCAGGGAAGTCAACAAGATATCTTGTTGACCTTTATTGTTGACTGTCCCTGAGGATCATCATTTTTTCCTCCTAGTGGTCCATTAACTGTCCACCCAAGCATGGTTTTGACAGTGTAGGGTCCATCTCCCACACTCCGTATAACATCCAGTGGTTCTAGAGCCTTAGGTACATCTGAGCCAATCAGCAACTCTATCCCAGAGTCTATGTCAGGTAAATGAACATTCTTCAGATAGAGCCACTGTTTGATATCGTTTCGATGTGGGATGTTTCCTTTGTGCACAGCCATAGTCTTCTGAGTGTATATGCCTGGAAGATCACACAAATTGCTGCTCTCCAGTCCAGCAACTTCTAGGCCTGAAACAATGCTGGTTTCAACGACCTTCTTTTGACCCATGGTTCTTAATAGAATACTTGACCTTCTTCCCTGGAGATTAAGCTTAGTCATTAGGCCCACTGTACAAAATGATGCAGTGCTACCTGGGTCAAGAAAGGCATGTATACACTGTACCATTCCCCTTTTTAGCCTTCACCTGCATAGGCACGATTGAAAGTTTGCAGTTATCTTCACCGGCCCCAGTAAGACCACTGGTTTGCACAGAAGCTACAGCACTCCTTTTAGCTGTGTCCTTTATTTCTGCTTGCTGTTTGTCCATTTCCCTTTTTCTTTGGTGGATATGCAACATCCTGGGATGCTTTAAACCACATATGTTGCAGCTGAGTCGCTTTCTGCAGTCTTTGCTGAGGTGCCCTTTACACAGACAGCCAAAACATATTCCTTTTTCTCTTAAGAAAGCGATTTTCTCATTATGTGCCCTTTTTTCCAATTGTGGACACATATGCAAAGCATGCCCACCTCCACAGAACAAACAGTTCTTCAAACCAAGCCAGCTTTCCTTTTCATTTTCTGCAAGTTTCACAGTGGTAGCAAAGATACTTGCTTTTATTCTTGGTTGAGGCTGTGACTTTGACCTCCTTACATCTTTGCTCACCGTGTCATTGATATCTCCAAACACTGGATCTGTTACAATCTTCACTTGCCTTTCTAGGAAATTCACCATATCCTTAAAGGTAGCTCTTTGACTATGTCTTTCCTGGAAATCACAGACCATAGTTCTCCATTTATCCCTCAGCCGATAGGGCAATTTCTTTATGATGATGAGCATATTAGAAGGCATATCAAGCTCCTTCATGTGGTTGACATCTTTCATAGCGTTACAACATCCTCTTAGAAAGAGAGTGAATGTTTGTAGAGCCTTTGTGTCATCAGATTTTATTGATGACCATGAAAGAGCCTTTTCCATATAGGCTGTAGCAATTTTATGCTCATTGCCAAAATGCTCCTGCAGTAAAGACTTGGCCTTCCTGAATCCTCTATCCGAGTCCATGTGTAGGCAGCTCCTCACAATTTCCCTTGGCTGTCCTCTTGTGTATTGTTCCAAATAGTAGTTTGAAGTTTTTTTTATTTTGCACAATAATAAGACAAAAAGGAAAAAGATAAAGAAATAGCAACAAAAGAAAGGTGCAAGGTAGCGGCAAGAAACCCAAAAGGGCTTATACAGGGCCTCTACCTATATTAAAATTCACAAGTTAAATTAAAAACAAATAGCTATGAAATAGAAAAAAAGAGAAAAAAATAAAAATAATTTCCATAAAAATAAAGCAAAATTATAATAATATTAAAAATAAAAAGTGTAGAAAAGTGTGTGTGTGTGTGTGTGTGTGTGTATGAGCGTGTGTACTACTTACTGACCTGAGCAATCCGAGCAGCCCTTACACTGCTCTTATATGCGTTAAAAGAGGAGAACTGTATGGAACTATTGAATTGATCATTCCAGAATATTGTACCTCCTCAGTATCGTACGACCAAGGGTAGTACGATACTGAGGAGGGTGAAGTTTTGTCAATTGTCTAGTATTGTACTTATTTAATTGTGAGTTGAATTGGAAATATTCACTGAAAGGTTTAGGAATGGAATTTGGAATATACATATACTTAAAGATAAAAATGCATATTTGGTTTATATTGATCTGAAAAATTTTCATTATCTTGAGATTTTGGAAAAGGGGAGCAGAAGGATCTAGATGTTTTGAAAATGTGGCAGTTCTAACAAATCTTTTCTGAACTAGATAAATACTATGGAGGTTGGAGGCATATGTACTGGCCCAAACAATGTTGCAGTATATGAGGTGTGGATAAATCAAGCTATAATATAAAGTAAGTAAACAGTTCTGATTAACCAGGTCACAAATATTCCTGATGACACCAAGCGATCTGGTAACTTTAACACATACCAGGTTGATGTGCTCTTTCCAGCTTAACCTCTCATCAACCAGTACTCCTAAACATTTTGTGGAAGTAACCTGGGAAATTTCTGTTCCATTGATTATAATCTTAGTTTCATCTTTGCAGTATTTCTTGTTTTTATTGGCAAATATAATAAAATTAGACTTTTTTATATTTAGAGATAATTTATTAGATTGAAACCATTTTGAAATTTGTTCCATTCTACTGTTAGCATCGGATATAAGGGAATTAAGATTTTTATTTGTCAAGATCACATTGGTGTCATCAGCAAAAAGTATGGGAAGTAAGGTGGAAGATACAGCAGGAAGATCATTAATATATATGAGGAACAGCAACGGTCCCAGAATAGAACCTTGAGGGACTCCACATATTATTTTAGTCCTACCTGATACTGAACCATTCGCAAATACATATTGTTCTCTATCATATACACAGCTGTACAACCATTTCAAAGTGTGTTCATGAAAACCATAATGCTTCAGTTTTTTGATTAAAATTTCATGATTGACTGTATCAAAGGCCTTAGACAAATCTAAAAAGATACCAAGAGCAAATTCATTATTATTCATAGCTGTATATATTCTGTCAACAAGTTGTAATAGGGCCATGTATGCCGAGTGTTTCTTTCTAAACCCATATTGGTGTTCATAGAGGATACCGCTTCTGATGGCTGTGATGCGCCGCTGTCAGTAGGTGAGGTTTTTTCCGCCGCAGTCAACTGTGGCCCCTACTCTCCATGCCGGTGAGGCGAAAAAGCAGATCAGCTGATCATCCAATGTCCATGAAGTCCAAAACTCTGAGATCCAAGGTGTCCGTAGATGCGGCTATTTTCTGTTGACTAAATGTAGCGACTACTTTTCAAAAAGGCTGCTGAGAGGCTTAGTAGGCTCTTATCTGTGACACGTCCACAAAATCATACTGAAGTCCAGATGATGTTTTTACTGCAGTTTATTTGAATGAAAAATCTAAAAGGTACTGACAAGCAGCTGTTCCACAAACATATAAAAACCCTGATGTGATCCGACTGTAAGAATAAAGTGATGAAAGAAGATGGTGATGATGATGACAATGGTGACGGTCAACAGAAAATATCGGAACCCTACTAACTCCTTTGACCAAATCTCCCGCCGCCACCCAAATGAACAGGTAAAATAAGGATAAACCACACCCATGTGTCAATCACTGCATGTGATGCAATACGTGCAGCTGAAGCAAATATAAACATAAACAAAACATATTTTGGCTCCTACAAGATAGATAGATAGATAGATAGACATTGTTCAGATGAGTTGACAGTTGCAGTAAAAAACTGAGGAATACAGCGAAAATCGTTTCTTTTATTTGATGTATTTCAGAATATGGTCACAAACAATTTGTTGTCATCTGTGGGTGCATCATTAGCATATCTGCAATTGTATATTATAACTGATCTAATAAAAAGTATTGTGTGTGTATCCAAAGCCTGATATAAATTATTCCTGTCTTGTAGACGCTGTTTTGTATTCCAAAAACTATTAAAAACACATCACTGGGTGATATGTTGGATGGAAAGTATTTCTGTGTCAGGAAGAGTCCACTGTGCATACATGAGGATGCGCTCCTTTTACTGTTAAAAAAATCCACATTTCTTTCTTGCTTGTCTTAATTGATCAGACTTGATCAGACAAAGAAATTTACTTTATCTGTGTCAGAGGAGGGCACAGAAATATTTTCCAGACAGTGAAAACTTGATGGTGTTATTGGAGCATTAATGTTTTTTTTTAATAGTTTTTGGACAACAGAGGTCTGAGGCACAGAGGAATAAGATATACAGTATAAGGGTTAGCATACACATACAATGCTTGTAAGTACATCAGTTCATTGTTTTTTTAATTTAATATTGAGATTTGTAAGAAAAATATAGACAATTGCCAGCCTCATCCTTTCTGCACATTAAGCACACTTTTCCTTCTTCCCCTAATATTAGAGCTAAACAATGAGAATATGTTTAAATAAATAAAAAACATCCGGTGCAGACTCCTTGAAATTACCATGCATCCAAGACAAAAAATGACAGAGGAAAACATCAGTGTTCATGTTCTACACAAGTGAAGAAAGAAAATATATTGTATTTAGATTTTTCAGAGTGCTATTTCCAATATTTCCACACAAATGTGATTTTAAATTGTCTGCTGATGGAGTGCTCTGTATGGGTATCACACCTCCTCAATCTGTGTTAGACATTATTGGATACTCTTGAATGAATTTTTCTAATTTACTTTTTTTTCTTTTCTTTTTGGGACAGAATATCTGTACCTATATGTATTTTCATGTGTGTGTATATATATAATAAAGAGGAGTAAGTGTGGAAACAGCAGACTGATTTCTCCTTCTCAATGCTGTCTGTTTCTTCGCCAAAATAATATGGATTCATTTAAAGGCAGGATTAGCAACGTGCTGTTTCTGTAAAAGAAAGCTCACTGGAGCACTAATTAAACTGTAACTCAGTAGCAGATCTGTCATGAACAGCCATTATTTCATTAGACTGGTTTATGATATGAAGCATCTCCACAGATTCAGATGTGTTGGTGAACGGGTAAAAGATACCATCTGAAGAGCTTGTGAGGTGGGAAGAGCAGGAGAGGAATACATATGCAGAATGTTAAGCACATATGCCTACGTCATATTATCATATTCATAAACCCACTGACAGCTCTCATGTGGAGGACTTTCACTGGGATGCATCATGTTCTATCTAGCCCACAAGAAAGACATTCAAACTCACTTAGGGTTGCATTTCTGGTCTCATATGAAAATGTAGTGTTGTTGCTCAGTGAATAGCATTCCAAACATACTGTTCTACTCATTCATTTAAGAAGCAACTCTGATAAGACAAAGAGAAGATGAGAGGAGTCAGGACAGAGGAGAAATCAGGGGAGACGCTGTCATATCTGCTGAGCTGAGAGGAAACTGACTGAAAGTGGGATTTATATTTGACAACAGGCCAGGGTCAAGGCTAAGGAGGTGAATGTGTCCCCTGGGGCGACTTCTGGACAGAGGTAGGGAAGGGGAGGAGTGGGAGAAAACCAGAGAGTGAGAGTAATAATTCCCATGAGGCTTTTAGGGCGAAAGCTAAGTGCACTGGTGTTGTCAGAGGGAGAGAAAGCTGCAAGAGACATGAAAAAGGTATTTTAGAAGACTCAGAAACAGGACTGTGGAGGGCAGATAGAGTCCAAGTTAACCCTAACCCTGTCAGGATCCCTGTGTTTTTCCTTTTGTTCCCTCTTTTTCTTCCCCTTTTGTTGGAGTTTCTTGTTTAGTTTCCTGGACCCCAGTGGAGGTTGGCCTCGTGCTGGGCAGAGTTGGAGTTCTCCTCGGCATCTGCACACCTGCCTTCTTTCAGTAATCAAGCCACCACTCACAGTATTTAAGGACCGGTCTTGCACGCCATTCCTCGCCAGATCGTCAGTTTACCTATGTGAACCATCCTGCCTCACACCTGGATCCCTGAACGCCGTTCTGCCCTAGTTCTCCAGCACATCCCCCCTGCTCTCAGTGGCCTCCACGGACCCCCCCTGAACCTCAGCTCTGAAACCCTCTTCTGGACAATATCCCATTCATCTACCTGGCTTCCTCCGCTCCGGATTCCCTCTGCATCTGACCTCTGTGCCCAGAAATAAACCTGGTTTGGGAAGAACTATCTGAGTCAGTGTTCTGCTTTTGTTGGGTCTAAATTCAAGGCATTATGACAAACCCATTATTAGCAAAGGAAATACTGATTTTAAATGTCCTATTTACACATTCTAAAATATCTTATATTTTGTCTTTTTAATGAAACACAAAAAGGAAAAATAATTTACAATAACAAAATAGTTTCATGTTACTTAGAACAACACCTTCATTTGCTGTTTGTTGCTGACCGGATATTTCCTAGCTGTGGAAGGTCACTGTCCATGGTCACTGCAGAATAATAACCATCACGACTTCTGGAAAGAGGTCACAGAATATCAGACTGCACCCCAACAGAGAAACCTCTCCAATGATGGCTCTGATGTGCTCTTCCATGTCTGTTGTCTTGTCAGTTTCCTGGCCCCTTCCATGGCTCTCTTTGTATGTCTAGCAGCATTTTTTATTTCACTAAGAATTCTTTCCTCTGCCTGGTGACCCCACTGCTCATGCTTGAAAATTAGTGTTTTACTTAATGAAACTTAATAGTGTTTTTGTCTGCAGATGTTTGTTTTTTACTGCCTTTAAGTGGCATTTCTCTTTTTCTTTCTTCTTTTGGTAGTCAAATTGCTGTGGCTTATTGGCTTGATGGTTTGTACACAGCACCTAGGTCTGCTGCCCTTGTATACTGTAGTTTTAGGTTTCCTTATGCTAATTGAAAATTGCCTGGCATGCACATCCATTTAACAATCAAACCCAATTCCCAAACATACAACAACACAACATGGATAAGAATGCCATGTAAGATTTTCTTATTTTCCTCTTATTGCTTTATGCAAGACCAAATATAAGAGCTAAATAAGAAAACATTCATGCATGCATGAACCCAATTGCTCAATCATAAAAGACCAACCAATGCAAGATTTAAATATGCTCTTCATTGTATTAAAAGAAACAAGAACACAATGAGAGCTGATTCACTGGTCAGGAAGCTGCAGAATAATAACCGTTATGACTTCTGGAAAAAGGTCACAGTTATGAATAATAGCAAAACATTGAGGATGCATGGGGCCCAGACAAAACAGCAGAGGTATGGTGTGAGCATTATTGCAATTTATTCAACAGCATTGAATGTAAATGTTGATCTTTATGAAAACAAGGTCAATTTGATCTGATGATGATCATCCCTCAAACTCTGGTGAACAAGCTGTCAGTGTTGCACTCTGGAAAACAGGAATAAATAATCACGCAAGTGATTCAGTGTTTCCTCAACCAGAGCTGATGAACAAATCGGAGTACATTAGCACAAAAAACATCTGAATACACACGTAAACAATGCAGACGCTTGGCGTATTTATACAAGATGGCGGCAATCTCGCTTGCTCTTTTTCATACCCACTTAACATAGTTTTAACCTACTCAAATACCATATAAATGTTCTCCTCACAGTCCAAATAAAACTTGGTATTCTTCCTAACGTTGGTTGTTTCAAACTCCATGATGCAACTCGGCATCATTCATCTCCACTGAAGAAAGCTCTGACATCCGTAGCTGGTAGCACCGCCAGGTTTTTCCCTCGCCTCTCTCCCGCGGCGCTCCACCTGTAGTGGGACAGTTCGCTTTCCATCCGCTCCCTCTCATCCACTCGGACCTGGATCCCGAGCTCCCGTAGCTCCGGGAGGGCATGTGTTAGCATCGAGCTATTTTCAAAACTTGCTAGCTCTCTTGCTAGCTTTCCAACATTACCAACCCTACCTTTAAATGCAAATAGCCTCTCTCTGAGTTTGGAGACGCATTTATTGTTTTAACTGCTGTGTGATGCTTCAGCCAGCTGTGACACACAGCCAGATGTGGGTAACAAACAGAAAATCAATACTGATGTCTCTTCAAAATCACGGATACATTGAGTGACACCTGTGCAATGCTGTAAGATTCTGATATTAACATGTTTCAGCACTGCCTTACTCACATTAATAGCTGTATTTTGATATCGCAAAACAAGGACAAATTGCACTCAGCTGTAAAATCTTACAACATATCATTAGCACAAAAAACGGGGCAGATTGTGCTTGCAAAGGCTGTGCAGTTCATGGTACTTATTTGGTACATGGTACTTACTATTAGTGTTCTTTGTGGATTTTTGGATTTTATTTAGTATATCTTGTCAGTCCGACATAAAGTTTGAACTGAATTATTCCATCAGAATCAGTATCAGCATTATTGGCTGATATTAGGGAAACAGCAGTGCCCGAGTTAGTGCAGGGTGCTGGAATAAATATTGTGAGGGGATTGTAAGAAGTTACTTTATATGGATACAATGGGTAGTTTATGTAGAGTATATGCATGTATACATGTAAAGTGTATACAGCTTGCTTAGATTTACATCTGTCAATGATGGACACTATGTTATCTGTATCTTAATCTGCAAAATGTCTTGTAGTACATCAGATGTTTTAGAGTCACAGGTTTATTTCACTGGGATTGTTTTCTTAATCACATGATGAACTGTGAGTGTTCATAAGAGTGATGCCATGTGAGAAGAAACAATTTGTTTCCATTTGTTTTTGTGTAGGTACACACTCAAAAAAAGGAAATGTCACTGTTGTTGGCTATAAAACATAGTATTCTATAGTAATTACCCAAAAACCTTGAGTTTTTTTATCAACTTGAGTTAGTTGTGTTGTTTGAAAGCAAAAATATGCAATGTCAGGTTTACTTGGCATGGTTAGTTACCCCAACTCAACTCTGTAATGTAAAAATTATATACAACGGAAAGCATTTCATTTATAGAGTAGTTTGTCCCTTTGAGGACACTGTACATCCCCCCATCATCTCGTTCACATGTTACCTGACCTCTGTCATTTTCCTCTTCGTTGCACGTGGGGATACACGTCCTGGATAAATACTCAGCCATCGTCGAAATAGAGGTAAGTAAACATCTTTTTACTACCATTTCTTCATAAATGCCTTCGATACTGCCAAAAATGCCGGCATCGGTATCGGCGAGTACTGGAGTCCACCGACTCCAATACTTTACCTGTATCTGTTTACCAGTAAGCTCGTTATCGTGGCTACAGTCGAGTGGGAGTGGCCCATTTATTAAACAAAATGAGCAGCGCTACAAATGACCTGTGCACTATTCCCAGATAGGTGACACACTCTTATGTTAAGTATGTTGGAAATGGATGTAATATTACAGTGTTTGAGTGGAAGCAGTCCACATTTAGTTAGGGTCAGGTGGAGAGCTGAAAAATTAAATACACCAGTATACACCAGTATGTGTGAAAACAGCAACTGTGGCTGCAATTAGGCAGTTTTTAAATCGTTTTTTTTATTCCTAGATTTATATTTGTTATTTTTCAGTTATGTCTGACTGTCAAACTAGACAATACAAGAAAGCTAAATGTATTTCTTTTGCTGTATCCATCCATGTTTTACAAATGGGTTAACCTGAAAATCTTGATTAATATGCTACTTGTTGGGGTTTCTGTGGTTTGGGGTTTTAGGCATTTTGGGGGTTTCTGGAGGTTTGGGGTTACACAGAGTGCTCCTGGATCCTCAGCTGGGTCTGTAGGGCTTGTGCAATTGAACAAAATCAATGAATAAATGAAGTACAATTTACATGTTTACTGAAGGGGCAGTGGGTTGCAGGATCTGTTGCATAGGACCGTCTTTAATGTTTTGATTCAAATCTCTCTTTATATTTTCAACAGATATGAATGTGGTCCTGTAAAGACTGGGACAACTGTATCAACAAGAGTCCATCTACTAAAACACTGTAGGTTAGCTCATGGGATGACATCATATACTATAAGCAAGATATGATAATCACTTAATGAACACATAACACCTAAAAAACGGGTATCAAGACCGAACAACACTGTATGATACAATACAACCAAGCACGATACGGTAGCTATTGTTGGAATCTGAGCTATCTCTACTTGCTAAATCTTACACTATGTGTGAGCTCAGATCCTTGTGTTCGTTTAATGAAAAATAGGAGAAGATGATTGGTCTCAACACGCTAGTTTATTTAGCAGTAAATGAATGAAGCATACAGAGCTCTGGGTCGAGAGCTTCCTTTCCCTGACAAAGCAACAAAGTGTTGGTCAGTTCACGAAGTCTGACCCCTATCTCTTCCTGACGCAGCCTTATATATACAATCCAGAATGGTTATGCAATGTGAGGTGTGGTCTCCTGGTCGGCCGTTGATCGGACTCCCTCCTCCTTAAGCAACGTCAAGTGTAGTGTGATAGTTCCTGTCTCTGAAACTACAGACTCACAAGACATCCTGTATCTCTGAGTACAGAACAATAGCCCCTGAGTACAGAACAATAGCCCCTGAGTACAGAACAGTAGCCCCCGAGTACAGAACAGTAGCCCCTGAGTACAGAACAATAGCCCCTGAGTACAGAACAGTAGCCCCCGAGTACAGAACAGTAGCCCCTGAGTACAGAACAGTAGCCCCTGAGTAGCCCTCAGAGATAACTACTTCCTAATCATCATTATTAATAGAAGCACTGTTCTGTCTTTAAGGGTTACTCCTGCAATGTGATAATCATGTCTTACCAAATGTCAACTGTCTTCCAGCTTGGATGCATTCTTATTACACAGCAAACTTACTGCTTTCAAACGATCACACATAGCACCCCCACATTTTTATATGAAACAAACAATACAGTAATTAATCCCATTATCTGATATTTTAGCATGTGCCAATTCATAACATATTCAGTGTCTACACTATACTACAGAGTGATGTAACCTACTGTAGTTTATCAGCACAAAAGACACAGAGAGGTTGAGCTGTTGAACTGTTACCCTCATCTCCAACTTCTTCTGCCGGCTTGCCCTGCGTTGTCATCCCAGGTGTTAGCAGGTCTGTGCTGACAGAAATCCAGCAGCAGGTGTAACATCAGCAGTTGAGCTTCAGAGTCAACTGACTTGGATTTTTTCACTGTATGCTGACTACCACTTAACAGAGAAATGAATAATGTCGATCCGCAGGCTGAGCGTAAATTATATTTTCAGTATTTTAGAGACACCTGAGTAATGGGTGTGAACTAGTAGGCAATGAGCGAGTGTTTGTAAAATTATTAGGCTATTTATAAAGAAGTAGGCTATTTAACAATTTCGGTAGATATATCAGTCATTTAAATTGACAATAAAAAATATGATTTAATGCAAGCGTACAATATAAATATTAGCGGCCGAAACTACAAAGAGACTTGTCCACAGTTACTTTTCCACAATATAAACTGACTATTTATTAATAACCTTTATTAATTTAATTGAAATATTGCTTATCAAAGTAATAGTTTAACTCCCTGGCTTATGACATAATTCATGTTCAGTCATTTTTGTTTTTATTTCTGTGACGGTTCGACAGCTGAGACAGCGTTCACAGTACGGGTCATTTTTCCACATTCTTTGTCTTTCTCAGGACCTTTAATTCCACTAACACTAAATAATAATCTGTGTTTCTGTTGATCTATTTCTGAGAGCGGGACCTCAGTCTGAGAGCTCGTAAAGTTCTTATTTTTAGTCTTTAGTGCCATTTTCATGAATGG
The DNA here is from genome assembly GCF_963691925.1 of Scomber scombrus. Classification (NCBI taxonomy): domain Eukaryota; kingdom Metazoa; phylum Chordata; class Actinopteri; order Scombriformes; family Scombridae; genus Scomber; species Scomber scombrus. Next base: position 585,712 of record NC_084974.1, read on the forward strand.
AGCTTCTCCACAACCTGCCGGTCGTCTGACCTTATATGGTAATGTGGGGGCGTCATTCATGTTAATTTACTATTCTCTGGAACGCACGTTCATTTAGAACAGGTGGGATTCATCATGTTTACGAAGATCATTTACGACTGTTTCCTGGTGATACGAGTGTTTGGTGAATCAGACGTGGCTCACTCGTACATTCCACCTCACGAAAAAAGTACGACAGATTTAAGAAGAAAAATACGAACATATTCTTGCATCTGGCCCAATGACTTGTTTATACAGTATAATTCCTGTTGTGTTTTGCAGAACGACTCCATCGAAACAAAGAGAGCTTGCAGCCACCAAGCACTAGCTTTGTATCTCAGTGAAGACCCTGAAGAGCTAGTTAAGGAATATGGAGTAAGTTGTTTTAAAGTAATATTTGCATTCAACATTTAATAGTGTGCTAAATATGCTCTGAAGGAGAGGTGTTGAGTTTTACCTCCACATTCACTTTCATTGTGCCTACAAATATCACAGAATATATATTATTTGTACACATTTGACGAACATATCCAATACCAGTTTCTTAGAGGATTTTTTCCCCCCCGTGAGTTTTTATTAAATTATCTTGTCCCTTTGTGTCTGTTTTTAGAGTGAGAACCCTGATGAAACCCAGAGAGATTTGGAGCTGACGGTCATCCGTATCTATGTGATTAAGCATTCACGTATAGGTTTTGGTCAGCTTCCAGAAGATGTAGGCATCATAGTTGAAGGTGAAAAGGTGCTTCATGGACTCAAAGATGTCGCCACTGCTTGTGCCTTACTGTTTGGGATCATTTACGACCTGAACCTGAGCTATCCAAATGACCTCAGGAACACTTTTGAATTCATTCAAAAGATCCTGATGGAACTCGATACACACAGGCTTTCGAACAAAATCCAGGTACTCAAAAACAAACTGCTGGAATGAATCATGAAGCCCTTACAGTGTTGTGATCTGGAGGCTATTCAGTGAGCTGAAATATTCTTATCTTGATTACTTGAGCTGTTAAGATTTTGTTAATTTGGCCCACAGACACAAGAATGTTTGATGATGATTTGTCACATTATGTGTCTTTTATTATTATTATTATTTTTTAATATTGTGTGTACAGCAGTTTCAGTTGTTATAAGCTGCCTCTCATTGTAGCCACTGTCAGCCCTACTGGCTAAAATATTCTTCCAACCTCATGTAAACATGTAATGTTCATACATGTGAAGCATGTTAGGCTTTCCAGTGTTTTTTTTAATTTTATAACAGGCTGTTAAGAATGGTTAATAAAAGTGCTGTTTTGAGAAAAGTTGTGATTTTCCCCCCCTCTGTTAACAACTGTGTTCTATTTAACATCATTTTAATTGGAAAAACTAAACTTAATTAAGATTAAACCACATCAAGTTACTCTTACTCAATAACCCTGTATTGCTTTAATTTATATCCAGTTCATTTGCTGAACTTAACCATATAACATAAGTTTAATGTAGGCTTCATACATAAAAAGAAAGTAACCCAATTAAGTTGAAGTCACTTAAGTCATTGTTGTACAATACACTTCAATCTATTGAATAAATTCTATGAAAACTGGTTTATTAACATCTACTTAGCAAAGTTGTTATGTCCATGGTGTGAAGGATCTGCAGTCATTTTTTCCTGCCTGTTTCCTGACTCAGGAGATGAATGAGTCCTAAAACCCGGGTCTAGACAAGAGTCAAATTTAAGATTATTGTGAAAAGCCTATTTTAGTTTAACTGAGCAGGACTAAGTGTGGAAGAAAATCCAGTGTGTCCAAAGAGTCATTTTGTGAAAAAAATCCCCCCCCCCCCCCCAAAAAAAAAAAAAAAAAAAAAAAGTAAAACAACCAAACCCAACAAAACCTACCTGTACCTACCAATACCGGTTTAACAGTTTTCTGCACTTAAAGCAAGCACCAGGAATGCAGTGTATTATGCAATGTTTGGTCAAAGTACAAAATGGAAAAGATTCCTAATTGTTAGTAAATCCCATGAAAAGACTTACACCATCAATGTGTTAATCTTATTGGCCTGTGGCTCTCAGCTCTAATCCCATTGTTTCCTATTGAAGATGTAAATATTTTTAAACACTTAAACATAAAGTTATATACAGATAAACAGCATACAGTTTCTTTCTTTTTTTTTTAAAGGACTAAAATGGCTGATCAGTTCAGTTTTTAACAAACAATACTCAATCAGGATGAAACAATGACTTTGTTAGGAACTATTTTCAGCAGTGGATTAATCAATCAATCACATTTAGTGCTTTAGTGAGTATTCCTGGCAGCAGGACAGAGTGTGTGGGTTTTCATGACAATATAAAAACAAACTATGATCAGACTTATCCTTTAATGTATCAGTTTGGGATGTTTTACAAAGCAACACTCAAAATCTACCTTTTAGGAACACTCTCCCTGACTTGACAGTGGTTTTCTTATTAATGCAGATCAGCAGCTGTGGTACACTTACATTCAGTCACTTCCAATGGAAAAAGGGGGATTAATTAAAAAAGCATCTTTAGACCTCTCAATATTACAGAATCTTTGTTTGTATAGCATATAATATATATCCAACATACTCAAGGGCCAGATATAGTAAAGTCATTAACATGGACAGGGGGCATGCATGTGAATACAGCTATACAAGGGTGTCTGCATAAACTGCTTTGTGCACATACATATGTCAGTGGTACAGTCTGTGCATACAATGGTTTACCTCCCTGGAGCTGTCATGTCACAATTAACCACAATTCCACAATTAACTCAGCACAATTTGCAGCTGTCCTATATGTCCTATGGACATTGCATTGTGGGACAACAGTATCCATCAACAGCACACATTACTATGTTGAGACACAGCTACAGTTTGCCAGGATATGGGAAAATGATTAACTGTATCTTTAAGGAGTCTTTAGTATGTTAGAATCCACTGAGGGCAGATGAATGCACCACTGGCTTTTATAGAACTCACACTCTTGTCACATCAAACAGTTATGGACAGACAGTTTCAAACATATTTCCTCTTCCTGTTATCATACAGACAGCTACCAACACACTATCCTCTGATATGTGAGGAAATATACTAAAAAGACTTTTGGATTACACACAAAGCTTTATTAACAATTTCTGTGGCTGCAGATTATTTTCTAACAACCAATAGGCTTTGTTTTGAGTCAGTGATTCCAGTCCAATTTCAGTTCAACTCATTTCCTATTCCCTCTCTGCATTACCTCTTTGTTGGCTTCTGTCTCTGCTTTATTTCATAGCATTGTAGATGGCAATACATGAAGAGATGAACCACTTCACACCTATAGAACAACATAAAAATAGCGATAAAACAAAGACCCAGAGTCAAATTGAATTACTGTCCACTTGTGAGAGCATTGTGTATCTCCCTCAGGGGTGTAAATAAGACCCCTCCTTCACACACTCATTCCTGTATCAGGATTCTATTGTCCCATATTGCTGGTGAATGATGATAATATGCTTAAACACAATAGGTGTTCCAGACTTGAGTTCAATGAGGCGTGCAGAGCACAGGTTGCCTCAGTGATGGGAGAACCATTACCCAGCAGGCTTTTCCTCATCTAATCTAGTCATTCCCAGCTCCAGCACTCAGCCTCAGGGAATCCTGCCGAGAAAATGGCTGGGAAAACACCGGGGGCTCCACTATGCATCAAATGAGAATTTGCCCTCCCTGTTTCAAGGCCACTGTGATAACCTTACACTGCAATATCTCTCAGGGGATTGTTTCTTTGCTCTGGTTAAAGATGTGATGAGTTGCTGAAAGCACAAACCTTTAGTTCAGCCTCCCTGTTCTCCACACACCTCTCTGTTTCTTCCTCATCCCCGTCCTTGCCAGTTCTCTACACATTGGTCATCTGCCTCTATCTGTGTCTTAAAGGAATAGTTCATCATTTTGGGAAAGAAACGTATTCACTTTTTGAGTGAGATGAGAAGATGTTTTTATCACCACTACGACCAATATGGGACTTAATCACACACCATGCCTCCACTCACCTCTCCAGCCGGCTGTGGCAGCTGTCTCCATCTGACCCTGCAGATCTCAGAACTGCAAGAGAGAATATCTATCCTCTACCAGATCCGAGACAAGGAGTGGATCGTGGACTCTCTGGTCACTGTGGGTTGAGCTGTAACAAACACAGAAAACGGTGAGTTGGACTCGACCATCACGTGTCTGGACGCCGCTGCTGTCTAGACAACGGACCACTGGGCCAAGCTGGGAGCAAAGCCCAAATCTATGGCCAGCTCCACTCCCAGCCGGAGAGTCGTGGACCGCGGCTAGCAGGGGGAACCATAGTGAGAAGCTCCTCTCTCACCCACACCTGCCTCAGGATCTCTAACTTTCCAACACATTTGTCATTCTGGACGAGAGGGACTTTCCTCCACTCCGGGGTCAACGAACCAGTCAGCCAGATCAGTTTTTTTAACCTTCTTAAAGACTGTGTAAAGTGAATTCAGTCATTTTCTTCTAAACACATTAAATAGGTCATAAATGTATTTCTAAAGAGGTGTAAAAAGCATTTCAACCATTTATATTTGAATTGTGGAGCTAGGCTTCACAAACTGTGTTTCAACATTTCTGTGTCAGGATTTAATGGGCGGGTCTGAAAATCATCGACGGGTTACGTAACGCGGCGATGATAAGCATAAACCCGCCCCTGCTGCTGTAGCAGTATAAATACATTCAGCGCATGCGCATTAGCCTCAGTAGTTTTCCACTCGCTCTCGAGTCTTGGATAGCATCAATAAGGTAATTTGCAGCTAGCTAAATAACTAGTCATGACTCCTCCTCGTGTGTGCATCTTCACTGGATGCCACAGTGTCCAGGGTAGAGGCTCCATTAGTTTATTTAAGTTTCCAAGTGATGAAGGTATCAAGAGACAGTGGGTCGATTTTGTAAGGAGCTACTGTGGAGAATTTATAATCAACTCCACCACCCGCCTCTGCAGTGTCCACTTTACCCCCGATAGTTTCACCAACTATTACCAGGTACAGTGTGGATTTCTGAGCAGTCCGTTGACTCTGGTTAGGGGGGCCGTACCGACCGTCTCCCTCCCGCCAGCAGCAGGTGCTACTGGCATTACGTGCCGGCCACCGACCGTCTCCCTCCCTGTTTTACGTCCTCCCATCCCGGCGACAGCAGGTGCCATCATCACCGCGACCGGCATTATGTGCCTGTCAGAGAGTGTAAGTAACGTTATGTGCTTATAATACTGTACATTTTCGCAATTAAATGCATTTTGCTGAATGTGCAAATCCTGAAAGTGATTTTACATCATGCACCCTGTCATGCCCGTGTAATGTTAGCATGCATGTAATCATGACATAATTTGGCCTCATTCCCTGAGCGTAGTCCATCTGACAACACAATGATAATCGACAGGTAATATTTTATGTGAACCAATATAGCTATGACAAGGAATTATATGTAGACTGGGGTTTTATGTTTGTGTTTAATGTAAAACATGGACCGAGGGACACCTAAAATGTTCGCCCAGCGCGCGTTTTTTCCACAGACGTTAGTTGCTTTTAAACAGAGAGAGGCGGGAGTAGCTAGCTCAGACCGAGTCAAAATGTTTCAGTTATTTCAAAACTCACGTGATCTGAAAAGTAAGAGTAGATACAGATAAAACAGCATAAAGTATAATTGCCCAAAGAAATGTACAAGTAACTGTAAAGTATATGTATTTTTTTTAGTAATTTTTACTGTTATCTGTTTTGACAAAGCAGTCTCTTCCAACCACAAAAGAGACAGCGTGCCAGTGTGATGACGTGAAGAAAGACACCAGGGAAATTGGATGTCAAACGTACCGTTTTGTGGGGAAAAGGACTGTGGCAACACAAAGGTCCAAAACAACAGAAAGAGTACAGGTATGTGTAGCTATCAAGTTCTTAGTTTGTCTTTTCAAATGTCTGTGGTGTTGCCATATTCTAGGTATAAACAGCATAATAGTTGAAAAAAACACTGATTGATTATTACATTGCTACACCTCCCTTACACATAACAGTAAATCTTAGGAAGTCTTATCACTATCATAATTTGAATATATGTGTTCCAGGTTCTCAGGCTACAGTATCCACCAGGAGTGTTGCTGTGGGCGACACAACATACCAGTTTCGTCCGCAACAATCATCAACTCCACTCAAGCGGAAAGCCGTACCACCTGAGATCGCAGCTCACTTGGAGTTTTCACCTATTCAGGAGTCTGAAACTAGTGAGAGCTTTGTAGATCCTGATGACTCCACCTACCTCCCCACGTGTGAATCAGTTGACAAGTTAACTTTGCTTCTTATTGATCCTTACCAATCTTACATAATAGTAACAATGAATTTGTCAATATATATATATTCTCACATCAGCATTTAGATAGATAGATAGATGTAAACTTTATTGATCCACTTGGGGAAATTTAGGGTCCAGCAGCTTAATACACAAAGACATCTAAGAACAATATACTAAAACATTATATACTAAATACTAAATAAGAAGAAAAACTAAATACTAAATACTAAAATAAGAACAACAAGGTCTGAGGATGAGGCTGAGTGATAAAGAAATAAAATAATCTAAGAACAATATACTAAAACATTAAATACAAAAAAAAAAAATACTATACTAAATAAGAAGAAATACTAAAATAAGAACAACAAGGTCTGAGGATGAAGTAATTTATATGCTGATATGTATAATAATATACTTTATAACATGTTGCCTGTGGTTTTCTCTGTTAACAGAGCACCAACCAAGCCAGTGCAGGACATGGCGAAGTACTTGGTGTATGAGGACTGCCTGCTTGAGCTTTTTAAAATATGCCCTACATGCTCAAGACTCTGCAAGGTTCACACATTTGTCAAAGGGACATTTCTTACTGGGACCCAGACGTGTCTGCACCAGAGTTGTCTCTACGCCAGAGAATGGAACAGTCAACCTCTTCTGGGCAGCACTCCAGTTGGGAACCTTCAGCTATCAGCCGCTGTCTTCTACACTGGCTCTTCTTTTGTCCAGACTAACAAGGTTTGTAAAAAAGACAAAACATCAGTTCTACCACAGCTTTCTGTTTCCCCGCACACCTCACATTTTTGTTCCCAGGGCCAGAGCTTCCCACCGTGCTATGGTGACATGTTGCACATGCTATGAACACTGTCACAGATGTACTTTCTGATTTTATTTTACAGGTGCTCAATGCAATGCACATGAAAACCATCACCAGAATGACGCACAGTAATAATGTCCGTAATTACATTCTGCCTTCCGTGCTGCATAAATGGCGACTGCACCAGACCAACCTGCTGGATGAAATGAGACAGAGGGTCTCATTTCCTCACATATCAGAGTGAAGCGGCCATTAAAGTTTGTAGGCCTCACCGCACCCCAGCTTCAAATCAGGCCTGCAACAGGGTTAAATCTCATGATTAAAATGAATGTGTGTGTGTGTGGGCCCACAGGTATACATTGAGTGATTGTTCTTATTTTTATGTGATATTGAAACTGTTTTGTATAAAAGGTATCTAAAAGGTGTTCATTTTGTATAAAAGCTATTTAAAAGGTACTTATTCTACTTAAAAGAAAGTTAAAAGGTATTTTGGTTTGAACTTGAAGGTAAAAAGGGTATTCTTTACTGAACATAAAGGTATAAAAGTATTTTGAAACTAAAAGGAAAAGGTTTAAAACAAGGAAACCTGATATTTCATTTTGTACACTTTTATTAACATTTTGAGTATTGTTTATATTTTATTTCACAAAGAGAAATACCAGATTTTATTTTATCTTATTTTGTAAATAAATATCCTTCAAAGAATTATTGCATTTAAAGTATAGTTGTGTGGTGTCCTTATTAATTTGGTTGATGAAGTTTTGAAATCAAAATTGTATTACACATAACAGTTCAATATTGAACTCAGGCCCTGTCCCATTGTACACACAATCAAGTATAAATATAACATTAGCTACATGGGACGTGGGTTTCATCTATATAGAACATAATTTGTTATATTTAATTCATTATCAGAGATGTTATTGTTGAGCCAGGTCTCCGAGAGTGTAATGATGTTGGGTTTATGTAAAACAGTCCACGCACGAAGTCAATTCAAGTCAAGTCAATTTTAGGCAAAAGACGTTCATATGAATTATTTTTAATCCCTTAAATTTATCCAGTTTGGAAGGAAAAACAAATAATTATCCTGTTTCTACTAAAGCAAAACTGCAATACTAGGTTGTAAAGTTTGCAAGGAGCCTCTGATCCTATGGTACACGGACAAGAAGCTGACTGCTACAGACATCGAGGCCCTTTTCAGTACGGAACTAAATCCAACAGGAAGCAACAGGAGGCAGGAGGAAGCCAAAACACTGGGATTTTGGGCAGATTATCTCCTTGACACTGAAGGTTTAAAACTTGTTCCAACCTTTGCCCATTAATATATATCTGAAAGTATGACATGCATGTTTAATTATGTGTTTTTAAGATCATGCACTACAATATAAAGCACTACACTTTCTACTCATTTTATCTTGCAGAAAAACAGACTACAGTGTCCCTGGAAGATGTGCTGATGTTTGCCACAGGGCTATCATCAATGCCACCTGCCGGGATAACACCAGTGCCACGCATTGAATTCATTACCCATTCACCATTCCCAATGGCAAATACATGTGCCAATAAGATGAGTCTCCCACATCTGGACTCATACTGTCTCCTCAAAACAAACATGTATTTTGGTATCCTTAATTCCCCAGGATTTGGATGCATATAATTGATTATTTAATTTGCTTGATCAACCATGGGCTTGTATTTGAGGTTTGAAGTGTGGCCAGTGGTTGTAGTTTACTGGATCACTGTTGTTCTTTTTTTATGTTCACTCAATCACCAACCAGCTATTGGTGCTGCAGCGCATTCAGTCCTGACTAGGTATTGTGTCATGCCTGGGATGTTGGACTTGTCTAATAAACTTGTCTTGGTCACGACTAAATTTTCATTGTTGTTCATTGAACTCTGCTTGCGTGTACGTGTACACAGCGTGTTTTAAAAGGTTAAAGTTAAACCTGAAGAGTATGGTCTAGACCAGGGGTGTCCAAACTTTTTTCACTGAGGGCCATATACGGCAAAATATACGAGGGGCTGGGCCACTTACTAGAGGTGAGGTATATAGCCTCACATCTATTGTATTAAAGTAAGAAAAATCCTTTAAAAGTTGGTCAAATTTGCTATATTGTTGAATATATTTACAGAAAAAAAAATCAGCCATCATCACAGCTTTCCATAAATGGATTTTTATTGATTTATTCAGAAAAAGGGTTGGTAGCTAATTCTCAGAACAGCAGCCTCAGATTTCTTCTTAGTCAGGATGGTGATCCCATTCACAGTACAGAGAAAGAACAATAAAGGGGAAAATGGGATGGGTACCAGGGTTTCCCACAGAAAATGTGTTAGTTAAGGTGGTGGGGAGCAGTGAAACGGAGGTTTTTGTTGACATTGTCAAAAATGTGATAATTCCACTTAGTTTATTACTGAGGTCGTACTAAGAGGTGGTGGTGTACTTGGGTGCATTATATTGAAAGGTGTTCCTAATATTTTGCCCTCCTCATGTATGTTGATGGAATGGACAAAATATTAAGAACACCATTCAATATAATGCATCCTAATACACCACAATCACTCAATAATGAACATAAAGCAGAATTTTCACCTTCTTGTTAAAAAATGTATAAGCTTCATAAATGTAGAATTTATAGCAGAGCTGCTGTATTGGATTAAACTAGATTGCACAGGTTAGGCCAGTGAGTCTATCTTATATAGTTAACTTATTCTCTGAACTATATTTTATAGTAATTACAAGTTATATAGTATTATACAGTTAAGTAGTGATATTCAGCTTCAGTAGCATCACGTTTTTGTTGAATCTGCCTCACTCTCTTCAGGACTGCTGAATGAGAAAGCCTGAAACGTGTTGCTATAGTAACGTCACAGTTACCTGTCTGAGGATTAACGTTGTTAATGATGACATCACATGGCGCTGTTTGCATTAGTTTTTCTGAGCAGGTTCTGCCTCAGATGATGTAGATTTATGTTTTAACCAGCGGTCTGTGTTTGTTTCCTTAAACTTAATATCACTGTTAGCTTGTCTGTGTTATGCTAGCGGGAGGTACAGCGAGAGCTACAGGTGTGTTCAGGGTCGAAGTCAGACAGTCGGACATAGCGGTTCCGGCCAGTCGTCCTGCAGTAAACACCGCTGCAGACGTTGGTTGAACATTAATATACATCGCTGCAAATGTGTGCGGAAATATAAGTGTTGGATTTGCGGGAATCAATTAAATTGTGCACAATACCTGCAATCTCGCGCTGAAATTCAGGCCCTGATCATATATATATATTTATTTTTGTTTTTTATTTTTTATTTGTTTAAGACGTTAGTTAAGGCGGCAGGCGTGTGTTGCTAAGGCGGCCGTCTTAACTGTAAAGTGCTGTGGGAAACCCTGGGTACATTTCAAGCTTGTGATTTAAGTTATTATGCTTAATAACACACGGATACTGTGTAATATATTTTTAACTCACCTAAAACGGGAACGGCATTGCACTCAGTGGGAGCATTGATGCTGCGTTTTGGACTCAAGGATGGCTGGAAGGTCAGGAGTAAACTTGGTGGTTGAGATGCAAAGCAGTGCGGGCCATATTCTATTCTAATTATAAAATTTCCTGCGGGCCAATTAAAAATGGACTGCGGGCCGCAGTTGGCCCGCGGGCCGTAGTTTGGACACCCCTGGTCTAGACCATAATTGATTCGGCAATAGCAAATCCACAGTCCCTTGAATCAATCCTGTAAACAGTTTGACAGTATAAAATAAAACACATATAGGGGAAAACTCATGTCAGTCAGATTATAAAAATACCTGGCAAGTGTAAATTCTAATTAGATCAATTGCTATATGAACCCAGGAGCATACTTTTATTTCAAATACCAGAGAATATAGCACACATTAGTTTTCCATTATGACTTAGATGCAATTTATGCAGCTGTACTTAACTAAATGTATGAATGGTAAATTTATTAGGAGTTAATATTGATTACCTGTGAGGTAAAAGGTAGAGTTCATTTGGTATTCCTCCGGGACATGATGCAAGTCTGGAGGGCCGAATCCTGTGCTTGTTCCAGAGATCGGTGCATTCATTCAGGTCTTTTTGTAGAACATCGGTGAAGCAGAATCTCAGCAGGCACCGGTGTTCATTGCTGCCATTGAAGTGTCCAGAGTCTCTTAGGTCCCCAAACAAATCCATCCAAAACTGGGCCCTAGTAATACGTTTAATGCAACACCTGCCATGTTACACAAGTCACTTCAAATATAAAAGTATTTTATGAACCAATAAGAAGGATCACTTAGCATACCGTACTTTTCTGAAAAGGGACCACCATGACTCAATGCGTTGATTGCTCACTGATGAGCCATAATTGTGGCTTGACAGACCTGCGTAATAGTCGACATGCTGATGGCGAAGAGTACACTGTATAGCTGCCATTATCCCATTTTCTGTCCCGTGATCAGTCCGTAATCTCATAGGGACCACACCAAGACTCTGCACACAATTGATGTAATTGTGGGCAATGATGGATGGATTATTGTTTGTAGGTCCACAAACAAGCCACATAATTCGTCTCGAAAATCCATTTATACAGCCTGATAGAGCAAAGCCAAATGGTTTATCATATCCATCTACATGCCATATGTAGTTTGGACCCATGGAGTGATAAATGCGTCCCTTGTGGATAAAGTTGTTTCAGCAACCTCATCACAGCACTCCATTTAACCGTTAGTTTATACTTTTGCTTGAGCACTTGCCACATAGTTCGGGAGCCAAACAACCGACCTGGTCCATGCAACTCCATCAAAATTGCGTTCCTTACATCTACTAACAGGGATAACGTTACATCCTTAATGTTGTGCAAAGTTGACAGCATATCAAGTATTACTGCGTAAGTATAGCCTTGATTGAAATAATCTTTAATTACTTCACTCGTCAAATCAATGTTTGTTCCATTTTCTTAGAATTTGAACCGGAACTAGAATACTGCAGATAGAGACAACGCTGAAGTTAGCTTCCGGTTTGCAGCTAAATAATGTAACATTAAACTTAACATAACTTACATATTGTTCGTTTTGTTCCAGCTGCTAACTTCAAAACTAGCTACACCGTAGATACTCCGTGCAAGACTTCTTTTTCTGAGTGAAAACACAGCGAAAGCAACTAAGTCCGTTAGTCGCAGACTGACAGACAGTACATCCAATCAGGACCAGGCATCATTGTCCAATACCTACCTACCTGTAGGTATCTACCATGTACCTACCTTTTCCGGTGTGAGTCTCTCTAATGCTGTTGTGTTTTCTGATTTGCTGTTGTGTTTTGTGATTTGCACTTCAGGGCCTTCATAATTCTAATAGTCGCCTAACTAAAACACATGTGACTAGTGACTAGAAAAACTTGACTCAAAATCCAAACACTTTCAATCCTTGAAAATACCACATTAAAATTCAAGCATTTTCAAGGATTTCTAGCACCCGTGGGAACCCTGCCAGCCGTAAAGATATAAGTAAATGCATTATTTTACTGAAAGTGCACCTTTTTAGGCTATGAAATGACAAATTGTAAACAATTATAAAAATCAAGTGTATATGAAAGAACACAGCCAGCCCATAAACATATGGCTTTAATTGGAATGTATTACCATTTGCCATAATGATCATTAACATTCTTAAAACAAATTCAATAAACCAACAAAAACAAGAGAAAAAAATGTCTTAACTACAAAATGACACTTTCCTGCCTTTTACTACAAAACAACACTTCTTTCCACTTTTGCAAAAAACAAAAACAAAAAATCATCCCATAATGTATTTTGCCTTCTCCGCATTTATTTCAGCAAATCATGATGCATTTCATCGGTCACATGTCTTGAATGTCGACGACGTCTAAAACGCACACACGTTGCATCAGGGATGGTTTTAAACTGGAATGTTGTCTTTTGGCTCCCAGGAGTTTTTCCACTTTGCACCACTGTAAGACAGACAGAAAACAGGAGGAAAAAACTATTACTGTCACATTGTTCATAACTGTTTGGAATATATAGTACTATGCTGACACAACTGTTTACAATGAGACATGGAGTCTTCAGGTATGCATACATTATATCTGTTTTATCCTCTGAATACCTGGGCATAATCAAACATATTTATGATCCACATACTGAATTTTACTTTATTTGTAGGAGAATTTGCATTCAACAGCCTATTTGATGGAACTACTACTAACTAAGAATAACTAAGTTCCTTGTAAAAGCGTGATAAAAGTGCACTTTATGTGTATAAAACACAATATACTGCTCTACATGCTGTATAGCCAGCCAGCTAATATAAGGTATATGTTTAATTTCCCCTATCCTTTGATTGCTGTGATATTGATGGACTTGAAGCTGTAATGGTGTTTAAAGACATTATTGGTTGATCATAGGCAGAAAAGGATAGATAATCGCACACTGGATTGTAGCTCCCAATAATGGGAGCTACAATCCAGTGTGCGAATATTCAAGCTTTTCTGTCTTCAAATTTAATATAATCCAACACCTGGCCTCAAAAACAGGTTGGATGTGCACTACTACTTTAATGAGATTGGTTGATAAGGGATTTTATGTGAAAAGGGCTACGTAGTTTATCTGATGTAATGTAAACCCTTAGATCTGAATTGAAAATGTAAACAACATAGATAATATATAACAAAACACCCCTGGTTGATATTACATCCCGTATTCAGGGGGTCCGATACCCCGTACTCCCAGAGAACCCCCCACAGGGCTCCCCGAGGGACACGGTCGAAGGCCTTCAAGTCCACAAAACACATGTGGACTGGTTGGGCAAACTCCCATGCACCCTCAAGGATCCTGCAGAGGGTGTAAAGCTGGTCCCACAGTTCCACGGCCTGGACGAAAACCACACTGCTCCTCCGAGGTTCGACTATCTGACGGACCCTCTTGTGAGGCCGACTATATTTAGCCGGAACTTCTCAACCTCGCGCACCAGGCTCCTTCTCCACCAGAGAGGTGACGTTCCACGTTTCTAGAGCTAGCTTCTGCAGCCGAGGGTCAGACCGCCAAGGTCTCCGCCAGTCATGGCAGTCTTTCTGAGTTGGCATCTGGAGAAAGAAACAAAAATAATTATTATAACACTGCATTCTGTATTATCATGGGATAAGAAATTAAGTTTCTCACCCATACTAGATTGACAGTAGTCTCAGTCTTTTACCTTAGAAAGTCTTGTAAACACACAGTTACCTAATGTGTTGGCTTCCAAAGAAAACTGCTACAGTATAATACTTATCAGGACCTGTTTAAATAAATAATTACATGTAGTAAATAATAACAGGTTTTATTTGTGGTAGACTTCTTTTGAGGTCTGCGAAACTCAAAAGATAACGAAAAAACCCTAAAAGCTATAGTTAATATCCATAAAGTGGTCAAAATTTGATTGATGTGCAGCTTGGGCATCCTGGCATAAGTCAACTTGTCCAAAAATAATTTGTCCATTAAAATAAGAAATGCAGACTGGTCTTCGGACGTTTAAGGAACATCTTTAACATAACCAACATATAACTGTTATAATGCAGTCATTTTCTATGGTTTGTGTTATTTAATTAATTTTAATTTCACTGTGCTATTGCGCGCCAGCTTTGCACACCCGCAGATGATGATAATGCTGTGATCAATAGTGGGTGGGTGAATTAATACATCAATCTTTTTGGCAAAATGTTTCCCTACAGTGATCCCATCGCAGCAAAGACGATAGGTGCGTCTCCCCATTATGAGAAACACTGTGCGCATTACGCGCGAGGATGACACATAACTTCATTGATTATTTAAATCTTCTCTCACGCCGACACTCACTGAGAGCTGACTGCTGATAACTATTATATAATATATAATTACATATAACATATATAATTATTATGCTGTTGACTTAGACTTGGAGTAGGATGTGTTTTGGTGTGCGTAAAGATGCACAGCTTCTTTCTCACTGTGGAGACGCATCGTTTGAGCTGATGAGTAAATGTCAAACTCTGCCTGTGCTGGTGCGTTATGTTGCACACATTTCTGTGACTCATCACATTCTAGCTATATTGCTAAACGCTTTTCATGTATTAAAATGTAACAGCTGTTAACACGATGTGTACGCCTACATAGGTTTTGGATAGACTGATGGATAATGATTGATTTTTTTAATGGCTGACTGTAAAGGACTACACGCAGCTGTCAATATCTGGTCGATCAAGTAGTGGATGAATCGCACAATCAACACCAAAATCAAACGTCCTATCAAGACCTGTCCCCTTATACAAAACCATATGTGCCGTGATTGGTAAATTAAGTATGTGATGTATAATACTATCACGTTGGCACGTTTGGGCTTTTCTATTCCTGCCTTTGCACCTGTAACGTTACCTGTCGTGAAGTTATCTAAAATCAACATATTAGCAAACCATTTTGTGTTATTGGGAAGGTTTAAACGACCATAACGTTAACGTTAGGCACCATTATAGTTAAGCTAGCTTAACTTCCTCACAGACCTTCAAAATGATTGTACTTTAGCGGTAATAATATGCGATCTCCTTTGATTAAGGTCAGATATTATGAAAATGGATATTAAGCTAAGCTTAATGTCACTTAACATTATGATGTTATAATGTTAATGCTAGCTGACTTTACCAAAAGATATTGGCTCTTACATTATTCCTAGGTAAACATAGTAAGCTTAGTTACTACATTATATGGCAAAACAACACATATGCTACTGCTTTCAAAATGTTTTTTTATCACTATTTACAGACCACTTTACCTTTATTAGCTTCTGTATCAAGCAGTATCAGAGGGCGGGATGTCATCTAATAAATGCACAGAGGCGACAGGTATCTGTGGCATATGTCCTGCCGCCGGTAGGGGCGCTAGTTTTGGAAACCGCTCTCTTGGGTCGTAATAGAGGATCAGTACAAACGACCTATATGGTCGTTTGGGTTGGAGGACATGTTGGTCCTGCTCAGTATTAACAAAACACATTAAAATTTAAATGAAGGAAGCACTTAAATACACAGTAGGTGATTCAAATATTTAAAGTCAGTGTAAAGTCAATTCATTGATTTACTTCTAAACATATTATACATGTTGGAAAATGGTTACAGAAAACATGTGAAAAGGCTGATAACTATGCAGTACTGAATTGTGGAGATAGATCCTTAAACTGTTTCTCAACCTCTCATTTTTCCTGATTTTCTGAGCCTGCAAAAGACGTGACGTTGTGGTATGCCCGCGTGGCCTTGGCCCCTTCCCTCCTTCCCTCGTTACCCCCAGTGGTTAACCTACCTAGTGGTGAGTTATTGTTACTACATCTAACACTTCTACTACTACAGTCTACAGTTTGCCAGTTAGCTGAGTTAGCAGCAGAAAGCTCTCAGACGTAGCGTCCATGTTTTCTGGTAGAGGTGGTGACTTTGATTGACAGGTGACACTTGGTAGGGGGCGGGGTTTCAGCGAATTCGGCGGACACGCTCACAGCGTTTGGGAGTAGAGAAAGAGGCTGATCTTTACACGACTTTGACACCTAATATCATATAAATGGCGATTTTTTTTGATCATTCAAATTTGGCAGGGTGGTTAACAACACACTTTTCTGTGGTATGTCAAACTCAGAACACATATTTATTCTTACTTTACAGGGACTTTAATATTTATCATTCTTTTGTGGTTACACCATTTGACATTTTCAGGAGCATTCAGTCTTACTTTTGGTGAAAAAAATGTTGCAAATGTCATTTCAAATGACATAAAACCAACAAAAACACAAAATATAGATATTAATAAACCTGATGCTGATTTTAAAACTATTTTTTAAGACATTTTTGAATTTCTCATCTTGCCAACCCTTATTTGTCACTGACCCATATATCTAAATATCACTGATATATTTTCTTTACCTCAGAATTAGTTTAAGCTGTTTAATGCTACAGTGTGTCATTTGTTACCGCAGGAGATAGTTGCCATCAATCTGCTAACATTAGCGTTAGCAGAGTGGCATAGAAAGTTATACTTCATGTTCGTCTTTGTGAGACGAACATGAAGTAATTAGTCATTAAATCAAAACATCTATGCTGCCGCTGCCATTTCTGAAGATGAACTAAAAGATAGCTGCAGATAACTTTAGTGTGTGCATGCTGTACTTAGTCGGGAGCGTGCACTGCCCTCACAGACGAGTTCCACCTTTTCTTTTCCGTCAACACTACACGCCTGGGCATCGATAAGAGGAATCGATTCTGATGGATCGGACAATTTGGAACCAGTCCTCATCAAAAAATGAAAAAATAGAGGTAAGAGTGAGCATAATAGGTCCTTTTTAAATGACTGGACAAGACCATGAGCCTAATTTTATCCAAGTACTGCCTGTGTCTAAACATAAACATTCAATATTTTAATTAGGCTGTAGTTACTATCACGGGATGGTGTACTGCAAGAATGCATATTTTGGCAGAAAGCATATAAAATACATGATCAGTGAACATTTTACTGATACCCTCAGTATCAACATTATTTGACTTGCCAAATATGTTAGATAACAACATTTCGTCTTTATGTTACTAAAAAAACATGGTCAGGCTGGCATTCAGTTTTCTTCTAAATATATTCACTCCTGGAAATGAAATGCATAAGAATGTAAATCTAGGACTCAAGGTTGTAGCTGGAGATGGGGCATAGGAGAGCTAGGTGAATGGATAAACTGTTGTTACTTATGAGTTTCCTTTCCCACTGATCATATCCTTTCCCTTCTCTGATCTATGGTTGCAGTAACACTTGAGTTACATTGAGTTAGTTGCATTTTCTTCCTCTACTCTGCTAGAGCTGCAGTGATCCACTTTTTGGCAGTTTGGAGCAGCATCTGCAGGGGACAGTGAAAGATAGTGGATTAAACCTCTGGGCGTAAACACTCCATCTGCATATATGCAGCAGTTTTAAGTCATAACTTGAAATATTCCCATACACTGTGAGTTCTGAACATCAAGATTCTGTCCACATACAGTATGGTAGTCTGTCAAGCATGGATTTGCAGGTCTTAGTCAGATGTGTGGGTGTTGCAGCTCAGACTCTGGTTTTAGTAGCCACCTGGGCCGCAATGATTGAGCTTTACCTCCAAGCTTCATATAACAACAAAGTGACCATTTTACAGCCACTTCTTGCCTGCTTTATTTGCTGTCCAGGGAAATAAACAGGATTTCAGTGCAATAGTCAGCACTCAATGACACTGTTCTGTGGACAAAGGCTTACACATGGTAGCTCGGTTTCATTACATCTAATAATTTCTTCAGCCTCACAGAAGCCCAGCAACAGGTATGGTCAGTAAGTATTCCCTAAGTATTCCGTAAGAGAAGAGACAGAAAGGGACATATAGAGTTCATGCTGGTGGTCCAACTTGTAAGTGGATTCATTTAACAATTTTCATCAGAAAAATGGAGCTGTGGTAAGTCAATAAACATATTTTTGTCATTGTGGTGTTTTTATTGCTTCTATGTGCTTCATAGGAGGATACCACAAAAGAGAAGGAGAAGGAACCAAGCAAAACTCAAGTAATGTGAGTGAGTATAATGTATACTGTGTATAATTTGTATGAATGTTGAATTATCATGGAAGCATACTGTTGTCAGTCTGCTTTGATTTCACACCACAAACAAATTAGACTGAGACACACCCTTTATGAGTCCTCATTCAGTTGTTTAGTCCACAGCAGAGTTTGATTCACTGTCTGTTTGAACCCAAATATGTAAATGCACCCATCACATCA
Source organism: Scomber scombrus (assembly GCF_963691925.1). Classification (NCBI taxonomy): domain Eukaryota; kingdom Metazoa; phylum Chordata; class Actinopteri; order Scombriformes; family Scombridae; genus Scomber; species Scomber scombrus. The sequence goes on from NC_084974.1 coordinate 604,618, forward strand.
CTCTATTCAACATTTTTGAGCACTTATGCCATGTATGACACATCTGCATTGCTTCTGTTTATATAACCATTGCATATTTAAATGTGTCTCCCATCTGTAGAAAGCAACACAAAAAGAAGGTGAACAATAACAAAATCCAGGCTTCCACATGACATACTTCAAGGTTCATGCAGTGATCTTATGTCCTACTCTCTCCCACACTCACACTCTTTTGCCAGTGTCCACTGTCCAATAAAAAAAATGTAGCATAGGAAAACCTAATACACCTCAGGACTCGACTGCTAAAAGGTTCAGTGAAGCCTCAGAAGGAGGAATGAAGGGGGGAGAAGTGTCTAAAAGAAGTGGCAGACAAAAGAGAGCCTCCTGACAGCTCTGAGGCAGAGATATAGAGGAACAGGAGAGACGAGGGGCTGGGTTTGTCCTCTGGCACCCTTATTGGTAAGGCTGCAGGCTGCGGCCTCCATCTCTCCCCAGCTCTCGTTAATAATATGAGCAGCACTCATAAAGAGCTCCACAGTGAGGCCGGTGAATGGCTGTTTTATGAGAGAGGCGTTCATCTTATCTGCCTAATAGGATTCCCTGCTCCTCATTAAAAACCATACCAGAGCTTCCTCTCTACCTTCATTTATGTTGTCTGTCTCCGTCTGGACTTTCCTGTGGCCTCACCCATGTCTGCTTTATGTCCACTGATGCATATGAATTGTGCTGAGAACATTTAAATGAATGTAGCGGTCTCTTCTGTGGCTCCCTACCTGCCACTAGCTGCCTTTCTGCCTGACCCTTTCATACACCTCCTCTATTTGTATTCATGCAGAACTGTCCTATTTCTCCTCTCTGCCCGTCTCTGCTTTTGTTCACATCATCTCTATCTCTCCCTTCTCTTTCCTCATCCGCCTTTCTTTTCACTGAGTAGATAAACAAGGACTGAATTCATTCTAGTGGAACTGTGTTGATATTTCCTATAAGCCACAGCCAGGGTCCAGGCATGTCACCACCTCCCAGAGTCCTCCAATCATCTCGAGAGGTGACAGCTCGCTTCCATTTATCACAGCCTCCTATGTGAACAGAACAGACAGGGACTTCACCTTCACAGCCAACACGTCGCAGCGAGGAACCAGAAATCATAAATGAATAAATCTCACTATAAATAAATCAGTACAGGAAGGAAAAACTGTCTGCTTGTATTCCATAGATGTATAGTGTGATGTGTAATGTAGAGTATGTAATATTAAGAGTAAAACACTGCCTCTCTTCATGTATGTGTCCAGTTGATTGGTGCTATTTCTGGAAGCTACAGATGCTATGACTACTAATGCTAGGTTCGGTATTCCCCCAGAGAAACACATCGTCAGGAGGAATTCTCCCACCGGATGATGTTTTGACCGGCCCTAAACGAAGGAGGAAAAGATGATAATAATATAAAGAGCTGTCACTCTAAGACACGTGACAAACTCAAGGCTCGCGGGCCGAATGCGGCCCGCCATGTTATTTTATGTGAGAAAGCTTAAATGGCATGACTGTAGGGCTGCAACAAAAATCCATTATTAAAAGGCTGTATCCGAAATCACTCACTCATTCCCTACTCCCTAGTCACTACATAGGGAGCCCAACATAGTTGACTATATAGGGAGATTATTGGCAGAAAGAAAAAAACACTTTCGGACACTACTCAGGCGCTGTTAATTACGTTACGTGATACATCAACGCCGGTTGTGGACTATCCATTTTTGTCTCAGAGCAATGCATGATGGTAAATATTGCTTGGTTAGTGACCATCGTTTGTACACTACTTTTTGCGATGCTTTGTGGGATACTTTGAGTCAACTTTATAGAGTATAATAACTCCCACTACACATTCGGACAGCACTACAAATGGCGTACTCACTATGTTGTGCACTTTATAGTGAGTAGTGAATGACTTCGGACACAGCCAAAGTGTTGGCAAAGAATTTCATAATCGATTAGTTGTGTCGCAGGATTAATGCGTCACTCACTATGTCGCACAGCAGTTTACTTCACCTGCAGCCGGTGTCAGAGGCGGAGAAAACAGTCCGCCCGAAATCTACTAAAGTGTGAGAGTGGATAAATTATTCAAAATAAAATAATTAATTTGGTGTTTTAAAATACATTCTTTTACATTTACATTTTTCAGATTTCAATATCAAACTTCAAATCTCTTTTTCGAATAAAAAATGTATATGACCTCCATTTAACTTCATACTACCTTGGCTTTGCATGCAACTAAGCTCTTTCTAACCTGGCACCTTAACACCACACCAATTGGACTAAAAAAGAGACCCACACTGTTAAGAGGTTTAAAACTCAGCTTTGCACACTTTGCTTCTGGCAGCACGAGGTTTCAAGACATCACATTGTCTGGTCTTTTTTCTGTGTTGTTTTCTTTGTTGACCATGATGTGCTCAGTCATCATGTGACTTCAACCATATTGCTTTTGTTTCCCACTATTTGTAGTTGACATGCTAACATAAACATACTCACCCACATCTGTGAAGGTACACTGAGGGCCTGATTTACTAAGATCCCAAATAGTGGGTACTAAATTGCGTGCACAGTGCAATAAATTGTGCGTTTCGTTTGTGTGCGTTCTAGTGATGTTGTTCTACTAGTGATCTACTAAGAATAACTGTGTAAATGAAAACAGGTGCAACAGGGTGGAGACATCAGTATTTAAATGAGGGACGAGCAGAAAGCTGCAAGAACAAAATGAAATGTGATCAGGTTCTAGTGGAAGAGGTTAACTAATATATTGAGTTATAACAAAAACTAATATTACCAGAAAAACCCACATATGGAGAGTATTAGTGACAAAGTCAATGCTGTTAGTAAAACCACAAATATTCCACTCCAACATTATTAACACAGGTGGAAAAACTCTTCTGTCATTGTGCCTCCGTCTCCTCCTCTCTACAGTAACAGAAGTCATCTGAGCACAGTGAGCAGCAGGTTAATACCTGTCCTTCAAAGGTATTATTTATAGACACAGTTTTCGTCAGAAATAATACCTTCAGGTTTGTTAAATCACAATGTGTGTGCTAAATACATTAATAACATTTTCTCCTCCCTGTATTTTACACACTGGGGTTAAAACACCTCATATTACATTCATTATGGTAAACATATTAAATGGACAGTATGTACTATCTTGCACAGTTGAAAGATGCAAACCTCAGTGTGCTGCGTTAGTAGATCAGCTTGCACATTTTTTGCGGGTGATGTCACACGTTTTAACACACGCAGACCTTTAGTAAATCAGGCCCTAAGATTCCTTATTGTGTGTACTGTTTAATACATTTTAGCTAAGATTACACATTTGTGTGATTTGCTTTGTTATCATTTTAGTATAAATGCTTTTGGATATCCATGCTGTCTGTTGTATGTTGCACAAGAATGAGTTTTGCCAACAGCTGCTCTGCAAATCCTTCAATCTTTCAAAAAGTTATTGATATAGCAGTTTTGGTTATAGTTATTAAGTTAATTATTAACAACTATGAATAACTTAATAACTAGTTCCAGATTGATAGCTTAGTACATTTAATGAGACTAAATCAATTTCCCCTCGTTTCCAGGGTGGTGGTGCTAGCTATCATTCATTCTCATTAATAATTTCTATTGAATGTAATAATTAGTAATGATCTTTAATCATTTATTATTTCTGGTAGCCAAACGTGTAACCAAGGCCCAACACTTCCATTATGAGGTTGTTGAAGTTTTTATTTTATTTTTTAATTTGTATGTTTGGTCTTTTTGCCTTTATTGGATAGTGTGCAGTGAAAAGGTAGGCAGAGAGGGATGGGTATGACATACAACTAAGGTCCAAAAGAGCACTGGGCACTGACTGTAACATTTGTGGAGTGAAATATAGCTTACAACTATTGGATGGACTGCATAAAGTTGGTGATAAACTGTCATAACAGGGCTGGCCCCTTATCTTTTTCTGTAGCACTATTATCAGGTCAATATCATTTGTCCAGTACTTTGGTTTAAGACCAAATGCCTGTAAAACTAATGACATTCCTACAACCCTCAGCTGTACTTTGTGTTAAGTGATAAGTAATTAGTAGTTAGTATGCACGTTAGTAGGCTAGCACACTAAGCTGACTAATATGGCAAGCGTTATCATTGCTAAACATGTTAAGACTGTCATTGTGTGCAAGTTAGCATGCTGATGTTAGCATTTAGCTCCATGCACTACTATGCCCAAACTCATTATCAAGCAGCTGAAGCTTGATAATGATGAAGTTGGTGACCACTGATGTAGACTCTTTTTGTTAAGTACCCTGGTCCAGGGTCAAATAAAGGGGAATAATGCTTTAACGGTTTGAACTCCCTTTCAGTATCAGACCAGTTGAGATAGTGCACACTATATTTATTTGTATAGGTTATCATTTTTATAATGTAGTACTAAAAATAATTCCATGTTGCTTTTATTTATTTAGTGTGAATGTATCATGTTTGACCAATCCCTGAGACTTTTTTTGCATGATATTTTCATTATATATCCTTCCACACCTCGAAACTGGCTACTGTAAGAATAATTATGTAAGAATGTAAGAATAATTCTAACTTTGTCACTATAGGTCTTTTCAAGCATAACAACAATTAAATACCAATGCTGCTATTTGTCTTTCAGTGGTGTACAGCTAGCTTCCCACTAATTAGGATTTCAGTCAGATAATTGTTTTACTAGACCTTAGCTTTTTTTATGATAAGGAATTATTAGTACTTCAAATGATCAGCAAAAATGGTATTACAGCTGAAGTTGTAACGCCATGGCAACCCATCAAACAGATGACAGTACAATAGCTAGGATTTGCCAATTGGGAAGTAAACGAGAGATGCACCACTATGAAATTACAGGGACAGTAATGATGATCAATAATCATGTAAATGTATTTAATTATTGTAAACCTTTTTGTAACAATCTTTGTCTATCTTTTTAACACGTAGATTAATTAACACCAGACCTGCTTTCTGCTTATTGACAAGACCCTTAGAAATAATTTATACCATCATCATCATCATCATCATCATCATCATCATCATCACATAATTGAACTGATTAATGGTAACCTAAAGCCCTCAGACTCTACTGGTGTGGAAGGGTGCAGGTCTTTTACAGTAAATTGGCTAAGAGGCCTCATTCACCCTCCCTCTGCTGCTGGTCAGGGATTCACTGCAGGCCTGTGTTGCTGGTAGACAAAAGAGACTCTCAGCCCAAACTGTGCAATAATTTAACTCATTTTCTGTTTGCAATTAGCTTAATGGCTGTTAAATTCTATCAGCTTCCACTAAGTTCAGACTTCTGGAAGATTAAAAGTGTCTGAAATTGACACATTTGAATGAGACAGGTTGTGACTTATGTACAGAAATACAAAACAAATCCAACAAGTTTTCAATAAGCTGCATGCATATTTGCACAGAACTTAACACTATACACTGTAAATAAATATCAGGATTCATTGTGGAACGCTTGTTCCCGGAATCTGTTTAACTCGCTTTGATACCCCAGTCTGGTGACTCTAAATCTTTCACATCATTTGGATTAGCCAGGATTAGATAGGAAAAATCCAATATTGTTTAGCAAAGAACAGCAGGGTACAACAGAGCTGTTTCATTTTCCATATGACAGATCTGTATTCACTTGTACTCTGGGCTGCAGGTGTAAATTTAAAAAAGTAATCTTGCCTTTCTCTCACTAATGCTCTTTCACCTCATTAACACTCATCTTCCTTACACCTCAACCCCTATCTCCACCCATCCCCCCAGCTCCTCCAGTCATGACAAAATAGAAAATAATACTCTGATCAGTGACTAAATAATATAAACCCTATCTGCATGTGTCACTAGACATAAAAGTATATGCAACATCAATTGAGTTTCCACTCTTGCTTTGCCTGGGAATGGGTTACCAAGAAGAACATTAAGGTGTGATGTAACACACTGAAAAAGGCTGGAAGTTGGGTGCTGTGAAGAGCACCTACAAGACCACAGACCGTCAGGACTTTTCAAAAGTAGCAATTTCAAACGTGGCTAATGAATGGACCAGAACACAAAATCCTGCATTGGATCATTGACGGAGCTTTTAAATACTGTGTAAAGTGAATTCAGACATTTTTTTCTAAACACATTAAATAGGTCATACATGTATTTCTAAAAAATGTGTAAAAAGCATTTCAACTATTTAGATTTGAATTGTGGCGCTAGGCTTCACGAACTGTGTTTCAAGATTTCTGTGTTTAGGATTTAGTGGGCGGGTCTGAAAATCGATTTGGTGATTTGGTGATTGGCATAAAACCTCCCCTGCTGCTGTAGAGGTATAATACATTCAGCGCACACTACTACTACTACTACTACAGTTAGCCAGTTAGCTGAGTTAGCCGCCGAGCTAGCCGCGGGGCTAGCAGCTGAGCTAGCGGCAGAAAGCGCTCAGCCATAGCGTCCATGTTTCTGGTAGAGGTGGTGACTTTGATTGACAGGTGACACTTGGTAGGGGGCGGGGTTTCAGCGAACTCGGCGGGCACTCCCACAGCGTTTGGGAGCAGATAAAGAGGATGATTTTTGTCACAATTTTGAAGCCTAATTTCATATATTTGGCGATTTTTTTAATCATTCAAATTTGGCAGGGTGGTTAACAACACACTTTTCTGTGGTATGTCAAACTCAGAACACATATTTATTCTTACTTTACACAGACTTTAATGAATGATAGATGATAGATGACATGATAGATTTCAGGTGGCTCATCCCTTTAAATTGACCAGTCCAGGAAAACAGTGAAGTTTAATTTCAGTTATTTTTCCTTTTTTTTTTTTTGTTACACAAAAACTCCACTGCCTAAAATATATTTATGCTATAAGAATCTTAGTTTGGGTGTGTGCCTGCTTTTTATCGGTACACAGTGAAATGTGCCCAGAGTTTGGTCAGCATGTAAATCCAGTATTCATGTTAAATGATACTGAACTATCATTACATTCTGTAATGGCTGTCTGGGGATACTGTCCTTCTTCTTTGGAGGACAGTCTTGATTTTTCATTTGTCTATGTGTTCACAAGATCAGTTAATCGGGATACAGGGGGCTTAAAAGGATACACTGGATGTGTAAGGGCCTCAATATGCTTCAGATGAAGTGCTTGTTATTGTTATTGTGATTGTCCACCTTTAGCTGGACAATCAATTAATATTCTAGTTCGCCTCAACCACTCCAGAGCAAACTCACTTCAAAGGCAACAAGAAGAGGGGGCAGGTACTCTCCAGTTTGCTGGCAGAGGTGAGTGTATGGATTTGGCTGCTTTTCCTCTCGTGTGTGAGTATGTCCAGGAGGAGTCGTCCCCGCAGGCTTTGTCAGCATGGATTAAGAGCAGAAAGGTCAATACAGTCTCCTCAGCCTGCCAGTGTGCATCAGCTGAAGGGAGGTGAAGTGGTAGAAGAAAGAGTCAAGGCACCACTCTGAGACTCAAAGGTCCTTTGAGGATGTGCTGGAATTTGATCTTCCTCCTTTGACAACAGTGTTTGTTTTTTGCCATCTTTGTGCATCAGCTGAATCTTCTGCTTGCTTTTGACCTTCACAGTGATGTGTGATATTGACTGAAGCCATTATTAACAGAATCAATGACAGTCAGATACCGCCTCTGTTGTGGAATTGTGCACATTAAAGGTGCAATGTGTGGGATTTAGTGGCATCTAGCGGAACACACTTAGCAGAAATGGAATATAATCTCCACAAGTATGTTTTAATTAGTGTATAATCATCTGAAAATAATAATTGTTGTGTTTTCATTACCTTAGAATGAGCCCATTATGAATGAATTAACGCTAGATGAAGAGGTAATTAATCCTGTAGAAATAAATGTCTAAATCTTTCTCTGGTGAGGAGTGTGGAAAAGAGTCTGGACTGAATCAACACTGGAAACAGACACCATCAGCTGTCTGTGAACACCAGTCACATCTTCAACTGGAAGGGTTTCAGAAGTCATCGACAAGGAGTCAGTGGATAAGAGGGCATACTCTAGGAAGGGAGTCAGTTCTGAGACTATTTACAACCACCTGTTATCATGAGACCAAAATGTAATGCTTCAGTGATGTAATATAAACTGAAAAAATTAGCAAAATCCATCTGCTTATGAGGGCAACAAAATGTGATTGAAATGTTCAGAAACAACACATTGGACAGTGTGTCTACTCTTTCAAAGGTAAAGCTCAATTTTCTCAAATGATGTGCTGGCAAGACAGTAAGAAAATCAGCTTTTCTAACAATTTGCCTTTAATAATCTTATTTCTACTATTTTTAATCTCCACAATGATCTTCTCATTTATGAATGTCAAATGTCATTGCATCTGGCCAATGATCATTCTGCAGCATTAATTTGCCATTGTAATTTGAATGACATGCATATACCAATATAACATAATTGTTACTTTGATTGAATATTTTATGACCAGCATCTGGATGTGTCACATTAACTACACAATCTTGAGTGGCTACAAATATTTCAGTCAATCATCAGAAGTGTTGGAAGGTGTTTACAATCAAGGGTATATATCAGACATATAGTTCATTTCAGTTGTAGAAAGCTGAGCAACTGGCACTTTTGATGAACCTTTCTTGACATTCCTGCAAGCCCAGGATGAAACTGTTTGGAGAACACCTCTCCTAAATCACCAAAGAGCATCTCTAAAAACAGTAAGAGAGGAGTTAACTTTACACAGTCTGGTGAAAAACAGTTTGAGGACACAAAGGAAAAGGACACAGAAACACTTGGATTTAAAACACACACACACACGACTTCCGGTGAGACAGGCGAGCAGCATGGACGCGTAAATCAGGAGCTCCCCAATGCTCACACTTGAACTACACAAGAACTTGAGACATAGACGCCGACGAACTCAAAAAATGAGAATATGAGTGGATTGTCGACAAGAACGAAGAATGAAAATAACCCGGTCATCCAAGTTAAAGAAATAAACCGAAAGATTAAGGAGAACAAGCTAGCACCGCAAGCTAGTAAACCAACAAAGGCGCAAGCTAGTGAGCCAACACCACCACAATCTAACATGGCCTCGTTTCAAAGCAGCTTAGACGGCATTAGCAAACAAATTCAAACCCTGCAAAATGTAATGAAGACGGACCTAAAAACATTCAAAGATGAAATTACGGCGCAAATGAGAGATGAACTGACAGAACTCAAAGCAGACATTGATCAGGAGTTTGCCAAAATAACCACGGAAATTGGAGAACAGGATGAAAAGTTAAATGCTGCTCTGACACGCGCGGAGGAGATTGAGTTGTTGAGCCATGAAGCAAACAGTGCAATGCAGGAAATACTGCAAGAGCAGAAAATCCTGGTGAACAAACTCGACAATTTAGAATCGAGGTCCAGAAGAAATAACCTACGGGTTTATGGCATTCAAGACGAGGCAGAGTCTAAGAGTGACTCCGTCGCACAGTTCATGGATAAATGGCTCCGTGAAGAATTTTCTATAAACTCAGACCTTCAGATTCAACGCGCCCACCGAGCCCTGGCCCCAAAACCAAAACCTGGCCAGCCTCCCAGATCGATTGTCATCAATTTCCAACAGTTCACCGTAAAGGAGATGATTTTGAAAAAGCGTGGGAGAAAAAAACAATCACCCTCGGAGCAAACAGGATATATTTTGATCACGACTATTCAGAGAGGATGCTACAACAACGCAAAGCTTACTCTAACATTAAAAAGATCTTAAAGAGAGAAGGCATCCGCTTCCAGACACCTCTCAACAAGATTCGTATCCACTGGGCAAGTGGGGTGAAAATGTATGGCAGTGCAGAAGAGGCAGCCAGCAACTTGCGGGGAAGAGGATACGAAGGGGACAACACAGAGACCAGCAGCCGGGGAACGGCGCTCGTTGAAAGGCTCCAGTCGACCGGGACCGCGACATGGAAACAAACCGGGAGTGGACGCACAGCGGAGGCCAGCAAACGTGCGCAAGGACGGCTGGAAGAATTCCAACTGAGGGGAAACAACACAGGATGAGTACAAACAGTACAAGTCTGAGTTAAGATGGACATGAGAATTATATCACTTAGCTGAGTGTATAGTATTTGTTGGTTCGGCGGGTTATAGTTAAATAGACTGTTGGCTTAAGGGAGACTGAAACGCAGCTGCAAGGACTGGTATGGGTATAATAATCCTACATGGGTTAAATCTCATTACTGGATGGGGGCCCTTTCTTCATGTAAGGTCTTACCCCCTCAAATCAAAAAGAGAGTCAGCAGAAGAGGAGGGTTGTTGACATCTCTTTATGGAGGTCACGTTTTTTGTATATAGTTCAAAAAAGTTACAAACAGTTACTGAAAATATTGAGAGTTCATGAATGTTTAACTGAAAGCCTGTTGATGAATCTTCACGAGGTTAACACAACAAAAGTGATTTATGGACACCAAAGAAGTAATTAAGATTCTCTCTTTGAATGTTAATGGCCTGGGAAACCCAGTCAAAAGAGCTAAAATAATGACCAAGCTTAAAAAAGAAAAGACGCAAATAAACTTTCTACAGGAAACTCATCTCACTAAAAACAGAACATGAGAAATTAAAGAAATTTGGTTTCAAGAATACTGGATTTCCTGACTGAAAGACCACAGGTGGTGAGGATGGGAAGGAGGGTGTCTGCAGAGCTCACCGTCAGCACAGGATCACCACAAGGTTGCTGTCTCAGTCCTAAACTCTTCACCCTGTACACACACGACTGTGTCTCCACCCAGGACAATACCATCATCATTAAGTATGCGGATGATACCACCAACCTGGGCCTCATCAAGGGGGGGGGACGAGTCGGGCTACAGGAGTCTGGTGAATGACATTCTCGTCTATGGTGAGGCGAACGACCTATGCCTCAACACAGAGAAGACAAAAGAAATAATAATGGACTTCAGGAAAAATCCACCCCCCCTGCAGCTCCTCATCATCAAGGGGACTGAGGTGGAGAGGGCTGACAGTTACAGATTCCTGGGACTACAAGTAACATCAGATCTGAGCTGGACTTTGAACACTGCTGCCACAGTGAAAAAAGCCCAGCAGAGACTGTACTTCCTCAGGCTGCTCAGAAAAGCTGGTCTATACTGTCGCCCTCTCACCCAGGTCCACAAAGGACTGATAGAGAGCATCCTCACCACAGGCATCACTGTCTGGTATGGGAATACCACACAGACAGAGAGGAAGGCTCTACAGAGAGAGTCATAAAGTCTGCAGAGAGGATCACCAGAACCGAACTCCCCTCCATGGACACAATCTATACACAGCGCTGTCAAAAAAAGAGCAGAGAGAATCACCAGAGACACACTACATCCAGCTCACTCCCTGCTCAAACACAAAAAATGACACAGACACAGACACAGACGAGCGGACAGCATCACCACAAACAGAACACGCTTTTTTAACAGCTTCTTCACTGCCACAGTGAGACTCTTAGCCAAAACAAAATGACTTACCTCACAGCATATCATACTATATTTATTTTATTATATTATATTGTTTTCTGGGCCTGTGCAATATACCTATGCAACTTACAACAATGCTCTAACTTTTCCTTTACACAGGGTTTTTATGTACTTTTTTATGTCTAGATTATGTGTATGCGTTTTATGGATGTGTCTTTCTTGTGTGTCTTTTTAAATTTTGTCTTGACTCTGAACAAACCGCACAAAAGTTCCTATATGTGCAAGCACAAATGGCTAATAAAGTTCTTGAATCTTGAAATGTCAAACTTCAGGCATTAGCTGCAAAGGGCCTGCTGATGGATAATGCAGTGCAGAGCAATGGCCTCCTCCACACTCTCCTCTTCCAGTTTTCTTTGAAAAAGTGCCACTAGTCCATTTTTCCTCCCTGTCATTGACGGCGCTCCGTCGGTTGTTATTCCAACAAACCTCTTCCATGGCAAACCGGCATTCACAATGGCATCACACAGCTGGCGAAATATTTCCTGAGCAGTGGTCTGGCCATGCATTGGATTTACTGTGAGCAACTCCTCCATCACTTCAAAATTGTCATCAACACCACGGACATACATTGTGAGCTGGGCAGTGTCAGTGATGTCTGTGCTCTCATCAAGAGCGACTGAGTATGCATCGAAACATTTGGCTTTCTCACACAGAAAGCCAAATGTAAATGTTACTTGACAGGTCAGAAATGCGCTCTGCCATGGTGTTGGCAGAAAGGCTGATGTTGCTAAACTGACCTTTTTTTCCCGGACAGACTATACTTGCAGCCTGTAATATGCACTTTTTGACTAACTAGCCTTCTGTGAATGGCTTTCCCGCCGTAGCAATCATCTCATTAACCACGTAGCTAGCTTCTACTGCTGCATTATTCTCTTTGGTAGCTTTCTTGAAGAAATGTTGTTGCCTCAGTAGACATGCTTTAAGATTGGCAACCCGGTTGGCTCTCTCATCTCCCTGTTATTTTGCATACTCCTCAGCATGTCTAGTTGAGTAATGACGTTTGAGGTTGTATTCCTTGTGCACCCCAACTTTTTCTGTGCAAATAAGACATGTTGGGGTGCTCATGTGCTCAACAAAGAAATATTGACCGTATCATCAGCCAATCAAATGTTGATGTGTTATTGACAGAACGCCCTAAGGCAAGCAAAGTTTCTAGTACTGGTCTGGGCGTCGTCATTCAAATGAGCTTTGCTGCCCATGGGCAGGTGCGTGATGACGCACTGTCTGTTATTCTGGAAAGGTGATGGCGGTTGATTTAACAGCAAGATCAGTATATAAAGATATGATTGCGGACCTGCTTCCGGTGCCTTTTTCATCATGAAGGATCGCAGGATGGATTTCATCTACAAGTCATTGGTGAGTGCTAGTTTTTTTTTTTTGCTTTCTCTGGACCAGATTGGCGTTGCTGTTGGGCTAATATCTCTCTCTCTCTCTCTCTCTCTCTCTCTCTCTCTCTCTCTCTCTCTCTCTCTCTCCCTCTTTGTGAAGTAAATTTAGAAGCGTTTTTGGAGCATGTTTGTGTCTGTTATAGAAATTGATTTTATTTTTGAAGTGATTTAGAAGTTTCCTCTAAGAGCAGTCGGGCAACATGTGCTGTTGTTGATGTTGTGTCACATGGTATGTGCATTGTAAAGTGGGCAGTGACCTAAGGGAAGATGATCTGATGGCGATGCTGCACAGTGGTTTCTTGATGCGTTGCGGATGTTGATCAGCTGTCATGTTGGTGTCGATTAAGTACTGTTGCATAATAGTGGCCTTACATTGGATTCGCAATGTGTATGTATTGTAGGACATAGGCCTATATGTGTGCGGCTGCTGTATCGGCATACAATACTTTCTTTTGGGGCGGGGGTGTGGGATTTTGGTGCTGGCCCTGACTGAAACACCACTGCACGCTACCGCCCTGGACCCAGCATAAAAGTTCAGTTTTTAATTCATTTTGAGAGAATATATTAGAAGATTATGGCAAACATTTCTAAGTGGTGTAACTATAAAAAATAATTCAACTTGCTTAAAACCCCTCAAATTGTCAATAAAACACCATATCAACTAGTTTGGCATGATCTTACATTATGACTTTTTATATTAAATAAAGGTAATGGAATACAATTATTCTAAATGTTACATTTCATCTGAGGAATCATGTAGGTCAAGTAAACTGCATGAAGAGTCAAGTAGTGTAACAAGTCATGTGAACCACTTATAATCACCATTTAAGAGGCCAATTTGATACAATTGTCCAATATATACAGAGAAGGACCCCTGATGATCACAACTGCTGCCTGACAAGGTTAGAAGCTCTTAACAGTTACTCATAAATTGATTTATAGGACATGGTCAGGTTTGCTCAGTTTACATGTCAAATGGTATGACACTAGAAACAACATTGATAATTCATAAGAATTCATTAAAATGAATATTTACATTTTACTTTTTAGGTTTGAAATATTTAGACCAAAGCCATGTGCTTCCACAGGTGTTCATGGTAATGCCTGTCAAATTGATTTTAAAATGAAATGTTAAATCGTGTGACCAGTTATACCATTTAAGTCCTATTAAAAGCCTTTCTGATGGAGGACAATTTTTTCAAATATCAGAAGTTTATGATGCTAATTTTATTAGATATCAGTAGTTTATGATGCTAATTAAGGATACATCATAAAAACCTAGTTTTGAACATGTACAGTAGCTATACAATACCTAAAAATCCAATAATAATTTAAAGGAGAAATGTTACTCAAACATAACATCTGTCAAATATAATTATTTTGAAAGTTTCATGCCAATAAAGCCCATTGAATTGAACTGAATTGAGTGAGCATGCAAGAGAGAGCGAGAATAGAACAAAAAGAGCAAATAAGTCTAGGGCCTGAAAAAATAGACATAATAAGTGGCAGACAAGAAACAGGGGAGGAAAATGGAGAAACAGCAGGAGACAGAGAGTGTATTGAACACATGAAGGCTAATCAATACTTCTGTTCTCTGGGCAGGACTGGAAGGAGACACCCCCCCCCCCCCCCCCCCCCAAACACACACACACACACACAGGAAATCTGCATGCTCACAAACTTCCTGAACTACATGCACATTCATATGTTTATTCCAGTCCGTCCTGTAGTGTGGATATGAACTTGTGTTCATATTCAGTCTGAATTTGCCCTCTGTCTTCAGTCTGCTGTCTTTATTCCATGTCTAGCCCCCAGACTGTCATTCCTGCTGGAATAACAGTCTGACGTTGTTTTTCATGGTTTGGATTAGTAGGAAATATCATTAGATAAAAATATGACAAAGCTTTTTCCAGAACTATCAATTGTGCCTCTTGGTAATCATTAGGTGATAGAGTCTGCTCAATTATTATGGAGATGAATTAGATGCCATCATGTTGTTGTCATCACTCAGTTGTCTTTCCATGAACTGAGCAAACTCAATCAATTTAAGGTTAAATGCAACACAAATCTCCTATATTGTTCTTTCATAAGCCATGTAAAATACTTTCTTAACCACTTACATTTTGGTTTGATGCAAATATGTAATTGAGCATTCCTCTCTTAGGAAATGGTAGCAGAATATTTGGGGTGGTGGAGGGGGGGTAACCTTCTACTGATGAGTAATAGTTACTGTATAGAAATCATATGAAGAGTGAATGGTGGACACAAACCCAAACTCTGAGCTCTGCCATCATAAATGTTTAGATACCTGGTTATTGTTTTAAGCCACTTCATCATTATGCTTAGTGGATAAGTTTCACCTGAACAGTTTCTGTAATTGGAATTATTACCTGGGAGTCCAGTGATTTTAATCCCTTCACAGTCTGCTGTGTTGTAGGTTTTATTAGACTTTGATTGAACAATTTCACACTGAATAAACTGTATCCACTGAATTTAGTAAAAGTCTTCTGGATTTTACTTTATCTTATTTTATTATTTTTAATATAGTATTAACAAAAATACTTGAATGGGCAACCAGTCAAACATTGTATATAATAATTATTATTTATATTATGGAATAATTGAATGAATTAATAATTTGGTGAGTCATTGTGTGATGTCATTAATCATGGGCCTCTAGTGTTAGAAGTAGAGGGAGGTTATCAATTACAGTCCACACATGTACTTCCATCTTCCTCATTCTCTCTGCTTCTCTTTTAATTAGCCCATCATCATATTGCTTTCTCTGTCACCTCCTTCACTTCATACTTTCTCAAATACTGTCTCTCTCTCCTTCTGTTGTTTCTACAGTTGCATCAATAGCTTTATGTTGCCGTGGTAATGATTGACTTGTTTTTGCTTGATAGAGTGGTTAAATCGAATCACCCACTTCAAGGAAAGGATGACTTTGTGGGCATGTGTGTGCGTGTGTGTTTGTGAGTGTGTGTGTTTGTGTGTGTTCCATCGCTATCACATTGATCATGTTCAGCCACAGTGCTGCTGTATGCTTAGAACAGTTTGAACAAGCTGACAGACCAGCTTACAATCAAATACTTATATATGTACATCATTATAAACTACATACATCAGCAAATAGAAAAAAACGATCCACAAAAGCTGAATTAAGCCAGTATTCTTCTTCTCTGAGCTGTGTGCAGGTTGTTCAGAGATCAAATGCTAATCCTTTATTACTGTACTCTTCTTGTGTTTTGTTCATCTCAGAGTTTGCAGCATTTTGCTTGTATATGCAAGTTCACATTAGTGTGTGTGAAAAATGATTTGGGCACACCAGGATGAGTGTTTGTTTCACCCAGAGTCTAACTCCCTCTTTCTCATCAGCAAAGAGTAGCAGGTGGTCTCACCCATAGAGACATTTATATGTATCTTCAGAGAATTGAATGTATTGTTTTTATTAAAAGCAGGACAGTGTACAGTATATGAATTGTACCATATAGTGCAGTGCTAATTTACATCTATCCACCCATGCATACAAACACATATAATAATATGAAAAATGATAATTCCACATGACTAATAAATACACCTGAATGATAGACATACACAATCAAAGCGGCATTTGCAGACCTTAATGACAACATGACTTTCTGTCTTTCATTAGTTTTAAACTGATTCAAACTAACACACTTTCTAATATTTGTAGGGATAGCATTTATCTGTTTTGCTGCTACAATTGAAAAAGTGGTTTGAGAAAATTTTGCAGAGCAATGTTTTATATAGCAGTTTCCACTTTAAGGGTTTGGGTAGCAGTAATAAGCAAACACTGATCATAAACAACACATGTTTAAAGCAGGAAGTGGGTCTATAAACTGTGATGGATGTTTACAACAAACTTCTAGAGAAATCATTTTACTGTTAACTGTTTTTTCCCTCCAAATACATTTGGCTAACAGGGAGGATTGTTTCCAAACTGTCTGATCATCGATTGTTTGTGCTTATGCTGTGCTGCACTTTTTTTTGCATTTACAAAAAATAATAATGGTGAAATGTATATATTCAATTATTTGTTTTTTATAATGGCTCTCCATAGTTTTACATTCATTTGATTAAATACTCCTCTATTGTCCATCTTTGTATCTGGAGAACTTATTTTGATACAGCAAATCAAATCTTGCATGAAGAATTTATCATAGGCAGCGCAGACAGTCACAATGAGCATGATAGCATCCTGCTATGCTACACTAACACAAAAGCCACAGACTCTGAAGCCTTTCTGCTAAAATCTCCTTCTCGTCCTGCACCTTAGCTGCTATACTACACAGGGGGTATTGTATGAAGAAAAAGATGATTGCAGTACAAATGTGTGTGTGTGTGTGTGTGTGTCTGTGTGTACTGCTGTTAATCTCTTTTTTGTCCTTGAGAGGCTGAAGGCGAACCTAGTCCTTCTGGTCTCCATTACCACCTGCCTAGATGCACCACCCACATCTCATTTTCCAGGCTTCTTACAACACACACACACACACACACACACACAAACACAACATGTCTAATGCCCTTCAATCTTTCTCTCTCTCCAGTTTTCAAGCTTTCATATCTCCACCCTTCACCAGCAGTGCCCTAATCTTCAACCTCCATCTAGTCAATCTAAAGCTAACACATACACAGTGTCCATTTGTTCATTGGATGAAGTGTTTATGTGTAAAGAATATATCGAAAAATCCTTTTTTAAATGGCCTTTCTGACACATAGAGTGACTCTTAGTTATCATGGCAGCCCTCACACCTTTCAAACTAGATGTACACTTGAAAACAAACTGACATAACGCAACATACTTTTAATAGACATTATTTTAATTATTTTTAAACATAATCTGTTTATTTTCTGCCCTTTCAGTTCCACGAATAACCCAGTTCCATTCAGTTTTCTTTCTTTTTTTTTTAAACATATTTTTATTAGGATTTTTCATAAACATACAAAAACAAACACTACAAACAGTGGCCACAAAAGTTACACATCATACTGAAATCTTCGACGTAAGATATACATAGCCCACTACCTACTTGTCAAAGTAATTGCATACAGTTGTATAGGTATACAGTGGGAGGTGTTATAGCACTTATATAAACATATGCACATAGAAGCGCTCAGTCCATTACAATTGACAGTGATGCAACAACCGAGTCTTTGAAATACGTTTTTAAAAAAGGATGCATACTTTCAAAAATTAAAGTATTTAAAATGTTTTAACAACTTTTATAAAACAAAATATCTGAGTAATAAATAAATGACAAATGATCACCAAGCAAGTAGAAATCTGACCTTACGACCCAAAGATGTCATTTTGTCAATTATCCGTGTTGCAGTCAGTCATTCCCTTTAAGACAATATTTATGTGTCTTTTACCAGCATATGTAAAGAAGGGTTTCCACTTTTTTTTTTTAAACTGCCGTTTTACATTTGAATCTGTACGTTAAATATTCCATAGGTATTAACTCAAATATCAATTTATGCCATCCTATAATTGTAGGAGGTGTATTATCAATCCATTTAAGCAGTACATTTTTCCGGGCAGCGAATGTGAATATATTGAACAGCCTTCTTTGATAAGAGCCTTTAACACTAGGACCACCAACATTCGAACACCCCTATCAGCGCCGCTATAGGTCCGCCAGACCTTTATAGGTCCGCCAGGCCGCTATACATAATATCATTGTTTGTGTTGTTTCAACCCTCGGTGCGGGGGTGCGGGGGGTGTGATATCCGGATACCGTAAACAGTTATCAACCAACGACCATAATATATCTACAATCCTATCTGCGTGTTTGCCGCACAATGCTAAAATACAATATAAAAATGTGTAACTTACATCATTGTAAGCAGTACTATGTACTTTAATAAACATATGCACGATAAAAAAAGATAAACCCTGAAACAATGAAACAATGGAGGAATACTAACAACAATAACAACAATATATTTTAATATAACTACAACAATAACATTTTTTATCAGTAATAACAAGTAAGCTATACACAATATAATACAATGCTATATACAATATCGGGTCATATAATAATACCAACAACAACAACAACAATAATAATAATAATAATAACAACAATGGTGATGATAGTGATAATGATAATAATATCGATAATAATCGCTTATCAAAGTGCAGGTAGCGCATTATTTCTCTGTACTATGTAGAGGCAGATATATGTGCATCATAGTAAAATGTGAGAACAAGAGAGACGAAAGGTTTATAGTTGTACCAGTTGGGGATGTCGCAACAAGCCTTTTTAAGGAGTTGTTTTTACCATATCGATATCCCAAATGAGATCAGGAAGTCAACACTTACGAGAAAGTTTTTAGGCTTCCAGGAAGCCGAATCTTGGCTGGAACACGCTGGGTCAGGCTTTCATCCATGGAGGGCCTCAGCTGTCCGTCCTTCAGAACCACGCGCACCAAGTGGAAGATCTCAGAGAGCGTGCATCGGTCCGGGCGGGGTGCTGTGAGGATGGTCCGGTTCGGCTGGCCTTTTCTCAGACTGCCTGGTCCGGTGGTTGTCTGCCTGCAGACTTTGTCCCTCTCGATTATGATGAGTCGTAGGATTGACAGACGTTTGTCTGCCCAGAAAGCTCTCACAGGTTGATGAAAGATGCAGGAAAAGTTCAGTTTAACTAGCTCACTGTTTAATAACTATCTGGAGAGATCTCAGTGCTGGCCACACGTCAAATCCTCCAAAAGGGTCAAAAACAGGCTGAATGCAAAACTTAATGACGTGTTTACTTAAAGGATCTTTTCTCTGTACGTTTGCTGACAAAAGTTACAAGGTTACAAAAACTTAAGAAAACTTAGATAAAGAATAACTAAAGATTAAAATAAGATAAGGTGACTAAGGTAAAAATGTGTGAGGTGAAGAAAAGAAAAGATGGAAACCTCGAGCAAAGCCAAGTCAAGTCAAAAAAGCCAAGCAAAAAGCCGGTTTCAGATGGGTGCAGCTGGGTTTTGTCCTGGGGAGGGCTTGTGTGTCAGCCAATCAGATTCATCACAGCTACTTTAAGGATCTAATTTCCAGCTTTTTTTCCCCTTGAAACTTTTCATCATCATCATTCATTCAGTATTTAATCCTGATTATAAAATGCATACTATAACATAGTAACACAGAACACAGGATGTATCATTCTGGCATTAATATAACATCAGCTTGATTCATTAAAACCTGAAAAGGATTAATATGATCAAGCATGATCACATTGTTATTCTACTTATACCATGATAGATAATTGATTATCACCATAATGTAAACATAACATCAATGTAACACTTTCTCACATTAAGTAAACATTCCCATATTGTTTAAACCTTACTATTTACTAAGATGTTCTTGTTTAAGCCTTTATCACTCATTTTCTCACTTTCATGCTCTGTGTGGTTTCAGGAGACACAGAGGGGAGAGTTAGGAATGTGCAGTGTCTTTTAATTTATGACGGCGGTCTGTGTGTCTCTGATCTGATGTAGAAAGGGTTAGTGAAGTCTCTCCGATAAATTATGACGTCCGAAGGAAGCACCAAAATCTGTCTTTCGTTACTTTTATGTAGTTCTTGTCACTTTTGGTTGCTCCATTGAATGTTAATGGATCTTTGTTTGTCCAAGAGAGAGACCATGTCAGTCTCTATATCAAACCTGGTCGAGTTTACTCATCTCAGGGTCAAAGGTGACTCTGACCAGATGATGTTCTGAGCTGTACTGATGCTGTGTCCGCTACACTACCAAAGCAGTCTTCCTCTTCACTCTCTTCCAAAACAGAGCCACATACAATGTCATCACCTGGTAATCTCATGCTAACGTTAACGTTACAGCGTCACTAATGACAGATATGAAAACATTGTCATAATGTTAGTCCACTGACTTTTATAAAGTTACGTTAGGTCTTCAGTTCAGATAAACAACTTACTTTAACGTTACATTAGTTCACACACACACACACACACACACACACACACACACACACACACACACACACACACAGCCAAGTCTACTGCCAATTCACACAAAATAAATAAGTTCATACACAACATACCATTAATGACCGCTGGTCTTCTTTTCTTACTTTTTGCCGCCTCTAGATTGTTGTTGTTGACGCTGCTGCGTCTGGTCGTACGTCCTGATAACGTCTGTACGTCATACGACGTCTTCTCTGGCGATGCGTTAGATGACTACCGTAATAACTGATGTTTGAGTCTGCGTGCATTTTTCCCCCATTCAGTGTCAAAATCGGGGACATTTTCGGGGACAGCTGTGACCGGGGACCGGAAATCGGGGACGTCTGGTCACCCTTATTTAACAGCCTTCTCATATTATTACAAGAGTTCCTACCAATAACAAATCCTGTCTGATCGACATTAATAATGGAGGGAAGAGCTTTCTCAAGGCGTTGTGCTAATATTTTGGAAAGTATTTTAAAATCAACATTTAAGAGGCTAATAGGACGATACGATGGACATTCATCAGCTGGCTTCCCCTTTTTAAGTATGAGACTGATATAAGCTTCAGTGAGGGTCTTAGGTAAGGATCCTTTAACAAACACATCATTCAGCATTTCCAGAAATGGGTCCATAAGTTCTGACATAAATTCTTTATAGAATTCACAGCTAAAGCCGTCAGGGCCCGGGGTCTTCCCTGACTGTTGGGTCTGCAGTGCCTGCAGAACCTCCTGTTTCATAATCGGTTTATTCAGTTCTTGTCTTTTTTCATCTCTTAATTTAGGTAGAGTGAGTTTAGACATGGATTTATCAATCAGATCCTTTACTCCTGGGGGCTCCTCATTAGCATAAAGCTTACTATAAAAATCCCTAAACACCCTATTAATATTGTTTGTGTCAAATTGTGTCTTTAATAGATGAAATTGTCTGAGAATCACTCTTCCTGTTTACTAGTCTTGCAAGGTATTTATTCGGTTTGTTACCACACTCATACAGTCTTTGTTTAGCGAATCTTATACTTTGCTCGGCTCTGTGGGTAAGAAAAGAATTCAGAGATGCTCTTGTGGCCAACATTGCCCTCATATTAGCCTCAGATGGATATTTAGCATACGTCTTTTCAAGATTGGACAGTTCCCCTTCTAATTTCCTTTGGGCTTCGAGAGATTTGTGATTTTTGTAGGAAATAATTCAATCAATCAATCAATCAATCTTTATTTGTATAGCGCCAAATCACAACAAAGTCTAAATCGTACTCTTCAGGTTTTAATTTTAAAGAGACCCAACATTCCCACATGAGCAGCACTTAGCGACAATGGCAAGAAAAAACTCCCTTTTAACAGGAAGAAACCTCAGGCAGAACCAGGCTCAAAGTGGGAGAACATCTGCCTCGACCGGTTGGGGTAGAGAGGAGAGAGAGCAAGAATAGGAGAGAGAGAGAGAAGCACATAGAAAATAAACATTGAAGCTAGAAGGTCCAGACTGGAATCTGTCATCCGGACGTCTACAGGCCCAGATTACCTGTGAGACGAGAAAGCACAGACAACTCCGGGGAAGAAGTTTAGGTTATTGAATGTATTAATAGTACACAATAGTAATTAAGCCCCTAGCATACACTTTACAGGTTTCCCACAGTACTGAGGGAGTTCTCCAGATGTCAACAAATCCAAACTCATCACATGTAGCTGCTAATGCTCTAGCTCTCTTTGAAGGGGCCCCAGTTTCTGACAGCAGTCTATCCATAAGTGGATTCAAATGACAATTAAAATCGCCACCTACTATAGAACATTCAGTTTCAAGTTCAACAAACTCCAGAAATGCCTTCGTAACAAAATCAGTAGGGTGATTGGGTGGAGCGTATATATGTTGAGAATTGAGATATATTTTCCATATAGTAGCCCTTTAATTATAACGTAGCATCCATTACTGTCTTTAACACAAGATTCAAGTTTAAAGGGCAATTTCTTATTAATTAAAATACACACTCCTTTACTGCTTGAGGTGCATGATGAAAAAAAAGTATCGCCGACCCAGTCTCTTTTAAGTTTAAGATGTTCCTGATCTTCCAAATGGGTTTCCTGCAATAGTGTAATCTCAACACCTTCTTTTTTAAGAGAGGTGAGAATCTTCCTTCTCTTTATTGGGTGATCTATACCCCGTACATTCCAAGTACAGAGTTTGATACTAGAAGTATTCATAACTAAATTAAATAGACTTCAGCATATTTTAAATGGTGATCTGGTCTTTGGTCCATTTTAAGTCTTCAGTTTGCCTTCCCCCTTTGAGTTCTGGACCCAACTGAAGGCAACATGCCAGCTTCACTGGTCTACATTTTTGGAATCTTGCCCAACCTACACCTGCAAAACTCAGTATGAGGCAAGACCTGCTACCTGCAATCACCTCTCTACATTATTCTGGACCAAACCTGTTTAAAAAAAGTCTATCCTTTATAAGACTTCTAAATACACTCTAAATAAAAATAGAGTAGTAACAACAGTAAAGCCACACAAACTAAGGTTGTTTTAATAAAGAAGTCAAGACTCAGCATTTTTCCATCATGTCATGCGCAACCTGACTTCATGAAATCTGACTTCATGCTGTGCATGGTGCAACAATGGGACATTTCCTGTGGTTGCTTCACAATGAAATCAAATCTGTGCTTTGCAAGTTGAATGCTTTTAATGTGAAGCAGTAGCAGTCGAATGTTCTGTTGGCATTAACAGTATTAATGCAACTCTACTACAGTGTAAGGAGAGTGAACAGTAAAGAGTGAGGCTGATATCAATGAAGCATGCTCAAAACCAAAAGCAACGCCATCGCAGCACACATTTCTTGCAAAGCACATCTATGGCTCACCGAGATGTAAAAATCTCTTTTTTCCCCTTTTCAAATGCAACAAATGCACCACAGGTCATGTGGCAATTATTATCCAATCAGCTCCAAAGGGCTTGGTTCACACATTCTCACTAAAGATGTAACATCATCCAATTGAAAGGTAGGCCACAGCTGGTTGCAAACATTGTTTAAAAAACAAAAGTATACATACAGAAAAAAGCTGATCATTAATAGCATCAAAAATGATTTATAAAAATCTTGAGGATTTAAAAAAAAAAAAAAAACTGGTTGCAGTCATATGGAATATGTCCATACATGGATTGCTGCATCTGCAATTATTATTCATGAATTGAGGTTTTTGCTGTGTGATGTAATGTGCCACAGTATTAAACATATGTGCCAAACAATAGACCTTTAAGGATTGTTTAAACTAAATATTTGAAACCTCAATTATCCCTAAATGTATAAAAAATGAAGTATCAGGTACCTCATGTTGATTAGAGGGTCAATAAGCTGCCGCAGAGAAAAGGGTATTTATGTTATTACAATATTGGAGTGAACAAAATATTAGATCTTTAAGTCTCTGTCACACTTTTGTCTCATTCTAGCACATCAAATAGCCTCACTCATCCATTTTCAGTCTGCATCTTCCTGTCTTACACCTGTTTATCCATCTCCACACTCATCCTCATCTCCTGGGTTTTCCTCTCAACACATTAATCACGTGCCTCCCAACACTCTACTGCTCTTTTTACAGCACACACACACACACACACACACACACACACACACACACACACACACACACACACACACACATTTATGTCTTTGGCCTTGAACTGCCTGTTTAGTATTCATGACAGCAGTGGGACAAGGAGAGCAGGATGAAAAGAGTTACACACACGTTGCACGCACTGCAATGAAGGTATAAGAGTTAATGACCTTTCACCTTGTCCTAAGCCCAGGCTGGATGTCTACTACACTCGCTAAAACTCAGACACAACCTGGATTTACATGTATGTGAGATATGCTTTGATACTCATAATAGCATGAAGCGAAATGGTGACAGTTGTTCCTCTGCGTCTTTTTGACATTGCTTTGTGTGTCACCACAAGAGTGTCTGCTGGTTCATTAGTCAGTGTGTATAATGAGCCAGGTTGGTGCAGGGCCAGCCCCTTACACACACACACACACACACACACACACACACACACACACACACACACACAGACGATGAAGGGAACTGCAAGGGCAGAGTGACTGATGGCTGCTCCCTGCTTATATTCAGTACGATTATCTACTGTACATGTGTATGTGAATGTGTATGAGTGTGTGTGTGTGTGTGTGTGTGTGTGTGTGTGTGTGTGTATGTGTGTGTGTGTGTGTGTGTGTGTGTGTGTGTGTGTGTGTGTGCATCACTACCTGTCTGTATGTTAATGCATATATATTGGTCTGTGCCACATTGTGTGATGGGAGCATGTTAACAGACAGTTGGGATGAATGAGCTGGGGTGAGAACACGTGCCTGTGTCTCCTTCAGACAGCTGGAGGCACTGACACACTCTGTGTTTAAAGAGCTGTGAGGTGGGAGGAACTGCTGGTTCATCAAGTGTTTTCCCAGCTGTGAATCCCCATCTCAAGTTTTATTTTAATCAAGTTGATCATTGATAATTTAATAATAATACAGACTAATCCACCAGCTGAGTTATGGGTTGGGAGATGCAGAGAGACGGTCTAAATCATGTCCAAACATTAAGGCCGTGGCAGATCAACACTGAAATAGTACATGGTACATATACGATATAGGGAAGCTACTGAAAAGCAGCAGTGACACGGGTTACATGTTCTACTCAGCTCTGTATGCATGTGTCAAAACATACTTAACTAAATCTATTAAAGAGCTTACTGTGCACTGTAACATGTATTAAAAATAAACATGGGTCAGACATGCCTGAGTGAGTGTCTGATACAGTATTAATTGTACTAATGCTAGATATAATGCAACATGGCAACGCAGAAGAGGACCTGCTCACTATGTAAGTATACACAAAACATTCTAAGGTAAACAGAACACAACATACTTATAAACATTATTTTCCATTTCTACCTAGTCTGTTCTGCTAGATGTTATAACTAAATTGTGAACACTGTACATTTAACCTTAATAAACTGAATCATCAATGCTTCAGCCCTTTTAATGGTTGTGAACATCTGCACAAAATGATGCATATGTCATAGAGAATCTATCTATTTAATGAAGAAATGGAAATGTTTGAATATATCCTAGAATATATGTATATAGCCTGTAAATACACTTTCCTCATTTGAATTTGAAAGAGAGGTTCAAGAGATTAATGCATATTTTATTGCAGGAGATTTATTGCATAATGCAGATTGTCTTCAACCAACATGTGATCCATCTGTGTATATGTGTTTGCATTCAACTAAAGCAAATATATAAGATGTTTTTATTGTTTGGGTGTTTGGACAGAGCAGCAGTATCTATCAAACACCCACTTCTAACTCTTTACTGTTACCATTTCATGAGCCTAATAACCTTAAGATTTATTTAGATTTTGCAGATGCTCCAGCTGTCAATTGTAATTGATTACTGGTTTGATGATGAAGCCTGCAGTCGATGAAGAGGCAAAAATTCATCTTGATTCTGTGAGGGAATCAAGGCAGTTTAATAGAGCTGAGCGTCATCCGTGCATACACTGTGAAGTGTTTGATGAGATAAGTCTCTACATCAGATTACTGCCTCAAAGTCAGTCTACTCTTCAGGGCCAGAGTAAGGTGGTGAGGGAGGTGAATGGGTGGTCTTCTTACTACTACAATACACAAGCAGCTAAACAATGAAATGTCACATCTTTGTGTGCTGTCTCTAATTTCTGTTAGCTCATCAGCTATTGTTTTAGCATGCAGATTGCTAATGTACCCAAGAGCCAGTCTGCAAAGTAATTAGTTGACATTTTTTGATCAAATGTTTTATTTTATTCAATATTTGGGGGGAAAAGACCCAAACACTAACACAAGCTCAATGCAATTGTTCTGTAATTACTGCACTACAGGAGGTCCCCATTCTTGGAAAATGGAATATAGGCAGATTAGTCTTCCAGATGGCATGACAATGCACTGCACGATGAGAGCCACTGAGGATCCTGCTGCTTTCAGTAGTTCTGCTGGTCTAATTGGACCAGGTGCTTTTCTGTTTTTAACTTATCAAGTGTTCTTTCTACTTCTGACAGTAGTGGCTCTGGTTCATGTTCTAGTGTTGTCCAGTCCATGACTTTATTTCAGCTCAAAATCCACAAAGCCTGGATTGTGCCGGCTAATAGCACCATGAATTGCACAGTATTTGCAAATGTTTTTAGGTTCTATCCACAAAAGATTTTGTGCGAATGACATATATAAAGTTCTACAGCTGAGTGTAATTTGCCCTTGTCTGGTTTGTGTCAATAATCTGAGCAGTTTCAACTGTTTCAGGCTTTTCTGCACATCATACATCACACAGCACACAGACTGAAGGTTGAAGACATGGCTTCTGACTTTATGTTAACCTCAAGTATCTGACAGGATATAACCACAAAAAGTACATGTCTGCATTACTGAACAGCACTTTTACTTCAGTCAAAATGTTGTGTTTTGCTTGCAGGCCTGGTAAAAAAAACCTCTTTGCATCCTAATCAGGCCTGAGTGGAGATATCTCAAGAAAATGAAAACAGCGAGAGAGAGAATCAGTGGTACAATGCTAATGCTAATATGTTTATTATATCAGTACCAGTGGTCAGTAAAGAGGGGTACTTGAGTACTTTGCCTCCAAAGAGCATTTTTGTTTGAGTGGAACTTTTTAAATGATTGTGTTTCTATTGTATATAAAGCAAGTACACACTGATGCCCTCTTTTTAGACTCAGCTTGACATAAAAACAACCTAACTTCAACAATTATTTTGCCATGTCATTCTCCTCTGCTTTCAACTCAATTGACTCATTGTATTTGCCCCATTATCTATACTTTAAAACTGCATGGCATAATAAATCAAAACCTGCAGGTTTATGGCAAGAGTATTTAAAAGCAAACATTGTGGCCACAAGTAACTAAAGGATAATGGCACACTGATTTTCTCTTCATTTCCCATGACTCTGTTGAGTCAGGCCCCTTCATGCTTTGATACAAGTTGATAATTGTGAGTGATCTTATAATACTGTACACTGTAAGACATGTTCACTGAGTGCTGAATTAGAGATTTGTCGACAAACAAAGCTCAAATTTAGGCCCAAGTTCCCACAATGTGACGGCAGCTATGACACACATCTGACAAACCCATCAGCATGAAATGACAGAAAGAATATCGGCAGAAGGCTTCTGTGTAAGTGATGTGAGCTGATTACTCGTCTCTGCTTGCTTTTTTGTATTTACATTGTAGTGCTGCATTTCACTGTACAGTCTGACAGAGATTGCAAACAAAACTTCACTAGACCCATCTCACACAGTGTGAAATACAAGACAGCTGCTGTTGCACAGTGTACAGTAGTCTTAACATGACATCATCATCATCAGGCAACGTGTCTGACACTGAGTGTAATGGGATCACAAACAGGGATGGTAAATGGTGAATGGAATGAATAACAGGAGCTACCACACAGGGTACCAACATGGACATGTGGACTGGAGGAGCCAGGAATTAAACCACCCTACCTCCTTAGCCACAGCCATCTGGAATCAGCGAACATGTCTCACAAGGAAGAAACTACCATGTAGCAGCTTCAAACTCTGTTCATTTACATTACAGGCAGGAGTCAGAGGTCACATAGTCCAGGCAGTTAATAGATTTTAGCCTCCACACTGTAAACTTATTTTCTTTGATATTAACAATAATGACAAGCATCTAACAAATGATCAGCATTTAAATGAATAATTGAAATTGTGCCAAAAAAACAAGGTAGCATCTTGTTCCAACCACAGTGAGTGTTTCCTGATAACTTCTTATCTTAATCTGTGATTCATTACAAAGTGGGAAAATTCAGTTAATTTGGGGAATGCAGGAATTTTCATTTTATTTATTTTTGTGATAAGTGATTTTAATATATTGTCTCCTGGATTCTAGCCAGGAGTTTCATATTAATGCCTGGTACTGTCCTTCTGTCCTTACTCAGCCTCGATACCAACAAAACATCCTCTTTACAGTGCATGTGATGTAAGTGGGAAAACTCAGCCCTCCAGTCCATCAATCACACAAAATGTTTCTAACATGCTTCCTGTTGTGAGTGGATATGAGAGCTGCAACACTTAGAACAAATCAATATGCCAGCTATTAGACATCAGTTCAGCCCAATGAAAAGTGAAATGGTTTAGTCATGCCAGTTCTCTACAGCCACTGTGATCATCATAACTGACTTATGAACTGCACGGTGTCTCTTCCCATCAGTCCTGCTGCTAAGACAGGCTGTTCACCAGCACACAGGTCAAAGGTTTGTCCTGGCAGCAGCTGTTTGTGTTGTAAAATTCCTTCACTAGACACTAAAAAACCCTGTGTTTAAAAAAAACAAACTTCTCTTTGAACACCTGCATCAGCAGGATGACTACAGTGCATTTCACAGATCTGTGCCCTGTTGGCCTGTATGAAATCATAGACAGGGTGAGCTTTTAGTAGGAGTGGACACCATAGCAACATCGGTTTGTAAGTGGCACCCTGTTCTGTCCTCCACCTCCAAACCCTGTTTTCTCTGACTATGTATGATTGTCTTGTTATACCTCTGCTAGACCTTGTGAAGTAGTGTGCAACTATTTTGTACAAATTTGTGAATAGGATATCCCACATTTATTTTTGTAAATAGCAATAAAGCTGTAGGGGTGAGCTGGGCAGGGCTCAGCAGCCACACATTTCTCCATTCTGTTTAAGAGAGGCTACTGTTGTGGATGTGCTGCTAAAACATTGGTCACAGACAAATAAATAAAAACACATACTGATCTGAAGGTTAATGAAATTGTTATTGATCAGAAATGGGACAGAACTCACACAAAGCAAAGCAACCTCATGTCTAACTACAGAGAGCCAAATTAACCTCTTTTATAGCCTTTAGAGACTAAGAAACATTTCTTATAACTTATATGATTACAGAAAATGGCAAATAGCCACAAGGAGTAGTGTCATTGGTCCTCAACACACAGGAAAACACAAGAACATTCCTTTCTAACACACACATGACTTTACTTCCACAATCTTGTATTAAAGCAATGAACCATTCATTCAGTCATTTGATCCTTCATTACTTTTACACTGACATTGACAGTGAATTGAGAATAGCTGATTCACCTTAAAGGCCATTCCAGCTTAAATGAGCCTGTTAAGGTTAGGCTAACCCACCGTCACTAACTTCAGGGTTTACCCTCTTAACTTTTACAGCAGTTTGGGAAACAACAGATGAGGCTTTTCTTGGTCTTGAGAAGCTGCAGTATTTAAATGACACATTGTTGCCTATACTGTGCATTTACTGTATATTGACAACTTATTGCTAACCTTCCGCTCCCATTCACCATCATTTTTCTCGCTCGACCACATACTTGCTACACACACACATTATGCACTTCCCTATTCCATAATGGAGCCATGCTACTCTACCTTTGATGTACATCTTCTTTGAGAAATGAAGAGAGGGAGGATGACTCAAAACAATTCCATGGTAACTACGGTGGTATCATGCAAGTGAACGTCATGAGTGGCCCATTGTTATTAACAATCATATGAATTTTTTGTTCAATACCACTTCACTACCTTTCAAAGCTGACTGTGATCATTTACACTCAGGGGTTAAAGTGGGTCGGAACGCTCCGGAGCTGCACTCCGCCACCTTAGTCAGATAAATAAATAATTCAATTCAAACTGTAGCGCCACTGACTACAGTGTTATGTCCAATAATGCACAGACAACAACTGTGTGCTCACTGTAGCTTTATTTACATCAGCGGCCATTCATACGCTGAACTGAACTGAATTACCCTTTACAGCGATGACATCACACTGTCGCTATATTGTGGCAAACAGCCGTATGCTACTGCTACATACAGATCATTTTCGCATGCTGCTTTCAATAACAGCCTGCGTGGCTCTCTCAAAAGCACAAACAAATCAGAGCGCAACATCACCCTCTGCTGGCCCCGCCTTCGTTAACACACGGCATTTTCCCAACACAGTGTTACCCTTGTTGTATCGTATATTTCATTTGAGTGAGTGCATCGATTCACGGACTAATCCGTGAGAAATTGCTAGTGTTTGAAACAGCTTTTAAGCCAAAGTGAGTGAATTAAGTTAAGTTGACATCGATGGTGAAGTTTCGTAATATTCAACAATTCAAGCAGGCCATTAAGAAGAATTTAAATTTTACCACCTTGCTTGTAATGGCAAAACGTTAACGGTTAGCTCAACTTAAAACAATGATGATCTGCCCATGTGATTGTCTGTGTGTGCTGCTGTTACCATGTGTCTGTTAGTACTGTAAGCCTGTGCCCTCAATACATAGCACTTCTCCAACAACAGATTTTCTAAGACACAGATTGTGCTTTGATTTCTTTTCAGAAAAGTTTTGTCAGAGTGTGATTTGAGGATGATTCAGATTGCTGCATAACAGTATTGATAAACCCGAACACACAAGAC
Organism: Scomber scombrus; assembly: GCF_963691925.1. Taxonomy (NCBI): domain Eukaryota; kingdom Metazoa; phylum Chordata; class Actinopteri; order Scombriformes; family Scombridae; genus Scomber; species Scomber scombrus. The sequence goes on from NC_084974.1 coordinate 635,967, forward strand.
TGCAGCTTAGTGAACTCACTTGATACATCTAGCCATCATTTTGCATTGGAAATCAGATCATTTGGGAAGTAGCCTAGAATATAGTTCATGTGTTCAGTGTAAGGAGGACAGTGTCTTGAAATCGTTACTTGTTCATTTTGTTAATTATGTAATGGTTTTGATTTACTGTTTTAGGAAATGAAAAATACTGTTGAATATCATCACGGTCATCCATCCCAATATTCTGCAATTTTTCAAATTTATGACTGCTTTTCACTTAATTGTTTTGCCCACTTCCTGATTATGAGAACACACAAATTCAATGTCATAGTACCAATGGGCCAAAATAAAGCCAATACAGTTATTTGCAATCATTTGCGTCATTTTCCCTACTGCGCTGCAACACCGAATTTTAGGGCTCCCACACCTGTCAAATCCCACTTTAACCACTGATTACACTGTAGCGAAATCATGGATATTATTAGATATTAAAAGAAATGATAAAAAAAGCTCTCATAATCAGGGGCACCACCTTCACCTAAGAAGGAAAAAGACTTTACTTAATTGGTTGTTTGTTTAATTAGCCAATTAATAAATCATAATTAATAAATCAATACATTTCTGAATCAGTCAAATATCTAAAGTTCATGAATTCTCCGGCGTCAGGGACCGTCTTGATATTCACTCCAAATCAATACACACACACACACACACACACGATCGACTATGATTACATGGGTTTTATTAACTAACAGTGATAAACATACAATAAAAGCAAATTGTGAATAATGGACAAAACAAAATCTTGTTAGAGTCCGGGTTTCTCGAACTGCGTCCGGGCTACTTAAAGAATAAACATTTAGAAGAGTTAAAAATGAAGAGAAATTAAGAGAGAAGAAGCTAAGACTAAGAGGTTAAGAGAAGAGTAGTTTAAGGCAACATACTTAAGAGAAGAGCTAAAGAAGAGAGAGAATTTGTGTCTCAAGCTGTTTTTGTGCCAAGGGGCGGGGTCTGGGTGTTCCAGGGTTGGCCTCACCCTAAACCAATCAAATGGCTCCTTCTACTAAAATGAATTACTTTTAGGAGGGCACTAAATAACTAACGGATTAATCAATTCATTAGTCTGTTGACGCAATCCATTCAACATCATCGTTCACATTGGAGTATTTCATCCTGTATAGCATATCATTCATTTTAATACAGACACAAATACTTGAGTTATATCAGTATTACTGGAGGATCAGATAAAAACCATCAGGAGTAAACAATGAACTAACTTGTTGAATGAATGTAAAAAGGCTGTTAAAGTCAACTAAAGTAAAGACAGTATCAATGTGTATCTCATTTACTCAGGTACTTCGTGTAGTATACATTTATATATCTTTACTTTATTTCGTTCATATTTGGTGAGTTAATGCATCTTGATCTTAACAGTAGGTGTTTTGACAGTGGTAATATTTAAAGGTTTGTTCCTTGAGACTTTATTCTTATAACATCATGATCAACCTGAGAATTGTTTTAAACACATTTTTAATCAGAGAGTCAAAAACATGTTTGTTGCATGGAATGGCAGACAGAGAGGGGGGCTTCTGCCATTTGTCAACAGAGCGGAGGGGTTGAGGTGAGAGTTCAGTCAAAAGTGAATATGTTGTAAATTCTATGTCATTGTTATTCTGAGACGACAGTAAGTGGAGTCTTCTTTGATGTCTCAGTAATTTCACAAACCTCAATCTCCGTCTTTTATGAGGGTGTGAAATCTTAATCCTCTGATTTGGGTCTGCAGACGCTTACCAGATGTTGATTCAGTCCTGTGGTTAGAAAGTCCCTTTGTTCTGCTGGGGACCAACAGATAGGGATCTTACTCTGAAAAACAGACCCCCATGTCCAGCTACAACACTCAAGTTTAATACATGAACTAGCGCATATAATCATCTTTATACACCTCCTGAAATACACACACACACACACACACACACACACACACACACACACACACAAACACACACACAATCACATTTTACCCCCTACATGTGTGTAAATCTCAGTCTCTCCTCTTGATTGGATCAAATCTAACCCACAGGAAGCCAAGTTGTGCATTTAAAGCTCGGAGCTATGTTCTCTTCTACTATAGCTGACATATGAGACGAGCTATTAAGAACACATTACCACAACAGTCTTACAAGTTAGCCTCCTAAAAGCTTCACATACTATGGAAGCAAGCCATCACACACTTCCTTTATCACCATCATCATCAGCATCACTATCGTCTTTATCGATTAGCTAAATGCTTTACAGGCTAATCACTTTGCAGGCAGCTACTGTAACAATGTGTCTGAGGTAATGCTAGTTGCTAACCTCTTATAATATGGACCTAACTATGACATTTTCATCTCTTTCATACAAAAAGCATTCAGTGACTACGCCTTCAAATTTCATCATACTTCCTCACTCAAACACAAAAAAGCAAGACTGTGCATCTGCAGCTTATTTTACACGTTTACATTCTCACTTCAAAACTCCTCAGTTGATGTTCAAAATCTAACATGCATTCATACGGAGAGCAATCATCCAAATCATAATCACAATGAAATATGTCTATATTCACCCAAAAAACAAGACTTCTTAGTGTTTTTATTTGTGTATTCTGATTGACACAAGTTGTGAAGTCGGCATCACTTAATTGACAGCAGTATATTGTGCATGGCAAATGTGTTTGTGTTTTTATTTACTTATGTATATATTGTGTCTTATTAACCTTATATGTGTGCTTTTAACATACTGTATTGTAGTGGACAATTTTTATTACTGCATGACACATACAGTATATGACCATTGGATTGTATGCTATTTAATGTGACCTGACACACCTGCATCTTATTTCACTTATTTCTTATTCCCCATTGATTCTCCCCTCTGCAGTCCAGAAACACCCCAGCAGACAATCACCTGATGGTCCAGGTCAGGACCAGAGCTGACCAACCAGGACAGACCATGCCGACTGCACTTTTAATTAATATGATGGTATAGGACGGAAGGTGGGAACTTGTTGCATGTGTTTGTGTGTTGTTTGTAGGTTAGCTGCCCCTGAAAATCTTTCTGGTAATTAGTCTGTGTTATTCTCAGAAACTTTACTTTACCTGGAGCTGATCAGTGTCAGCATGCCAATCTGAGGGAGGGCCACCGACGGTGAACCAGGCACCACATACACCAGCAGAACAAATGATGCACCACATTGGAGCCCCTTGGATATTTGCAGGTGAAAAAAAGGCATCTATTAAAACTGGACTAATAATAACTGTTATGATGTCATTGTTATCATTGTTGCTTGGAGACTAAACCTTTTTAACAGAGAGGCACCACAGCACCACCACCCACACGACCTCAACAATAAAAATCAACTAATTCAACATTGCTACAATACCAATGAACAGTATAACATTGATGTTAAGTCAGATCATAGAATGTCAGTTATTCACTTGAACAGCAGACTATTATATGCAAATTACCAAAACATCAAAGAATACTTAAATCAATTAAAACAAATAATTTAAAAAACATTCAGTATCATAGCAATATCTGAGACTTGGCTCAACTCTGAGAAGGGATTAGTAGATTTCAAGTTGAAAGGATATTAATATAATAACATGAATAGAAAGAACATAAAAGGAGGGGTGTAGCTCTGTATGTACACAATAACCTCAATTATAAGGTTTTGAAGAGCATATCAACCACTATTGACGAAGTAATGGAATGTAATACTGTAGAGATTTGCATGGAAAAATCAAAAAATGTGATAGCTGTGTATACAGAGCACCAGGACCCAGCATCAAACATTTAAGGACAGTATGGAGAGGATATTTGCTAAAACTAATCAGAAAGTTACATTCATTTGTGGGAACTTTAATATAGACTTGCTAAATCCTAACAAACACAAAATGACAGATGAATTTATTAACACAATGTATAGTATGAGTCTATATCCAAAACCAAGCAGAATAACAGCACAGTGTGTCACTATAATCAAAAATATAGCTACAAATGATATGGAAAACAGTTTAGTGAGCAGGCTACTGATGAACAACATCAATAACATTTGATCAATGACTGTCATTGTGGGAAGGAGAACGACCGTAAAATTACATATAGTATGAGAATTGTCACGTCCAGAAACAACAGGACCCCAGAGCAGACCAGAGACGAGCAAAACGAACTGGAGGTAACACAAAAAAGGGTTTTAATAATAGGCAGAGTGGGGGTAGTGAGGGAGCAGTGGCTGGGTCTGAGGTAGGGTTCCAGGGAATGTTGGTGAGGGAATGTCCAGGTAGAGGAAGGCAGTGCACAAGGAGAGGGATCCAAGGGACAGAGGCAGGGCACCAGCAGGTGGGGAAGGCGAAAACTGTGGAGGGGACAGGAGAGAGGGGTTACAACAATAATACTCTTCACTAAGAAAAACCACAAGAACACACAAGAACTACGGCCCAGCGTTGCCACATGCATAGCAGAACTATCTGGTGATGAATGGGATGAAGAACCGGTCCTAAATACTGCAGCAGCTTGTTGAGGTGATTGAGGCCAGGTGTGGAGATCGATGATGATGAGATTGAGGCCAGGTGCGGAGAAGAACAGGCAAGGGAGGAACCAGGAGGCCACACACACACACACACACACACACACACACACACACACACACACACACACACACACACACACACACACACACACACACACACACACACAGACAAAACACAAAGGAGAGGGGACAAGACAGACAAGGAAACTCAGGTCACAGCTGGGGCTGTGACAAGAATAAGAACAGAAGGATCCATAAATGAATTTAGAAGTGAATTACTATCAAAAACTAGAAAAACATTTATGAAGTCAATTATATTGAAAAGCATGTGAAACATTTCTGAAATTGTTCAGGTCATTATATGACAAAAACGGTCCAATAAAACAATGCAACAGCAAAATCACACAAACAGCCCATAGATCATTAATGGACTGCAAACTGCCTGTAAAAAAGACAAGTCTTTGTAGACATTTTATAAAATGTAAAGTATAGAGGCAGAACAGAAATACAAGAGAAACAAAAATAAACTAATATTATGAGGATATGCAAGAAGGAATATTATACCAAAATATTAGACAAAATATGACAAAAACAATATCAGGGGCATATGCAACATATTAAACAGGATTATTAAAATGGTAAATCAAAAGTTATCCTGAATATTTTAATGATAATGATAAGTCTTTAAATAATAGATATGATGTGGTTAATGGGTTTAACAACTTTTTTGCAAATGTGGGACCAAAATTTGCAGAAAACGATCAGTGATACACAGTCAAAAGAGGGGAGACTTAAATAATATGTAACAACAAACCCAAGTTTATTGTTTCTGAGAGCTGTAGAAAGAAAATAAATCATCAATGTCATTAGAATAAAACATCTGCTGACTGGAATGGAATCAATATGAAATGAATCTGGAAAGTCATTTATAGTATTGCAAGTATCTGCAATTTGTTTTTCACAACAGTTCCACATAAACTAATTATTAATTCACTAATACAGGCCTGTATCTATTTGGTCATTTGTCTAAAATTTTGGAAAAACGGTTTATTGGATGGTTAGATCATTTCATTGAAAAGCATAAGCAGACAGTTTGTACGGTTTCAGAGCAAACAGATCAACAGATCAGCTGTTTGACAACCAGTCAACTCAGAATGATTATTATTGACGCGCAGGTGGTCGAGTGGTTGGCGCGCATGCCGTATACGCAGCCGACCCCGGTTCGAATCCCGATCAGAGGTCCTTTGCTGCATGTCACACCCCCCTCTCTCTCCCATGTTTCTTGTCAGTCTACTGATAAATAAAGCCATCTATGCCAACAAACATCAAAAAAAGAATGATTATCATTATATAGAGTGATTTACTCCTTAGTCAAGTCAAGTCAAGTCGTCCAAAATGTGAAGCACAGACAGACTGTATCAGGTTAGCTGCAGCGGCTAACAGCCAATATGAGTTTTACTGCCCACAAAGCTGTGAATGAGCCAATGCTTGTGAAGCATATTAAAAACAGCTGATGACATCAGCCAATTCAAACTTCAGTGCTGTGTCTGAACTAATGCTATGCTCTGTTTGTTGTCCCTGTCACTACCCAATGTGAGTTGCAACCCGATGTGAGTCGCACATGCGCAGTCAGGTCCGCCAGGTTCCGCCATATTGGACAGTTATGTACGGCAACTCCGATTGGAAAAAACACAGTGAGAATCATAAATACTTCCTTTAAGGGCTTTTACAAAAATATGTAGGGTAAAAAAGGATAAAGTTCCAGTCACATCAGCCGCTCACTCAGATCAGGATATATTAATAAAGTTTATATATTTTTAAAAACCCATAAACCACAAAAACAACTGCACATGCGTGACTCACACATTGGCCGCTTGGTCTGACTCACATCGGGTAGAGACATTGCGCATGTGTGAAAAACGGCTCTCAGATAGTGTATTACTACTTCTCTGGATACATACAGATGTAAAAACTTGTGTAGAACTTCTATTGTTTCTATATTTTGTGCGGACTGGCATCCAACTGCTGAAACATGTATGAAATACATCTATCCAACCTATAACAGTAGTTTGTCCAAGCAGAGTTGCCGTACATAACTGTCCAATACTCGAGAAAAAGACTCGACTGCGCATGTGCGACTCAAATCGGGTAGCGACTCACATCAGGTAGTGACAGTCCCCATTTAATCTTGCAGAAGAGATTGAAAAATGGCTTCATTATAAAACAAATGGCAACATATGAGTTGTCTTGTAATTTAACATCAGCTGACAGACAGGCAGAGGGGGAAAAAACTAACCATAAATTAAAACACTTCTGTGAGAGAGAAAAACAGAGACATTTAAAACCTCTAATGTCCCAAAGAGGACTGTGTTATATAAGAGATGTCAGGTGATGTGAATTGCCACTTCATCTTAATGTGGACAAAATGTGTGTTTCCTTGTTATATTGAGACCCATCTGTCTGCAGTACATTTGCAGCCCCTTTGTCTTCATTCAGCTTGTCTTAAACAGCAGTTTAAATTCACCCACATAGCTCTGACATGACACACTCCAGACTGATCTGTCATGGTCAGTGTAGGCAGGAGGGCTAACACATCCATGCTGAGTGCACACACCTATCACATGCACACACAGATGACTTAATACATTGGATGTGGGACATGTCTAAATGCAGCACTCATAAATCTTAACAGTTGAAACACGTAAGGATGTGACCTATCAGCCTTCCACCTACAGTAAAGGCTCTGGAAAATTCCTGTACTTAACATGACTGGGAAAAAATGTCCACTACATTTTATATTGTGTTTGTTTGCCTGTTATCTTTTTATTATAATCAATATTATTTATTATTCTTCTGTATGTTTTTGGGGCAGTAACTAGCTTGGCATTCTTTTGAACACAGAAACCATTTAAACATCAAACAGTTCTGCTGTGTAGCTTTAAATTAGCTTCACGACCAGCAGAAAACCATCATCATGAGAACATTTCTGCTCTGCATGCACAAATGTGGTTCTGTGAGCAAAACTTAAAAAATGAAAAAACAGTCAGTATGTGAAAAAAACAGAAATGTGTATTGTCTTGATGCAAAACTCTTCTAGAACCAGTTCATTAAAGATAGTAACGGCTGTGCCACTTCAGAACATGTTTATTGAGTCTATCACAAAATTAATATCTCCATCCATCCATCATCCATTTTCTGCTGCTCACCCCCCCCCCCCCCCCCCCCCCCCCAAAAAAAAAAACAATTTGGGAATTGAGGATAACTTTTATAATGACATTTTTGTTCTCAAAATTTGGAACATATACATTTATTAGTTATAAGTTGAAATTGGCAAAGTATGCCCATTACAATGACATGGCACCCATTTGTGTCAGAGACAGCTTCAGCACAACTAAAAGCAACATTTTGACTAACCAGAATTGTTACACCTCCCGTTTTAGAGTTGAATGTGGAATAGAATATTATATATTTATTAAGCCTGTGATGGTCTGTGAAACCAAAATATGCTTCCTGTAATAATACAATGCCAGCTTTGAGATCTTTAAGATGACAGAAGATCCTTGCCCCCTTGACCGGTCTGTTAAGGCCATCTACATTCCACGAGATGATTGTTATTGAGCAGATTTGATCTAAAATTGTATTTTTAGTAGAAGCATTCCAAGCCAACAGTGCAAAGGGGAGTGTGAAATTAGTAGGCATTTAATCTTCTATACAGTTAATGGTGATCATATCCATAGCAAGGAAGAGGAAAAGGGTAGCAGAACACAGTAAACAAAAAAGAGAAACCAGATGGGGCACGCTGCAGGTAATATTATCCAGAAGAACACAACAAAGGAACTCACCTATCTAAACCTTTGGTGAGGAGAGCTACCTACTGTCATCATGAATCACCTACATTTACAAGATTGGTAGAAGCAGTGACATTTTGAGTTGTGGAACAATAACCATCTGCTCTGAACCAGTGGGGATCTGGCGATAACAACAGTCAACAGCTCAACATTACCAGCTGTTACTTAACAGAGCAGGTCAGGAGCCAAACAGAGGCTTGTACATCAGCTACAGAAAAATATCACTTTACTTAGATATGTGTGCATTAGAGACTATAATATTTTTGTGCACTGCTGAGTTGGAGGACACTTTTAACAAATGCAGAGGAAATGAGATTTTGACAAGTGATTGTATCAAACTTTTGGGGACTACCATTCATTACAGTTATTTCTCACAGTTGTACTGATACTATACTTATTTATTATTCAGCCAGGTGTTGGTTGAAAAACTGTCCTCTGCAGTGTGGAATCTCTGGTCCCTCTGTTGGTGCTTGAAGCAAAGTACTATAACGTCTATAAATAAAACAGGAAATACTAGAGTCTAGTTCATGAGTGTGGGCATTCTTGGTTATTTCCTGTTTTATTTTGTAATCACCTTGTCTCTCGTTTCAGAGATCTTCACTTCCTGTCCTCCTGTGTTTCCCACCTTGTGTGTGATTACCTGACCCGCCCTGATTAGTGTCACCTGTCCCCAACTATAACACATTCCCTTGTGTATTTAGTGTGTGTGCTCCCCTTTGTGTCTGCCAGTCTGTCTCTTCAGTTCCTGTCAACATCCCAGGCTTTTTTCTAGTGTTACTTCTTGTGTTTTTGACCTATGTAATTTTTTGCCTATTGTTTCTGATACCTCTGCCTAACCTGACTGCCTACCCATGTACCGAACATCATTTAATTAAACTATTTGGATTGGAACTGTTTTTGAGTTGAGTCAGATTCTATTGTCATTACAAGTACAACAGGATGCTGAAGGGAAAACTTGATGCACCTCTGGTACAGCTTTGACCTGATTGGGTTTAAAGCGGCTCTCTTTTTAGCAAGTGCATTACTCAAATCAGGAAAGATGAAAATAGTGTGCCCCTGATAGATGAACAGTCCTTTCTTCCAGCTATGGTCTTTCTTCTGGCTTGGCTCCATAGATGTCTTGAAAGGAGCTGTGAAAGAGTTGTCATGTAGCAGGTCGACTAGAAACTCGGACATTTACACTGACAGCACTCCTCCATCATAGCCTCCTGGATGTGGGATCAATTCTAAAGGTCAATGGTCTTCTCTGTTTACTCTTTATTCTCTTGCTTTAGTTTTTCCACCTGTTTCTCCAAGCTTGTCAATCACTGTGGTTAGTGAGGGCTTCCTCCATCTTGGTGAAGTGAAGGTCATAGTCATCAAGTTATTTGCAAAGTGCATCTGGGAATTGGTTTATGGGTGCAAGGGAAGCTGATATTTCAGAGGATATTGCAGCGCAGGTTTTCTTCAGCTCGGAAGTGCAGAAATAGACAAGATGTATCTGTACGTGTCTGTATCAGTAGCTGGTGCATCCATGCTGTTAGCTAGCACATTAGCTTTAGTTGTCCCTTTTTGAGTGGTTGCTTTGTTTTCCCTTGACATCGCTGAAGTAGGGCCAAAATTCATAACTCTACTATGTAATAAAGTTTTAAAAATGTATCTGCAGCTAATATGAATCGTCAGCAGTTGTCAACTAGATATGTTTCAACGTTACAGTCTTTTTAGTGCCAAAGTCCCTCTTTTGTTACTATACTTCCACCACAGCTCAACAGGGAGACACTAAGAGGGAATTTGATGCTAAAAAGACTGTAAATGTGTCAGATATCACTTGATAAGACTAACTCAGACTGCTGAAGCTCAATAGACGCTTCATTTTTGCACAAAATGACTGTGTGGATACACTGTGGATTTTGGCCAGCATGATTTACATTGTAAAGGAATGAAGGGGATCTTTTATTGGCCAGTATGAACAGAATGATTACAGTGAGTAAAACCTCTGTCTGTGATCATATGGACACCTGAGTGTTATTGTAGGACAGACTTTCAAGACACATTTTTAACCTATCTTTAAAGTTATAAAGTTGTTAGTGAGTTGATTGTGAACCACAAAGGGTACACTAGTTGTGTTCTCAGCTTTGTGCAGAAGAAGGTGCATTTCCCTGCTGAAATGTGTGAAAAGAGACAATTGTTCAACCATGTTGAAATGTGGCATTGACTTTGCCTTTGTAGTCAGTCAGAGGAGCTCTTTCAACTGAACATGTACAGACAGATAAATATCAACTGTGCACACTCACTATCTGATCCCATTGTCTTGTATTCCTGTGTTGCCTTTGATACTTTTTTTGACACTGAAGTGACGTATTCAAGTGAATAAGTGGCATTAATTTCAGCAGTAGATGTGCTGTGCTCTGAGAGATTTGACACACTCCGGGGAAACATCTGACTGCTTCTACAGATGGCATGTAGGCAAAATCCAATGCTCAGACTCTGTTATCATTATTTTATAACCACTATGAGCAAAAAGAAGAGGAAGAACAGGAAAACAGACAGACAAAGAGGAGAAGTGATGCAAAATATCAAACATTTAAAAAGCTGTCCTGGTGGAAGGAGAAATTAATCTGTGAGATAAGTCATAAGAGATGGTTCTCTCAGTACTTAATTACTCAATAACAAATGAATAAATCACTTGATGCTTATAATATGTCAATTTGCTTCAAGTTATGTGGCTGTTTTCATTCCAGTGGGAGAACAGAGAGCTCTGCATGCTGTTTTTCATGTTTTCTTCATCACCCATGCTTTTCAACCAGGACAGCCCGAGCTCTCTTAGCAGATCAAAATTATATAAAATAAAGGCATTTCGCAGTCATGCTTGAATGATATCTCACAGACACAAAATGGTGAAGAGAAGGCAAAGAAGTGTGGGAGGGTGCAATGAAACCCTTTTGGTTTTCCATCTGGTGGGTTTTTTCCTCTGAAGTTTGAGTCTATTTTTGCCTAGGGAAATGGTAAGCTGTGGACCTCTTCAACTCCAGTTACACTGATGCCTTCAAAGAGAAGAGGAGGGAAGATGAAGGTGAAGTGACAGACAGAGAGAGAGAGAGGGGGGGTGGGAGGAACACAACAGAGGAAACAAAAAGACCAAGTAAATAGCGGTGATGGAAAATTAAGAGAAAATGTGGATGAAGGGGAAAGGAAATGTGTTTATTTCAGTTCTGTAATTTCGCCCAGTCCACACTCCGTAATATTTTTACACTCATCCAGTCATTGCACTCACCTAATTATTAGTTAGGAGGTAGGATTAGTGTTGCTGAAATGTGAATCAAGTAGAGCACACCGTTCAGGAGCTTGTTTTTTCATCAAAAATAAATACCAGTAAAACCCGGAACGCCAGTTCCAAACCTTAGTATACTGAAAGACTAATCTTCCTCCAGATGTTCACTAAACAAAGATTACTTTGTTTGAGCTTCGACTCAAGCTAAACCCAGTGACCAATATTTTGGTGAACAAGTGAGTGAATGATCAGGTGCTCTGCAGTGGAGAGAACAGGGAGATGTGTTAATGCTAATGCTAGGTTAGAATGAACCTTGTAGCAGCCGCTAACATAATAACAGCCAATAATTTAATTAAAAGATAAAACAAATTAAAAGAAAATGAGCCAATGACGTAATAACTTTTTTGCCAATGACATAATAAGTTATTACGTTGTTGGCTGGTTATTACGTTATTGGCCTGGTAAAAAAAATCCTTTAAAAATGTAATAAGTGGAGCCGATAACGTTATAATATACTAATATCGCAAGTTATTACCTTATTGGCTTATTACACTAAAAAACTGCCAAATATTACGTTATCAGATGTTATTACGTTATTGGACGTTATTAGGTTACTGGCTGCTATAAACCTTCTGAATGAATAGAGGAGAACCAGTGCAGATTGCAGTGGTCTCCAACCCTGCTTCTGGAGAGCTTACTGCTCTGCATGGTTTAGGTATTTCCCCATTCTAACACACCTGATTCTAATTATTAACTCATTATCAAGCAGCTAAAGCTTATCAAAAGGCTTGATAACCAGTTAATAATTAGAATCAGGTGTGTTAGAGTGGAGACATACTTAAAACATGCAGGGCAGTAGCTCTCCAGGAGCAAGGTTGGAGACCACTGGTCTTTCCTGCCTCATGCCATCACACTGTATAATAACAGCTCAAATTAAAGCTGCGAGCAGCGTTGGGCGGGACCTCGCCCTCTTGCGCAAGTCGGGCCGCGGCGAAGCGGAAAGGTTTCCATCAGGTGCATTTTGACGCATTCAGACCCGGGCATTTATTGGACACTGCAATAAGTAGATACACGTTACACACACACGATCTCTCTCTCTGTCTGTGTAGACATTTAGACTGAGCAACTGAAATGAACTGCCACTTTGATGAGTCAAACAGGAGAGGAAATTATTTCCAGTGAAACCTGTAGATATGTTTGTAGTTCATGCTCATGTAATTCATGTTGATCTAGACTTTGACAGCAATGTCAGTGAAATAGTTGACAGACTGCACAGATATCTAAAATCATAATAATACAGTCAATAAACTTGAACTAGCATCAAAAAACTTCCTTATCAGGTATCATGACAAGTTTTCTCCACTGGGTGGCACACTAGGACCACAAATGAACCTGGCTCAGCCAACTGCATACACACACACAGTTGTTGCCATGGTAGTTAACGACTGCAGCGTATGCACAGACAGAATGGAGATACGGGATTGAATGGGAGAGGAACAGGGTGGACATGTGGGGCCGCAGATCAAAAAGTATAAAACATAGCCAGACCAAATTACACACATCTATAGATGAGACTTGTGGCTACATTTCGACGTTTGAATGAAGTCTATAACTGAAAGTATGCAGGAATAATATATATATTTTGAAAAAGCCTGAAAAATCGTCCAAAATCATACATTTAAAGGCAAACTGTGCACTTCCTGTTGGATTTAGGTCAGGGGTGTCAGCGCGAGATTTGTAGGTCTTGATAAGACAAAAAATTGAGTTTTGGTTTGATCTTTCTACGATATTCCTATCAGGCGTAGTGGCCGTTTTAGTGTTTCTAGGTGGCGCTAGAGAGTTCGACGTTGTTTGTTTTTCCATTTTATCGAATTTTTCGCCAGACCTGATGTGCGTTCCGAATTTGGTGAGTTTTGGAGCAGGTTTAGGGGGTCAAATTAAGGCGCAAAGTGTTGATAGAATAATAATAAAAAACGATACAAATACAATAGGGTCCTTACCTCCAGGCAAGGGCAGGATTCCCTTCTGGAGTCCTCGCCCTCTTGCCTTTCGGCTCGGTCCCTAATAAAATGTAAAATGTAATGTGTAATGTACAAAAGTATATACAACAGATTGGCAGTGTTGATTTTAGTGCAAAGTAAATGTGCGATGTGTGTAGAAAATAAAGTGCGCAGTGACTGTAAGTTATGACCAGAGGGTTTTTTTTAGTTTTTTAGGGACCGAGCCGAAAGGAGAAAGTGAGATAGCCAGTGGTTTTCACACTTTTTACACAGTATCACCTCAAATAATATTGGGCTCTTAGACTACTAACACCATCATAGACCTGGGTACCATCAAGATAAAGGATTTAATATAACAAGCCATATTATGTTCTCATTAGTTTGTGACATTCCACATGCAAATACTCACAACATCAGACATCAAGTCCATTGGCAGGTTATCTTCCGCTCTTCTAGAAGTGGTTGTGCTTCTTGTTGCTATCGACTAAAATAAACATAAGTAAAGAAGTTTTGAGTGTCTAAAATGTGCTGTAATAAACAACACTTTATATAACTTGCAGAAACAAAAACTAAAGTGTGACATTTAATCACATATTTATATTGATATATTGATCTTATACACCTTAATTATTGTTGGTCAATGATACACATACCCTTTGAAGATGAGCTGGAAAGCTGAAAATGGTTGGCACAACACCATCTTTAAGCCGGACAGTCTGCCCCGTCCTGTCGAAGTCCTCATTCCCGAAGTGGTCACTGCAGAGCACGGTCCTGTCAGAGGCAGCAAAACTGCCCCTTCTTAGGGCAAGTTCCCACATACGCCTCCTCTCTCCGGTTTTGGTAAACCTTAAAAAAGTGGGAAATGTACCCAGATATATAAACTATTGTCAACATTTCCAATCCGTATTTAAGATTAACCACACTAAAAACAATAAAAAGGTGTCCAAAATTTCATTCAGTGATTGTGTTAACAAACATATTCTAAAAAGCTTTGTGTCAACAACAATCTAGCAATACTATTATGTAATAGCCCCGCTGTTCCTGTGTAACTAACGATTATCCTAAAAATAAGTCATAATATTGTAATATCCTACTTGTGAAAGGTGATCCCACTGGTTCTCATTTCGAGACAACGCTGATTAGCGCACAAGAGTCTGGCATCTTCAATTGTCAAGTCAGCAACGATTAAGTCGTTTTTTCGAAGAGAAAACCTGCAATTTCAACATGTTTAAGCTGTCAGAATTATAACCACGTTAATGACGTTTGTAAGAAACCAAACCGTTTGTAAATCCATCAAGATTTCAGTGAGATAAGAGTATTAACGGTTGTGCAGATCACTGATTTACCTCAGGTAACACAGATTCCAACAGAAAGCTTGACCGTAGTAAGATGGCCGCCAGTGCGGACGTTCGATTCAGTGCGGATGTGACATCTAGTGTTCTATATATATCTATGGTCACGGCAATACACCCTAGTCGGCACCGACCAATCACAGCCCGCCCTCGTTGACGGACAGGGCTCCGCCGACTGGCAGCCAATCAAAGCATCACAGTTTTCATCCCTAGTCGGCAAGCACCAATAAGGCTGTATGTGAAGTCGGCGAAAGTCGGTGAGACACCCCCCCCAAAAGCCTGTGATTGGTCCGTGTGTTTCCTAAGCCTGTGATTGGTCCGTGTGTTTTCTAAGCGTGTGATTGGTCCGTGTGGTTTCTAAGCGTGTGATTGGTCCGTGTGTTTTCTAAGCCTGTGATTGGTCCGTGTGTTTTCTAAGCGTGTGATTGGTCCGTGTGTTTTCTAAGCCTGTGATTGGTCCGTGTGTTTTCTAAGCCTGTGATTGGTCCGTGTGGTTTCGAAGCGTGTGATTGGTCTGTGTGATTGGTACCTGTGATTGGTCCGTGTGTTTTCTAAGCGTGTGATTGGTCCGTGTGTTTTCTAAGCCTGTGATTGGTCCGTGTGTTTTCTAAGCATGTGATTGGTCCGTGTGTTTTCTAAGCTTGTGATTGGTCCGTGTGTTTTCTAAGCGTGTGATTGGTCTGTGGGATTGGTTCGTGTGAAGGTCCGTGTGTTTTCTAAGCGTGTGATTGGTCCGTGTGTTTTCTAAGCCTGTGATTGGTCCGTGTGTTTTCTAAGCGTGTGATTGGTCCGTGTGTTTTCTAAGCGTGTGATTGGTCCGTGTGTTTTCTAAGCCTGTGATTGGTCCGTGTGTTTTCTAAGCCTGTGATTGGTCCGTGTGGTTTCTAAGCGTGTGATTGGTCCGTGTGTTTTCTAAGCCTGTGATTGGTCCGTGTGTTTTCTAAGCCTGTGATTGGTCCGTGTGTTTTCTAAGCCTGTGATTGGTCCGTGTGTTTTCTAAGCGTGTGATTGGTCCGTGTGTTTTCTAAGCCTGTGATTGGTCCGTGTGTTTTCTAAGCCTGTGATTGGTCCGTGTGTTTTCTAAGCGTGTGATTGGTCCGTGTGGTTTCTAAGCGTGTGATTGGTCCGTGTGTTTTCTAAGCCTGTGATTGGTCCGTGTGGTTTCTAAGCGTGTGATTGGTCCGTGTGTTTTCTAAGCCTGTGATTGGTCCGTGTGTTTTCTAAGCCTGTGATTGGTCCGTGTGGTTTCGAAGCGTGTGATTGGTCTGTGTGATTGGTACCTGTGATTGGTCCGTGTGTTTTCTAAGCGTGTGATTGGTCCGTGTGTTTTCTAAGCCTGTGATTGGTCCGTGTGTTTTCTAAGCATGTGATTGGTCCGTGTGTTTTCTAAGCTTGTGATTGGTCCGTGTGTTTTCTAAGCGTGTGATTGGTCTGTGGGATTGGTTCGTGTGAAGGTCCGTGTGTTTTCTAAGCGTGTGATTGGTCCATGTGTTTTCTAAGCCTGTGATTGGTCTGTGTGGTTTCTAAGCGTGTGATTGGTCCGTGTGTTTTCTAAGCCTGTGATTGGTCCGTGTGTTTTCTAAGCCTGTGATTGGTCCGTGTGTTTTCTAAGCGTGTGATTGGTCCGTGTGGTTTCTAAGCGTGTGATTGGTCCGTGTGTTTTCTAAGCCTGTGATTGGTCTGTGTGGTTTCTAAGCGTGTGATTGGTCCGTGTGTTTTCTAAGCCTGTGATTGGTCCGTGTGTTTTCTAAGCCTGTGATTGGTCCGTGTGGTTTCGAAGCGTGTGATTGGTCTGTGTGATTGGTACCTGTGATTGGTCCGTGTGTTTTCTAAGCGTGTGATTGGTCCGTGTGTTTTCTAAGCCTGTGATTGGTCCGTGTGTTTTCTAAGCATGTGATTGGTCCGTGTGTTTTCTAAGCTTGTGATTGGTCCGTGTGTTTTCTAAGCGTGTGATTGGTCTGTGGGATTGGTTCGTGTGAAGGTCCGTGTGTTTTCTAAGCGTGTGATTGGTCCATGTGTTTTCTAAGCCTGTGATTGGTCTGTGTGGTTTCTAAGCGTGTGATTGGTCCGTGTGGTCTCTAAGCGTGTGATTGGTCCGTGTGGTTTCTAAGCCTGTGATTGGTCCGTGTGGTTTCTAAGCGTGTGATTGGTCCGTGTGTTTTCTAAGCCTGTGATTGGTCCGTGTGTTTTCTAAGCCTGTGATTGGTCCGTGTGTTTTCTAAGCCTGTGATTGGTCCGTGTGGTTTCTAAGCCTGTGACTGGTCCGTGTGTTTTCTAAGCCTGTGATTGGTCTGTGTGTTTTCTAAGCGTGTGATTGGTCCGTGTGGTTTCTAAGCGTGTGATTGGTCCGTGTGGTTTCTAAGCGTGTGATTGGTCCGTGTGTTTTCTAAGCGTGTGATTGGTCCGTGTGTTTTCTAAGCCTGTGATTGGTCCGTGTGGTTTCGAAGCGTGTGATTGGTCTGTGTGATTTCTAAGCCTGTGATTGGTCCGTGTGGTTTCTAAGCCTGTGATTGGTCCGTGTGTTTTCTAAGCCTGTGATTGGTCTGTGTGTTTTTCTAAGCGTGTGATTGGTCCGTGTGGTTTCTAAGCGTGTGATTGGTCCGTGTGGTTTCTAAGCGTGTGATTGGTCCGTGTGTTTTCTAAGCGTGTGATTGGTCCGTGTGTTTTCTAAGCCTGTGATTGGTCCGTGTGTTTTCTAAGCCTGTGATTGGTCCGTGTGTTTTCTAAGCGTGTGATTGGTCCGTGTGGTTTCTAAACGTGTGATTGGTCCGTGTGTTTTCTAAGCCTGTGATTGGTCCGTGTGTTTTCTAAGCCTGTGATTGGTCTGTGTGGTTTCTAAGCCTGTGATTGGTCCGTGTGGTTTCTAAGCGTGTGATTGGTCCGTGTGTTTTATAAGCCTGTGATTGGTCCGTGTGTTTTCTAATCCTGTGATTGGTCCGTGTGTTTTCTAAGCGTGTGATTGGTCCGTGTGTTTTCTAAGCCTGTGATTGGTCCGTGTGTTTTCTAAGCCTGTGATTGGTCCGTGTGGTTTCTAAGCCTGTGATTGGTCCGTGTGTTTTCTAAGCCTGTGATTGGTCTGTGTGTTTTCTAAGCCTGTGATTGGTCCGTGTGGTTTCTAAGCGTGTGATTGGTCCGTGTGTTTTCTAAGCCTGTGATTGGTCCGTGTGTTTTCTAAGCGTGTGATTGGTCCGTGTGTTTTCTAAGCCTGTGATTGGTCCGTGTGTTTTCTAAGCCTGTGATTGGTCCGTGTGTTTTCTAAGCGTGTGATTGGTCCGTGTGGTTTCTAAGCGTGTGATTGGTCCGTGTGTTTTCTAAGCCTGTGATTGGTCCGTGTGTTTTCTAAGCCTGTGATTGGTCTGTGTGGTTTCTAAGCGTGTGATTGGTCCGTGTGTTTTCTAAGCCTGTGATTGGTCCGTGTGTTTTCTAAGCGTGTGATTGGTCCGTGTGTTTTCTAAGCCTGTGATTGGTCCGTGTGTTTTCTAAGCCTGTGATTGGTCCGTGTGGTTTCTAAGCGTGTGATTGGTCCGTGTGTTCTCTAAGCCTGTGATTGGTCCGTGTGTTTTCTAAGCGTGTGATTGGTCCGTGTGGTTTCTAAGCGTGTGATTGGTCTGTGTGTTTTCTAAGCCTGTGATTGGTCCGTGTGTTTTCTAAGCGTGTGATTGGTCCTTGAGTTTTCTAAGCGTGTGATTGGTCTGTGTGATTGGTTCGTGTGATTGGTCTGTGTAGTTTCTAAGTGTGTGATTGGTCCGTGTGTTTTCTAAGCCTGTGATTGGTCCGTGTGGTTTCTAAGCGTGTGATTGGTCCGTGTGTTTTCTAAGCCTGTGATTGGTCCGTGTGTTTTCTAAGCGTGTGATTGGTCCGTGTGTTTTATATGCCTGTGATTGGTCCGTGTGTTTTCTAAGCCTGTGATTGGTCCGTGTGGTTTCTAAGCGTGAGATTGGTCCGTGTGGTTTCGAAGCGTGTGATTGGTCTGTGTGATTGGTACGTGTGATTGGTCCGTGTGTTTTCTAAGCGTGTGATTGGTCTGTGTGTTTTCTAAGCCTGTGATTGGTCCGTGTGGTTTCTAAGCGTGTGATTGGTCCGTGTGGTCTCTAAGCGTGTGATTGGTCCGTGTGGTTTCTAAGCCTGTGATTGGTCCGTGTGTTTTCTAAGCCTGTGATTGGTCCGTGTGTTTTCTAAGCCTGTGATTGGTCCGTGTGTTTTCTAAGCGTGTGATTGGTCCGTGTGTTTTGTAAGCCTGTGATTGGTCCGTGTGGTTTCTAAGCGTGTGATTGGTCCGTGTGGTTTCTAAGCCTGTGATTGGTCCGTGTGGTTTCTAAGCGTGTGATTGGTCCGTGTGTTTTCTAAGCCTGTGATTGGTCCGTGTGTTCTAAGCCTGTGATTGGTCGGTGTGGTTTCTAAGCGTGTGATTGGTCCGTGTGTTTTCTAAGCCTGTGATTGATCCGTGTGTTTTCTAAGCGTGTGATTGGTCCGTGTGGTTTCTAAGCGTGTGATTGGTCCGTGTGATTGGTCCGTGTGTTTTCTAAGCCTGTGATTGGTCTGTGTGATTGGTTCGTGTGATTGGTCTGTGTGGTTTCTAAGCGTGTGATTGGTCCGTGTGGTTTCTAAGCGTGTGATTGGTCCGTTTGTTTACTAAGCCTGTGATTGGTCCGTGTGTTTTCTAAGCCTGTGAGTGGTCCGTGTGTTTTCTAAGCCTGTGATTGGTCCGTGTGGTTTCTAAGCGTGTGATTGGTCCGTGTGATTGGTCTGTGTGGTTTCTAAGCGTGTGATTGGTCTGTGTAATTGGTTCGTGTGATTGGTCTGTGTGGTTTCTAAGCCTGTGATTGGTCCGTGTGGTTTCTAAGCGTGTGATTGGTCCGTGTGTTTTCTAAGCCTGTGATTGGTCCGTGTGTTTTCGAAGCCTGTGATTGGTCTGTGTGGTTTCTAAGCTTGTGATTGGTCCGTGTGTTTTCTAAGCCTGTGATTGGTCCGTGTGTTTTCTAAGCGTGTGATTGGACCGTGTGGTTTCTAAGCGTGTGATTGGTCCGTGTGTTTTCTAAGCCTGTGATTGGTCCGTGTGTTTTCGAAGCCTGTGATTGGTCTGTGTGGTTTCTAAGCTTGTGATTGGTCCGTGTGTTTTTTAAGCCTGTGATTGGTCCGTGTGTTTTCTAAGCGTGTGATTGGTCCGTGTGGTTTCTATGCGTGTGATTTGTCCGTGTGGTTTCTAAGCGTGTGATTGGTCCGTGTGTTTTCTAAGCGTGTGATTGGTCCGTGTGGTTTCTAAGCGTGTGATTGGTCCGTGTGTTTTCTAAGCCTGTGATTGGTCCGTGTGTTTTCGAAGCCTGTGATTGGTCTGTGTGGTTTCTAAGCTTGTGATTGGTCCGTGTGTTTTCTAAGCCTGTGATTGGTCCGTGTGTTTTCTAAGTGTGTGATTGGTCTGTGTGATTGGTTCGTGTGATTGGTCTGTGTGGTTTCTAAGCGTGTGATTGGTCCGTGTGGTTTCTAAGCGTGTGATTGGTCCGTGTGTTTTCTAAGCCTGTGATTGGTCCGTGTGTTTTCTAAGCCTCTGATTGGTCCGTGTGTTTTCTAAGCGTGTGATTGGTCTGTGGGATTGGTTCGTGTGATTGGTCTGTGTGGTTTCTAAGCATCTGATTGGTCCGTGTGTTTTCTAAGCGTGTGATTGGTCCGTGTGTTTTCTAAGCTTGTGATTGGTCCGTGTGTTTTCTAAGCCTGTGATTGGTCCATGTATTTTCTAAGCGTGTGATTAGTCTGTGTGATTGGTTCATGTGATTGGTCCGTGTGTTTTCTAAGCCTGTGATTGGTCCGTGTGTTTTCTAAGCCTGTGATTGGTCCGTGTGGTTTCTAAGCGTGTGATTGGTCCGTCTGGTTTCTAAGCCTGTGATTGGTCTGTGTGTTTTCTAAGCGTGTGATTGGTCCGTGTGTTTTCGAAGCCTGTGATTGGTCCGTGTGTTTTCTAAGCCTGTGATTGGTCCGTGTGTTTTCTAAGCACGTGATTGGTCTGTGTGATTGGTTGGTGTGAATAGTCCGCGTGTTTTCTAAGCGTGTGATTGGTCCGTGTGTTTTCTAAGCGTGTGATTGGTCTGTGTGGTTTCTAAGCGTGTGATTGGTCTGTGTGATTGGTTCGTGTGATTGGTCTGTGTGGTTTCTAAGCGTGTGATTGGTCCGTGTGGTTTCTAAGCGTGTGATTGGTCCGTGTGGTTTCTAAGCCTGTGATTGGTCCGTGTGTTTTCTACGCGTGTGATTGGTCCGTGTGTTTTTTAAGCCTGTGATTGGTCCGTGTGTTTTCTAAGCGTGTGATTGGTCCGTGTGGTTTCTATGCGTGTGATTTGTCCGTGTGGTTTCTAAGCGTGTGATTGGTCCGTGTGTTTTCTAAGCGTGTGATTGGTCCGTGTGGTTTCTAAGCGTGTGATTGGTCCGTGTGTTTTCTAAGCCTGTGATTGGTCCGTGTGTTTTCGAAGCCTGTGATTGGTCTGTGTGGTTTCTAAGCTTGTGATTGGTCCGTGTGTTTTCTAAGCCTGTGATTGGTCCGTGTGTTTTCTAAGTGTGTGATTGGTCTGTGTGATTGGTTCGTGTGATTGGTCTGTGTGGTTTCTAAGCGTGTGATTGGTCCGTGTGGTTTCTAAGCGTGTGATTGGTCCGTGTGTTTTCTAAGCCTGTGATTGGTCCGTGTGTTTTCTAAGCCTCTGATTGGTCCGTGTGTTTTCTAAGCGTGTGATTGGTCTGTGGGATTGGTTCGTGTGATTGGTCTGTGTGGTTTCTAAGCATCTGATTGGTCCGTGTGTTTTCTAAGCGTGTGATTGGTCCGTGTGTTTTCTAAGCTTGTGATTGGTCCGTGTGTTTTCTAAGCCTGTGATTGGTCCATGTATTTTCTAAGCGTGTGATTAGTCTGTGTGATTGGTTCATGTGATTGGTCCGTGTGTTTTCTAAGCCTGTGATTGGTCCGTGTGTTTTCTAAGCCTGTGATTGGTCCGTGTGGTTTCTAAGCGTGTGATTGGTCCGTCTGGTTTCTAAGCCTGTGATTGGTCTGTGTGTTTTCTAAGCGTGTGATTGGTCCGTGTGTTTTCGAAGCCTGTGATTGGTCCGTGTGTTTTCTAAGCCTGTGATTGGTCCGTGTGTTTTCTAAGCACGTGATTGGTCTGTGTGATTGGTTGGTGTGAATAGTCCGTGTGTTTTCTAAGCGTGTGATTGGTCCGTGTGTTTTCTAAGCGTGTGATTGGTCTGTGTGGTTTCTAAGCGTGTGATTGGTCTGTGTGATTGGTTCGTGTGATTGGTCTGTGTGGTTTCTAAGCGTGTGATTGGTCCGTGTGGTTTCTAAGCGTGTGATTGGTCCGTGTGGTTTCTAAGCCTGTGATTGGTCCGTGTGTTTTCTACGCGTGTGATTGGTCCGTGTGGTTTCTAAGCATGTGATTGGTCTGTGTGTATTCTAAGCCTGTGATTGGTCCGTGTGTTTTCTAAGCGTGTGATTGGTCTGTGTGATTGGTTCGTGTGATTGGTCTGTGTGATTGGTTCGTGTGATTGGTCTGTGTGGTTTCTAAGCGTGTGATTGGTCCGTGTGTTTTCTAAGTGTGTGATTGGTCCGTGTGTTTTCTAAGCGTGTGATTGGTCTGTGTGATTGGTTCGTGTGATTGGTCTGTGTGGTTTCTATGCGTGTGATTGGTCCGTGTGTTTTCTAAGCCTGTGATTGGTCCGTGTGTTTTCTAAGCCTGTGATTGGTCTGTGTGTTTTCTAAGCGTGTGATTGGTCCGTGTGTTTTCTAAGCCTGTGATTGGTCCGTGTGGTTTCTAAGCGTGTGATTGGTCCGTGTGTTTTCTAAGCCTGTGATTGGTCCGTGTGTTTTCTAAGCGTGTGATTCGTCCGTGTGGTTTCTAAGCGTGTGATTGGTCCGTGTGGTTTCTAAGCGTGTGATTGGTCCGTGTGTTTTCTAAGCCTGTGATTGGTCCGTGTGTTTTCTAAGCGTGTGATTGGTCCGTGTGTTTTCGAAGCCTGTGATTGGTCCGTGTGTTATCTAAGTGTGTGATTGGTCCGTGTGTTTTCTAAGCGTGTGATTGGTCTGTGTGATTGGTTCGTGTGATTGGTCTGTGTGGTTTCTAAGCGTGTGATTGGTCCGTGTGGTTTCTAAGCGTGTGATTGGTCCGTGTGGTTTCTAAGCCTGTGATTGGTCCGTGTGTTTTCTAAGCCTGTGATTGGTCTGTGTGTTTTCTAAGCCTGTGATTGGTCCGTGAGTTTTCTAAGCGTGTGATTGGTCCGTGTGGTTTCTAAGCGTGTGATTGGTCCGTGTGTTTTCTAAGCCTGTGATTGGTCCGTGTGTTTTCTAAGTGTGTGATTGGTCCGTGTGTTTTTTAAGCGTGTGATTGGTCTGTGTGATTGGTTCGTGCGATTGGTCCGTGTGTTTTCTAAGCGTGTGATTGGTCCGTGTGTTTTCTAAGCCTGTGATTGGTCCATGTGTTTTCTAAGTGTGTGATTGGTTTGTGTGATTGGTTCGTGTGATTGGTCCGTGTGGTTTCTAAGCGTGTGATTGGTCCGTGTGGTTTCTAAGCGTGTGATTGGTCCGTGTGTTTTCTAAGCCTGTGATTGGTCCGTGTGTTTTCTAAGCCTGTGATTGGTCCGTGTGGTTTCTAAGCATGTGATTGGTCCGTGTGTTTTCTAAGCCTGTGATTGGTCCGTGTGTTTTCTAAGCGTGTGATTGGTCTCTGGGATTGGTTCGTGTGATTGGTCTGTGTGGTTTCTAAGCATGTGATTGGTCCGTGTGTTTTCTAAGCCTGTGATTGGTCCGTGTGTTTTCTAAACGTGTGATTGGTCTGTGTGATTGGTCCGTGTGTTTTCTAAGCCTGTGATTGGTCCGTGTGTTTTCTAAGCCTGTGATTGGTCCGTGTGGTTTCTAAGCGTGTGATTGGTCCGTGTGGTTTCTAAGCCTGTGATTGGTCCGTGTGGTTTCTAAGCGTGTGATTGGTCTGTGTGTTTTCTAAGCCTGTGATTGGTCCATGTGTTTTCTAAGCGTGTGATTGGTCTGTGTGATTGGTTCGTGTGATTGGTCCGTGTGTTTTCTAAGCCTGTGATTGGTCCGTGTGTTTTCTAAACCTGTGATTGGTCCCTGTGTTTTCTAAGCCTGTGATTGGTCCGTGTGTTTTCTAAGCCTGTGATTGGTCCTTGTGGTTTCTAAGCGTGTGATTGGTCTGTGTGTTTTCGAAGCCTGTGATTGGTCCGTGTGTTTTCTAAGCCTGTGATTGGTCCGTGTGGTTTCTAAGCGTGTGATTGGTCTGTGTGTTTTTCTAAGCCTGTGATTGGTCCGTGTGTTTTCTAAACCTGTGATTGGTCCGTGTGGTTTCTAAGCGTTTGATTGGTCCGTGTGGTTTCTAAGCGTGTGATTGGTCCGTGTGTCTTCTAAGCCTGTGATTGGTCCGTGTGTTTTCTAAGCCTGTGATTGGTCCGTGTGTTTTCTAAGCGTGTGATTGGTCTGTGTGATTGGTTCGTGTGATTGGTCTGTGTGGTTTCTAAGCGTGTGATTGGTCCGTGTGTTTTCTAAGCCTGTGAGTGGTCCGTGTGTTTTCTAAGCCTGTGATTGGTCCGTGTGTTTTCTAAGCGTGTGATTGGTCTGTGTGATTGGTTCGTGTGATTGGTCTGTGTGGTTTCTAAGCGTGTGATTGGTCCGTGTGTTTTCTAAGCCTGTGATTGGTCCGTGTGGTTTCTAAGCGTGTGATTGGTCTGTGTGATTGGTCTGTGTGGTTTCTAAGCGTGTGATTGGTCTGTGTGTTTTCTAAGCCTGTGATTGGTCCGTGTGGTTTCTAAGCGTGTGATTGGTCCATGTGGTTTCTAAGCGTGTGATTGGTCCGTGTGTTTCCTAAGCCTGTGATTGGTCCGTGTTTTCTAAGCATGTGATTGGTCCGTGTGGTTTCTAAGCGTGTGATTGGTCTGTGTGTTTTCTAAGCCTGTGATTGGTCCGTGTGGTTTCTAAGCGTGTGATTGGTCCGTTTGCTTACTAAGCCTGTGATTGGTCCGTGTGTTTTCTAAGCGTGTGATTGGTCTGTGTGATTGGTTCGTGTGATTGGTCTGTGTGGTTTCTAAGCGTGTGATTGGTCCGTGTGGTTTCTAAGCGTGTGATTGGTCCGTGTGTTTTCTAAGCCTGTGATTGGTCCTTCTGTTTTCTAAGCCTGTGATTGGAAGAGAAGCAGTATCACCAGATACTACCAGTGGCTACTGAACGTATCCTAATTCACCCTTTGAGGTGGTAGGCCGACTTCTGCAAAACATTCTCACCTCAGTCCCTCTGATCAACACACCTGCACACATTCCCTCTTTTGACTCTGACTCTGACTTTGACTTGACGTTTTCTTTTTTTTTTCTTTTTCCCATGTGGAACTGAGAACTGAGTGGCAGGTGATTTCCTGAAGAGTATTGTTTTGTGAGCATAATTGATTGTTCTTTTAGCCATGTTGAAGAATTGAATGTGATTTAAAGAGAAACTTGATTTACATAAAAGTGATAATTAACTCAGGTTATAATTGAGATATTGATCATTCATGTGAAACTGAGCAATTGCTGATGTGATATATTTTTTTTTCTGTGATTTCACACAACCAGTGTTATCACTGAGTGGTACCCATATTTGTGATATTTGTATTTTTTAATTTTATTTTTATTATTTTGTCCTTAATACAAAAAAACGGCATAATCCCAAATTCTACCTGTTGTCTCTGAGCTTCATTTAAACACTTCACTGTGCTCCAGCAGTCGAACCTACTGGTCCATTATCCTCTATAATATTCCAACCTATTATTGATCAAAGGGCTGTTACACAAGAATCTCCATACAGGCTCTTTCCATCTTTTTGACAGATGGTTCATCATTGTTTACAAGGTAAACCATGAGGTGTGGAGTTTTTAATTGCTTCTGGTCATGGAACTCATTCAAAGTGGACACTATAATGTCTGCTCACATTGGCAAAGGAAAATTTAATATGCCAGAGTTTATACATGGAATGGCAACCGACTGAAACTGATGTTCTGTCACTTCAAGCAAGATATTCTCGATTGTCCTTTTTAGAGTCATCTTGGCTTTGGACAACTCCTTTGGAGATGGATTGGGTTTGACTCGTGGGCCAACAGCATGAATTAACTTTTTGCAAGGTAGATTACCAGCACTGGTAATGACTGACTCCAGGTTTTAATCTGCCATACTCGTGAATGTGGAGGTCACTCTCTGCAATGATCTCTGGCCCTCCAGCTTTACTCAGAGCCAGTGCAAGCCCACCATAATGATGCAGCTTCTCATTGGCAGCATTGACAACAGCATCAGCGACAAATGTCGTTAGATCTGCCTTACATACACATATTTTGATGCTTTCACGCAGTTCGACTGACAACCTCTTTTCTTGTTCTTGGATGTGGTTTTCTGCTGATGAATCCAGAGCTGGGTTTTCCTGTCTTGGAGCCAGCAGGGGTGCCGGTGGTGCATTTTCCCTCAAAGTGTCACTATCTGTGATTTTAGTTGCTTCTGATTCAAACTGCACACATATTTTGAATCAGGTAAGGTTAGATTTTAACCCATGGATTAAAATAGAAAAATGGTATCTATTTATTGTTATTACATCATATTATGTAATAATAAGAAAACACACCTTTGTTGGCACATGTTCTGGTTGCTGTTCGTCTGCATCAGTGATCAGTGATGTTGACTGATGGGAGGACTTGAGCTGTAATCAACATGAAACAGAGAAATACATAAACTACATACATCCCCATTATAGCCTATGTACATTACTGTAGCAAAATCATGGATATTAAAAGATATTAAAATAGCTTTCGTAATCTAATCAGGGCACCACCTTCACCTAAGAAGGAAAAAGACTTTACTTAATTGTTTTTTTTGTTTAATTAGCCAATTAATAAATAAATAAATCATAATTAATAAATCAATACATTTCTGAATCAGTCAAATATCTAAAGTTCATGAATTCTCCGGCGCCAGGGACCGTCTTGATATTCCCTCCAAATCAATACACACACACACACACACGATCGACTATGATTACATGGGTTTTATTAACTAACAGTGATAAACATACAATAAAAGCAAATTGTGAATAATGGACAAAACAAAAGTAATAAACAAATGAATATATGGGTCTAATGAATGAAAGATGATGATGAACGGTGGAATCAAACGGAGGTTTTAGGTCCTGTGGTAATGATATTCAAAGGGGATTAAAAGTAAGGAATACGTTAAGCTTACCTCAGTTACGCTCACAACTTAACACTAGCTCGATTAAAATGAGAGATGGGTTATTCAGCTTACTTTTCAGGAGATGAACCGTCAGCTTTCGTGGTTCGGGATGTTGGCGGAATTTCAGCGGGATGCGATCTCGTTAAGACTCTGTGATTCTCGAACTGCGTCCGGTAGGGATGGGCGATACCACACTTTTAGGATTCGATACGATACCGATACTTTTTCTTGCAATTTCATCGATACCGATACTGATCATTTCTTTTTGGCAATTTTTTACATTCAAAATATTATTACACTTAAGGCAAATCACATGACAAATACTGGCCAAGATGGACTCAAGACTTGTGTCTGCCTTAATTGAGTCCTTCACAATGAGGTTGAGTGTGTGAGAAAAACAAGGAATTTTGCCTCTTACTTATTCACATAATAAAATAAGGATTCCATACCTGGCTTAATCAAGTGTTCAGACTTCTGAAAAAATATGTATATTCACACATATACGTTTTGCATAATTTCTTCGGCAAAATATCAGTAAACATTACTAAAACCAATGTCTGTTTTAAGTAATCAACAACTGGACTATACTGGATATACATATCCTCTTCACCTGAAGTATGTTGTGTTAAAATTAGATTGTGTTCATAAAGATTTATGAACAGACACAACACAAGCGTTGTCTTTATCACTACACTGGTAAAGGTAACAGTGCTGTCTGTACCTGGATACACCTTTTTAAAAACTCTCTAGCAGGGTCTTTTGCCGGACAGTGGGTGGTGCAGGAGACTGAACTTTTTCAGCAGCTTGTCTTTTTTCAAGCTCACTGTGTCTCTCAGGATGTGTGTAAAAACAAATGTTAGTATGAGAATGTTACTTAATTTGAGAAAGTGTTACATTGATGTTATGTTTACATTATGGTGATAATCAATTATCTATCATGGTATAAGTAGAATAACAATGTGTCATGCTTGATCATATTAATCCTTTTCAGGTTTTAATGAATCAAGCTGATGTCCTATCAATACCAGAATGATACATCCTGTGTTCTGTGTTACTATGTTATAGTATGCATTTTATAATCAGGATTTTTGCTCTGCTCATCTTCTCTTTTCCTCACACATTCTTACTTTTGTCACCTTATCTTATTCTTTTAATCTTTAGTTATTGTTTATCTTAGTTTACGCGCCAAATTTTATTGTACGTTTTTGTAATCTTGTAAATTTTGTCAGCAAACGTACAGAGAAAAGGCCTTTAAAGTAATCACGTTATTAAATTTTGCATTCAGCCTGTTTTTGACCTTTTTGAAGATTTTGATGTGTAGCCAGCACTGAGATCTCTCCAGATAGTTATTAAACAGTGAACTAGTTAAATTTGACTTTTTCTTCCATCTTCCATCAACCTGCAAGAGCTTTCGGGCAGATAAAAGTCTGTCAATCCTACGACTCATCATAATCGAGAGGGACAAAGTCTGCAGGCAGACAACCACCGGACCAGGCAGTCTGACAGAAGGCCAGCCGACCCGGATCATCCTCACAGCAGAGATCTTCCACTTGGTGTGCGTACACGTGGTTCTGAAGGAAGGACAGCTGAGGCCCTCCATGGATGAAAGTAAGATTCAAATATTGCCTTAATCAAGGTTGATGTCAGATCTAGTAATTCAAATTTTCTTTAAAAGTAAAACTTACAAGTTTCTTAGTTTCCACATAATTACATATCCTTCATTTAAATTCATCATTCACCATAACCTTTCATTCATGTCGCTATATTGAGTAACAATCTGTGGAATTATTTTATTATTATTATTATTGTTTAGTTCATCATTACATTTATTTATACATCATTTATTAGTAGTGTGTAGTTAATAAAATCCATAAAATCCAGTCAGTTGTGTTTGTATATTCTTTGAAGTGATACAGGGGATCTATTGAACCATTGAGCCACACATTCAGAAATGTGACTGATTTATCAGAATGTATTGATTTATTAATTGGTTATTTAATTGGCCAATTAAATAAGTACAATCTTCCCTCCGAAAGACGGAGGTGGTGCCCCTGATAACGAGAGCTTATAAATTTAAACATCCAAAATTGCTACAGTATATAACACAGTATCATAATCATTCATTATCAAATCAACATCATTACACACAGATGGAAGGTCGTTAATATACAGACTCTCGGGACACACGGAAGTTCTGCATGAAATCAGGAACAATTGTGTCCCACCAGTAGCAAGATCTTGGGTGTGCCCAGACAACAGGTGATGTCCGCCTTGCCATCAGCTGCAAGATTACCTGTATAGACAAACATTTATAGGTAAATAAACATGTTGTGTGTTGAGTGATTAAAGATGAATATTCATCATGGTACTTAACCCTTATGCCTCATTTTAAAGTTTCCTTTTGAGTACCTTAGAGTGTGGTGTTTATGTGTGTATTGAAAAATAAGTGTGTGAGTGTCTGTACATAAATGTGTATGTGCAGATACAAACAGTCTTGAAGATCTGCATTCATAGCACATTTCAAGTGTAATATATCATATTCTATTGAGTTTATTACATTCTATTGAAACTACAATAAAGTAACCCGCAGTTCTTTAGATAAGGAGTGAATTATCCCTTGAACATTTGACTGATGGTGAATTTGCGTTGTGATATAGCTGTGCTCTGCCAGCTAATGTTAGCTTACAACAAAGGCTAACATAACCATCTCACATTAAGTGTTAGTACGAGTCAAAACGTGTTTTATCACCTGTCTTCGAGATCATAAACGCCGTCCATTCAAATCCTGTCGAGCAGCACAAATACGTTGCATCTGCTGTGTTTGGATGTCAATGAAGCCTCGTAGAGCCAGGAGCAACAGCTGTACAAATGCGCCATTGTTGTTGTTGTTGAATTGTCTTCTGCTCCTTCTTCTTATTGTTGTTGCTTCGAAGTCTTTATGGGAAAGTAGCGACGTTACTGACATATACGGTGATGTAATGACGTGGCTCCCTAACCACCTCGAGCCGTGGAAAAGCAAATTGGTTCTCAGCTGGTTCACTGTTGAACCGACAGTGAACCAGCACCAACACCAGCCCGGCACCAGCACTGGAACTGCTTTGGTGGAAAAGGGGTAATAGAGACAGTATATTATAATGTGAAGGCTATTAGGAATTATGTTTATCTTGTTCTGTTTTCAGAATAATGTATTCGTGAGTCATCTTCACACATGGATGCAAGCAGTAAATGCGGTTTTATCTGTTGTCCATCCTGGTTCCTTGAGTTGATGTTTTTGTGTTGTTGAAGAGGAATCATCATCATTGAAATTGAAGGGCCTGAGAGAAGCTTGTGTTAAACCCTGCCATTTTCTTTAATCCTCTTCATTTTTCTTTTTTTTTCATGCAAAATCATACTGATACCGTTCAAAAGGTCGTAGTCTGCTGTTAGCATATAAGCATGACCTCTACTGAACTGGAAATACTTTTTTTCAGTTCAGTAGGGAGGGGGGGCTTTGCCATTTTTACCAATTCGGACTGACCATTCAACACGAGGAGACAGACACACAGTAATTTTAATAATATGTTAATACATTTATTCATAAAGAGAATAATAACCAATTTGTTGTATTAACACAATCTGTTTTGCAATCTGATCCAAATTACTTTGAACTCATAAACTCTTGGGATGAAGAAAATGCACACACGTGCGCACACACACACACACACACACACACACACACACACACACACACACACACACACACACACACACACATCACACACACACACAGTGTTGCCCAGTCAGGATTGTAAAAAGTATATTGTTTTTTTTTGCACTAGTGGCTTGCATGTATTTGCTCCATCTCCTTCCTCGTCCGTCATCTCTCCCCCCATTTCAAATGAAGATGCTAAAACTTCTTTGAGCATTGGATGGAGGCGTGCGCATGGTGCACCTCATCACGTGATTGGATGTATGACGTAGACGTAGACTATAAACGGGAAGAAAACAGCCATTTTTGATGGGAACCTTTCTAGACTACAGAACGAAGGAAACCAAATTAAGGTTTTACATTTTCCCCCAGCAACTGTAATCTTTGGTGATGTCAGATAAATGAACCCTGAACTTCACCTATGAGCGCTCTTGTCCTCGAAACCAGCATCAGTTCAGAAGCTTCTGTCTTGCAGATTGCAGCAACATATTCAGTGTAAACTGCAGTGCAGGGCTGCAGTGTGAAACTGTTGTCTCTACAACAATCCCAGAAATTCCTTTCTCTCTCCCACTGCTCTCGATCCTGTCTCCTTGAGGCACAGCTCAGGTCATGTTCGTCTGGGACATTTCTCATTCCTTTTGCTTATTCAATCAGTCTTACTGCATTATCATTTTATATATCTGGAGCATTAGCTTCCTGACCACAGGGGAACAGGCAATCCCCCTCTCTGGCTGATGGTAGTCGGAGTCATACAGGAATAATAATCAATCACTGAGTGCCCTGCCACAATGAGCAATGGTCCTGAATCCAGATAAGACAGCTTCACATTACACTGCTGCACGCTCTACATTTCAGTCTTGTGGCCTTTCTGAGGAGACTGGCAGTAAATTTCGGAGCTCTTCCTCTCTAGCGCTTTGCTGGTTGCTTGTGGCAGTATGTCACACCACACCAGCCAATCAATTTTTGATAAATGAAGAAGTTCCTGATTTCTTAATAATTTTTACTGAGCTAAATGTCATTGAGGTAAACACAGCACAATCTTTTTTCCCAAATGTAACAGCCAGTGCAGCCATGTATATTGCTACTCATTATTCACTGCGACACACGGCAGTCCAGAATGTCATCATCCTTTCAGCACTCTGTCGCTTCTTCAATTTCAGTGTTCATTTGAAGGTGACATGGTAGCCTCACAATGCTGGCAAACACATCTGAATGCCAGCCGTTTCCCCCTTATCCAAGCTATATGAATTCAATCTTCTTTATTTGTCTCTTGTTCCCATGGGGCACCAAGGACCCAAAAGTAATCACGAGAACCACATTTCCCATAACACCCACTGCTCAGTTCTGACCGCTACGACTTCAGCTGTGTAGAAAAAAGGATGTGCTGTTATCACATGAGTGTACATAATACCACAGATTAGTAATGGTCAAAGATCCACCAAACGGTGACAGTATTCCATCATAAACATGATTTATCAAAGCTTGAAAGTTTGTGAACCCTTTTCACTACTTCTGCATAAATTTGACCTAAAACATCAACAGATTTTCTCACAAGTCCTAAAACTAAATAAACTCATTAACTAAATAAATGGTCAAACCTTGCATATCTGTGTGTGTAAAGGATGTCAACCCTGGCTTTCAGTAACTGGTGTGGCCTCCTTTTGCACAATAACTTCACAGATGGGATTAGGTTCTTATGTAGGCATGCAGGGTTTGCTCATGATCTCACCTGTCCACGGAACATTTTTCCTAAAGTCTTCTGGTTTATCCATGTGGTTTTGTGCAAACCTGCCTGTTGACAGCAATCTGCTTTTGAATAGTATTACCTTTTCTTTGCAACTCTGCCATGCCCACCATTGATATTCAATGCTCTCCTGATGGTGTGACTCATGAACAATGACATGAGCCCTTAGTTTCCCTTAGTTTCCTAGACATTACCCAGGGATCCCTTGTGACCTATTGTACTATAACATGCCTTCCCCTGGTGTTGAATGTCCTCTATTTGTACATGATATGTCAACTGGTGGAGTTCAAACCAGAAATGGTTTGGTTATCTTTTCTAGCCTGATGAGTATCAACAATTCTTCTTTTAATATCTGCAAAAAAATCTAAAATTTCAAGCATCACTGTGCGGTCACATAATTTGAGTCCAGAAATGAAAAAGATTAGGAAAAAAAGAAATGAAAAAGATTAAAAATGAAAAGAACTTTTGATATTTTATTATGAAAAAGGAATTTGAACACAGATTTATTCAGATATTGACAAGTCAGGGATTATTTCATGTAAACGTTATAAAACTGATCACTGGTTGGAGCAAACACACGATCAAGAATCACTTCAATACTGTACCAAGGTTAATAAAGGATGAAGATAATGAAGATAACAGTTGGCTATGCATCAAAGTAAAATAGGAATCTGAATTAAAAAGAGAAATATCAGGGCAGGGTTGGAATTATGTGTGTTACACACAACACGCATCTACAAATAGGTTCCACAAAGTAGATTTCACAATTTCAACAATTTTTGCAAGGATACATAAACGGGCTAAATTAATATCCATGTATCAATATCCACATATACTGTACAATATCCATTTATCTTCTTTGAACTTCATAATGTTGGTATTAATTATTTTGGCACCAGTTTATCTGTGCATGGGCAATCTAATGAAATGAGCAAATCTGATTTAATGCAGTATTTACATACTTTTAACTTACTTGCTTTTAATGTTAGAATGTCATATAACATATTTATTAAATCATGGACACCAATTATTAATTCTAGAGCAAGAATGAGTAGCCTGCTTCTGTCTATGTGACTTTGATTGCAAAATTCCTAAAAAAAAATATCTTATTTAAAAGGACATCAAGGTGAAATATCAACAGATCATTGTCAGTTTTCTATAGATGTTTCTGTGTCTCTGTCTCATTTCAGCCAGAAGAGTACATCTGTCCTTTCCTTCTTGGTGTGATAATTCAACAGCCACAAGTCAGGAGCAGGATTTAGCACAGCATGGAGGAAATTAATCAACTTGATGAAGGAGCTAGCTAGTGTAGCAGCTATAGAGGCCAGACAGCACCTTCTACAGCTTCATACCAAATGTGCAGCATTGCCTCTGATTGGTAAACAGAGACAGAGAGAGGGCTGAATGGTACATGATGGATGCCGTTTTGCAGCGTCCTTGGAAAGGGTCGTCACCCTCAGCCAAAAGCCAGCCTCTCCATCACCACAGTGACAGAGGGCCTGGGAGGCTGAGACAACGCTCACTTCAGAGCAGTAAAAGTAAACTGGGGGTGACATGGAACAAGAGGCTCTGACACAGAGGCACAAACATGCTGCACAGGTTATTAAGTCAAACTCCTCTGATGGATGGCTAGATTTCATTGTGGTCTGTCCCTGATGTGCACCAATTGAAACATTCGGAGGAGAAGTGCAGAGGGTTGTGTGTGTGTGTGTGTGTGTGTGTGTGTGTGTGTGTGTGTGTGTGTGTGTTACAAATAAAATTGTGTGCTTGGAGTCTAAAAATAAATAACTGCTATCAATATCTGACAACTGCTCGCCAGGATGACTTCATTGTCCTCTGTTATTTAATCATGGCATATCTCATCTTATCATGTGGTGGCTGTTATAGCTGTTACATAACATATTATTTTCAAATGGCAGCAAATTTCCATAATGGCCTATCATTAATCATTGATGAAGGTGACTGCAATCCTTCCACTCACAGCAAGCATTGAATAAGCTTCCCCCAGTAACAGAGGCTGCATCTGTTATAGCACAAGACAAATAGCATGGAGATGAGAGTGTGTGTGCATGTAATGTATGTGTGTGTGCTGAGGGCGGAGGATGGACAAATAATAATACAAAAAAAAACATAACCCAAATGCAAAACCAAATATGAATGTTCAAGTCAAAAGTTGTCTACGTCAAAACTGGAATAAAGTTAGGCAAAATCTGTCAAACACAATCAGTCACCCACTTCACTCAGATTCAGATTCAGATAATTTATTGTACCCTTAGGTAAATTTGGTTTTTCATTCAGGGATTGGCCAGGTGTACAAAAACTATGAAAGTAGGAGGGGTTTAAGTGCTCTTTCTCATGCTCTTTTTTCTTTTTTCACTTTTGTAATTTGTCATGAACAACACTGCAACATCATGAATGCCTGAGGAGAGACTGAGGATCACCCTTTTTATTCACCCTGTATACCTCGGACTGGAGGTCAAGTTTGGTCTCTAACTGCCACTTACAGAAATTTTCTGATGATTCAGCACTTGTTGGTTGCATCACGGGTGACAACCATTTTTCCTACTTAAAGGAAATCAACAGCTTTTGTCAAGTGGTGTGATCAAAACCACCTAATTTTAAACCTAAATAAGACAAAATAACTTATCATTGATTTTAGAAAGAAAAAGACACCAGTGACTCCTGTACTCATCAATGATGTGGCTGTTGAGGTGGTCCCCTACTACAAGTATCTTGGCGTCCTGGTGGATAACAGGCTGGACTGGAAAGAGGACACCCGAGCCATTTCAACAAGCACTTAAAAATCACATATTGTTTGCTCTTAATCATATTAAGAGCAAAAGACGACAGAGGTATAGCTAATCAGAATGCCTAACCATAAATAACGGTAGTGCATCACTATTGGTTATCACACCTTCTGAGCTTCAACACCACAAATCCATGTCACTTATTCACCAATGTGCCAGCTGGCACAGCTCAATTACTTTAAAACAAGTAATTAGGATAGTTTGTTCTATGTTGGATTGTCTAACTCTCAAATTGATTTCCATAACACTTTGAAATAAAAGGGCAATAATGGAAAAACATTAACGAAAAACAGGGCTGCTTCCATGTTCCTGTGGTGGGGTTGATGGTGGGGAGGAGGATATTTAATTTTTTCATAATAAAATGAGCATTATTTGGGGTAAATTGAAGCACTTGACCTCTGTCTGCCCTTGTTGGATGCTGCAGTGCTGCAATAACTTTACAAAGCTTTCTCCACTTAGGTCACCTCTATAACTTTAAACCAACAGATCCTCAGTAACGTCCATCCAATTCATAAAATTAGACAAATGACCATGTGTATCTGTCAAGTTAACTGATGTCAGCGATTGGAATCCAAATCCACCCCCATCAACCCCACAAACATGAAAAAGGACAACATGAGCAATCATGGGTGCCTGGTTATGTTTTTCTCCTGGGGGAGAGCTTGGAAAGATACATACTGTAGCTTGCAGGAGGAAAAACACCCATTTCTACATGTGTATACTGTGGTGCTTCGCTGTCACACCTGTCAGTATCTTCTCTTTGTGCCACAATGTTATCAGTTATGAATTAGTTCTTCACTGTGTGAGAAAATAGACATGTGGCAAGAGTTTTACAATCAATGTGTGAGAGTTGGCTCTGTGTATGCTCTGTGTGTGTTTGTCAGTTAGAAAGTATATTTGACTGGAACTAGACTGAATCATGCTAAAACAAGAGTGGTCCTTAATCATCTTCCTCAACCAGCTTGATGGTGATGGAAAGCTGATGTAAATGTACCTTTACATCTCTAGAAGCACCTTAACCCTACCCTGCATCATTTGTCTTCATTTGTTTATGCCTGGACATGTGGTGGATGTGTTTCACATGTTCAAAACATTGCCTGACAAAAGTTACAACATTACAGAACATAGAACTGGTTATACCATGATACAAATACTATGTTGTGTTAGAAAAGGTAAATACTGTGTTATACCATGATACTAATACTATGTTTGGTTAGAAAATATAAATACTATAAACCACACACCAGCAAACTACTTAAATGAATATGTACCAGTGAAAACAGCCTCAGTGCATGGCTGTGGCTAATTCCCCGGAAAGAAGTCATGCAAACATGGTACATATTGACATTTTTAAAAAGCCTCTGCCAAAAAATCCTCCTGGTACTGGGTGGAGGTTGTGAAGCAGCCAAATATTATAGGATGGTGATGGACTATGGAGAAGATATTGGGGTGTTGGCTCTTAGACTTTCCTGGAAAAGTGATTTGGGGTTTTTATCAGTTGATGAACAGAACTGGGTTAGGATTTGTG
Source organism: Scomber scombrus (assembly GCF_963691925.1). Taxonomy (NCBI): domain Eukaryota; kingdom Metazoa; phylum Chordata; class Actinopteri; order Scombriformes; family Scombridae; genus Scomber; species Scomber scombrus. The sequence continues at coordinate 672,952 of NC_084974.1, forward strand.
GGAACTCCCGAATAAGTTAGAAGGATCTGAGGGTGAGACTTATTCAATTTAAAATGAATTAATTTAGTTTATCAGAACAGTTTGCATTACGCACACTATGTTGTATGATATTGTATGATAGATGTTAAATTACAAAATTTAAAAAAATGTAAGTAAAGAAAAAAAAAGCTTCTGCCAAAAAGGTTTGTTCATTCATTTTCCGCAGCACTACTGAACATTTCTGTTTACAAACATTCAAGGTACATTTACCTAACACATGTTACCTGTGGCAATGAAAGGTTTAGATTCCTGCACATTATTGCAGAAAGAAAAGTGACTTCATTGACAACAGCTCTTATGTCTTGATTTTCGCCAGTTACTTGCGTGCAGACAGACCGCTATCTGATAGATTGTCTATTGAAGTCCTCCTCAAAGTTACTGATGAGGATTCAGGGATCAGCTGCCTCACAACACTGTCAGTGATAATCCACTTGTTGTAATGTAATGCCTTCTTTCATTTGAAGTTTATCTGTGTTATATTTAATGGTAAATACTTCCTGATAGGAGACTAATTTCCCGATTTGTCTTCCTGTCAAGGCCCTATGCTATTTGTTAACAAAATCTTCAAATGAGATGCTTTCTGTGAGGGACTTATTGTGTATGAACTTGTAAAACAGTGTTTATGTTTCTTAAGAGAGATGGATTATGCTGCCTCCCTATATTAGATATGAAAATCTTCCAAATACACATGAACACAACTAGGGGCTAAAACCTCACACACCTTTATAGTATAAACATTTAATGCAACTCCTCTCAAATGTAGACCAAGTACAGGGCTGTCACACTAACTTTGATTGTGCACATTCCATTGTTGAACACAATCGGTGAGCACTTCATTAGGAACTCCTCTGCAATCTCTGCCATAAATTATACTCTTTCAGTTTGTGTTGTTATTTTCAGAAAGGTGATAATTCTACTTTATGTTGATTATTGATATCGTGGTGGCTGGTAGTGGTGTTCTGGAGTACATTGTATTGAAAACTGTTCACAATATTTTGTCCACCCCATGACAGAAATACATGTTTGGGTGAATTTGTTTGTGTCTGGAAAGTGAGCTACTTACTGTCATTCCTGATCCTCTGTTCAACACTCTCTCCTGCAATGTTTGCCTCCATGTGCAGCAGCATTGAAATTGCTGTCTCTGGCCATTGGTGGTATTTGCTGTCCACAGCTCTTGGTATTTCCCTGCCTCTCTAATCCACACACCAAGAGAGTTGACTTGGAACAGGAGGTACAGGTAGAGGAGTATCAGGTCATAACTGCCTCATGACATCAAACATCAGTCCTAAATCCACAAAATTCTGAATATAAAGTAGTCAGTTAGCTAGCTTTTATATTTAACTCTATGTAATTAGTCTTTGTGGAACTTTGATGACTGGCTGTTAGAATTTGTAAGTCATTAATGAAGAGACCCTTCTATATCTTGCCTTATTGCACCATGAAGCATAGCACTGCTCAATTCATAGGCACACCGTTGTGAAATAGTTGGTGTTGGCGACATTTATACAGTGGCTATCATTAATTGTGTGTAAAACTGTGGCTAGTTTTGTTTGTGTAAAATGCATAAGAACCACAAAACTGTGTACCCACCTGAATACTGTAGTATGTGTTTGTCTAAATCTCTTTCTGAAGAGTACAGATACAGCATCTTAAAGTTCTAGAAATGTGCTGCTGAACAAAAAATGGCAGAAACATCCATGTGGCTGAGGAACAGAGAGTGATTTCTGCTTGAGAAAGTTCTGCAGTTAAAAAGTAAGAGAGTGATGAGTATTTCAGGAGTTAATTATCTATGACAGCTTGAGTGTAGCTTTTCTCAGATTGGGTTTTAATGAGCCATCTTAAATTCCTTTTTCAATGACAGAAAAGTTACAAGTTAGAAAGAAATACATTTTCATGGTTAAGTTGAAAGCATAGCTATGCTAAAATATGTAATATAACACTTAGCGACAATGGCAAGAAAAAACTCTGTTTGGGGCCAAGCACAATAACTTTAATAACAGGAAGTTACAGGTCATCCAGGCCTTTATGTCCTTAATACATGTTTGTAGTTTAGTTAACTGGTTAATTTCATTAGGCTTTATTGATAGATATAATTGAGTGTCGTCTGCATAACAATGAAAATTTATTGAGTGTTTCCGAATAATGTTTCCTAAAGGAAGCATATATAAGGAGAATAGTATTGGTCCAAGCACTGAACCCTGAGGAACACTGTCTAACTTTTGTTTGCATGGAGGATTTATCATTAACATTAACAAACTGAAATCTATCTGATAAATAGGACTTAAACCAGTTTAATGCTGTTCCTTTAATGCCAATTAAATGTTCAAGACTCTTTAACAGGATTTGATGATCAATAGTGTTGAAGGCAGCACTAAGATCTAACAGGACGAGGACAGAGAGAAGTCCATTGTCTGATGAAGTTAAGAGGTCATTTGTAACTTTTACCAGTGCAGTTTCTGTGCTATGATGAGCTCTAAATCCAGACTGAAAATCCTCTAATAAGCTGTTATTATGTAGAAAGTTACACAGCTGATTAGCAACTGCTTTCTCGAGGATCTTAGAGAGAAAGGGGAGGTTAGATATGGGCCTATAGTTGGCTAAAACCTCTGAATCAAGAGTAGGCTTTTTAAGAAGTGGTTTAATGACAGCTACCTTAAAGGACTGTGGTACATATCCTGTCACTAAAGACAGATTGATCATATCTAATAAGGAAGTGCTGACTGAGGGAAAGACTTCCTTAAGCAGCCTAGTTGGATTCTGGTCTAAGAGACAGGTTGATGGTTTGGAAGTGATCAGTGAAGTTAGTTCTATAAGGTCGACTGAAGAAAAACAGTCTAAATAAATGTCATGACAAAGACAACTTCTGGTCATGTCACTTTAAAGTAGACATTCATTTTACATTATAAATGAGCATAAATCAATCCTATAAATGTGGCGTTGATTACCTTCAAATAGATATATTTTATAAAAGACCAGGGAAGTATTTTTGTTATTTTTGTTAGTTTTGACATGTATGAATCAGAACCATGTTATTGTAATACACTGCACTATGAGAACTTTCCAAAGACAATGAAAACAGACTTCATATTCAATCTTCATTATTATTATTATTCTAACAATTTAAAAAGACATCCCTTGTCTCATTTTGACATGTCATAAGTGCTGGACCAACACAAGAGAGTTAAGACAAAATCTGTATGCAGCCTGACATTTCCAGTAAAAAATCAAAACCTTCAAATATCCTTTTAATTTTGGAAACAGACTGATGACTTTCTTTCAATGCAAATCAGTTATCTGTTACACCACTATACAAGTTGCTATGAATGTTTGGTGCCATACAACTGGTCCAATGGCCCATTATTCTCAAAATCCCAACATTTCAAAAACGTTCCATTGGACTGAGAGCTTATTAGTCAAATGCCCAGTTATGCTGAAAATAAGAGCCCACTGCTCTGAAGGACACACAGATCATAAATTCAGGATTCATCAATATGTTATTACCTACATTTGTTCTTATGCTGCAAAACACAATGATTTAATAAATGATTTGGCCTAAATATACAAAATTGTGTGTGAAATTGCTAATAATTCACAATTTATTTACAATTATACAATTAACAGCTAAATTAAATTGTAATAGAAATAACATGAATGAAAAAAATTATACTGTATACTGAAATTGTCCCGTTCCCTCTTTTAGATGACTTAGCTTAAATATCGGAATTTCTTTATTTGAATGTTGCAGAGATTAATTTCCTCTATCAGATTAGACCATGATATATGCAGTTAGTTAACGAGCAGCCTACCCAGTGTTCCTCACAGGCTGATGGGTCAGGAGTGTAACAGGTAGGGGTGCTCTGCTTTCACTTTCACTTTCACAGAGACGAAGCACAAAGTGCACCCAGTACAGCAGTAGAGATTTATTAAGATAAATTCCACCGATTTACACATTTACCAACTTTATATTTTGTTACAGACATCCTGTGTGGTAGTGGTGCATCAGGTATGAAAGCTGTGTATAGGTTGTGCCAAAGCTGTGTAAATGTTTACCAGCCAAATCTGCCTTTTCTGGCCTCTGCTTCTGAAACTAGTGTTTGCAGCAGTCATGTTTTTCTACATTTTGTACAGTCGTCTTTGCAATGAGTGAACATCTCTGCTGCACTGCTCCAACATAGCTTTCCTTAGAGAAATGGGGGTGTGGTAGTATGCTAATTGCTGATAGTAGCATTGCACCTGTCAATTTAGAATACTTCTGATTCACCAACATATGCACAGTGGTAGGAACAACATTGGCATGTGTCATGAATTGGACGGTAATTCTACATGCACCCTTATTTTGTGCACAAGCTAAGAACATTTCTGCACACATATTATTGAATGAGGCCATTTGTGCTTGCATAACAGAGAGCTAAAAGAGACCATAAACAAAGCAAACAAAATTGGCCCTAAAACGGAACCTTGAGGTACTCCACAAGTGATGGGGGCAGTAGAGGAGGAGAGGCTTCCAAACAAAAAGTTGTGTCTGTTAAGTAAAGGGCAAACCACTGGAGGACATTGACCTGAATGCCAGCCTGGTCCTTGAGACAGGTTAATAGAATGTAATGATCAATGCCACCAAAAGCCACGCTAAGGTCTAAAAGAAATAAAATGACACATTTACCACAGTCTAAAGATAGCAGTAAGTCATTTCAGATTCTGTGCTGTGACAAACCCCTAAACCTAAAATGTCTTCAGTACTTTGGACAAGAATGGGAGCTTGGAGAAAGGAAGGAAATTATTTAGTTAGATTTGTGCTATTTGGCTTTTTTTTCATTAAGGGTTGGACTATTGGGGCGGCTGTGGCTCAGGAAGTAGAGCGGTTGTCCACCAATTGGAAGTTTGGCGGTTTGATTCCCAGCTCATCCAGTCCACAATCCTGATGAGCAGGTTGGTACCCTGTGTGGTAGCTCCTGCCATCAGTGTATGAATGTGTGTGAATGGGTGAGTGAGACATGTACTGTAAAAGTGCTTTGAGTGGTCAACAGACTAGAAAACGCGCTATATAAGTACAGTCCATTTACCATTTACTATTGCATTTCAATCAGGAGACACATGAATGAGAAAAGAATTAGGTTTATTATATAAGTACAATGAGGTAAACAAAGTCTTTGGCGCTTGAACTCCATGAGACATCATCCCAGAACAGATGTGATATAGATCATCCATGAAGTCCAGACACTGGTGGTGTTGGTGCTGATGAGTTGGATAAGATGATGGCTGATGAAAAGATGGGACTGTAGATCCTGTGGAGACTGGGTGGAGATGGGGAGGTGGTAATCGCTCCTCACTGACTCACTCACTGTCACAGATTACTATTATAATGGAGTTGTGTAAACTGTGCAAAATGCACAGCATGTGTTCATATGTCAGGAGTCTCACTGCTTCTGTCATATTCCTGCACTGTCTGCACACATTGTTGGACTTTCCTTCCAGTAGCAGATTTTGATATGAGCAGTCAGCCAGGACGACACGAGGCGCACTTACCAAAAGAAAAGAAAAAAGATTGGTTTTCTCTCACATATTTGCACGTCATGTCTTGTTTTTATAGTCACAGAGGTTGAAACAAGTAACGCATCTGTTTTGACAATGTAAGGAGTAGAAAGTCCAGATATTTGTGTTCAAATGTAGGGAGTAAAAGTAAAAAGTTGTCAGAGGGGGTGTGCTGGTGTGGCCGTGTTGGAGAAATAGATTACTGTGTTTAAAGGCTTTATACAAAAACACTGCACAGCGGTTTGTAATACTCTCGATTTTAGAATGATCACTCTTCAATCTGATACCATGTTTACTGTTACGTATATGTGGAACATGTCTGTGTCCGTGGATCCCCAGAAATATGTATGGCACTGCGTCTGTGGACCATGTGCAAATACACAGCTGCCTGCAGATGTGGAACACGGAAAGCATGAATTGGCCCTAATGCTACTCCTACTCCTAATTAATCCACCCACTACTACTACTACTACTAATACTAGTTATACTCCTACTATGAACATTATTTCTACTTCTAACACTAATGCTACTACTACTACTACTACTAATAATAATAATAATACCCCTTCTGTTAATACTAAGCCTTGTTTGTTGAGTGTTCCAGTTTCCTACAAACCAAAATGTATTCCTTCAGAAATTTGTAAGATGCTGTGATCACATAATGAGAGAAAGTGTGTTTGCTTGTGTTTATGTATGAATGTGTGTGTGTGTGTGTGTGTGTGTGTGTGTGTGTGTGTGTGTGTGTGTGTCTACTTAAAGTGTATAGTTCTTACCCTTCTTGACCTCCACAGAAACTGTTTTTCTTCAGCAGCGGGTGTCTCATAAATTTCAGAATGGCAATCTCCTATGTTCCAACACTGAAGGCTTCTTTGTAACTTCCAAATGAGAAATGATTGATATTTAATAGGGAGTTATTGTACTAACCCCAAAGAAACTGCAACTCAAAATCAGCATTCATTGAGTCAAGCTGTATATTAGATTGAGACAAGCCATTTCTATATTGCGATTGACAAATTGGAAAACAAAGGTTATTGCAGTCTGAAGAGACGAACGAGGCAGGAATACAAAGCTGCACCTTTATGTGTCTATATAGCTGGAGATGGTCTGAGTGCTTGTGTGTGTGTGTGTGTGTGTGTGTGTGTGTGTGTGTGTGTGTGTGTGTGTGTGTGTGTGTGATAACAGTGGGGGTTTATCTTAAACCATACGATGGATGTCAGGGCCAGTGATTTCAATCTGGTAATTTCACACTCAGATGGACACTCAATATGCTAGAACACAGAGTGAATCCTCTCCATATTTGCCTTAACCTCTGTGGCTGCTCTCTGCTGCTGCTTATAATGGCCTTGTTTCCCCCCATGCCTTCAAAAACATTTCACTGCAGTGGATTAGGATTTCATTTTTTTGTATCTGACTTTAGCCCTGAAGTTTAAATAAACTACCTGACATAGTTCCACAAAGACACTACTTTGAAACTATCAGTTCAGTAGCGAAAGAGAAGTGACAGTCACTTTTACTGCACGTGGAAATACAATTTTACAAAGTCTTCCTCTTTCTGTCCTGAGTAAACATGCTGATATTTGTAAAATACATTTTTTCATTTGGTCCTGGCTGAATTGTGTGGCAGAGACCCATTCAGAGAAGTTAGTAACATCCTGTCTCTAATGTTTTAAAAGACTGCTCCGTCTTTCCCAGGGTATCACCATCAGGCCAAAATTATATTCCTTGCGAATTACCATATTTACCAATGTCACATTTTATTGTCTATCACCCATCAACAAGCCACAGTTATTGGTACTGACCAATGCCTGATTGGGTGTTCAAACTCCGATCAAGGAGGTGAATCGTGAATATGAATAGTCTTTTTGAACTTGGCATCACTTATTTCATGAAGAAGTTTTACAAGTAAACTAAAAGAGCCATGGTGTGACTCATCTCTCCCATTGCAGCTAACTTGATCATGGAACACTTTGAACTCTTTCAAACTGCACAACAGTACTGACAGCTATTTCAACACTCATCAAATTCACTAAAGAACAGACATATTTTTGCCTATACCACGGCTTTGCAAAGCCTGACACTGTGGGCCCCAGTAAGACCAAACTCAGACCACTCCCCCATCTACCATTACCCTCTGGTCACAATTTTGAACAGAGATGATTAAGTGTTTGTCTGTATGTCCACATGTTTCCTACAAACATACATGTATATGAGCCTTTATGCAACATTTAAATTAGTACAAGAATATTTAATTCAGAACAATGTTGGAAATATCATAGCAGTTACCCTCTTAAGTGTCTAGGATGACAAGTCAGATTGCAGTCAGATATGATTTTTTTTTTTTTTTTTTACAGTAAAATGACTCTGAGGTGGATTCAACAACGAGTCCCATGTAAAATTTAAATAATAAGTAAATTAATCAATTCATCAAACTTTATTTATATAGCACCTTTCATACAGACTAGTGTAGTTCAAAGTGATTTACAGTTAATTGATTGACAAGCTGATAATAAAACAGAACAAATGACAAAATTAAAAAGAGAGAAAAATAAAAAATAATAATTAAAGCTGCAAGCAGCGATGAACAGGCCCTCGCCCCCCAATGCATGTCGGGGCTGTGGCGCAGTCGGAGGGTGCGCACGTAGAAGTCTTCATACGCAGGCTTTTATTTGAAGTTGCATGATGTGATGAAATATCACTGCCTGTTTCCACTATGTGGCGCTAGAGATCACCCACCAACTATATGTCATGTTGTAGTGTATGATGTGGAGAACACATCCTGTAAATTTCATATAAATCGGATAATGCTTGTCATATGAGGCTGACTTCCTGTGTCCAGTAGGTGGCGCTGTGTATATGACACAGTATTGATGCATAGACGTGTTCAGGGCGTGACCCTCTACATGCGTGATTAATTTGGTGTAGATCGGACGATGTCTGTAGGAGTTATAAGGATTTCCTGCCTGTGTCCACTAAGTGGCGCTAGAGATCACCCACCAATTATATGTCATGTTGTAGTGTATGATGTGGAGAACACATCCTGTAAATTTCATATAAATCGGATAATGTTTGTCATATGAGGCTGACTTCCTGTGTCCAGTAGGTGGCGCTGTGTATATGACACAGTATTGATGCATAGACGTGTTCATGACATGATTGCAAGTTTTGGTGAGTTTTGGGGCATGTTTAGGCTGTCAAAAAGGCGTTTGTTTTATAGGAATTATAATAATAACAAGATTGAGCATTTTTGCCTGGATGGCCGACTTCCTGTTGGACGTAGGGTATGGGCCCAAGAGGCTTTTTTGTGCGTCTGGACATAATACATAGGCCTTATCGATTTCATTTCATGTCAATGTGGAAGGCGGGGCTTAAACTTTGAAATCTTCCAGGGGGCGCTGTGGAGTCATCTTCTCACTTAAAAATCCCAAACTTTGTCAGTAGTCAATATGTGTGACTGTTGACGTATGTGTACAAATTGGTGAGAATTAATTTGGGGGTTTACCCATGAGTGTTATGAGTCCTGTAAGTTTCACGAAGATCAGACAAATTTTTTGGTCACATGACCTGCTGTTAGGGGGCGCTATGGAGACCCCTTGCCACACCCTCGCCCAATGATGTTGAAATTGAAACGGCTTCAACAGGTGTGACATTTCAAGCATGCGCTGCATATATTAACATCCGACAATGTATGGAGGAGTTATAAGGAGTTGTTTGTTTATATAAACGAACGACTGCCACGCCCACCTGGTATAACGTAGGTAAAATCTGTTGTCAAGTTTACAGCATCAAGGTCTGAGGATGATACAGTTTGAATCTGAAGTCTCTGGAGTCAAAGCTGTAGGAGGAGTTTGTTAAAGTACGAGGCCTGGAAATGGGGAAAATGGTTTTAGAGTTTGTCAGTACATACTAAGTGGGAAAAGGCATTAGGGGGCGCTACTGAGCTGTTGGGGCACATTTTTGGGCAAATGTGGTATCAGATGAAAGAGCTCATGATTTGAAACCTACGTGGCAGGTTTCATGATTCTGTGAACATCGTAAAGTCCTCAAAACGGTATTGGAAAAATGAAAATCGGTGCACGCCACGCAGCGTGGTCGACTTCCTGTTTGGTAAAAAAATTCCACAAAATTAATTTCCCCATGATCCGATGAGACCTATGACATATTGAAATTTCATGCAGATCCGAGAGGATTTGTTGTCACATGACCCGACGTTTGGGGGCGCTAGCGAGTCCCCTTACCACACTTGCATCCAATCACGTTGAATTAAATACATTTTCACCAGATGTGACGTGTGTGCAGATTTCATGAGTTTTCATTTATGTTCAGGCCACCAAAAATGCGATTCATTTGGCGACATAAGAACGTGAAAAATAATACTAAAGAATAATAATAAGAATCCTGGCAAAAGCAATAGGTGCCTCACTGACTGGTCAGTGCTCGGGCCCTAATAATCCTTACAATTACAATAGGTCGTCGCACTTTCAGTGCTCGGGCCCTAATAATAGTAATTTTAAAAAGGAATAAAATAAAGAACAATTTAAATAAAATAAAATAAATAAATAAAAATGATAAAATATTCTTAAAAGTTTAAATAAGATACGTGGAAATAGATAATTAAATAGATAAAAAATAAGTAAATAAATAAGTAAAATAAGAGAAAATGTTTATTAATATTATTAGAGTAAAACACTTAAAATAGATTACAACGTAAAAGTAAAATAGAAAATTTAATAAAAGCTGGACTAAATCTACGTTAAGAAAGAGACTAAAAGACAAAAGAAATAAACAAATAAAATTGATAAGGAGATACAACTATAGAATGATAATAAAGATAGGAAAGTGTAAAATAAAGTAAATAAAAAATAAATAAATACAAAATGTAAAACCTCAAAAACAAGCACAATAGAAAAAAAAATTAAAGGCTACAAATTATTAAATGTTTAATCAAAAGCCAGGCTGAACAGGTGGGTTTGAGTTTCCTTTTATACGTGCATGTGCTACTATGCCATACATTCAGTGTTAAACTGTTGAAGAACTCAGCATTCCCAGCCCACCATACCAAATGGAGTGTAGTTATATAGCACTCAAACACTTTTATATTACATGTCACATTCACTCATTCACACACACATTCATACACTGTTGGCACAGCAATTGGTCATTCTGGGTAATTATCTTGCCCAAGGACATTCCAACATGTGGACTGGAGTAGCTGGGAATTTAACCACTGATCTTCTGATTAGTGGGCGACCCGCTCTACCTCCTGAGCCACCGCCACCACAGGAGTGTCCAGGATTAACCAGGATTGTCCAATTTTTATACAAACACCTTGATGCTGCACTTTTAAATACTTTTTATGTTAATAATAATAATAATGATAATCGTGTTATGGGAAAGGTGTTCCTTGTAGTGATAAACAGATAGAATTATCACAAATGTTGTAGTTCCTCTAATCTCTATAAAGGATTTAAGCTCTTTGTTTTTAACTGTTATTGTTTTTGCTTCAGTCTTCCCTCATTAACCCACTGTATACTACCTATCCAGCACCAAACAGCAGGCAAACACAACCAGTGACTAGCTGGTGAACCAACTTGTTCTTATTTCCAGGTCATCAAATACCAACGCTCGTCTGTCTCTCATGCAGATGCACAAGGCAACCCCTGGTGTCTGTATGAGATGCACAGGCTTCCAACTAAATCTAATGTAAACCCATCTGCAGCAATATTAGATGCTAGAAGAGCAACTAGCTAGCAACGTTTTTGTTTCACTGTCAAGTTAAATACAAATTAAACAATTCTTCATATATACAGTACCAGTCAAAAGTTTGGACACACTTTGTCATTGATGTGAATGGGAAGGTGTGTCCAAACTTTTGAATGGTACTGTACATACCATTAAGTGCAAGATGAGGGTGATAACAGCAGCTCTCCTTTTTTTAATTGCCTATCTGATGGACTACACAATGTAATGAGGAAGCCTTTTAGGTAACCACTTCCATCCATCATGTCTGGTAACATCCAGAGTATAGAACAAAGCTGATGAACTCAGAGCCGGTGCGCAGTTGGTCTCTGACTACCATCACTCCTGTCTGATTTACCTATCAGGGACCTGCAAGCACTATATATGATCTGATAGTGGAGGTTGAAGTGCCTGAAGCAGTCAAATTGATATTGGGTGATTTCAATCTCGGCAGTCTGACTGAACTTTTACCAGTGTGCCGTCATTATGGGACGTGCCTTACTGCTATAGGAATATGGAAGGAGTTTATTATGCCAAAGCACTGCCAGGGCTGGAAAGCTCAGACCATAATATGAGTTGACTCATGCCCCCACGGCTGTGTCAGAAAAAGCTCAGAAAATAGAAGCCAAGTGCTGGATGAGTGAGGCAACTGCTGCCTTGAATGACTGTTAGCATCACACTGGCTGGAAGGTTATAATGGACTCATTTCAAGATATTAATGACCCAGCGCTTGCTTAACAGGATTCATTCGTTTCTGTTAGGACTTAACTATCCCCATGACAGTAAGGGCCAAATCCGCAAAGCATGGACTGTGCCCACTAATAGCACTGTGAATTGCGCAGCACTTGCACCCGCAATCTACCCCGTTACCCAGTTTTGCAGCTGAGTGCAATCTGCTCTTGTTTTGTGTCTGTTTAAGTGAGCAGGATGGTTTCTAGTGTTCTAGGCTTTTCTCAACGTTTCAGCTCACAGATTGGTCCATAATGAAAACTATGTGTCTCCTATTAGCAGAAGGAAAACACACAGACACACACAGACACACACACACACACAGCTCTCCCCAGTCACAAATCAGCTTTCATGTATTTTGCTTCTTTTACATCTCTAGTATTTTACATCCACAATATAATCTAATGAAATGCCAGAATACAGCTATTAATGTGACTCAGGCTGGTCTGAGATGTGTTAGATAAATGTCTGAATCTTAATAATAATAATAATGATAATAACAACAATAATAATAATAATATTTAGGTGTCACTGAATGTATCATTTTTACAGAAACATCCATTACTGACGTTGTGCATCATACAGTAGCTGAAATGTGCTCCTCCATACTGAGAAAGAGGCTGTGCACATTTACACACGCAGCACAGCAATAAATTCATTAAAACTGGATTGATCAGGATCTGATGCTAATTATTGCTACACACCTATACAGGGCAGGTTTTACACACAGGTTCAGGTTTATATGGTGGTATATTTTGTAATAAATCAGCCCTTATAGAGGAACCCTTAGCTCAGAGCTGTTATTTTTTAGTAGCTGAAAGTCTGAGTTAAGTTTGCCACCAATATTTTAAACTTGATATCATTCACATCAGTATCATTGAAGCCTTACAAGCCTGAAGATTTGAAGAGAGAGAGAGAGTGAGGAGTGATCCCATGTGCAAGCAGCAATTTAGGAGTTCAAATTTTTTCGCACTCAACAGAAGGACGCACCTCAATTAGCCAAAATTAAAGCTGGGAGCGGCAACAAGATGGTTTCAGGTTTGACAAAGCTGAGCAAAGTCACTTCAGCTAGTTTAATTCTGTATAAAGGAATAACACCAATCACAGACTTGTTTCATCATCACAAAGCCTGTAGCATTTCAGTAATTATACACTCCAAGTTCTGCCATTTTACCCTATTTCATTGTCTCTGAAGAAAACTTGGTGTGTATCTTCAGAGGATAATGCAAAATCTCACCAGCAGCTTTAATCAGGATTGCTCATACGTATGTAATACATTGTTTTTAAAATGTATTTTTGTGTTTACATAACGATCTGTGTTTTCTTTTGACTTTGACATTAGACACTCCTGATGATGGGTATGTAATAGGCCACATTCCCTTGCACTGAGTATGCCACTTCAGATTTAGCTCTCAGAGCATGAACCTCTTTGGTAAAATTCTGTCCAACTGGTTTTCAGATAAACTTTTGTGGCAATTGTGGCGCCCCCTGTGAGTCGGGCTTAAAATTCTTTGGTAGATATATAGACCAATCACGGACTGAAGTTATCTACCAAGATTTATGATGATTGAACAAATGGTTATTGAGTTGGAGCCAATTTCCTGATAAGCCCTGCCCTTTGTGAGGACATCTTGGTTGATGGCAGATATGGTTTTTTTGATGATCTTGCTCATCTATTATAGGATTGTTTATGTCAATCCCCCAAAGTCAAAATCCAAAAAGTAGATGTAACATAACTGTGTACTGTTACTCATTACTGGTGGACTTTTATGGTCCAGGAGGCTGGACATTGAGCTGGACTATGACATTTTGAGTCAATAAGACTAACGGCATGAAGGGTGTGGCCATTTTAATCCATAATAATAATAATCATCATCATAATCATAATATATTCCCCATGTCCCCTCAAGAGTTCCGCAGTCATATGTGATAATAAACTGTCTTTGTGTTTTAGACTGAAATCAACACATTTGAGATCATTACTCCATGCTCTAAGAAATGATCACAGACATTTTTCTTTATTTGCTGACCATTTATAAACTAAACAATCAATCAAGAAAATAATACGTAGATTAATCAATAAAATAACTGATGATTATATCATACCTCATATCCTTACCTCATAATCAATAATTCAAAATTTGAAGATGCTATAGCAACATTCATATCCTACACAAAGGGGCTTTAACCCCCTCAGGCCCAAAAGCTGCCTTTTTTATGTGCCTCTGAGTCTTAATAGTTGTAACTATAAGTGCTGCACATTTTTTTCAAAATAACTAGAATTATGTGAAAATGAAAGAAATATGAGATGTGAATTATTCCATTCTATAATTAAATATGCAGAATTTAGGCATATTGAATTCCATTTTGACTGTAAATTGGAATTCCATGCAGGAAGTTGAGTTTGCATTCAGTGTAAAGCAGACTGGCTCCAGATCTCTGAATCACCTCCCACACCTTTGATTGATTCAATAACAGCTGTCTCCACCTGCAAGATCGTCTTCTGTAATAGCTTGAAATGGTGGAAATTGTAGGGTGGCATTTCCAGGTAAATGAAAAGTATAGTTCCAGGAAATATTCTCTATGAAAACATTTTTCATTTATGTGTCATAAGATAAAAACTTCAATCCTCTCATTTTGTCTCTGTGAGGAGAGAACTCCCCCGCCTACTTCCCTCCACCTGTCTCCACTGCAGCCATCTCTATTTTTATCTTTGCACTCGTGTCTACCACCTTTCTTTTAAGTTCACTCTTCCTGTCTATTCTGTTAATTTCTACACTCTTCCAGCACATTCTCCCCCCCACCCCCATCCCTCTCCTGTTCTGTGTATTGCGGAGCATACAGTGCCCTTGAGAGTCTATGATCTCATCTGGAAGACAAAGTCAGCGGGCTGGAAAGGATGGAAGACAGAGAAACATAAAGGAGGAGAAAGCAGGAGAGGGGAAAGAGGCGGAGGAAACCAAATCCCATTGTAGTGTGAAATAGGGAGAACCCCCACCCACCCCCCTCAGCTCCATTTCCCAGCCCACCATTATATTGCCTTGCATCTGATCTTTATGGTGGAAAGTCTGCAGTGATTTACAGCCAGCAGGCCCTCCAGTCCATCCATGTGCTGTGGTGATCTGGAACAGACAGCAGTGCACTCACTCACTCTCTCTCTGTGTGTGTGTGTGTGTGTGTGTGTGTTTGTGTGTGTGTGTGAGAGAGAGAGAGAGAGAGTGAGTGAGACAAAGACAGAGCAGTAGTTTGATTTTGGGACTGCTATGTATATAGGACTGGATTTTCTGACACACTGACAGATGAAAATTGGAAGCACATTGTGATTGTACACATTGTGGGTTTTATATGAAATTAATTTCAATAATTAAAATTTTAGTTATTGCAAAATGTTTAAATCAAGTTATAAAAGTAAGTAATATGTACAAAACTGTTACTTTTAATCAAAACGTGATGTAGACAATAGCTGTCCCATAAACTGGTATGAATAATTACACTATAAGTGTACCTGCCTAGATCTATGAGTGGCTGAACTGCCTTGCACATGTTGTCCTAAACTATCATGTTTTTTATTGTCCAGACCTGATATGTACTGTATGCTGTGTGTTTTACATAGTATTAAACATGCATGTGTCTGTGTGCTGTGTGTGACTGTAGATATGAGGGTGGTAGGGCTTTCACTAACAGTACTAATCTAGTTGAGTACTGACTACTGGTTAGAGTTGGGTCATTGGTCACTGTTCCTCCCATCCATACAAGGTGAAAACAAGTCCTTCCTCAAGTGATTCCACTGTGAGGGGTGGGGCACAAAATCCACAGTCCAAATTAGGCAAATCAAGTGGATGTCTTCCTAAATGTACAGTCTTGTTAGTGTAACCCTTTCTGTACCTTTACTATAGGCAGGGCCCTGTGTTCAGAACTTTTATTCCCCTTGTGTTGATTAATTAAGCCCTCTAAAATCAGATAAAAATAATGTCCATAAAAATTATGAACAGGATCGGTGACAAAGGGCAGCCCTGGCGGAGTCCAACCCCCACCGGAAACAAGTCCGACTTACTACCAGCTATGCGGACCATGCTCTGACACCGGTCGTACAGGGAACGGACGGCCTGTATCAGGGGGTCCGATACCCCGTACTCCCGGAGAACCCCCAACAGGACCCCCCAAGGGACACGGTCGAATGCCTTTTCCAAGTCCACAAAGCACAGGTGGACTGGTAGGGCAAACTCCCATGCACCCTCAAGGATCCTGCAGAGGGTGTAGAGCTGGTCCACAGTTCCACGACCCGGACGAAAACCACATTGCTCCTCCTGAATCCGAGGTTCAACTATCCGACGGACCCTCCTCTCCAGTACCCCCGAATAGACCTTACCAGGGAGGCTGAGGAGTGTGTTCCCCCTATAGTTGGAACACACCCTCCATTCCCCCTTCTTAAAAAGAGGGACCACCACCCCAGTTTGCCAATCCAGAGGCACTGCCCCGGATGTCCACGCGATGTTGCAGAGTCGTGTCAACCATGACAGCCCCACAACATCCAGGGCCTTGAGGAACTCCGGGCGGATCTCATCCACCCCCGGGGCCTTGCCACCGAGGAGCTTCTTGACCACCTCGGCGACCTCAGCCCCAGAGATAGGAGAGCCCACACCCGGGTCCCCAGGCCCTGCTTCCTTACCGGAAGGCGTGTCGGTGGGATTGAGGATGTCTTCGAAGTATTCCTTCCACTGATCCACGACGTCCCGAGTTGAGGTCAGCAGGGCACCGTCACCCCCATACACAGTATTGACGGTGCACTGCTTCCCCCTCCTGAGACGCCAGATGGTGGTCCAGAACCTCTTCGAAGCCGTCTGGAAGTCGTTCTCCATGGCCTCACCGAACTCCTCCCATGTCCGGGTTTTGGCCTCAGCGACCGCCGCAGCCGCCCCCCGCTTGGCCTGCCGGTACTTGCCTGGGAATTGAAGCTCTCTCTGACAGGAGACTCTGCCAGACGTTCCCAGCAGATCCTCACAATGCGTTTAGGTCTGCCAGGTCTGACCGGCATCCTCCCCCACCATCGGAGCCAACTCACCACCAGGTGGTGATCAGTTGACAGCTCCGCCCCTCTCTTCGCCCGAGTGTCCAAGACATGCGGCCGCAAGTCCGACGACACGACTACAAAGTCAATCATCGAACTGCGGCCTAAATTGAGAGGACGTTCCTGTAAAGATCCCGCCTCTAGAAACGGGGCTTATGTGTGTTGTTTGGATCTATTTCCAAGTGTGTCCTACGGATAGTAAATTTGCAATTTGCAATGACTGCAAAGCAAAATAATAAATATGGCAGTGCCATATTGGCACTTTTTTCCATAACTGAAGTTGAAGTTGTTCTCTTATTTTGCACAGACAGTGTTTACATTTGAAAAGCCATGTTGCATTTATGTATGCATCCAGTGCCGCATCACAATAAAATTAGGCATAATGTGTTAATTCCACAATAGGAGATATGTTATGTTGTTACCTAACAGTTTTGGTGTAAAAAGCCTGCATGTATCGGTATCGGGTGATACCGGTATTGGAAATTAAGAGTTGGACAATATCGGAATATCGGCAGAAAAGTCAATATCGAGCATCCCTAATTTTGACCTGTGCTTTTCCTGATTTGACAAGTGAAAATGTAATGCAGGTCACAAACTGATAGTTTGTGCACCTAAGTAATAACAGAGGTCGCGTTTCCATTACAGTTGTTCTCAAAATAATAGCGATATTTCTGACATTTCAACAAAGTTCAATTGCTACTTGCAGGTGTTTCCATTGAACAGTGTTTTTTGCGAACTAGCCGCAATTCTCGTAAATTCTCATCCCGCGAGACTTCACTTTGAGGAAGATGGCCGAAAGTGTTTTGCGTTTCCATGGTTTCGGGACAGTGATCTCCGCTGCCGCTACAGCTATTGGTGCACTTATTATGAACAGAAGGCGAAGGCAACGCATAATTATTCAAAGGCAAAGCCCTTATATGTGGCAGCGGCCACGAATAAGGGATTTCTGGGAGAGGATTGTGAATGAGGAATTCACAGACGAACTGTGGATAGAACATTTTCAGATGACCCGGGACACGTTCAATGAGCTTTGCAATGTTCTTGAACCTCTTGTGGCACCAGATGTGTCATGCCCCCGGGAGGCTGTTCCTACTCGGAAGCAAGTGGCTATTGCCCTTTATAAACTAGCAACCTGCTCTGAGTACAGGGTAATAGGGGAAACATTCAGTGTCAGCAAAACCACAGTACACAGGTGTGTGTATGGGGTTTGTCAAGTTATATGCAGCAAGCTGATGAAAAGAAAAATCAGTTTGCTGGAAGTGGATAATGCCCTGAACGTAATTATGAGTCACATAAAATACCCAAGGTCTACGGTGCAATCGATCGGTCTCACATACCTGTTCGTGTCCCAAGTGATAGCTAGTGATGGATTTCATGATTCGTTGTCGAGATTCAGATCGGTTCATATAGTTCGTTCAGTAGTTCATTCAGTGGTGTTTCCGGTACAACGTTGTTTAGCGGTGAATCATAATGCACAGTTCTCAGCTCCTCGTTCTCAAACGACGGTGCTAACGTTCAAAACAACACATTAGTTCAAGGTAAATACATAGCTGCAACTTCATGATTATGTACAATACAACAGTGGCTAATGTGTACACACATTGACATTAAATGTACATATATTGAAGGTAAATAGAGAGTAGACTCCAGCTAAATCAGCTAATTTATTTCTTCATTTTTTGTTCACTTTCAGCAAGGGCTACTAAATAAAGAAATAAAGACCCAATATGCTGACAAACATGTTTAAAAGCTTGGTAGAAATATTGTAACGAACTGGGCCACGTTACAGTAATGTGTGTTATTAAAAAAGAGAGATTATGCCCAGATATTTAAGTCACTCCGTTCATATCTCTCCTGTCGGTCTCGTTCAGTCAGTCACTCCGTTCAGTCAGTCACTCCGTTCATTCATCTCAGTTGGTCTCGTTCAGTCAGTGATTCGCTCTCAAGATGCATTCACAGACACTCAGGAAAGCTAGCAATTGGCTTAACATTCGCTAACACTCGGAAATGAGTGCTTCAACAGAACAGTATCTTTACTGAGTGTCTGAACGCATTTTGAGAGCGAGTGACTCAACAGACAACTTATGATTGGCTGGCTCTCGGGGAAACGGGGAATCAGGTCAGTTTGTTCGTTTTAAAGAGTTGTTCGTTCGAACTTATTCATTCGCGAACGGGCCAGTCAGTCATCTTCTTGGCGCTTTATCCGGGGTCGGGTCGCGGGGGCAGCAGCCTAAGCAGGGAAGCCCAGACTTCCCTCTCCCCAGCCACCTCATCCAGCTCTTCCCGGGGGTCTCTATAAACTCCTCCACTTGGGGCAGGATCTCATCCCCAACCCGGAGAGTGCACTCCACCCTTTTCCGGCTGAGGACCATGGACTCGGATTTGGAGGTGCTGATTCTCATCCCGGCCGCTTCACACTCAGCAGCGAACCGATCCAGTGAAAGTTGGAGGTCACGGTCCGATGAATCCGACAGGATCACATCATCTGCAAAGAGCAATGACCCAATCCTGTGGTCACCAAACCGGACCCCCTCAACGCCCTGGCTGTGCCTAGAAATCCTGTCCATAGAAATTATGAACATAATCGGTGACAAAGGGCAACCCTGGCGGAGTCCAACCCTCACTGGAAACGAGTCCGACTTACTGCCGGCAATGCGGACCAAGCTCTGACACCGGTCGTACAGGGAACGGACGGCCCATATCAGGGGGTCCGATACCCCATACTCCCGGAGAACCCCCCACAGGACTCCCCAAGGGACACGGTCGAATGCCTTCTCCAAGTCCACAAAACACATGTGGACTGGTTGGGCAAACTCCCATGCACCTTCAAGGATCCTGCAGAGGGTGTAGAGCTGGTCCACAGTTCCACGACCCGGACGAAAACCACATTGCTCCTCCTGAATCCGAGGTTCGACTATCAGACGGACCCTCCTCTCCAATACCCCCAAATAGACCTTACCAGGAGTGTGATCCCCCTATAGTTGGAACACACCCTCCATTCCCCCTTCTTAAAAAGAGGGACCACCACCCCAGTCCCTGCCTGATTCATTTAAGGAGAAGCATTAGGAACTTGCAGTTATTTTTAAAACTTTTTTATATGCTAAGTACAATTTCCAAAGGTGATTCATATTACCATCTCACATTACCATCTCCACACACCAAACTACGTTGCATCAGTCCTGTTTGTCGAATTCAGCTCTGCATTTAACACAATCCACCAGCTCATCAAGAAACTCCAACATATCGACATTATCCCACTCCACATTCACTGGATATACAACTCCCTCAGCAACAGACCACAGACTGTGAAAGTAGGTACAGTAACACAAACACCGGGGCCCCCAAGTCTGCGTTCTCAGTCCTTTTCTGTACACCCTCTACACAAATGACTGCAGCAGCCCATCCCCCATCATCACATACTACAAATATGCAGATGACGCAGCCATAGTAGGTCTACTCAGTGACAACAATTCCATAGCAGCATACCAACAGTCAGTCTCACAGTTTTCACAGTGGTGCACAGACAACTACATTCAGTTAAACATTGACAAAACAAAGGAAATGGTCATACACACATCCGCGACACCCCCTACACTCAATTGCACATTTATAAGAGTACAACCACTTGTACAAGTCAACAGTTTCAAATACCTAGGGCTCACCATAGACAACACACTCAACTTCAACGAACATTTTGTCATTACCACACACAAATCACTGTCTGTGGCCCCCCAACTTAGGGTTGGGCATTGAGTATCGATTGGAACCGGGACTAACATTCCGATTCTCTCTGAATCGTTCAAATTTTAAAATTTCAATTCCTAGTTTCAAAACCCAGTCCGCCGACCGGAAGAAGAAGCCGCCGAACACCAACAAAGAAGGGGCTGCCAAACTGTGTGTCCTCAGCCATGGAAAATATGCGGAGGCGCTCGAATGTGTGGCTTAATTTTAATAAAATAAATGACAAGTTGGCTAAGTGCAACACATGCAAAAAGATTATATCGTGCAAAGGAGGGTATACAACCAACATGATTAAACACCTCCGGGGTCATGGTGTAGAGATAAGAGTGCCCCGTCTTTGACGCGCTGCGCCAGCCTTCTTCCGTTGCCTCTTCCTCCGGCTCTGACCCTCAGCCTAGCACCGCAATATCGGGTTAGTAACAATAAAATATGTCTTATGCCAACATTGAGGCTGAAATTGCTAACGTTAGCCAGGCAGTTGACCAGACTCCGCGATGTGCTACTCCATTCACCATAGCGTCCAAGGGAAATATGTCTGTGCAACAAGTTGAATAGTGCCACAGAAAGGTTACAGCATATATTGTGAAAAGGTTGCATCCCTTTTCAGATGTGGAATCACCAACATTTAGGTTAGTTAAACAATAACGATAGAGCTAAGCTAATTAATAGTCCACACTGAGCTAAAGTTACAATAACAGTGATATTCTATGTTTGTTTATGTTTGCAGGGACATGGTGAAAGCCATCAACCCCAATTACACACCAACTACCAGGATCAAATAACTTAATCCCATCTTGGTATAAAGTCGAGAAGTCAAATGTAATAACAGGGCTCAGTGATGTCTGCTCTGTTGCACTCACATGTGATGGCTGGAGTAGCATCACACCAGGGGGGTATTCCAGAAAGCGGGTTATGCGAAAACTCAGAGTAAGTTAACCCTGAGATGAGGGAAACTCCGTGTTTTCCGTTCCAGAAAGAGAGGTAACTGAAACTCTGAGTCAGTCACCATGGTAACTGACTCTGCTCGCTGGCAGGTTTTCTGTAAGAAACCCTGAGTTTCTACCTGTCTCCTCCCACCTGCCAGACAGCAAGCTGCCAGACATGGGTTGTCCGTTTCTTCGCAATCCGATAGATATCGAGGCAGAATTATTTTCGCAATGCCTTATGTCGGGAGATCAGGGCTCAATTGGATGTGCTTTTCATTCCGTGATACTGTTAGAACAGTATCACTGTTCATTACACTCAATCCTTTCTTAACATTGTCCGGCCATATCTGCCTTCTTGTTAATCTAATTTTTAGGAAGTATTTTATTTAATATTCATGTACACATTGTCACATGTTAGTCTTAAAATCAATGACTCCAATATGTATTATATGTAAAATTGTGTTAAATAAAAGTGTTAAAATAGTGTAAAATGTTAATCTACTAAACAGGATATTAGATGAGAGGACATATGTGTTAAACAGCTTTCTGTTGGGGGTTTAAATTACTACATGTTGAAGTAGCCACTGAATTAATATTTACTTTGTTTAATAGCCTACGTCAAATATGAATAAAATAAAAGCGAGGTACAATCATAGCCCAGCAAAATGTGCCTTACTTTTCTGAATTATGTTTTTTTTTTTTTTTTTAGCTGCTTCCAAATACGTTACACCACTATTTCACTTGTATGCTACAATTTTAAGTGAGGTAAGTTAAGTCAGTGGAGTGGTGCATTAAAACTGAAGCATTGACTCGGGCAGCAATTTTCTCCCATGCTGCTTCTCTCTCCTTAACGTCTGCAGCGGTGTTACTTTTTGTGAAATATATGATCATATTCGCCACAGGCCTGCAGGGGGAGCTCCAGTTACAGTGAGGTGACGTAACTCGAGCTTTTTTTCTCAGTAGTTGCCATGGTGAATCAAGGTATCGGGGCTCCATTGATGATGGCTTTGTATAGTGGTCGCGCACGCGCTAAACTCAAGGTTAACATACTCAGAGTTGATTTACCTAATTCAGATCAGCTGTTCTGGAACCGGATACTCAGAGTTTCCCATCTCAGAGTAAGTCAACTCAGAGTTCTGGGTTAGACTCAGAGTTTGTTGAACCTCCTACCTGGAATACCCCCCAGGACCATTACCTCACCATCACAGCACACTATATAGTGAAGGGCAAAATGCAACAAAAAGTGTTAAAAACAAAAGCTGTGTACAAAGCACAGACCGGCTGTGTTGTGGCAGAGGAAATCAGTGATGTTCTGTCAGAGTTTGGCATTTCTGGCAAAATTGTAGCAATCACTGTAGATAATGCTGCCAATATGGATGTGGCTATTAAGCACCTGCAATTTGTGAAACTGTGCTGTTTTGCCCACACACTTAATCTAGTAGCACAAAGTCTGTATCCCCTAAATTCAGTGAGTGGCCAAGGTCCGAACCATTGCTGTGTGGATGAATAGGTGCTTGATGGCGAAGTTGGTCCTCCAGGAGAAGCAAGAACTTCTACGTAAGAAACATGAAGTTCACTTTATTTAACCGTTGTGCATTATGACATTAACACGTAATGACTTTATATTTCTGATCTTATTATTTATGAGCTCTGCGGAGTAGTACTACAGTATTTGAGTACTTATTTTAAATACAATTATTGTTGGTCTCCTAGGATGAAAAGCATCTGCTAAATGACTTAAAAGTAATGTTCTTGTTTCTATCAGAGCTGCCCCGACATGCTCTCATTCTTGATGTGAGAACACGCTGGAACTCTCTTTACCTAATGCTGGAGAGATTCACAGAGCAGTACCCTGCCATTCAAGCAGCCAGCTTGGATCAACTGCTGAAAAAAATATGGAAAGGGACAGGTAGAGATAAATAGACGAGATGGATAATATATTTGATCCTGATGTATGAAGCTTAGAAAAATACCAATACACACAAAATATGAATTAAAAGAACAATATAAGAGTGAATACATTTGACTTACTACAAAGAGCTGTCACTATGATAGACTATGTGCTAATGTAGGGAGTGCATATGTTAGGAAAAAGTATATTTCTAACACTGATCTATATGTTCTGTATTCTTTTTCATACAGGCTTGCTCAGCTGACTGAGGACGATTTTCGGAGAGCAGAAGACTTCATCAATCTCATGAAAGTTCTCTACATGTCCACACTCTGCGTGTCTTCAGAGAAGAGCCCCACATGCGGACAGATACTACCCATTCTCCAAAAGCTGGAGGCACATCTGACTGTGAAAGAGGGAGACAGTGTTTGTATCAAACCTTAAAAAACAGGTTTGGGCAAACCTATCCAAGCGCTACTAGGTAAGTGACTGAGGCAGGCAGCTTGAAAGAAATTGATGAAGAATAGAAACATCTTTATTCCTGGGGCTTGCTAAAACATATAAAGAATGTGTTTTGCAGAATGATCAGGAACTTTCTCCACGTGGCCACTGCATTGGCGCTTTAAACATAAGTTGGAGGATGACACCGTCTGGGACCAGATCCAGAGAAAGCTGATTAAGCAGGTGAAATGTCATTCATGCTCAACTGTCCTTTTCAGCTATTAAAATCTAAGATCTAAATGCTAGTTATGTTCTTTGTAGTCAACAGAAGAAGACTGTGGAGGTGATGGGGACACCCTGCAGTCTGAGGAAAGGCCTGAGAATGAGGGAGTGGAAAATGAGGAGGAGAGTGTAAGTGTACAATAGCTGATATTATATATGTTCTCAATCTTAAATAAGATCATGCCTTTAATGGATGTTTTACTTTTTAGTGATGATGAACCTTTTGTTTGTTTAGCAACCGCCTCCCTGCAAACTGTCCAGGAACACTCCACTGGAAGAGCTGTTCACTGAGGAAAAGGCACAGAACATAGTGTCACAGCAGAGCTTCATGGAGAAGTTCAGACTATTTCATCCAGAAAGACCTCTGGTTAGCTAGCTCATTTAAAACACGTAAACTTGTTTGACCCTGCCTCTTAAAAGAATCGGAATCGAAAATCGTTAGGAACCGGAATCGGAACCGGAACCGTCCACAGACACTTATTCTCTCTGTCTCTTTCTGTCCCTCCCGACCTGCATACTCGCTAGCACTAAGCTAAGGAGCTATGCTACATATATAACACATTTTAATTTGTGAAAAGTTTTTTATTTCTTTTCATGAATCCCCGATGCTTGGCTTCCAACTCACAAACCTGCTGACTGCATCCTAACCTGCTGTTAGCTTTAGCTAATGCTAAACGGAAAAACGTTAACTAGTTAGCCAGTGCTAAACAGAAAAACGCTAACTAGTTAGCCAGTGCTAAATGGCAAAGGAGACACACAGAACTTTATTTTAAAAATACTTACATCTCCCTTGCTGCAGGTTTGTCACAGACAGCTGGCATCGATCCTTCTGTCAGGAAAGGTTTGGTAGCCAGTCCTGAGGTGTACTGACCCAGGCTGGTGAAGCAGTCCCACAGGTGGACGTTGCCATCACTTTCAAGCTGAGAATCTAACTGTTGGCGTTTTCCATGGATGTGAAATAAACTGATTTTGTCGACTTTCTGTGTGACCAACAGAAAATGTGCCTCCTTGCATATGTAACGGACATCTTTGGAAAACTAAACCAATTTAACAAAAGCATGCAGGGGAAAAACAAGAATGTCACACAGATGAGTGATCGTATTGATGGATTCAGGGGGAAACTCGCATACTGGAGAGAAAGCCTTTCAAAAGGCAAACTTCACCCCTTTCCCCCGAGATGAGTATGTTTTTAAAAAGACAACAGTATTGATAAGTGCTCCACAAAGGAGACGTGCAGCCACCTGAAACCCCTAGAAGAGCACTTCGCCACCTATTTCCCAGACGTGGATATGTCATAGTTTCACTAGGTGAGGGACCCATTCCACCCTGATGCAGGCGCAGTGGACCTGCCTGCCACCGCTGTTGAACAGCTGATTGAACTTTCATATGACAAAACTCATCGGGGATTACATTCGCTAGTGGCAGTGGTGGAATTCTGGTTTGGAGCAAGAGATGAGGACCCAGAGATCTAACTGTGTGCTCTAAAACGGTTGGCTCCTTTTGGAAGCACATACTTGTGTGAAGCTGGATTTAGTGCCCTTGTGTGTATGAAGTCAAAGTACGGTTCCCGACTGGATGTTACGTCAGAGATGAGATGCGCTCCGTCTACTGCAGCACCTGAATTTAAAGGCTACAGCGAGGTGCACAGGCTCAGCCATCCCATTAAATGTGGTGAGTTGAGAGAGACAATAATAATAATACATAAATGAAACTGAAGCTGAAACAGAAGCACTGTGTTACTTTCATTCTTTCAAATCGTCACTGTGGCTAGTTTAAGATGCTGCAGTAGCTCTTTTTTCATAATTCATTATATGAAAGATTGTTTGTTCAGTATTAATTTTCAGCCTTGTAAATACAAGCTCCCCTAACTGTACATATAGGCCTATATCCTGATCAGGGAAAATAAAATTGTCACTTTGTGCACTAATCCTGGCTATTCTGTATTTGCGACACAGTATAAAAACATGATCAAAAACTAATTCTAGAAAAAAAAAATGTCTCTGGGGTCGCCAGAAATTTGTGATGTCAAAATGGGGTCACAATCCAAAAAAGGTTGGGAACCACTGGCCTAAATGCATTAGCTCCATTGAAATGAATGGCATTTGTAATGCCTGATTATGGCCTTGGGTTCAATACAACCCTGACTAGTTTATTTTGAGCTGTTTGATGTTAATTTTAATCCCCTTGGGGGTTCTACTTTACCATGTCAAAGTGAGGCTGAATTAAAACAGATGCTAACTGTTTCAGGGTTTAGCTACTAAAAATGGGCCTTACAGGCTCTGATTTAGCTATTTCTGAACCAAGTAGGCTAATATAGATTCAGTTTTCCAAAGATGCAAAGACAATTTATTTTCACACAGCCAGGTACATGTTTTGCAATTTGTCACTTTACTGGCTGTCAACAATGTTCTTGTCCTTGTAGGAAACCGATAAAGTTGAGTCATCCACAAAGATTGGCGTTTTTTTTTGTTATAAAAAAAATACTGAATACAATAACTTAAAATTAAAAACTTAAAGAGATCTGTGGCTTAATGCAAGTCTTGACTAAAAGGGCAAAGACAAGAGAGCAGTTACTGTGTCCCACCAGAGAAAAACAGTCTGGTGTCCCATTTGAATGATCCCAGTTTTCCCAGTGAGTCAGACGATATGTAGGGAAGCAATGAGACCTCTCTCAGTGATTTATATCCACTTATCAGGTGAGTCAGATGAATCAATCAATCAATCAATCTTTATTTGTATAGCGCCAAATCACAACAAAGTTATCTCAAGGCACTTTACACATAGAGCAGGTTCTAAACCGTACTCTTCAAGTTTTAATTTATAAAGAGACCCAACATTCCCACATGAGCAAGCATTTAGCGACAATGGCAAGAAAAAACTCCCTTTTAACAGGAAGAAACCTCAGGCAGAACCAGGCTCAAAGTGGGCGGCCATCTGCCTCGACCGGTTGGGGTAGAGGGGAGAGAGAGGAAGAATAGGAGAGAGAGAGAATCACATAGAAAATAAACATTGAAGCTAGAAGGTCCGGGACTGGAATCTGTCATCCGGACGTCTACAGGCCCAGATTGCCTGTGAGATGAGAAAGCACAGACAACTCCTGGGAAGAAGTGTAGGTTACTGAATGCATTAATAGTACATGAATGTTATTGGATATAGATGGATGGATAGAGAGAGAGAGAGAGGAGGAGAGAGGAGCTCAGTGCATCATGGAGGTAGGAGTCCCCCGGCAGTCTAAGCCTATAGCAGCATAAACTAGGAGCTTGCTAACTATAAGCTCTATCAAAAAGGAAAGTTTTAAGCCTACTCTTAAAAGTAGAGAGGGTGTCTGCCCTCCGGACCGAATCTGGGAGATGGTTCCACAGGAGAGGAGCCTGATAACTGAAGGCTCTGCCTCCCATTCTACTTTTAGAGATACTAGGTACCACAAGTAGGCCTGCGTTCTGGGAGCGCAGTGTTCTGGTAGGTACATAAGGTACTATGAGCTCTTTAAGGTATGATGGAGCCTGACCAGTAAGAGCTTTAAAAGTGAGGAGAAGGATTTTAAATTCTATTCTTGATTTTACAGGAAGCCAATGCAGTGAAGCTAAAATAGGAGTAATGTGGGGGGCGCTGTTGAGCGATGAGCGAGTAGGACGCACTCTCCTGTAGCTCTCAGATTTTAAGTTTAAAACTCCATTTCAACAAAGCCATACGGACGAAACTTTGGGAAATTTACCCAATAACAGTTTGAGAACTTTTATACGAGAACAGGCACGTCGAAAATGCCGAGAAAAACTAATGCGAGACACGACCTGGACGAGGAGACGGGCCCGCATGAAGCCTCGGGCTCAGCTATCGAGACGAGAGCCGGTGAGAGCGCCCAGCAGGCGGATAGCAACGAGGTGCTAAAGGCCATAACATCACTCCACACAGAGCTAGCGCGTGTGAAGTCGGACATTTGCAACAAGATCGAGGCGGAGATTTCGGAGGTAAAGTACACCTTGAGAGGGGAAATAGCGGCACTGAGAACCGATAATGACACAGCAATATCGGCGCTTAGTACCCAAGTCGGCGCACAAAACCAAGCTCTGAAGGAGCTAGCCGATGCTGCTAATGACACTTCAGACACAATACAAGAGCTGGAAAACAAAGTTAAGAAACTCTCCGGGCAAGTTGAAGCACTATCAGAGAAATGCCTTGACCTGGAAGGCCGTTCGAAGCGACAGAATCTGAGAATGGCCGGAATTAAAGAAGGGAGTGAAAATGGTCAAAAGCCGAGAGAGTTTGTGGCTCAGCTGCTAAAAGAGGTGTTAAACCTTACAGAGGCGCCAGTCATAGACCGAGCCCA
Source organism: Scomber scombrus (assembly GCF_963691925.1). Classification (NCBI taxonomy): domain Eukaryota; kingdom Metazoa; phylum Chordata; class Actinopteri; order Scombriformes; family Scombridae; genus Scomber; species Scomber scombrus. The sequence continues at coordinate 701,661 of NC_084974.1, forward strand.
TAGAGCCCTGAGGAAACGACCTGGCAATGATGAACCCCCTCGGCACTTTATTGCAAGGCTGCATTACTGCCACGCTTATGAAGATATAATGCAGAAGGCGATGTCCATCAGAGATCTAATGTACCAGGGCCAGCGGATACAGATCTTCAGAGACCTGCCACCTGAAGTCGCAAGACGCCGAGCTGCCTTCACCCCAGCCAGAAAGATACTACGTGACAAACCCGGGGTCAAGTTTGGACTCCTGTATCCTGCTAAGCTACGGGTGACACACAATGGGTCAGAGAGGCTCTTCACGGATCCAGAAGAAGCGCGCCAATACGCAACCCGCCATTTCGGGCCATCAGAGTGAGGTGATGGTGAGACTACAACAAGGGTCCAGATAAATCTCATTCCTTGAGATGAACTGAATCTGAGGACTCCAACAGGTGACCAGAAATCACGGCAATTGCCGGCGTTTTGTTTACATTTAAAGCTACATTTAAAAATTAGTCTTAGTGTGTTATACGATATTCCTTTCACATTTTGGTTTAATAAGCTAAGACTAATGGGGGTTTTTTTTCTGGCTGAGCTGATAACAGAGTTAGAACCTCTCCTCACTCCATTTGGTGCCGTTCATAAAACTCTTCATGCACATTCAACCCGGATTGGATGGTGACATCAGGAGAGGAACAAAAGACTGTGTCCTAAGATTCTCTGTTCATCATCTGAATATGAATATTCCCAGTTATCGTTAGAATCAATATAATCACAGTTTATTAAGGTTTTTGGTTGTTTTCATAACTGTTGAGCTACACAGTTACTGTAGGAGTAGGATAATGATTAAGAACAGGTTTTTTGATAAGAGTTGGGGAGATCGGACCTCTTGGGAGGAGGCCTGGTTTCATTCCCAGATTTTTGACTGTAGGTTGACCCGTTGGGAGACGGGATTTTTCTTTTTGCTGGGGTTTTTCTTTACGGAGCACCTTAGGACAAGGGCAGGGTGGGCAAAAGTGCTACTTAGAACAAAATACACAGAAATGGAGACGCCATGTCAGAGATTACAGATAAAGCAGATGTGCCATCATGACTACACATATTGACATGGCAGGGGGAGACATGAGAACAGGGGGAAATCTAGCATTTTGCTCATGGAATGTAAATGGAATTAATGAACCGGTAAAACGAGGGAAGGTACTATCTCATTTGAGACAGATCCAAGCGGATGTGATTTTTTTACAGGAGACACATCTGAAAAATGAAGCACACAATAAAATTAGAGCCAGTTGGATAAACCAAGTATACCATTCCAAATTTAATGCCAAGGCAAGGGGAGCAGCCATAATAATTCGTAAAAACGTTCCCTTTTTGCATAAATCTACCTTAGCTGACAAAGATGGGAGATTCATCATGGTCGCAGGAGAGATACACTCCATACCAATCACATTACTGAATGTGTATGGACCAAATTGGGATGACCCAGAATTTTTTAGAAAGACTTTTAGTATGATCCCAGACATTTCAAGCACAAATCTCATTATCGGTGGGGATTTCAATCTGGTTTTAGATACCTATCTGGACAAATCATCAAATTCAGAGATCACCTCAATCCAATGCTTCCAATTTTCTGAATTCATTTATTAAAAATACAAATTTGGTAGATGTGTGGAGAATCTTGAATGCATCCGGTAGAGAGTATTCGTTTCATTCTCGAGCTCATAATGTGTACTCCAGAATCGATTTTTTTTTGTTGGACAGCAAACTTCTATCTGGGGTAAATAATGTTACATATCACAATATAATAATCTCAGATCATTGCCCGGTTTCTGTCTCACTGCAGCTGCTTGAGATGAGGAGAAACTTTAGATCCTGGAGGCTTGATCCGCAGTTGCTAACAAGGAAGAGATTCTGCGAATATTTGGAGACTCAGATAGGAATATTCTTTGAAACAAATGATAAGGATGACATCTCCCCAGTTCTTTTGTGGGAAACTTTCAAAGCATATATAAGAGGATGCATTATTTCCTATCAGTCCTCACAAAAGAAACGCAATAATCAAAAACAGACAGACCTAGAGGAGCAGATACAAAAACTAGACGCAGAAAATGCTGCCCAGCCCTCTGCAGAGAAACACAATAAAATATCGGCCCTCAAATATCAGCTCAATACACTTCTGTCTGAAAAAATTTCTAAAGCTTTTACTTTTACTAAACAGACTTTTTTTGAGTTTGGGGATAAACCTCATAAGCTGTTGGCAAGACAATTGCGGAAAAGGGAAAGTGATAGAACTATTCATAAGATAAGTTCAGGAACTGGCACCCCTGTCACTTCACACGACGATATTAATAACGCATTTCGCCATTATTATGAGGTTTTATACAGCTCACAGGCACATGCTCCTGAGACTATGAAACAGTTCCTAAATACATGTCAAGTACCAACACTGTCAGGGAGTGATCAGAATTCCTTAGGAATGGAAATTACAGAGGGAGACATAAAGAGAACAATTAATTCCCTGAAGAACGGAAAGAGCCCGGGACCAGACGGGATATGTAATGAGTTCTATAAAAAATTTGGTAATAAAATATCCCCATTTCTTCTCAGGATGTATAAAAAATCCTTGGAGGATGGCAAATTACCATCAACACTGAATGAGGCTACAATAACTCTTATCCCAAAGAAGGGGAAGGACTTAGAGCAGGTGGGCTCTTATAGACCAGTGTCACTACTGAATTCTGACCTGAAAATCTTGGCTAAAACTCTGGCTTCGAGACTCAGCCCTCTTGTAACCAAACTGATACATCCGGATCAGACCGGGTTTATCCCAGGCAGGCACTTATTTCATAATGTTAGACGCCTACTTAATATTTTGTATTCCCCCAGGCATCCAAAAGAAGACCTTTTCATTCTGAGTTTGGATGCCGAAAAGGCTTTTGATTGTGTAGAATTCCCATATTTATATGCTGTATTAGAAAAATTCGGACTTGGAACTAGATTTATCTCGTGGATAAAATTACTTTACTCCAATCCTACTGCCAGAGTTCTCACTAATCAGACAACGTCAGAGACAATTAACCTATATAGAGGCACTAGACAAGGGTGCCCTCTTAGCCCCTTGTTGTTCGCACTAGCACTGGAGCCATTAGCGGCGACCATTCGTACAAATAAAGAAATTCATGGTTATGACACAGATTACACCACAAATAAAATATCGCTTTATGCGGATGACATTTTGACCTTTATTACAAAGCCCAAAACTTCAATGCCTGTTTTATTAGAGACGATTGATTTATTTAGCTCGTTCTCTGGATACAGAGTGAACTGGACAAAAAGTGAGCTGATGCCAGTGAGATGCAGTGACCCAGGTGCATTAGAACGAACTCCATTCAGACTGGCACAGGAGAAATTAACATACTTGGGGCTAGAAATTACAAAGAAATATAATAAATTATTTGAGGCTAACTATATGGCTATATTAAATAGGTTTAAAAACAAACTGGAGTTCTGGAAAACCCTCCCTATTTCCTTGATAGGTAGAGTGAATGCAGTCAAAATGGTCTGTCTCCCTCAGTTACTGTACCTCTTTCAAAACTTACCTATCTTCCTTAGTAAAACCTACTTTAAAAAACTGGATTCTATGATTCTTTCATTTATTTGGAATTACAAAACGCATAGGATCAGAAAGGGGCATCTGTGCAAAAGTAAAACAAATGGTGGGCTGGCCCTCCCGGATTTTGTCAGGTACTATTGGGCAGCAAATATCCGATGCATCTCCTACTGGCTAGATGAAACCGTTGTGCTCGCCAGCTGGCTGGACATAGAGCGAGAGGATTGTTTTCCCTATTCGATCGGTGCTATTGTGATGTCTCCCATCCATCTTAAAAAATCACACTATAGCTACAACCCAGTTATACACAGCACTATTCAAATCTGGAGGCAAATATCAAAACAGCTCAAACTTAGGAAACTATCCTTTACACTCCCAATATCAGCAAACCCATCATTCACCCCTTCTATTATAAATGGAGGCTTTGATAGATGGAAAGAACTTGGACTGCACAGTGTAGGTGACCTGTACATTAGTGGTTCATTTGCGTCATTTCAACAACTACAGGAGAAATATGGTCTGTCAAAAAGTGATTTTTTTAGATATCTCCAAGTCAGACATTTTGTAAGGACACATCTGGACCATTTTGAAAACGCCACCCCTGACAAGCTAGACAGGTGTCTTAGAGATTGCACGAAGGAGAGGAATGCAGTTTCAGTTATATATGATTCATTTGAGGAACTAGATCAGGTGAATACGGAATACATAAAGGAAGGCTGGGAAAAAGAATTGGGTATGACGATAGCGGAGGATATGTGGAAGGAAAGCCTGAGATATATCAACACTTGCTCCCTAAATGCTAGACACTGTCTGATCCAGTTTAAAATTCTGCATAGGCTGCATTACTCAAGAGTAAAATTACATAGAATATTCCCAGAAATATCACCCATCTGTGAAAAATGTAACCAAGCGGAGGCAAATCTACTTCATAGCTACACACTATGTCCCAAACTAGAACATTTCTGGACAGCAGTGTTTTCATTTTTCTCAAAAGTCTTCAAGACTACATTACAACCAGATCCTCTCTTGGTTATACTAGGGACATCAGGGAACACTGGGAACCTACAGAATATGCAGCGCCGCCTTTTATCCTATGGTCTCCTCTGTGGGAAAAAACTTGTTCTCCTCCACTGGAAAAAAACGGAGACACCTACTTTCAAAGAATGGTTAACGGCACTGACTGATACATTACACCTTGAAAGGATTCGTTATTCTCTTAGTGGTAGGTTGGAAGACTTCAAAAGGATGTGGCAACCGATTATTTCTCTCTTGAAACAGGATGTAGGACAACCTGAGTAGTACTGGGTGGGTGGGTGGGACGGGGTGGGTCAGGGAGGGAGTTATTATTTATTTATTTCATAAATGTATTATTTACTTATTTTTGTATATTTCTTATTTTTCTCCCATCTATTGTTTTTTCATTTATTTACTTATTCGTAGGACACCTTTGTTACTTGTATTACAAAATATTGAAGCATTGCATAAACCAAGATGGATGTATATGTGATATACTGTCTGCTTCACAATAAAAACATTTGAAATAATAATAAAATAGGAGTAATGTGATCTCTCTTTCTAGTTTTTGTCAGAACGCGTGCAGCTGCATTCTGGACCAGTTGGAGAGTCTTTAGAGACTTGTTAGGGCAGCCTGATAATAATGAATTACAATAATCCAGCCTAGAAGTAACAAATGCATGGATTAGTTTTTCAGCATCATTTTGAGACAGAATATGTCTGATTTTTGAAATGTTACGCAAATGAAAATAGGCAGTCCTTGAAATTTGTTTTATGTGGGAATTAAAGGACAGATCCTGGTCAAATATAACTCCTAGGTTCCTTACAGTAGTACTGGAGGCCAAAGTAATGCCATCCAGAGTAGTTATATCATTGGATAATGTGTTTCTGAGGTGTTTAGGGCCAAGCACAATAACTTCAGTTTTTTCTGAGTTTAACAGCAGGAAGTTACAGGTCATCCAGGCCTTTATGTCCTTGATGCATGTTTGTAGTTTAGTTAACTGGTTGATTTCATTAGGCTTTATTGATAGATATAATTGAGTATCATCTGCATAACAATGAAAATTTATTGAGTGTTTCCGAATAATATTTCCTAAAGGAAGCATATATAAGGAGAATAGTATTGGTCCAAGCACTGAACCCTGAGGAACACCGTGTTTTACTTTTGTTTGCATGGAGGATTTATCATTGACATTTACAAACTGAAATCTATCTGACAGATAGGATTTAAACCAGTTTAATGCTGTTCCTTTAATACCAATTAAATGTTCAAGTCTCTTTAACAGGATTTGATGATCAATAGTATCGAAGGCAGCAGTGCTGCAGACAGCTGGACTCAGCGGTTGCCAGATCCGCTCCATCAACTCATCCTTAGTTGAACAACTTTTTTAATTAAATCGGTTCTAACTACAGCACTGAGCTGCAGATCAATACTGTTTAATTAGAGTTCAACCTAAGCATTAATACACCCTTCCCCTGGCCTGATGTATACCAGATGTCTGTCTGCATGCGAGAGATGGACAGATGAGAAAATGTAAGTGTGTCGAACATTTTCCAGTAAGATTACCTCCAGTGGCTCAGAATCACCCTGATGCAGCCAAAAAGCTATTAGCACTGCTGGCAAAGATTTACTGACTGAGCTGCAACTAAACAGGTGATGCAAATTTGCACAACATGCAAGTCCAGGTCCAGATATAATTATAGAGCATGGGGAGAGAGGGGAAGCACTCAACATCAGAGGAAAATACATAAATATTAATTTATAGAATGAATCCCAAGGATGCTGATGATGGTTTTGTCTGTCCAACACTTTGGTCCATATATCCCAACAGCTACTGACCAGATTACCATGAGAGCTGCTACAAATATATTCAGTGGATGATTCCTAATGAACTAACCTCTGATTTTGTTATCCTTGGCCAAACCTATTTTTGCTTTCACATTTCACCTGCTGTTTGAACAGACTGGTGCATTTGCCTGCCTGCTTTAAATGGTCAGTCTGTGCCTGCTTAGAATCAGACATGCAATTTTTAGAAGGAATTCTAAATATACACCACTAAATCCAACTACTGGTCATGAGCTATCAATCCTCCAAGTGAAAGCCAAAAACCTTTGGTACATCAGAGAGTGTGTCTCCACAGTGAGGTTAGAGTCCTGTTTCATTTGTTTTTTACACCCATTTTGTGTATTTGCTCTGATCAAATTTCTATTTTATTTCCCTCTTTTATTTGATGGTTTTAATAGTGTTAAAAGAACAACTTTCAAACAATGTATCTCATTCCTTCTTGTTCCTTGGTATGCGTCTGGGTTGACATGCTCAAACATCACTCAGTCTGGCACATTTATTTACCTCTGTCATTCAAACTCTGTTACATATGACTTCTTTTCTAAAAGCAAATGAATTGTTTTTTTTAACCAGATGAAGATAAATGAAGCTGACAAAACTGCAGCTGCTGCTTTCTGCAGGTTTTGAACAGAAAAATCATTTCTCATTTGCACTTTTCATTCAAGTGTGTGTAATACTGTGAGGATCACTTGTCTGATGTGGTGGTCTGCAGCACAGGGGCCCCACAGGGTGCAGTACTCTCACCTTTCCTCTTCACCCTGTATACAGCAGACTTATGTTACTCCACAGACAGTTGTCACCTCCAGAAGTTCTCTGATGACACTGCCATTGTGGGATGTGTGTCAGAGGGGAACGACTGAGTACAGGAAGGTCATCATGGACTTTGTCGACTGGTGTGAGCAGAACCACCTCCAAGTCAACGCAAGCAAGACAAGGGAGATGGTGTTTGACTTCCACCGAAAACCCTCAAATATTGCACTGGTGAACATCCAGGGACTTGACATCAAGAGAGTGAGGACGTACAAGTACCTGGGTGTTCACTTTAACAGAAATCTGGACTGGTCAGACAACACTGACTCTATTTACAAGAAGGGTCAGTGTGGTTTACACCTGCTGAGGAGGTTGGCATCGTTTGGTGTGTGCAGGCCACAGCTGAGATCCTTCTTGGACTCTGTGGTGGCATCTGTGGTCTCATATGCAGTGGTGTGTTGGGTAGGGGGATGTTCTGAGCGGGACAAGAACAGACTCAACAGACTGATTAAAAGAGCTAGCTCAGTCTGTGGCTGCCCCCTGGACCCCATAGAGGTGGTGGGAGAGAGGAGACCAACACCTCCCAGCCTCAGACTGTGAAGGCCTTAAACAGCTCCTTCAGCCACAGACTAATACACCCCAAGTGTAAGAAGGAGCGCTTCTGCAGGTCCTTCATTCCAACTGCAGTCAGATTGTACAATGCTGCACTATAGGGTCCTTTTTCTTAGTTTATAATTTTTATTGATAGATAGATAATAATTGCATTTTAGGGTCGTTTTATTTAGTTTTTTAATTTTATTGTTGTATTATTGTTTTTTAGCTGCTGTAGCAATGAATTTTCCCCACTGTGGGATTATTTAATTTATCTTATCTTTGTGAGCTTTAAGCACAGATTATTGCATCAGCTATCTTGAGATGATGCCAGTGCAGTCTTGCACAGTAGTAACACTTACTGCAAATAATATCACATCACTGTGCGGGTCAAATCTGGAGTTTTGGTTCTCTTAGGCTCAAGGGGAGGAGCACAGGCCCTAACAACCAAGTTTCATCTCTCAGAAGGTGACATTGCACAAATCCTCTTCATACACAATCAGCTGGACACATGCAGCCATTCAGATATGTCCACTGGATAGCCTCTGAAAGCAGATCAAATAATTATGACCCTGTTAATGACAAATGCCTGGAATCTCAATGTTTCATTGTTTATAGATTTTAGGACAGATTTGCTGCCAGTTTAAAACACAGAAAGTTCAAGTGGAAGCTCAGTTTCTTCCTCCATCGTAAGATCTATCCACATAGCTACAGTGGCAGGGGTTACTCCCATTCTTGGAAGGGTCACGTTTGCATAGAACTACTCTGGTGATGCAGCTTGATGTATCGCTTGACCTTGTAGTCTCTCAGCAGATGGTTGTATAAGTTGTATAAGTTGGAAAATTGTTCCTGTGGCGAGCGCGAGGGTGATAGACAAGAGGTAAGGATCTGAGTGTGTACTTAATTACCCCAGGTCTCCAAAAGTAGTAGTGCATTGGTGCTATCCCTGCATCAGAGGAACAACAGCCAGACTGCCTTCAAGTTCACCAGCCCCAGTATCCTTCCATCCTTCATCTTTATCCTTTCCACTTAAAGAAAACCTGCCAGTGAGCAGGTTATGTTCAGAGTCAGTTACCATGGTGACTGACTCAGAGTTTCACTTACCTCTCTTTCTGGAACATATAACACAGAGTTTCCCTCATCTCAGGGTTAACTTACTCTGAGTTTTCACTTAACCCACTTTCTGGAATATCCCCCTGAGCAGGCAGCATGAGAGCAGGGCATGTGGCTTTACAACCTGACAGACAGTAAACTAGAAAGGGCTGTATATAAAAGGGAAACTTAGTGGGAGCCTGATGATGACGATGAGCGCCAGCTGTGGAAGAGGGTGGGGAAGCTCAGCTGAGGGGAATGAGGTGATTGCAGGGCAGGGAGTGGCAAGATCTGCAATGACAGGAGAGTTAGTGAAAAGGCAGATGAACAGAGAGAATAAACAAAAACAGTCCTAAGCAGATGATCCCATGACAGTGGTCAAAAAACTGAATCAATTTCCACTCCCAACATTTCATTATATTTAAGCATAATTCACTAAAATAAGATATCATCATGATTTTGCTTCAATGGCATATTATTGCATGGATATAGTTTTGCAATATAAAAACATCCACTCTGATTCCATTCTCAGTCTGCAGCTGTCAGTAACTGTGTGAAATGAGGATGGAGGAGAAAATTATAGAGACATCAAAGTGGCACAAAGTGCCTCCATCACTCACCATGCTTCAGGGATGTAGGAATGGACAGCCGGCAAAGACAAGGAGAGAGAGAGGGCCGACGTGTCATCACAACGATCAATCCTGAAATCCAATAATGAGTGTTGACTCAGAGGGTTGTGTCACCGTAACTGTGAACATTTATTTATATCACAGCTCTTTATGTCACCAGAAGCCTCTGAGGCCCAAATGAAGATCTGAAAATGTCAAAACTTAATTTCAACACATTTGTGTGTCCTTCTGGTCTAACATACACACGTTACTCTTTAATCTAACCCTTTGCCAATAGCAACATATTAAAGTAATTACTGACATCAGGTGTAATGTAATTTGTAATTATACCAGTTAGTTGTGACCTTGAAGTGTGATTATCGTACAGGCATTCAGTGTTTCCTGATCTACATCACATGGCCTAAACTATGTGGACACCTGAACATGACACCCATATGTGATAGTTGAACATATTATTCCAAAACCCTGAGTATTAATCTGCTCTTAAAACATCTTCCCTCCTCTGCTTTCCTGGCTGTAGGTTTTTTTAGGAGATTTACTCTCATTCAGCATTAGTGAGATCCAACACGGATGTTGGGTTATCAGGTCTGGCTGGTGTTGAGGTAAATGGAAATGGACTGTACTTATATAGCGCCTTTCTAGTCTTTACGAGCACTCAAAGCGCTTTACACTACATTTCATTCCCCCATTCACACACATTCATACACTGATGGCAGGAGCTACCATACAGGGTGCCAACCTGCACATCAGGAGGAAGCTAACATTCATAAACCGTTGGCACAGCAACGGGAGCAATTTTGGGTTGCAATTTGCGGCTGCTGTTTCGAACTGGTCTTCTGGAGGCGTTGTTGGACACAGGCTGGGATCAGTTATCATGGTGGACAACTTCGGATCGGCTGGCCAGGCGAAGTCGAAGTTAACCAAACTTTAACTAATCTGGTCCAAAGAGTCAAAACGGTGCTCTTGAATTCGGCTTGAATTATCAAGAGAAAAAGATCTTCCTTTAAGGACTTGATGAATCTTTGAATTGTTATGATGAGTTCATCAGAACTAGTTACTAGTGAACTTTGGTTAGAGTAATTTTAAGGTAAGGTAAAAGTAAAAATACAATTTAAAACGAAAAGTCTTAGAGGTAGCTGCTTAAGTTAAACAAGAGAGCTAAAATTAAGAAGAGTGTAAAAACAAGAGAGAAGAATTTAGAAGATTTTAAAACAAGAGAGCGTCAGTTCCACACCCGAGGGCTTTTGTAGGAGTGGGTGTGGCCTGGTTTTCGGGGTGTGTTTTCTCTCTCCTCCCCACTGACGGATCAAAAGGGGGGGGGGGGGATATGCCATCTTTTGGCATAATCTTAATTGTAAAATGAACTTCATTATTTAATTACTCATCACTGCTGTCACATTTGTACCCGCTAACGGATTGCAATGGGTTAAAACACATTATTACATTTACTAGAAAAGAGAAGACTTATTAATTATCTAAGGAGGTATTTTGATTGTGGTTGATTGGGTTTCTCTGTGGGAGGATAAACTTAGCCAGATGTTCCGGCTACAGTTGCAACTTGCAAGTAGATATTACTACTACATCCTAACTCTCCCGCATATTGATAGCGGCTCCCTGACGCCCGCAAATAAGATACAATCTCCCGGAATCTGGAGCGAGCAAGAGTGCACGCTGGAGAGTGACTGAGCGTGTGTGTGTGTGTGTGTGTGACTATAAATGCAGCGCGTGTGAGAGCACAGCGCTCTGTGTTGCTGCTTATTAGACTGATCAGCCCCCCCGGACCGACACCCAGTGTTTTTGCAGGTTGGGATGTCTGTTGCTATATATTACTAAACTTCTAATCACCTAATGATGCAATTTCCACTTCCTTTGTGTGGCTCCAGTGCAGTTGAACATATGAAATAAGTTGAAGTAGGCTTACTGTAAATTCCTGTAGTTGCAGGGAGATATTGATATAGATTTCTAACCATCTAACCATCATTTTGAACCACTTTGTCTATTCAGATTTCCTGTTATTTCACGACCTAGTAGATGACCCTTGGATAGTTTTACCCCTGTAATCATTCATTGGTATCATATAATTACTGAATAATCAACTCTGGTAACAAGTACTGATTGGGAAATACTATGTGCAGGTCTTGTACAAGAAAAATATGTTTCTAGGCATTGTACTGGACAAAAAAGTTAATTTCCATCCCTGCTAGTCAGTGGTTAAAGTTAGTGACTTGCTGGTTAAACTACAGCTTCAGATCTTTCTAACAAGCCCCTGATTGTCTCTGTGTGCAGAGTACTCATGTTAATAACCCTGTGCGTAAAGTGTGAAATGTCTTAATCAGCGTCACCTTTTCCCCTGCACACTTCTCGATAATTTGCAACAATACTGTGTGATCCTTGGGGGTAATCAGAGTCACCCACATGTGCTCCCACCACCCCTGAGAAAGCAGTGTCAGCCTCAATTGCGGCGACTCTCTGTTCAAACGGAGTGGGCCCCTCTTCTCTGTCCCCCCCGCCTGTTTTGGCCACACTTTGGCGTCGGGCAGCCGTTCTCCGCTTCACATCCACCTTGATGTCGGACCACTTCTTTTTCAATTCAGCATGTGTGCACTTTTCTGACCCCACAGCATTGACAGCCTCACACACACTCTCCCACTCACTCCTCTTGCGTTTATTGTTTATGCCGGAGGACAGCGTGCCAAAGAGTACATTTTTGCGCTCCTCCACTTCAGTGAGTAGCGTCTCCAATTAGCTTTCTGTGAAGTTCTTCTTTTTGCATCTTACTCATTCTTTTGTTTTAATTTTCTGATCGTGCAGAGAGGAGAATCTCAGGTGCAGGGCCCATTTAAATATGATTTGCGTATTTAAATGGGGGCGTGGACAGGGAGGGGTGTGCGCTCAATTCCACGTTGATTGGGATGTACAAAGGAAATGTGCTTGGATTCATGCGTACGCACAGATTCATACATCTGGATGTTTTTGTGCGTACAACGTTTTCTGTATTTGAGCGTACGCCATGTTTCAGTAGGAAATCCACGCACGTCTTTGTACATGAGGCCCAGGTGTCTTTCCCCACCTATCTGCTCCCAGCCTGCCCTTGTGTTGTGCTACCTGCTCCTTGTTGTCTGTTTAGTTCTGTTTGGATTTAAGTCTAGTTTTCAGTTCAGCCTTTGTTGTCTGTTCTGTGCAGCATGTTCCACCATGGTTTGTATTTGGTTTTGGCTCAGCCAGCTTTTGGTTTTTGCCTGCACATCACATAATAAAAAACATTTCCTCAGCCTTGCTTTTGCTTTCAGTCTCTGCATTTGGGTCCAGCTGCTCTGCAACTGTGACAATATGTAAGTAATAACTTCTCTCTTTAGAGATGTCAAGATTCACAAGCTAGCAAGCAGCTTGCTCATTAGCAAAGATGAACACGACATACAAAAAAGGAATGCCAGAAACTCCAACTATCTAATCCTCCACAGACACCTCTTTTTCTCATTTTGTTGGTCAATTCCACATCATCTGCTATGCCACAATGCCTTGAGAGGCATTCACAAATACATGACCCTCCATACCAATTTTTCTAAATCCCATATAATTGACAATAAATGTAACTAAACTAAACAGTATGCTCTCACTGTCCAGCTACTGAGATTAAGATAAAACAAGATACTATGCTGATAAAATAATATTTATTTAATATATATTAAATATCTGGTCTCTAACAAAGAATAGAAGGAGGAAGTATATGCAGATCATGTTGGTGGAAGGTTATTATAAAGCATCATCAATGAAAAAAGTAATGTTTGCAGACTTTGTGCTAAGACTCTATCAAAGAATAATTATTTCATGTCAAGGTCCAATTTCATTCTTGATCTTGGAAATATTGTATCAATGTATTACCATGTGTTAGCTGTTATGGAACTTGCAGTGATATTTTTGGTGAAATTATTTTAGATTTATTTAAAATCATTTTATAATAACATTTGTATTTGCATTGATGTATTCATGCTTCTATTATTATTGAAAGCACAAGAGCAAATTTCATGACACCCATGTCTGTACCATTAACTAACCACAACCCTGAACCAACACACAGTGTGTATTATCACATTTCATTTACAACACAACAAAACACATCAAATAACAGTTCAAAGCGAGAGCTCCTTCTACTACCATCAACTCAGTCATGTTGATTTTTATGGATGAGATGCAGATCTTCATCCAGCTCTATGGATCTCTAGGGCAGTCTTTAATATTACATTAACCAACTTTCTGTCATGGTGGGGGCAGCCATGTGAATAACATTTAGCTCCATTAGCTTGTGGATTCTTTTGATGTGCCAAAGTCAGCTGCAGATGTAATGTTGCACAGACCTGCAGGAGACATCAAATAGAATAAAAACAAGGTCATCTTCTCTCAAACCTCAACACCTAAAGTCAGTCAGGGAAGGACTGGCTCATCAGAGCAAGCTACTGCATACATTATATGTGCAGCTTGAGCTTTGTCTGCATTATAAATGACAGATGACAGCATTAGACATATATGGGTCAATGACGTATAAGGATTTTCAACAACTCAATTTTAAATAATAAAAACAAGCATATCTAATGCAGTAGTTCAACCATTCAGAATGTTGTGTACCTGAAAATTCATATTACAATTTGAAAGTGATTTTAATGGGGTTTTTTCAAGATTAATTGGCACTGGCCTTAAAAAAAAGTCATGTGGTGCGACCATGATTCATCTTGAAATATCTTATATAAATAAAAGATCATCATTTACAAAGATTTAAAAAAAAAAATGCAAATACTTTGTTTCCAAACACTTTATATTACTGAAAACTTGTAAAAAAAGATGTGAAGCGTGTTAAGTAAATTAATTTATTTCAAGATGAATCATGGTCGCACCACATGACTCTTTTTAAGGCCAGTGCCAATTAATCTTGAAAAACCCACTAATATCACTTAATTTCCAATGTATAATATGAATGTTCAGGTACACAACATTGAACTACTGCATTAGATATGCTTGTTTTTATTATTCTACAATTGAGTTGTTCTAAATCCTTATACGTCATTGACCCATATTTATTTAGCATTACAGTTGGGAATTGTATGTAGCAAGTAGCAGACATGATGGCTACTAACTGAATGCTGCTTCCAAGTTAAATTACACTCAATACTTGCATCAATTTCATGATGTATTGCTTGTGTGTAATATAAAACATTGGCATGAAAAATTATAAACAAAACAGACTGCACAATAATCTACGGAAGGGTATTGCATTCACTTGAATAAAAAAAAAATCCGTTTTTTCTGAGTAATTTATTTTTTCAAGGTAATTATTTCTGTTTTTCTGAGTAATTTTTTCTCTCCTGTTTTTCTGACTAATCTTTTTTCCTGTTTTTCTGGGTAATTATTTTTCAGTTTTTCGGGGTAATTATTTTCTCTGAATTATCGAGATACTTCGAAATCTTGCGAGAACATCCAACCTGCAAGTGACTCCCATCTATGGTGACTCCTGCGCCGCACTTTCTACTGTACCGGGTCAATTAAGGTAAGGCATGTGATTAGTTACACACAGGGTATGATACTCTTGTTATGTTTTAGACTTTATCCTTCTATTGTAAGCCTATTGCTCAATGTAGCAGAGAAGGAATAAACCATAGACTGTATATAAAAGAGGAATAGACAAACTTGTCTATGGGCATGATTTCAGTTTAATTAAGCTAATTAAAGCTAATTAAGTTTTGTTTCCATCATGCTGGACATTGTTTCTTTTATCAAAAATGAATCGCCTTTCTTTCATTATATTGGCTTGGCACAAATAAAACGAGCCCTTCGTCATAATGTTAGGTTATAATGTAATCGTATACGCTAACACTCTAGAGACATAACATGATAATACTAAAAGAAGTTGTTTAACATGGGGGCACGTACATGTATGTAAACAAACAGAACGTTGCCAGTAGACTAGTCACTATATTGACACCATTGTCGGACCATGACAAGTGTTTTGAGTTGCTGAAGTTGCTGTGGTTTGCTTATGGGCTCCCTCTCCTTTGCTATTTCCTATGTATTTAATACATGCACACTGAGGATCCTGCATGAAACGTCCATTCACATAATTATTTGTGTAGGTCCATATGTTAAATAAAACAATTTAAAATTTAAAACGTTTTTTGCACCTGCTTACTGGTAAAGTACAGTTACTCATACCCTATGTTGCAAAGCCCCAATCTGGATTTTATTGACTTTTTGAAAAGTAATCATAGTAATAACAATAATACTACTAATAAAAGCCCAGTCTAAGCTGCTGAGTTTAGTCTTCTGTTTTATCAGAGTGATGTTATTGTTCATGAATAACCAGTGAAGGCTTTCATCACAAAAGGACACTACACAAAACAAATTGTGTTGGTGATTTGAGTGAGCATATTCAAATGGTCAACTTTCAAATGATTACATATTGACAGAGTGTTTAAAGGTCAATAGTCAAGACATGAAACATCCATTTCAAACAAAATGATTTTATGCTTTCATATAATTCGACAATATCGTGATACAATTGGCCTTGACAGTTTTAAACATGTTAACTGTTGGTGCAACAAATGTTTATATAGATTCTGCCTTTTTCCTAAATTTTTGCAGTGCCAGCAATGGCTACATCCTCCACATCCGGCCTCCCACAAGATCATGGTCTGTGGATATTTCTTCGCAACAGAGGTGTTCCTGAGGAGAGTATTCAGAAAATGCAGCAGGATCATGTAAGTCACAGCTTCAAAAGCTGTTTTTGTACTGTCTCATACTGTCCGTTGTGTTATTATCTGCATTTGGCATTTATAATTGATAGATGATGCCACTATGGCTGCTTACATTCCAGCCTATGGTGACAGGATTGCCACAAGGCGTTTCTGTATGGAAAAATAGAGAAGAGGTGGAGACGATACAAAAAGACTGTCCTTATTTTTAAAACTTTTTTTTTAAAATGTGCACAATGAGCAACAAAGACAGCGATCAAGGTTTGGAGGAGGAGAATACAGTGCAGCCAACAAATATGCATCTAAAAAGTAATAGGAGAGCCTGGAAGACAACCATAAAAATAGAAATAGGGTGGATACATGACAACAAACAAGTCAGAAAACGCAGTGGTGGAGGAACCAGAGTTCTTGATATGAACAAGAATGCCACTAAAACTGAGATTCTGTCTAAAGCTAAAAAATTGTTTTTCCCTAATGAAAAGTCAACGATGGGAAAGTGGCACGAGTTCAGCCACGATATAGTTGACTTCCAGGAAGCACAAGTTGATGAGGATGTCAGTGTGGGAGAATACTACGAGACACACAAATTGGGGTTGTTAAGATTTTATTTGTTCACACAGACCCTGACCAGTGAAGATGACCCAGAGGAAGGAGTTGATATACAGACAGATGAGCACCATGAAAACACAGCAGAATTTGGACAAGATAAACAAACAATGGAAGAGGTCAAGTAGCTGACAACGGAAAGACATAACAGTGAAAATCAAATAGACACAGTCCAAGATGATGAGCAAAACACTGCCACAGTGTCAGCTGTTGTCTATACTGCAACGAAATACAGCTTCATTGATGAAATGGGGGCAGATGCTGATGGCGTGTCCATGGGATGTATATGCTGCCTCCTGGACATAATTCATTGACTGTGCAGCAGAAGGTGCAGATGTTAGGGTGCCATCGCTAGCCCCAAAATGGCAAGAGGAAGAATGGAAGTCTGTTGGCAGGATATTGGCCAAGGGACTGAAGGACCATGGGTATTTTCCTTCTCGGCTGGCACAAGCCTTTACAGCAGCAGTTATATTTGGTGAACACTCTGTTTCACCTAATTTACTGTTTGACTCCCTGGAGTTGTATCTTAGTCAGTCTGAGCGTGATCTCTTGTCCACTGCTTTGCAAGAGGCTGTTGTCGGAGATGACGAGGAAGAGCTTCTCGATCTTATGGATCGCATGGGAGTAAGAACAGTACCAAAAAAATATAACTTGCGAGCCGTGCTTGTCCAGGTCGCCCACAAGCAAATGATCCAGCACCCAAAATATGCACTGGATAATATTTCAGAGGTTGCAGGACCAATACTGAGGAAGTTTTTCCCCAGGTGAAGAGGATATGAAGAAGCTGTATGAGGACATTAAACCAACAACACGGAAGGTGATTAAGATGATAACATCTTCTCCAGCTAATTCAGCAGAGAACCAGAGTTTGCGATTTTTACATCAGTACATAAGGGGGTTGGATGAAATAGGTCTCTCCGGAAGCTGATGAGATTTCTGACTGTGTCTGATGTCATCTGTGTGAAAGAAATTCAAGTCACATTCACCTCTTTGGAAGGGCTAGCGCGGCATCCAATTGCCCATACTTGTGGCCCAACTGTGGAGCTGCCATCAACTTACAACAGCTACCCTGAGCTTCGAGCAGAAATGGAGGCTATATTGTCCAGCAACTCCTATGCAATGGACATTGCATAAGATTTGCTAAGTGATTTATGAACACATACACATTTTTCTCTTCCCCATGGGTGCCAGCGATGTAGGTTTAGACTGTGTGAATGTGGGATAGAGCATGTAAGGAGAAATGTGATTAGCTCTGGTGCTGTGTGATTAGTGCAAAATGATTTTTTACATTTCAAGATTATTTTTTATTATATCAAGAAAAATTTACTTACTTTGATTTAAGACACTTTTTGTTATCAGAGCATGTAAGGAGAATATGTGACTAGCTCAGGGGCTGTGTGATAAGCACAGATTGATTTTTTTTATTTTGGATATATTATTTCTGTCATACCAAGAAACAGTTAACAATTTACTTTGATTTAAGACACTTTTGTTATCAGTCTAGGATGACAATGTTTGGACATTAAAAATACTTTTTTTATATTTTCACTGTTAAATTATAATAGAAATTTGAATCTCTACCTCATGTCAGATGTTAATACTCAGTGTTTGTGAAACTGCTCATACCATTACTTTGAGGTGTCTTTTCTTTTTACAACTACAATCACAGGTTGCTGTCTTGTTTTGTAAAACTGTCTTCAAACAGATTGTGTCTTTGCTGTTGAGTCATGTAGTTCAGGAGTCCTGCTCTGTGAGGCATGATATGTTTCCACCCACAATCATAAAATTGGACATGTTCCTTTTGTTATGAGGCTTGTATTGTGAAAAGTTTTCAAATGTGCATAAACTCAAGGAAAGATGCACACCCTAATAAAAGATAATCATATGCTTCATTTGCTGAAAGATTACTGACAACTGCATTTCAACATAAATGTATACAGTGACATTTCATTCAAATACATAAGAATAGTTGATCTGTTTATATGTTTAGGAGATGACATGATAATCACCAACTAATTTTAGATACACACATATTCACCAAATGTTGTTATATGTAACTGTTTGGCTGCAAATGACATACAGTAACTTCTTGAGAGAAACAAAAAACCAGGAAGGTATATTTCCTCAATGCTACAATAAACAATAACTAAATATCAAAAGAGAAAAAAGATTTCACTGCTCGGTATTAACAGTCTGTAAGAGCTACATTTGAAATTCAGCATACACACCTTAAGGTCAAGATATTATAACCTGTTTAATTTATATTTGATAATGACTGTCCTTTGTAGCCTGGTCTTTTTACAAGGTACCCAAGATTTTCCATTTTTTCAACAACATGTAACATGATGTGATATTTCATTGCCAGCACTTATTTTGATATGTAATTTTTCCATAATGAATAGAAAGAGGATATACAATGCACAAACTGGAGATTTCCATTAGTGAAGTTCCCAGTTTTTTACTGTTTAAACACAATACCCTTTACAGTGAAATTCATGGTCCATAATATTTTCTACCCTTATGTGTAGGCTTACATACCGTCTTTTCATCCAGTAGAGCCGGTTGTGATCATTGATCATTTGTGAATGTTTTCTGCCATGACAAATCAGCAAATGTCAAACACTGTATCATCACAGGGATACGGTCCTCTCTGAAGGCATTCCTCTCTGCAGACTTCTATCTTTTGTTGGGATACCTCTTTCAGGTACTCTCTGGCACCAAAAAGTTGGGGTAGGGTGTACATCATCAGTGGGCCCCCACCTGGAGACACATGGGCGAATTCTGTCAGTGGGCCTATAACATTAGTACCACTCTAACTCACTACAAAGGGTACTGCTTTCTGTGAAGTAAAACATCTGAATACTTTAACCACTAAGCAGGCAGGTGTCACAGTATTATTCTGACATACAGATGAAGCCACTACAAAAATTTCCCCTGTTTCCGTGATGGCTCCTTGATAGGTCCTTGACTGGCCGATAATGGAAGCAGGGGGGAAATGCGATGACGTGTCAATGAGGCCCCGACTGGAAATGCCCCTAAACTGCCTGAGTGAAAACCAGTTGCAATGCTTCATTTGTCCACGGGGAGGCGCAGGTATTAGTGCACGAGACCCGAGTTAGTTTTACACACTAATATAACTTGTATTTACTTCTATTCTTCTTCATAAAGTAGCCTTATACTATATGTTGTTGTTATTGTCACTGTATCGTCACTATGTGTCTGTGTAATGCTGCTGCTATACTATCACACTATAATTTCCCAGCTTGGGATCAATAACGTATATCTATCTATCTATCTATCTAATGAAGGGTGCAATATAGTTTAATACATTAGAAGGATGCAATTGAAGCTGATCAATCAACACAGCCGATCAATTAACAAAACGCACTATGATTTAAAAGTGCAAGCTTGTTCTTCTGAGTCATGCCTGTGTAGTATGCAGTACTAGATACTAGTGTAAAAAAGACTCTAGTAAAAGCAGACGTCCTGATTCAACTCTTTACTCCAGTAAAAGTAAGACTTAGTTTAATGATTTAGAAGTCACCAAATGACTTACTTTAATGAATTTCGTTAGTTTATATAATGCAGATTTGTAAAATATTACTTTTATGAAGGTCACAGTCACAGACAATAAACTTAGCATTTCATAATTGTGGTAGCAGCGGTGCAGCAGATGTAATGAAGTCCACGCAGCACGCTGGATGCAAACTAATATTAAGCCTTTAGCCTTTTCATTATAATGTCCATGGACATAAACTGAGTTAATTCATTAGAAGGATGCAATTGAAGATACCGTACATTTTACAGGACCTCTGACAAATCATTG
This sequence comes from Scomber scombrus, assembly GCF_963691925.1. NCBI lineage: Eukaryota > Metazoa > Chordata > Actinopteri > Scombriformes > Scombridae > Scomber > Scomber scombrus. Next base: position 722,338 of record NC_084974.1, read on the forward strand.
TCACTGTCAAACCAAGAAATAGCCCATGTGACATACCCCGTCTAGTGATTCAAAACAGGACGCGCTATTTACAGTAATACATAGTATTTCAATGGACGGTGTAAATAATATCACGACTATTTTCTTACATATTTCTTACTATTATTGTTCTTATAGTTTTTTGTTTGTTCGTTTGTTTTTTTGTATTTATTATTTATTGTTCTTTTATTCTTTTCTTATTGCTGCTATTATATTCTGACACTGATACTGGGTTTCCGTTATCCGGTAATTACAAAGTCAAAAGTCAAAATGAAATGAAATGAATGACGTTGGCGCACAACGGGTTATGAATGGAGGGGGATCTCCCACTCGAGGCACCCCCCGAAACGTCACTTTCTCGTAGCCAATCGTAAGCCCTGTTGAGACCGACTGGTCTCACAATCCTTCTCCTGTTGGATTACCTCCGAAATCATCATCCAGCGTGTCATTGTCAAAAGAAAGTAAAATAGATAAAACTTTGAACTCGCTTGAGAAAACACGTCTCTGTCCGTGCAGCTAACATTAACCTCAGCTCCAGTGAGTCTGTTCAATACTTTTATTTTATTGGCAATATGTTATAAAACATAATTGTTAAAATAATTTGATCATAATGAGAGCAGGCGTAATAGATCCGTGGGAGGAAAAATGGAACAGGAACCATAGAATTATCGGTCAAGATTTGATTTCCATCATATAACAACCTGAAGGTTTTAAATTCAGTTATTTTCGGGTTGTATGCATTTACTTAACAAAGTTATGAAAATGCAGCCGAGTTTTTCCGCTGAAAACATTGTCAATAAGTAACTGCTACTGCAAAGACTCGAACCCAGGTCTCCCGCACTAATGACGGACACGCTGGCCGTTACGCCAACGCTCCGGTCCTACATTGTAAAGTGTCTAACTGACAAACTTACGCTTGTATGCATTCACTGAGGAAAGATTATGAAAATATAATACAACTTTCCCGCCAGAAATGTCTTTAGAACAAACATAAGATATGAAACCTTTCTAAATTCGCCCTTTTCTGTTGGCGTGGAAGATGAATACCCGCCATGTTTTCACGTTGTTATAGGCTACGTCTAGGGTGCAAATAGACACTCCGCATTTTTTATTCAAGATAGTCATGTATCTGTGTCTGCAAATTGTTTGCTTAGTCATGGTCTTCCTTGAAATTTAAAATATTTTTTCTAAGTTGTGGTGCGTGCATATAAAAAGTCAGTGGGTTATGTTAGGTAGTAAGTAAGTTTACTGGTTCGGATGACCAGTAAAAATTCATAGAATATGTGGGCTATTCTGTGACAGAAGCGCCATCACCTGGTCATACCCTGTATTACAATGAATAGGTGGGTTTACAGGAAAAGATAGACACGCCCAGGAGAAGGAGGGGGTTGCTGAGTCGGCTGGCAGCCGGCTGGGAGTCAGCTGCCATTCAGCTGGCTTTCAGCTTGAATGGGAACTTTCAAGGGGCTTCATCTGTAATATGTCGCTATTGCAGCGCTTACCTCTATTATTTCAAGACATGTGAACTGAATGAGACTTTTGTCCAGGAAGTCACCAGAAAAAGGAGTCTGAGTCTTTTAAATCTTGGAACAGGTTCCTCCAGAACTGTGCGTGTTGCCTCCTTAAAAAGCTTTCTAAAGTTTTCTATTCTTTGATTGTGATTGATCGATCCATACATGTAACATCTGTGCGAAAAGTTGTCCAGATGTTCGTGCCTCAAGAACATCTGCATTTGTTCAATGTAACAGTTCTCGGTTCCGAGATCCGAACGAATTCGGGAAGCAGTTCCATTCCTTGATGACACCTCATCAATAAAGTATTGCGCGATTTTCCTGGGATCACTGTTTGTAGAGTAGGCATGTAGCCATATCACCATTCGTGAAAACCCATCTATTGCACCATTGATGCAGATCCCGTACGGTTTGAGTTTATCATAGGAGTCTACATGCCACAGAAAGTTTGGGCCTGGATTCTTGTACATACGCCGCCGAAGGCGATTCCGGCGCCTCAGCTTCACACCGTGTGGATCCAATATTTTCAGTAGTCTCCTGATCGTCTCTTGAGTCACGACATAGCCAGCCTGAATGCATTTTAAATGCATCATCTTGTATCCATGGAGCATGCCATATATGTCCAGCTGATCCTGGAGAAACATTGCTATGTCCAGGAGATCTGAATGGGCTTTCCTTCTGAACAACCGCAAAGTCTTCAGGTGCCTGCGCAAGGTCGACAAACTAATAGTAATACCATCTATATGACTTAAAGACAGGACAATCTCCCAGTGTCCTAAACCCAGATCAAAGTAAAACTTGATTAAACTAAACAAGCAGGTCATGTTTGCTTCCATTACATCGAGCTCTCAATAAAGAGTGAATGTGTCCAATGTTTTGAATGTCCTCTAAACTCAGAAAATAAATTAGCCCAAAAAACAGAAAGGAAAAAAATTACTCAGAAAATCAGAAAAAAAATTAACCGGAAAAACCAAGCATAAAAATAAATTACTCTGGAAAACAGAAAAAAAATTACTCAGAAAAACAGAAATAATTACCTTGAAAAACTGCTTAAAAAAATTACGGATTTTAAAAACGGATATATATATATTTTAATTCAATGCAATAATAATGAATGCAATACACAATCCACAAGCTCTTCAATAAATAATGACTAAATTATGACTAATTCTTCTAATAACTTACTGATGTTTTTAATAAATAAATAAAATCAAAGTTTAAATATAGTTATTAGCTACCTTGACAGAATGTAGCAACTACATGTGGTCATAAATATATTAGACATACATACATACATATTATACCTGTGGGCATCTCATCATGATACAGGTTGATGGTCTACCTGCTGGGCATTGCTGCCTGACGCACCTGACGCCTTTTATGCAGGTCTGCTCCTAAGAACACCTCTGAGGGCCTAAGCGGGTCATCAGCTGGGGACCACCAGTCATGGATGTTTCGCTCCTTTAACCCCAGTACATCTCCTGGTGGCGGAGCAATGGCAGGGATCTCTCCCTGCCACCCTCTGCCGATGCCCTAGGTGTTTTTCGGCCACCAACTCCTATGCTTCCTCCTTAGCCACAGCCAGAAGCTGCCTTTCTCCGCCTCCTCAGTCAGTTCTTTGATGGCTTTCCGATGCCCCCCTCCTGTGCATCCCATGTCACAGAGTAGGCAAGCAGTTGAGGAGCCGACAAACCCCTGACACCCCACTTCGACGGGGCACATAATGACCTCCCAGCCTTGCCTCCCTGCACTCCGCCGCCAGGTTTGCATACTTGGACTGCTTCCAGTCGTTGGCAGCCTCTATACCCTCCTCCCACGGACAGTGAGCTCCACCACCAGGACCGTCCTGCGAGCCTTTGACCACATGACTAGGTCCGGCTGGAGCGATGTTTCAACAATCTCCCCGGGGAACTGGAGCTGTTTCCTCAGGCTGACCCTCATGGTCCACTCACTGCCGGGTGAGAGGAGTTTTGCTGTATATCTCTGCCGGGGGGGCCTAAGACCTAAGATTATGGAGAAATCTTAGGTCAGAATTGTATTTCACTTTTAAGAGTTGATTCAAGTGTTCCCCTTCTTCTGTTCTCTGTTGTCAATCTTTGTCGTTGTTTCTTCACTAGGAGCCTCACAATATTCTTTAAAGAAGACGGGCTGCCATTGTGTTTTTCCCTCAGTGGATATTCACATTTACCTGGCTGAATGTAGACTATATAAAGTCTATGATTGTGGTGGTTGGGGACTTTCTGTTATGAGACCGGGAGACCTTGTTGTAGGTGATCCATGTTACTGTCCACTCCTCCTGACATGTAACCTCACACTATGACTCAGCTTTATGGGCTGCGGCAGTGTGTTGTTTCTTTAGCTATGTTCTTTACATGCATTTGTTATTTTTCCATTTTCCTCTGACTGTTTTTGAAAATACCATCTTTTCACAGAAAACATCAATAAAATAATTTTTTTAACCATTCATGCCGCCCCAGAAACGCCTAAACATGAATTGACTGTGCCTGCACAAGGATTGCACAAGGGAAAAAGTGGTTGTAGTAAAACTGTGTCTAAATAAAATATTGATTATATAGTATCAATCAAGTCTTGCTTTACTCTGGCTCTTCTCCCACGTCATGTTTGCTTGGCTTCTTGTAATTTTAGTGATTAAATCCATCTAAGATTACTAAGATTAGTGTTGGTAAATTGTTGCCAAAGTGAGTAGAAAACAGTGGTATTATTTTTTCTTTTTCCATCTGCATTCCTGCCTCAACCTGCAGCACAAGAATCGTTGAGTTTCATTCCATTGATGAGAAGAGTTACAATTAGTGAATACAGGTGCACAGAAATGAGGAGCTTCTTGTTAAAGGTGTTCGTGGTAACCAGTCACAACATGCTAGTACTGCAGAGAATGGATCATAGACAGCTTGAACCCCTACCCAATTTCACACCTACTGTGCCAACATCTAGCCAATCACTGTGGAGTGTGGCTGTAACTGCTGGACTGCCTGATTTGGAAAGTTATAAAAAAAACCCCAGTAGATTCAGATCCACCCAATCAGAAAGAAACTTCCCAACATTTTCAGATTTTTCTAACGAGCATGCCTTTTGAAGTGAACTTCCATTTATAAATAAGTTCTACTGTAACATGTGAACTCACCAGCTTGAAAGATCACACCCAGTCCCCCTGTGCTTTAGATAGATTTCAGCATTTGTATTTCTGCATCATTTACCTATTTGTTAAACATGCAAAGGAATGCATTCCATTATTCCAATAACTAAGCATATTAAGACATGAATGCTTATAGAATAAAACAAGTTTTTGCATTATTGATGCAGCATTGATGTATTTCATATCATCTTATTCTTACATATGTGAAGTGTGCTTAATCTCTCCTGCAAAGTCCTGGACAATAAAGTGTAGATCCAACATTTCTTTAAAGATGGTGTGCAAGGGAGGACTGGATATTTAAATTATTAATTCTTCTATTTCAAAGATGCTGAAGAAAAATGTATGAAGTGGATGGACTGACATTAATTAATAGTTTTAAAATATTTTTGTGTGAGGGCAGCAGAGTGCTTATTATTCTAGCAAATACTGAGCTGCTATATGACCATTCTTTGAATATTCCATTAAGATGTCCTGAATAGTTCCAAAATGAAAGCTGTGCAGTTGTCGAGGACATTATCTGGCTACCAGCTGGAAGTCCTCCCTCAGCATTCCAGCAATATTGTTGCTTTTAGCAACGGGACTATTTAGCTATTGTATGACTATTTTATGTTTTATATTGTATGAAAATAAAAAACAAAACATGCATAATGAAACTTTGAGAATTATTTTATTACATTTTGAAGTCAGTTCAAGGTGGACCTTTATTAAATGTGTAGAGCATGACTGTAGGAGCCATTTCTATGTCAATGTGTGGAAGGTACCAAATTGGGCCAGTAGGTGTCCTCATGGTGATGGGTGTACATTTCTGTATAGGTGGGAACTTTCTGACAGGTGTCAGGTGTTGCTAGACGGAGGAGCACACAGTTTTTCGACCGCTCCGGTCTCCGACACGTTTGTCTTGTTGTCTGTGGCACAGCTGAATGAACTTTATATGCATTGGCAATGGATACTTGCATGTCATTGAATATCCTGGAAACTGTGAGAAATAAAATACGCATCAAATCAAGAAGGGAAATCAGGAAGCTGTTTGTTTCACTAGACACAAGTTATAGTCGTGCAGTAGCCAGCGCGTCGACTACTCTTAGCCTGTCTATGCAGCCCCTCAGTGGCTTTAAGTTTTAGATTTAGCCGCTACATTCAAGTCGAAAAACTGCTTAATGATGCCGGAACGGCACTAGAGGTAGCAGACGATGCTGTAGTTTCCAGCTGATAGGATCCTGGAAAGCGGACATCAGCGTTAATATTGGACACTGTATTTACCTGAAAGTCCACCTGTGTGCATACTGATGTCTGCGAGAGGACGCCGGTAAGCCGGCCATAGGCAGCTAACGCTGTCAGCATCCACCACCTTTCTGTGGAGCCGGGCCATGCCAGCGTGAGGACACCGGGAGTCTATCTTCAAACGCCGGCGGCACAGGAGTCATTCACCGGGATCATCATGGCGCCCACCGTGAGTAGTAGCGCTACAAATTTATGAATGGCCATTCATGTTTAAGTGCACAGTTGTTCGCTACATACAATCGGGGCTTAAATCTAATGCATTGGTGGTCTAAGGGGAGGACAATTAACTTCATGAACTTTGCGCGTGTGGGGAAATCATTATGGATGCGCGTGAACTTGAGAGTGAGCCAGCTGAGGCTATTGCGCAATCGGCTGAGACGAACATCAATACTAATGGCGTTGGTACACAAAAGGACAAACCAAAACGTGTTGTAACTCTAACTGTTAAAGCTTTTGCTGAAAAGTGTGATAGGTTACAAGCTACTAGGAAAGCTAAGCTAAATAAAGCAGGTAATTTAAGAGGAAAAATGAAGGTGCTTATGCAAAGCAAAGACAAAGTAAAGGTTCAAGGTGCTCTTGATGATCTTGTCAATTTGTGTGATGAAGCCAAAGGTATTCATGATTCTTTGATGTGTATTTTACCTGATGATGAAAAAGAAAAACACAACATATGGTTCAAAGCAAAAATGATATCCAATAATGAATGTATTTCTCATGTGAAAAAATGGGTTTCATGTGCTGAACTAACTTTAAAGGGTGATGATGATGATGTTGAGGATGATGATGATGATGATGATGATGATGTGAATCCCGAGGACAGTATTTCAAATGTGGCTAGCAAACACTCAAGCAGAAAAAGCTCACATAGTGGAAAATCAAGCACTACTTCCTCTGCAAGAATTAAAGCAGAGGTTGAAAGAGCTGAGTTGCTTGCTCTTGTGGCAGCTTTACAGAAAATGCATGCTTTGGAGGAACAAGAGCAACAGCTTAAAAGGAAAAAGGAACAACTCGAGCTGGAAGCAAAGCTAGCTGCATCTGCTGCTAAATTAGCAGTGCTACAGGCCGCTGGCACTCAAAGTGGTTCTAAAGCGTCATCAAATGCAATGAACTCCTACCTGGACAAGCAAAAAAAGGCAACAGCTTCTAATAGTCTCAACCCAATGGCAAAAGAGTACAGACCTGTAAAGCAGAGCAAACGACAGCCAAAGAATTGGTCATTGCCAACATATGCCCCTCCACAAATTGCTATGCTATCACAGGAGGCTAGTCAGTCATGCACAGCTCAATTGGATGCATTTTCACAGCCTTTGGAACCCACACTGTTAGTCCCTCAGTCAAAGGATGAAGGGCAATTTGGAAACATCTGTGCCATAATGGAAAGACAGAATGAAATAACAGCAGCTCTTGTACATCAGCAACGTTTAATGTTATTACCGGCACGTGATATTCCAATATTTGATGGGGATCCTCTTCAATACATTTCCTTTAAGCGAGCATTTGAGCAAGGAGTGGAGGAGAAGGTCAGCAGAGGTGATTGCTTGTATTATCTCGAACAGTTCACCAGAGGGCAGCCAAGGGAACTGGTTCGGAGCTGCCAGCATATGGCTCCAGATTATGGCTTTGCTCAAGCAAAACGGCTGCTTCAAGAACACTTTGGCAATGAGTACAAGATCGCCACTGCATACATTGAAAAGGTGTTGGCTTGGACTGCAATAAAGGCAGAGGATGTAAATGCATTACAAGCTTACTCTCTCTTTCTGCGTTCTTGTTGTAATGTTATGGAGAAGCTGCAGTACATGAGGGAATTGGACATTCCAAGTACCATGAGAGCTGTCATGTCTAAGCTGCCATTTAAGCTGAGAGAGCGATGGAGGACTGTTGCACATGACATACTGGAAGCATCTGAACATAGAGCTGTTTTCAAGGATCTGGTTGCGTTCATTGAAAAACATGTCCGAATACTATCTGACCCTCTATTTGGTGACATTCGGGATGCACCTTCTGGACCATCTACTTTTAAGGTCAGCAATAAGATGAAGTCACAACCAGTGAGTAAGATGAGAGGAAACAGTTTTGCTACCACCATTGCACCAGTGCAATCAGTGGAGAACTCCAGAGGCTTAAAGGTAGATTCACTTGCACATGGCTCTGTAGTGAAGTCAACTTGTGTGTTTTGTTATGGAAGTCACTTATTGGAAGGATGTCAGCAGTTTGAAAGGAAGAAACATAGAGACAAAATAAGCTTTCTAATGGAAAAGGAGCTTTGCTTCGGCTGTCTAGGTGCTGGGCACAGGAGTCAAGACTGTGACAAGCGTTTGACCTGCAGAGTTTGTAGTCAAACCCACCCCAGTGTGCTTCATATTGACAAAAGGGACAGAGGTAACACAAACACAAAGTATTCCAAGGAGCCTGTATGCAACATCACAGCATCTCATAAAACTTGTGGTCATACAGGGGCTGGAGACGATCGCTGTCTTCTTTCCATTCTCCCAGTCCAAGTTAAATCCATCAAGGGAGACCGTATCATAAACACGTATGCATTTTTGGATCCTGGCAGTACAGCCACCTTTTGTTCAGAACATCTTATGCAAAGGCTCAATCTTGCCGGTAGGCGAACCAATTTTCTCCTACAAACTATGGGACAGGAAAGGGTTGTCCCAGCATATTCACTATCTGGCGTGGAAATAGCTGGTTTGGAGACTAACCTTTTCTATAAACTTCCTGAAGTACTCACCCAGAGGAAGATGCCTGTAAACATGGACAACATTGTGACAGAAGAGGATCTGGCAAAGTGGTCCTACCTTGCAAAGGTAAAAATTCCCAGCATAAAGGCTAATGTGGATTTGTTGATTGGAAGCAACGCTCCCAAGATGTTGGAACCTTGGGAGGTCGTAAATAGCCAAGGGGAAGGCCCGTATGCTATAAGAACAGCACTGGGATGGGTTATTAATGGCCCTTTGCAAGGAAACGGCAGCAGCTTGGAAGCTGAGGTCCCGTCAGTGGTTGTCAACAGGATTTCTGTGAGCAGACTGGAAAAAATGCTGAGTGAGCAGTACAACCATGACTTTAATGAGAGAGCTACAGAGGAAAAGGGGCTCTCAAGGGAGGACATGAGGTTCATGGAGATTGCTGAAAAGTCTGCAACGCTCAGAGAGGGTCATTACAGCTTGAAGTTGCCCTTTAAGAAGGATGATGTGTCTCTGCCCAACAACTTTTCTGTCGTGAAACAAAGGTTACTTGGTCTGAAAAGGAAGTTCCTAAGAAATGAGCAGTTTTATGAGGAGTATAAAACATGCCTCAACGGGATGATCACTAAGGGCTATGCAGAACAAGTACCTGTGCAACAGCTTGATGGTGGCAGTGGAAAGGTTTGGTATATCCCTCACCACGGTGTATATCATCCAAGAAAAGGGACTCTGCGGGTGGTGTTTGACTGCGGTGCAGCATGCAAGGGAACATCATTGAACCAGCAGCTCCTGCAAGGTCCCAACCTCACAAGTACATTGCTTGGCGTCCTCGTTAGGTTCAGGCAGGAACCAGTGGCAGTAATGGGTGACATCCAAGCAATGTTCCATCAAGTCAAGGTTGCAGAGGAGGACAGAGACTTCCTGCGCTTTTTGTGGTGGCTGGAAGGAGATCTGACCAAGGAGTTGGCTGAGTTTCGTATGACTGCTCATCTGTTTGGTGCGGTGTCCTCTCCAAGTTGTGCAAGCTTCGCTTTGAGGAAAACAGCAGATGACAATCAGTCTGACTTTCCAGCTGCGGTGGTTCAAACAGTCAAGGAGAACTTTTATGTTGATGACTGTCTGAAGAGCATGGGCTCTGAAGAGGAAGCCACCCTCATGGTCAAAAATCTTACTTCGCTCTGTAAAAAGGGAGGCTTTACTCTGACCAAATGGGTTGGCAACAATCGCACCATGTTGCATACTCTTCCTGAGGAACACAGAGCTAAAGATCTGCATGAACTCAATCTGGATAGAGACAAACTTCCTGTGGAAAGAGCTCTTGGGCTGCAGTGGTGTGCTGAGACTGATGCATTTAACTTCAAGATGGATGTCCAACAAAAGACTTGCACCAGACGGGGAATGTTGTCTGTCTCTAGTTCTGTATATGATCCTCTGGGGTTTCTTGCACCAGTTGTGCTGCCTGCTAAAATCATGCTGCAGGAGCTGTGTAGAAGAAATTTGGGATGGGACGAGACCACACCCCAGGACATCTTGCAGCAGTGGACAAGATGGATGGAGGATCTGGATATGCTCTCTGAGTTTAAAGTTGAAAGGTGCATTAAACCTAAGGGCTTTGGACATCCCATACATGCTCAGCTACATCATTTTTCAGACGCTAGTGAAGCAGGATATGGAGTTGTCACTTATCTCAGGATGCAGAATAGTACAAATGACATCCATGTTGCATTCCTAATGGGTAAGGCTAGGGTTACCCCTTTAAAGACTGTTACCATTCCTCGCTTGGAGCTGACTGCTGCTGTTTTGGCTGTTCGTGTTGACCTCATGCTGAAGGCAGAGCTTAAGCTCCATCTGCAAGAGTCAGTCTTTTGGACAGATAGCACTTCTGTGCTGAAATATATAATGAATGAAGACAAGCGTTTCCATACGTTCGTGGCCAACAGGATCTCGACTATCAGAGGAGCCACTAGAACTGCACAATGGCGGTATGTGAGCTCTAAGGAAAATCCTGCTGATGTTGCATCAAGAGGAATGAGAGTTGGAGATTTCATTCATGACCATAGGTGGATTGAGGGTCCAAAGTTCTTGTATGAACCAGAAGAAGACTGGTCAGCAAACATGGTGGAGACTGCGATAGCAGCAGATGACATTGAGGTCAAGAAGGAAGCCATGGTGAATGTCATCAATGTGGAGGGTTCACCTGATGCCACTGGGCGGCTAATGGCCTACTTCTCAAGTTGGATGAAGCTCAAGGTATCTGTTGCCTGGTTCCTTGAGCTGAAAGGCATTTTGCTGGGAAGATGTCGCAGGAAGAGTGAGGCAGAGGCATCCAATACCAGCAAGCTAAGATCAGACAGGCCAAAGGGACAAGCTTTGTCAGCGAAGGATCTTTTGGAGGCCGAGCTTGCCATCATTCAGTACTGCCAGCAACAAAGATTTGGAGAAGAGATTGCTGCGCTGTCATCTGGGAAAGCTACTGTGAGCAGACACAGTGTTCTCTACAGGTTGGACCCATATTTGGATAATGGGCTTCTGAGAGTTGGAGGACGGTTGACTAAGGGCTCTCTGCCAGAAGAAACTAAGCATCCACTTCTCCTCTCCAAGGATCAACATGTTGCTACTCTCATCCTAAGGCACATTCACAGGCAGCTTGGCCATAGTGGGCGCAATCACACGCTGTCCACACTGAGAAGGAATTACTGGGTCACAAGTGCCAACTCAGCGGCGAGAAAGGTCATAACAGAGTGTGGTTTCTGCAGGAGGTATAATGGAAGAATGGGGGAGCAAAAAATGGCAGATTTGCCAAAGGAAAGGATTCTTCCTGATTATCCACCGTTTACCAACGTTGGCATCGACTATTTCGGACCAATTGTTGTGAGCAAAGGACGAGGCACAGTCAAACGCTATGGTGTGGTTTTCACCTGTTTAACCAGCAGAGCGGTCCATTTGGAGGTGGCTAACTCTTTGGATACAGATGCATGTATCAATGCTCTGCGTCGTTTCATCTGCAGGAGAGGTCAAGTTGCTCATATTCAGTCCGACAATGCAACCAACTTCATTGGAGCAAAGAGAGAGCTAAGGGAGGCGCTCGCATCGTTGAATCATGCACAAATCCAAGGAGCTTTGCGGAAGGATGGAGTTAATTGGAGGTTCAATCCTCCAGCAGGTTCACATCATGGTGGAGTCTGGGAGCGTGTAATCCGCATGGTGAGAAGGATTCTGAGTTCAGTGCTTCAACAGCAGAGACTGGATGACGATGGACTTCAAACAGTAATGTGTGAAGCTGAAGCCATCTTAAACGACCGGCCCATCACCAAACTCTCAGATGATCCAAACGATTTGGAGCCGCTCACTCCCAATCATATCTTGCTCATGAAAGGAAGACCATCCCTACCACCTGGATTGTTTGAGCCACATGATCTATATGTAAAAAGAAGATGGAGACAGGTCCAGTATATATCTGACCTTTTCTGGAAACGATGGGTACGGGAATACCTACCTCTGTTGCAGGAGAGGCAAAAATGGAACCAGGAAAGGAGGAATCTTAAGCCTGGAGATATTGTGGTCATAATGGATGCTACTGCCCCACGAGGCTCCTGGCCACTAGGAAAAGTCTTGGAGGCTTTTCAGGATAAAAGGGGACTTGTGCGTTCAGTGCGTTTGCAAACAAAGTCTAGTATCATTGAACGTCCTGTGACAAAGCTTTGCTTACTTTGTGAGGTTACAGATTAGCAGGTCAACTCAGTTCCTTTGTATGTGGTACATGAAAGTATTTTGTAAAATGTGTTCATGTATTATTTTGATTATGGCTCCATGGTTTGCATTTAAAATAATTGTATGTCTGGTATCCATTACAATTAGGGGCTGGTATGTAGGAGCCATTTCTATGTCAATGTGTGGAAGGTACCAAATTGGGCCAGTAGGTGTCCTCATGGTGATGGGTGTACATTTCTGTATAGGTGGGAACTTTCTGACAGGTGTCAGGTGTTGCTAGACGGAGGAGCACACAGTTTTTCGACCGCTCCGGTCTCCGACACGTTTGTCTTGTTGTCTGTGGCACAGCTGAATGAACTTTATATGCATTGGCAATGGATACTTGCATGTCATTGAATATCCTGGAAACTGTGAGAAATAAAATACGCATCAAATCAAGAAGGGAAATCAGGAAGCTGTTTGTTTCACTAGACACAAGTTATAGTCGTGCAGTAGCCAGCGCGTCGACTACTCTTAGCCTGTCTATGCAGCCCCTCAGTGGCTTTAAGTTTTAGATTTAGCCGCTACAATGACACAAAAATGAATTTCAGCCAAAACCCAACCCGACCCACTGCTATTGATGGGAAGTGACACACATGCATATCTGTATTCCAAATATGTGCATACATACATATACGTAATTTTACTCTTTTGATGATTTTTGTATTATTTGCATGTCACAATGAAAATGTTGCATTCACTAGGGAAAAGGGGAATTGAGGAATAAAAGCCTGTTTCTAATATACAGGAAGCCAGCTTCACGTAAACATGTGGTTGTCTCTGCCACTGAGCTAAATAAAAGCCTGGACTAGTATTTCAACATTTAAGGTACACTAAAATGTTCTTTGAAATACTTAAGACTTGTACAGCTTTCCAAATAAACATCATTTTTATATGGATCACTTCAAAAGTTTGATTCTGAGTCTGAACAAAAATAAACACAGGAACTAGCTGCCATTATGGCTGGCAACATAAACATCTATATCTTTGGCAGCTTACATTACAGTTTGTTTTTGTCTGAGGCTGTGGCTAGCTCAATGCCTTTTCCTGCTAGAGAAGTAGTAACTTAGTAGATAAATGAAATGGTTAATGCTGGCAATTTTCCAAGATATAAGGATAAAATGACATGATACACACTGTGCAGTTTTCATGCATACTGTAATTACTCATATACCTCCTTATGTGTTGTGATTACATATCTCTTACTGTGTGGAGCTGAACGTTTGGTCTGGCATCACTGTTTTCATCCTGTTGATTTTGTGGAGGTGAAACAGATTCCAGGATGACAATGTTAATAATCGCTGTAAATCCAGTTGTTGTAGTTACACAGAGGGATTACTCTCATCCATGGACACTGCTAGATCTTCCGAGTCTGGCAGCAACAGGTCCCACTCTACAAAAAAAGTTTTTTTTCTCTTCACTTGTCAGAAGAGAACAATGACTGCAGGAACACCAGCAGTAACTCTAAGCTAAGCGTTGTATTTATTTGTTAAATATTTTGTTTTCAAACTCCATTGCAGTTTATTTCACACATTGCAATTAATACAAACTGCACCTTTGTTTAATATCATAAATAATAAAATAACAAACCACCACTGCTTGAAATGCGTCTTACGGTCAATGCATGAGACTTGAGAGGTCTGGCTTTACGTTTACGTGGGAGCCCAGTCAAAAACGTGTCCATGTTTTGATAGCAGTGTCCAAGCATGTCTCATTCATTTATCCCTGTAGCCGTACCACGCCCCCCCTAGGGGGCACAGAACCGTTCCCAATTTGGGAACGAATGGTCTATGGGATAATCGGTCATTGCACTAAGCTAAAGTTACAGGTTGTAGCGGCCCTTGGTTCCCCAAGAAAGGAGGCGGAGAGTTCCTTACGGGTGCATGAGTTTATTTCTTTGGTGTAGCACCGTGAAAACTATGAGGGAATATACAAAAAAAACAAGAAGAAAAAGTTTAACACATTTGCACTTCACATACAACTTCCCCAACACAGATTCAAAAAGCACCCAATTTATTACTATAAAAAAAAGCAAACAAACAAAACTACATTTTATTACCCCATTACAAAATTACTAAAACCTTATTTAAGGAATAAAAATATTTTGTGAACGGCATCACCCCAAAACAAAAAATAAAACAAAACATCAAAAATAAAGTACTGGCCCAAACTTAAGATACACACCTTGTTCCACAAACCAAGGGGCTAATAGGAGGATGGAAGGTGCCGTCTATACTGTGTGTCACTGTCTCTCAACGAGCCACGGAAATGCTTCAAACAAAGCCAGCAGCACAAACACTGAGCCAGCCAGGGGAGAACAAAGGGAGGATGGTGGTGACGCGCACAGGTGAGCACACACACCCACAGGAAGAGCTTACAGGTAACAGTGGCCTCCTCCCTTTTATACCCCAGAAAACTGACCACTAGATGGCAGTAATACACTGACCTTTACAGGCACTTGAGTGAGAAAATAAAAAGGGGAATCAGCAGACAAGACACATGAAGGCTGAGATGGCAGCTCAAAACAATTACTATCATTTACACTCCCACCAATCATGTTATGATAAATATGTCCTCAATGAATCATACATGATTTTTTTTCTTTTTCTTTTTAACAAGTAATACATTTCCCTTGGGTTCAGGTTCATAACCTTTGCCATCACTGTATTGAACCACAAATGTTAACAGATTGGCATAACACTAGCAAACACCAAGTTGCTCATTCTCTAACAAGAGCACCAACTTCTGAATGGGTCTTTCGACAATTGTGAGTTTCCCTGATGATTTCCGATCTCCCACTTGCACTTTGACCTTACGCACTAGGTCATCACTCCCTTGAATGGGTTCAACCACTCGTCCCAACTGCCACTGATTTCTGGGAAGAAAATCATCCTTGATGATGACAACATCATTAACTCTAAGGTTACGCCGAGGCGCATGCCACTTTTGCCTTGTAGAAATATTCAAAAGGTATTCTTTCCTCCAGCGACTCCAAAACTGTTCAATCAGATATTGCACTCGTCGCCACCGTTTTGCTGCATACATGTCTTCCTTCACAAATTTCCCTGGGGGTGGGAGAGCGACTTTGGGCTTCATCAGGATTAGATGATTAGGTGTCAAGGGCTCTAGTGATGTGGGATCATTGATGCCATCTGTATTCAGCGGGCGACTGTTAACAACGGCCATAGCTTCATAGAACAGAGTTCGAAGTGAAGCATCATCAAGTCTGCCAGGACAGAGAGAAAGAGTGGCGTTCAACACATTCTTCACAGTCCGGATTTGGCGCTCCCAAACACCACCAGCATGACTTGCCGCGGGGGCATTGAAAATGAACTCACATTGTTTATCCGCCAGTTGAGCCTCAAGTTGAGTGACATCACACTGCTTTAGTGCTTCTCTGAGCTCGTTCCTGGCTCCCACAAAGTTTGTGCCATGATCACAATGGAGTTGGCGCACAGCTCCTCTGAGGCTAATGAAACACCTTAAGGCATTCATAAATGTGTCTGTCGACAGATCTTCCAACATTTCAATGTGAACAGCTCGGGAAGAGAGGCAGGTAAAGATGAGTCCATATCTCTTATGTTCCTTGCGGGCCCTTTTGATAATGAACGGTCCAAACACATCCATACCACTATATGTGAAGGGGGCTGACACCTCGACTCGTTCGCTTGGAAGCTCAGCCATACGTTGCTCCTCTACTGGGCGTCGAAGCTTCCTACACTTCACACAATTGTATATCAGCCTGGCAACAGATTTACTCCCACCAATAAGCCAAAATCCGTTGGCTCTAAGCTCCATTTGAGTTTGACATCGGCCTTGATGGCAAATCCTGTCATGGTAATGTGACAAAATGAGCTGAGTAACATGAGAGCCCTTTGGAAGGATGATTGGATGTTTTAGTTCTTGACTGAGGGATGATTGCTTTATCCTTAATCACTTGCAGGCGATTTGCGACAAACACATGAAATCTTCTAGCATCATTATTGATGTATGCCAGCACAACTTGAGAGTCTGTCCAAAAGAACTCCTCACCAATTTTCATTTCAAGTTCAGTTTTCAACATGACGCTCATTCTGGCAGAGATTACAGCAGCTGAAAGCTCCAGCCTCGGAATGCTCAAGATTTTTATGGGTGCCACTCTTGCTTTGGCCATCACAAGGCTGCAGTGTATTTCATTTCTGTCATTAATGTACCGTACATAGGAACATGCACCATAACCCACATTACTAGCGTCCGAGAAGTAGTGCAGTTCTGTCCTTACAATGTTGCCAAAGTTGTGTGGGTGATAGCATCTGGATATCTTTACTTCTTTCAGGTTTTGGAGGCCACCTTTCCACTCCTCCCACCGTGAATGTACATCCTCAGAAAGGGGCTCATCCCATCCCTTGCCCGTGCGACACAATTCCTGCAAAATGCACTTCCCAAGCAAGGCAAAGGGGGCGACAAAGCCTAGAGGGTCGTACAAAGAGGCGATAACTGAGAGAATACCCCGGCGAGTAGCAGGTTGGTCCCTTAAGTTGATATTAAAACTGAAGGTGTCATCTTCTATTGACCACTGAATGCCAAGTGCACATCCGACTGATGTCACATCCAAGCCAAAATCATGGGATTTAGCAGTTGTCACCCTTTCTGAGGGATCAACACAGCTGAGAACCTCTTGCCTATTTGAGTTGAACTTATGTAGGCGCAAACCTCCTCTTTTGCACAACCTTTGTGCTTCAACAATCAAGTCTTTAGCTTCCTTGATTGAACAAACACTGGTTAGGCCGTCATCCACATAAAAGTTCTTCTCGATAAAGGCTGAGGCTGAAGGATGAACAGATCTGTATTGCTGTGCTAAATACTTAAGGCCGAAGTTGGCACAACCAGGGGATGAGGCAGCACCAAAAAGATGGACGGCCATCTGGTATTCTTGGGGTTCTGTTTCCAAATCTCCATGCTCCCACCACAAAAACCTCAGATAGTTTCGAACTCTAGATGGAACAAAAAACTGATGAAACATCCTTTCAATATCACATACAACAGCCACAGCTTCCTTCCGGAAGCGACAGAGGACTCCCACCAGTGAATTAATTAAGTCTGGACCGGTCAGGAGAGTATCATTGAGGGAGACTCCACGGAACTTTGCTGAGCAATCAAAAACCACCCTTAACTTGTCTGGTTTTTGTGGGTGGTATACACCGTGATGCGGTATGTACCACACAGTATCTCTCTCAGCAGGGGGGGGGACTGGTTCAGCGTCTCCTCTGCTGATGGTTTCTTCCATAAAGGTTTTATAATGATCATGATACTGTTTATTGTTCTTCAATTTCCTCCTCAAAGATTGCAGACGGACAAGGGCCAGTCTTTTGTTATTTGGTAGTGATGGTGGAATACTGCTCTTAAAGGGGAGGGGGAGCTCATAATGTGTGTCTTCTCTCTGCTTTATGTTGTCGCTTAGGAGTTGGATGAAGCGGACATCTTGTGACACATACCTGTCTTCATATCCCTTCTCATTAAAGTCAGACTCAAGAATTTTAAGAACGTCAGTGACTGATGGAGTTGGTATTTCCTTCGCTGCAATTCTGTGCACGAAGCTCTGGTTTCCCAGTCTGTCGATATGGGGATTAGATGAGCCTGTTATACTCCACCCAAGCTCGGTTCTCTGTGCAAAGGGTTCGTTTCCATTACCTCTGATGACCTCCAGAGGGGCCAGTGCTAATGGACAATCATACCCAATTAGTAACCCCACTTCACAGTCTTGCAGTGGTGGAAGTTTGTCAGCTAGGTGTCTCAGGTGTGGCCACTGCAGAGCTGTCTTGGCAGTTGGAATATGAGATCTGTCCACTGGGATAAAATCCCTGGAGTAAGCCTTATGTAGCTGAATGTGGGTTTCAGAATGAATTCCTCTAATTTGCAGCCCATGGGAAATCTTGCTTGATATGATAGTGTCGACAGCTGTCATTGTGCTTAGCTTCAGTTGAACGGATGACGCGTTCACATTAAGTTCCTTGAGACAATCCTCCAAAATAAAGGTCGAGTCGCTCTGAGTGTCAAGTAAAGCATAAGTGAGCAGTTCTCTGTTTGGTTCTTTCACTGATGACAAAAATACAGGTACAATATTAGAGGTGGAGGAAGAACTTTGAGTCACGACATGGGACAATACATTGTGGATTTCCTGACTTCTGCTGTCCTCTGTGGAAGTAGAATTTTGCTCCAAAGCTGCCACAGATGCAGTTCCCCTTTCTTCATGCAGGCAAGTAGGATGACGCCGGCCGCATGTACTACATGTGTGTCGCCTTTTGCAGTCCTTTATGACATGTCCCTTCCACAGACAGCCAAAACAAAGTTGGTTTTCTCGAATGAATGTCCTTTTATCTTCCATGGATTTCTCTGCGAAGGTAGGACACCTAGCTATTCCATGCATTTCGTCCTCACACACTGGGCAAGGTGGTTTTGACTTAAAATAAGTTGGTTTGTGGGTCACAGCAGGGGGGTTATTAGACTGGGCGCTTGTATTTAGAGTACTTGCTCTTTTGGGTAGTCTGTCGTCCATAGCCTTGGAGTTCATCAGGAATGGAGATGCAATGGGGTTGCATGCTATTCGGGCTTCCTTTTGTATAAAATCTGTAAAACGAGAAAAGCTTGGATAATCACCAGATGCATCCAACTCATCCACAACGATTCTACTCCATCTGTGCAAAATCCAATCTGGTAACTTCTTAAGTAGTTTATGATTTTCCTCACAGTCATTTAAGATGTCTAGCCCCTTAACATGGGGCATGGCCTCAGCACAGCCCTTTAAGAAGTCTGCAAATTCTCTAAGGGCTGGAGGGTCGCTTCCACTAATTTTGGGCCATTTCAAAAGTCTATCGCGGAAGGCCTTTTGGACGATAAAGGGATTTCCATATCTTTCCTGCAACAAT
The DNA here is from genome assembly GCF_963691925.1 of Scomber scombrus. Classification (NCBI taxonomy): domain Eukaryota; kingdom Metazoa; phylum Chordata; class Actinopteri; order Scombriformes; family Scombridae; genus Scomber; species Scomber scombrus. Next base: position 741,644 of record NC_084974.1, read on the forward strand.
GCCAAGGCGCTATAATAAGCATCTTCAGAATTCCGGTAAAAGAATCCCTCCACAGCCTTGCGTGCTTCTCCTGAGAGATAATGTTTAAGATAGAGCATTTTTTCACAGGCTGGGAGGGGCTTCTGGTCAATAAGGGCCATGAAGGAGATCTTCCAGTCAATAAATTTTAAGGGGTCACCAGTGAATGTTATCAATTCAGGGGGAGACAGCCTGCTTACACTTAAAGAGCTTGCAATGGCTTGGGCTAAACTGACTGTGTCTTGACTTGTTGTTTCAGGAGAGATCTGAGAATGAAATGGAGCAGCCCGTGGGTTTAGCGAATAGCTGGACTCCACCCTTTGATGCATAGAGTGAATCTCAGCAGGCCTGCTCTCTTCTTCCTGATTCTTCACACTGCCTTCAAGATTTTTATAGGCTCTTACCCGGGCTGCTGCTACTTCCACCTCGTTTTCAGATTCCAGCTGTCTCAACTTTAACTTCTCCTCTTCTCGTTTAAAAAGCATTTCAGCCTCCTTCTGCGCAAAAGATGGCGCCCGTGTTGGCAAGCCGTCCGCCTCGCTCCTTCGCTGTTATGTCTGTTTTCCTGCTCCTACTGCTTTTTGCCTTCGGATATGTTTCTGCTCTGCTGGCATACGACCGCCAAACCCTCCTCGACCTCAGGGCTTGGTCAGAGTCCCTGTTGCCATCTGATCGCCCACTTTTCGATCAGGAAACACCGGTGCTGGCGGACATTCCCGATCACCTGCGCCGACTGCCTACTGTCTCTCCCCGGAGGGATCGTGACCAAAAGTCCCGCTCCAACGGACCCTGCGGCTCCAAACACCGATGCCGGCTGTCATGCCCTCTCCCCCAGAGAAAGCGCTCTAGAAGACGTGGGAAACGTGCCGGTGTGATTGCCCGTCTCAAAGCTCACCTGAGAGTCTTTTCCTCGGCTGAGCTGCGCCTAGGATCCTCTCCCCCTGCCCGGTTCGAATGCAGCCGATGGATCCGTCCTATCTTCCCGGAGCCAGCGCCGCTCATTACTCCGGTAAACGGACCCGCCACCCTGGCACAGCTTAAAGCTGGAAGCTCGCGGAGAAAGTTTATTTACATCCAGCCTCCCGACACCGGCTCCATCTCATCCACCTGGCTCGCCGCTTTTCCTGTCGCATCGCGGATACGTCATCACAGTGCCGCCACCGCGGTAAGGAATATCGCCGGGAACATCGCGAGACTGTGCCATGCTGTGCGTGATGAAAAGAGAGGTGTGGATCCCAGCCTGCTCTGTCCCATCCAGAGGTCTACTGATCAATCCCACATTAAAACTGAACTTTTTAATGCCCAGTCCCTGTCAAATAAATCAAGCCTGGTTCATGATCACATTCTTGATAAATATATAGACCTGATGTGCCTCACTGAGACCTGGCACCAACCTGAGGTTTTTTCATCATTAAATGAAGCCTGTCCCCCTGGATACAGTTACCTGCAGAGGGCTCGCTGCACTGGCCGAGGTGGTGGCCTGGCAGTAATTTACCGCGACACACTCAAGCTGTCTCCTCTGTCTCTACCTGATGTGTCCTCGTTTGAATATCTGGCCTTCAAATCAAAACCCCCTTCCAAGATCAATGCTGTACTGATCTACCGGCCGCCCAAACCACACCCATCCTTCATCACAGAGATTCACGACCTTCTCACCTCGCTCTGCTCTCTATCCTCCAATAACATCATACTTGGTGATATGAACATTCACATTGATAATCCCTCCTCCCCCCTGGAAGCTGATTTCCTTCATGTACTGGACTGTCTCAACCTCACACAGCACGTTGATGCACCTACACACACCAGAGGGCGCACTTTAGACCTGGTCATCACAGACTCTCCTTCCATCAAAGATCTGTCAGTATATGACCTGGGCGTCTCTGATCACAGCATCATTTCCATGGACATTTCCTGCCCATCTCTCCTCCCCCAGCCTAAACGCGATATTCATTTTCGCAACATAAAAAACATCAACCCTGCCATCTTGCACTCTGACCTCCAACTGCTGGCCTCAGTCAACCTTCCATCAGTCAACAAATCGGTCGATCACTACAACCATTCTCTTCGCTGCCTCCTGGATATACATGCCCCTCTCAAAACAAGAACTGTGTCTTTCTCCCGCACTGCCCCCTGGTTCACGAAAGAACTGCGCAAGATGAAGGCTGCTGGCCGTGCCATTGAGAGGCGTGTCAAATCATCTGGCCTGGTGGTACACAAGCTGGCCTACAAAAACCACCAGAAGGCCTATGCAGCAGCCCTTAAAGAAGCCCGGTCCATCTACTACTCCAACATCATCAATAACAGTCCAGGAAATTCAAAACAGCTGTTTTCCACCATAAACTATCTCCTTAATCCCAAAAACCAAACCCATACAGAACCCACAGTAGAACACTGCAACAGGTTTCTTGCATTTTTCAAAGACAAGATAAATTCCATCCGGTCCCAGCTCTCAGGCTCCCCAGCTCCATTTCTGCCATCTGCCTGCCCTCAACCTGCACTTTTCAGCACCTTTGCTACAGTCACACAGACCGAAGTTGAGGGTTTCATCAAAAAGATGAAGCCCTCCACCTCCCCCCTGGACCCCATCCCTACAACACTCATCAAATCAAACCTGTCTGTCATAAGCCCTCTTATCACACAAATAATAAACCACTCGTTAAACTCCGGCCATGTCCCGCCCTCACTCAAAACTGCCGTTATCAAGCCTCTCCTGAAGAAACCCAACCTCGACCCAGAATGTCTCTCAAACTACCGGCCCATTTCCCATCTTCCATTCCTGTCTAAAGTGCTTGAAAAAGCTGTTGCCGCACAGCTACAGGAACATCTACAACTCCACTCACTGTTTGAAATATTCCAATCTGGTTTCCGCACTGCCCATAGTACAGAGACAGCATTGTTGAGTTCTCATCTCTGCCGATTCTGGATCCCCCTCCCTGCTCATCCTTCTGGACTTTTCAGCGGCTTTTGACACTGTCGACCACCATATCCTCCTAAGCCGCCTCCACACCGACATTGGTCTCCATCATTCCACACTGGACTGGTTCACCTCTTACCTCGCCAACAGGACAGAGTACATCAGCCTGGGCTCTGCCAGGTCCCAAACAGCCCCTGTTACATGCGGTGTCCCCCAAGGATCTGTCCTAGGACCCCTCCTCTTTATTCTGTACATGCTGCCACTGGGTCGTGTCATCAGCCGGCACGGCATCTCTTTTCACTGCTACGCCGATGACACTCAGTTGTACCTCCGAACTGACCCCAACCTACGTTCAACCCCGGTCCACTCATCATCACCTACTCTAGCCCTCTCCAACTGCCTGGAGGAGATCAGGGATCAGAAACTTCTGTTGCTTTAGCTCTATTGTTAGCTCCGGTTAGCTCCACAGCTAATCTTGGTTAGCGGTTAGCCATGGCTTCTCTCCCCTCTTCTCACTCTTCTGCTCTATCTTGCTCGGTGTGTCACATGTTTAGCTACTCCTCTGCCTCATTTGACGGTAATGATACTTGTACTAAGTGTAGTCTGTTTGCAGTTTTGGAGGCGAGGCTTAGTGAGTTAGAAACGCGGCTCCGCACCAAGGATAGCCAGTTAGCTCCAGTTATTAGCCAGGCCCCAGTAACCGGTGCGAGCCGTCCTGCAGCCAGTGTTAGCATAACTGCTAATCCCCCGGTAGTTCTCAAGCAGCTGGGAAACCAGGGCAGGTGGGTGACTAATCGAAGGAAGCATAGCCCCAAACAGAAGCCCACGGTTCACCACCAACCACTTCATGTTTCAAACAGATTCTCCCCACTCAGCAACACACCTGCTGAGGAACAGACTCTGATCATTGGTAGCTCCATAGTCAGAAACGTGAAATTAGCGACACCAGGGACCATAGTCAAATGTATTCCTGGGGCCAGAGCGGGCGACATAGAGTCAACTTTAAAACTGCTGGCTAAGGATAAACATAGATACAGTAAGATTATCATTCATGCTGGTGGAAATGACACCCGATTACACCAATCGGAGGTCACTAAAATTAATGTTGAGTCGGTGTGTACATTTGCTAAAACAATGTCGGACTCCGTAGTTTTCTCTGGGCCCCTGCCTAATTTGATCAGTGATGACATGTATAGCCGCATGTCATCATTTAACCGCTGGTTGTCGAGGTGGTGTCCAGATAATGATGTGGGCTTCGTTGATAATTGGCAAACTTTTTGGGGAAGACCTGGTCTGATTAGGAGAGACGGCATACATCCCACTTTGGACGGAGCTGCTCTCATATCTAGAAATATGGCCGAATTCATTGACCCAAATCCATGACAACCCAGAGTCCAGACCAGGAGACAGAGCTGCAGTCTTACACGCTTCTCTGTGCTTCCACTAGAGCAGTTACCCACCCAATTACATATAGAGACTGTGTCTGTCCCCCGACCTCCTAAACCAATTAAAACAGCTTTTAATAGAAGAGCGATACATAAAAACCTGATCAAAATGAATACCACTTCAGTAATAGATCATCAAAATAAGAGAGTTAAATGTGGACTCTTAAACACTAGATCTCTCTCCTCTAAAGGTGTATTAATCAATGATATAATATCAGATCATCATATTGACTTATTCTGTCTTACTGAAACCTGGCTGCGTCAGGATGAATATGTCAGTCTAAATGAATCCACTCCTCCCAGTCATATCAATACCCACATCCCTCGAGACACCGGCCGAGGAGGTGGAGTTGCAGCCATTTTTAACTCAGACCTAAAAATCAACCCTAGACCTAAACTTAATTATAAATCATTTGAAAGTCTTGTTCTCAGCCTTTCTCACCCAGCCTGGAAAACTTTACAGCCTGTCTTATTTGTTGTAATCTACCGTCCTCCTGGCCCGTACGCCCAATTTTTATCTGACTTCTCAGAGCTTTTATCAAATTTAGTCCTTAGCACTGATAAGATAATTATAGTAGGTGACTTTAACATTCATGTGGATGTTGAGAATGATAGCCTTAACACTGCATTTATTGCATTATTAGATTCAATTGGCTTCTCTCAAAATGTGAATGAGCCAACTCACTGTTATAACCACACCCTCGACCTTGTTCTGACATATGGTATTGGAGTTGAACATTTAATAGTTTTCCCTCATAATCCTTCTTTATCAGACCACTACTTAATAACATTTGAATTTTTATTACTGGACTATACACCACTGGACAGACATGTTCTTACTAGATGTCTGTCTGATGGTGCTGTCACTAAATTTAAAGAAAAAATTCCATCAATGTTGAGCTCAATGCCATGTATCAATACAACAGAGATGACTTATTCTGATTTCAGTCCCCCCCAGATTGACTGTATTGTTGATAGCGCTGCAGACTTACTGAGAACAACTCTGGACTCCATCGCTCCTTTAAAAAAGAAGATAATTAAACAACGGAAAACAGCTCCTTGGTATAATTCCCAAACTCGACAATTAAAACAAATTTTACGAAAACTAGAAAGAATATGGCGCTCCACTAAATCAGAAGAATCTCACCTAACCTGGCAAGACAGTCTTAAAACATATAAGAAGGCCCTCCGTAACACCAGAGCTGCCTACTACTCATCACTAATAGAGGAGAATAAAAACAGTCCAAGGTTTCTTTTCAGTACTTTGGCTAAACTGACAAAGAGTCATAACACTACTGATCCATGTATTCCTTTAACTCTCAGTAGTGATGACTTTATGAGTTTCTTTAATGACAAAATCTTAACTATTAGGGACACAATCAATCACCTCTTGCCCTCAATAAGCACTGATTCATCCTCTAACATAGGAAACTCAGAAACTGCTGTTAAACCTGATATTTATTTAGACTGTTTCTCTCCAGTCGACCTTATAGAATTAACCTCAATGATCACTTCCTCTAAACCATCAACCTGTCTCTTAGACCCGATTCCAACTAGGCTGCTTAAGGAAGTCCTTCCCTCTGTTAGTACTTCCTTATTAAATATGATCAATCTGTCTTTAGTGACAGGATATGTACCACAGTCTTTTAAAGTAGCTGTCATTAAACCACTTCTTAAGAAGCCTACTCTTGATTCAGAGGTTCTAGCTAACTATAGGCCCATATCGAACCTCCCCTTTCTCTCTAAGATCCTCGAGAAAGCAGTTGCTAATCAGCTGTGTAACTTTCTAAATAATAACAGCTTATTTGAGGATTTTCAGTCTGGATTCAGAGCTCATCATAGTACAGAAACTGCACTGGTAAAAGTTACAAATGACCTCCTAACTTTATCAGACAATGGACTTCTCTCTGTCCTCGTCCTGTTAGATCTTAGTGCTGCCTTCGATACTATTGATCATCAAATCCTGTTAAAGAGACTTGAACATTTAATTGGTATTAAAGGAACAGCATTAAATTGGTTTAAATCCTATCTGTCAGATAGATTTCAGTTTGTAAATGTCAATGATAAATCCTCCATGCAAACAAAAGTAAAACACGGTGTTCCTCAGGGTTCAGTGCTTGGACCAATACTATTCTCCTTATATATGCTTCCTTTAGGAAATATTATTCGGAAACACTCAATAAATTTTCATTGTTATGCAGATGACACTCAATTATATCTATCAATAAAGCCTAATGAAATCAACCAGTTAACTAAACTACAAACATGCATCAAGGACATAAAGGCCTGGATGACCTGTAACTTCCTGCTGTTAAACTCAGAAAAAACTGAAGTTATTGTGCTTGGCCCTAAACACCTTAGAAACACATTATCCAATGATATAACTACTCTGGATGGCATTACTTTGGCATCCAGTACTACTGTAAGGAACCTAGGAGTTATATTTGACCAGGATCTGTCCTTTAATTCCCACATAAAACAAATTTCAAGGTCTGCCTATTTTCATCTGCGTAACATTTCAAAAATCAGACATATTCTGTCTCAAAATGATGCTGAAAAACTAATCCATGCATTTGTTACTTCTAGGCTGGATTATTGTAATTCATTATTATCAGGCTGCCCTAACAAGTCTCTAAAGACTCTCCAACTGGTCCAGAATGCAGCTGCACGCGTTCTGACAAAAACTAGAAAGAGAGATCACATTACTCCTATTTTAGCTTCACTGCATTGGCTTCCCATAAAATCAAGAATAGAATTTAAAATCCTTCTCCTCACTTTTAAAGCTCTTACTGGTCAGGCTCCATCATACCTTAAAGAGCTCATAGTACCTTATGTACCTACCAGAACACTGCGCTCCCAGAACGCAGGCCTACTTGTGGTACCTAGTATCTCTAAAAGTAGAATGGGAGGCAGAGCCTTCAGTTTTCAGGCACCTCTCCTGTGGAACCATCTCCCAGATTCGGTCCGGAGGACAGACACCCTCTCTACTTTTAAGAGTAGGCTTAAAACTTTCCTTTTTGATAGAGCTTATAGTTAGCAAGCTCCTAGTTTATGCTGCTATAGGCTTAGACTGCCGGGGGACTCCTACCTCCATGATGCACTGAGCTCCTCTCTCCTCCTCTCTCTCTCTCTCTATCCATCCATCTATATCCAATAACATTCATGTACTATTAATGCATTCAGTAACCTACACTTCTTCCCCGGAGTTGTCTGTGCTTTCTCATCTCACAGGCAATCTGGGCCTGTAGACGTCCGGATGACAGATTCCAGTCCCGGACCTTCTAGCTTCAGTGTTTATTTTCAATGTGCTACTCTCTCTCTCTCCTATTCTTCCTCTCTCTCCCCTCTACCCCAGCCGGTCGAGGCAGATGGCCGCCCACTTTGAGCCTGGTTCTGCCTGAGGTTTCTTCCTGTTAAAAGGGAGTTTTTTCTTGCCATTGTCGCTAAATGCTTGCTCATGTGGGAATGTTGGGTCTCTTTATAAATTAAAACTTGAAGAGTACGGTTTAGAACCTGCTCTATGTGTAAAGTGCCTTGAGATAACTTTGTTGTGATTTGGCGCTATACAAATAAAGATTGATTGATTGATTGAGGGCGTGGATGAGTCACAACTTCCTCCAGCTGAACAGCTCCAAAACCGAAGCCATACAAATTGGTACCCCTCATCAGGTCCAGTCATCACCCATAACCACCATCTCCTTCTCTGGTCAAGACATCCCCCTCTCTACCTCAGTTACCAACCTCGGTGTGAAGCTGGACCCACAACTTACCTTTGTAAACCACATCAAACATCTGTACAAAACCTGCTTTTTCCATATCAAGAACATTTCTAAACTCCGCCCATTCCTCACCTTCACTGATGCTGAAAAACTCGTCCACGCCCTGATCTCCTCCAGGCTTGATTACTGTAACAGCCTGCTCATCGGTATACCCAACAAACACCTTCAGAAACTTCAATTCATTCAGAACTGTGCTGCCCGAACTCTGATGAAAACCTGCAAATACGACCACATCACCCCCATTCTTCAGAACCTACACTGGCTTCCCATAACCTCAAGAATCCAATACAAAATCGCCCTCATCACCCACCTTTGCATCTACAGCAACGCCCCGCAATACCTCAAAGACCTCCTTACCCCTCACTCATCCACCCGTAACCTCCGGTCCCAAAGCACCAACCTCCTCCATCAGCCCCGCACACGACTCCGCACCATGGGAGACCGAGCCTTCTGCTCCACTGCCCCCCACATCTGGAACTCCCTCCCTGAACACCTACGACAACCCCAGTCTGTCGATGCCTTTAAAAAAGGGCTTAAAACTTTTTTGTTCAGACAGGCTTTCCCAGGTCGTTCCTAGATGTTTTTATTCTCTTTCTGCACTTTCTTCTCCTCTTATAGCTATTCTTTCTTCTGCTGATTTTAATCGTGTCTGATTTTAATCGTGTCTGATTTTAATCGTGTCTGATTTTAATCGTGTCTGATTTTTCTCTTAGTCTTTTGTTTATTTTGTTTTTTGGTTTCTGTAGCACTTTGAGATTACTTTATGAAAAGTGCTTTACAAATAAAATTTATTATTATTAAAAAAAATTTATTATTTCTGCCAGCATTTTTGCTTCACTCTGCTTCCATTCATTTTCCATTTGACACAATTTTACTTGTTGAACTTGTATTTTTTGCATTGCCTTTGACTTCTCCAGTTTTACTAAAAGCTCTGCTTCAGCTTCGGCTCGTTTGCTGGAAACCATAGAGAGGGAGGAGTGGACCGAAGGTGTCTTTGTTTTCTGCATTTCCTTCGCATATCCAGATTTTACTGAGGGTTCTGCTTCAGCTTCAGTTTGTTTACTGGAGGACGCCTTTGAGATTACTGTTTCTGTGTCGGTGTATCCAAAAATGGAGCCATGTTCATTTTTATTTAATATCTCCCTTACCCTCTCCTTCTCCAGTTCATCATTAAACATATTTTCAATAGTTCCTTTTCTTTTACAAACGAGATCACAGATCTCCATTGTGAGGGAGATGCAGGCGTCCATTTTCTTGGTAATTTCTGGGGTGGAGGTGCAGTTGCGTCTGATAGGCTCATAGAATTCACATACTGTCTCATGTTCAGTTTTTATGTTTTGTTGAATATTGTCAAGGTCGTCCAATGCGCAGAATCCCTTCAGTTTTGTTCTGGAGTCTCTTGCTATTTGTTTCCAAGAGCTGTATGCTTTTATGAAGTCTTTCTCATGTTGTTTAGCCCTCTCTTCTCGCAGCTCCCGACCCTTATCTGTTAAAGCTCTTTCACGGGAGCTGGACCTGGATGATTGACCATTAATGTTGTCCATCTTTTGTGATTTGAGTGACATTTTATGAGGCTTGTTGTATTAAAGGTTTGTGTTCAAATAACTGGGCTATGGTTCATTTAGTTCACAAGGTGATGCCTTCACACATTATTTAACAATAAAATATCATAACTTATAGCCAAATGAACACGCAACAGCTATGAGCATAAAAACTTATATTGCTCTTTACCCTTTCAACATTTTCATGTAAAGAGACATTGTAAGTGTATCATTCACGGATAAAATACATGGGCTACTGTGGCCTTTACCGTGTATTTAACTCTTAAACCCTTGAAACATTTAATTTCTACTTCATGTTTATTCTTGACATTTAACTCAAAAACAACATTCAGTGCGTTGCTCCATTTTCTTTCTTTCTCCCGTTTCTTTATTATTTCAGTCCAGTGTCTCTTACTGCATTTGGCTGTACCTTTAGAAGATGGGTTACTGTTCATTTACTGCGTGTGTGCCAAAGTGCAGGCTGCATGGGCTGTGTCGGCTGCTGACAAAGGACGACGAGGATGGCTCGGACGTGATGGTCAAGTTTTCACTGTAGCGGCCCTTGGTTCCCCAAGAAAGGAGGCGGAGAGTTCCTTACGGGTGCATGAGTTTATTTCTTTGGTGTAGCACCGTGAAAACTATGAGGGAATATACAAAAAAAACAAGAAGAAAAAGTTTAACACATTTGCACTTCACATACAACTTCCCCAACACAGATTCAAAAAGCACCCAATTTATTACTATAAAAAAAAGCAAACAAACAAAACTACATTTTATTACCCCATTACAAAATTACTAAAACCTTATTTAAGGAATAAAAATATATTGTGAACGGCATCACCCCAAAACAAAAAATAAAACAAAACATCAAAAATAAAGTACTGGCCCAAACTTAAGATACACACCTTGTTCCACAAACCAAGGGGCTAATAGGAGGATGGAAGGTGCCGTCTATACTGTGTGTCACTGTCTCTCAACGAGCCACGGAAATGCTTCAAACAAAGCCAGCAGCACAAACACTGAGCCAGCCAGGGGAGAACAAAGGGAGGATGGTGGTGACGCGCACAGGTGAGCACACACACCCACAGGAAGAGCTTACAGGTAACAGTGGCCTCCTCCGTTTTATACCCCAGAAAACTGACCACTAGATGGCAGTAATACACTGACCTTTACAGGCACTTGAGTGAGAAAATAAAAAGGGGAATCAGCAGACAAGACACATGAAGCCTGAGATGGCAGCTCAAAACAATTACTATCATTTACACAGGTAGTTTCTCAAACATACAGCAAAGTGGGTATTACTAACTTTGATAATGTTAATATCAAGTTATTTACAGTGTTTTGATTTGCCATTCCAAAACCGTTCCTTGTTTTTGTTTTTGTAAATGTCATTACAACACAACATGAGAAGTACATGACTTTTTTCCCCCTTCAGTCATGAGTGACTTTTTTTTTTCATGGCTTCAGTAAGTTTGACACTAATAAGAAAAGCAAGGAAAGAAGAGAAGTTGAGTCATTTATGCAAAATAATACGTCATTCAGTTATGTACTTGCACCTACAGTAAGTGGTGAGTCCAAGCGATTCCCTTGATTAGCACACAGTGGCATGTTCATAAGCATAGCATCCCAGCTGTCCATGTGCTTTACAAATGTGTTTTTGTGGCTACTTTATTAAGACCTGAATCCAAGTCAGTCAGCGCCCAGCCCCCATTTGAGGCTGAGCCTTGGTTGCTACATGGTAACAAAGGAGGTAATTCAGACAAAACGTAAAAGCAAAATGTAAGAGCAGTGTTCTTTAACTAATCCAGCAACTTTGATCAGCTGTGAAGATGGATGGCATGGCTGCAGAAAATGTGACAATTAAATGCCAAGCACCTGATGAAAGTTTGAAGGCTGGAAAATAAAAGGCCTTTGTCTTTGTTATGTTGATAAGATCAAGTGTGACTGATGTAGAGAATCAGACAATGAGGACCAAATGTTTCAGTCCTTTTCTTCTTTTCTTTTCCAACTTTAAAAAACGGTTGTGTCCACTAGTCATGTCTTTATAGGATTGGTTAGCATTTTTTCAAAAGCATCTTGACATAAAACTCACATGACTGTATGTATATTGACAGCTTTTGGTTGCTGCAACTGTTCCTCCTGTCCACACTGACTATGAAGAGATCCCTACTTAATTCAAATGTTCAAAATTCAAAAAGTGACACACAAAATCTACAGTTCTACTTCTATGTCATCAGAAATTGGAAATACACCCCTCCAAAAAACAAAAAGCATGTTGCAACAGAAGTACCTGATTTTTTTTGGAAATGAGAAACCAGTAAGTGCCAGCATGTGGTGTAGCAGTGTAGTCTGAGAAGATGGTTGTCAGCCTGTGACGGAAGATGGGTAGTGACCTGATTTTCAGTGGGGTATTTGGCCAACAAGAGGTTCATGGACTTGGGGCTAGCCAAGCAGCCAGCTGGCCCTGGAACCCCACTACAGCCCACAGGAGGCTAATGCCCTGGCCCCTGATGTGCTGTCACAACCGTTTGAGTGTGAGGACACTCCTGGGACCCCTGCCACCATTCTCCCTCCTGCCTGTGTCATTGGACCTGTGTTGTGGGGCATTGTTGACGAGATCAGGCAAGCACTGGAAAGGGTGGAGATCCCTGAGGGTTGCCCAATGTATTGTCTCTTTGTCCTGCTCACTCTCCATCCTCAGGTCATGCAGTGGGGACACTCCTCCAACCTCAGCTGTCATCTGGATGTTATTCTGCTCTGCCAGCCTCCTACCACAGTGGTTTTGGTGGCCTACACTCTGGGAGGATCTCCAGGAGTTTGTTGCTGCCTGCCCCGTCTATGCCCATAATAAGACATTCCGTTAGCAGTCCCCCGGTTTGCATTTCCCATTAGCCATGGACACACATCTCAATAGACTTTGTTACTGGACTCCCTCCATCTGAAGGTAACAATGTCAACTAGACTAGACCAGACTCCAGACTGACGTTCTAAAATGGCTCATTTTGTCCCTCTGCCTAAGCTACCCTGTGCCAAGGAGACAGCGGAAATTATACTGCGTTTTTCGACTGCATGGCCCCCCAGTTCACCTCCTGGTTTTGGTGCCTTGGCCAGCTTGTCCACCAGGTTCCATCCCCACTCCAATGGCCAGACCAAGACCAAGAGCTGTAAACCAGACACTGCGTGGTATCCCAGAACCCCTCCCTCTGGAGTAAGAGTTTGCTAGGGATTTAATATGCTCATAACTCTCTCCCTGTCTCAACTACAGGACTTTACCCTTTTCAGTATGTCTTAGGCTACCAGCCACCCTTATTCCCAGAGTTGTAGGAAGAGATCTCCGCCTTCAGCTTAAGCCCTGGCCAAATCTGGCCAGATTTGTTGTTGTTGTTGGAGTAATAGAGCAATTTAAGGTCCACACTTTAGCACCCTGTCCACAGGTATGCTTTGTTGACAGCATCCCTAGTGGTAGCCTGCTTCAACAGCCTGTAACATTTGACAGTAACTGGTTTGGGTAGGGTTAAACGTATCACTCTCCACACTTATAAGCATTACATATAAGTAACTAAGGCTTTGTCCATCATGTTTCTTAAATAGAGCAGTATTTGTTTTTAATCATGAATGAGGAATTTGACACTTAATTGTGACCTGCCAAAGAACTGGATGTAAAATGATGTAGTCAATTAGCCTTGCAATCAACTATGGCACAGTACAACAACATTAAAAGTTATACATGGTCATTTTAAAATAAATAAATTGAAATAAAACTGATAAATAAATCTATGTATTGTCTTTGAGGAATTTCATATTAGAACTGTAACCCATTGCATGAAATATCTGTCCTTGTATCTCATCTGTGGATATTTACAGCATGAGTGATTGTACTATACATTGCTGCATAAACATGGTTTGGACACATTGGTAAGGGCAGAAGCTTTGAGGTTATGGAGTTTTAATTTTAGAACTGTTTGAGATCAACACCAGCAGACACAATGTGCTGCCCAAATACTTAGGGTACTCAGTGTGCTTGGAAGCATCTCAAAGACAGACAGCACTTTATGACATGAAACAGCAGCACAGTTCTCTGGCTTTGCTTTAATGTTGTTTTAATCAGTGCAGAACAAATTATTCTCAGCAAGAATCAGGTCAGCACTGTCTGCAAACCTCTCAGCTACTTTCTATCTTCTCTTGCCAAACCTCTGCCAATTTTCTTAGCACTAAAATTACACCACATCTGCAGCCATCAGTCTCTCTGTGGCTTCGTGCTGCTCATCTGTCATCTTTTAGGTACCGTTGATATACAGAAAACAAACAATATAATTTATAAAGCTAAAAAGGACAGTTTTAATTAAAAACTTAAAAATTGCTTATTTTTTAGATTGCTTTCCATTTCCTCATTCTAGCTTTTACCGTTTATGCCCTTATAGCAACTGGATGTTGGTTAGTTGGTCTGTTTATCAGATTGTTAAAAAATGCGGAGCAGGTGGACCCAAATGCAGAGACTGCAGGCTGAAAAAAAGCCCTTTATTCTGGGTTGAGCAGGCAAAACAAAAACTGGCAGAGAAGCAAAAAAGGTAGCAGGACAAGACTTGAACAGAGCCGGGTAAACTGCACAGAATAAACTGAAGCAAAACAGAGGATCCAACCAAGACTGAACAGAACACACACAAAAACAGGACACAGGAGAGTACAACAAGACACAGGTAAAGCACATTAAGAAATCAATTAAGGTGGGAAAACACAGGAAGTATAAAGTGAAAACATATCAAAAATAAAACGGGAACTAAAACTCAAACAGAAGGTACAGGCAGGATGTGACACAGACATGCTGTCAAGACACCTGCTGGTGAGATTTCCATGGAATATGGATTGTTACATGTACTCGCACACATACACTCTTTTTGCATGTGCATATGCACAACAGAAGCCCCTATGCTATACATGTCTGCAGTGTCTATACATACACAGTAATGAACACATACTGAACAAGAAACACAAATTATTCCCAACGCATCAACTCAATTATAAAAACGTATGAAAAATAAAGTAAATTAAGAAAAAAATACAAAAAATACACAACCAAAAAAATTGTGTTTCTGCAGAACAAAACTACAGTAAGTCTTCTTACATGCACATGTATACCTGCATATGTAATGCAAAACAATATACTACATGTTATTCCCAACACATCTACTCAAGTTTAAATATGTGTGTATGTACACATGAAGTCTCTGAAAGATGGGAAGAACCATTTATTTTTAATAAGTGAATAAATACTTAAAACAAAACATACAAACATTAAGAAAGACAGAAAAAAGCAGGACAAAGAAGACAATGTATAACAATAAGGGAGAGTACTTTAACTATTAAGTACTAAAACTGATCCAATACACAACAAATACTGTATATCTTCCAAAATGATCAGTACTATTGTAACTGTCCTCACTGTGTGTTTGTGAATAGTGGAAGATAGATGGACTCCAGTCAGTAATGACATGCGAGCCAGGAAGTTAGTGTTAGCTAACTAAGTTTAATGACTTTCATGCTGCTGTCACATTGAAAAAAGAGTGAAACTATTAAGAAAAGGAAATAAATTACAAAAATTCAAACTGTCTTTTATAGAATAGAATTACAGAGCTAACTAAGAGATCCTAAGAATAGGAGCTATATGCAAATACATGTATGTAATGTAAAAAATCTTCTGGCAGTGAAACATATAGGGCTAAATATATACAGTATTCTTGGACCCAGCTATTGATACTGCAAATCATATTCATTGTATGTTATCCGTGCTACATTTACATGTTAGCAATCTGAACAGGTGTTGAATATCATCCATCATAAATGCTCTTTAAGCATTGAGTAAATAAATGTACAGTCATTGCTTTCTTAACCATAATACGCCAGGACTGAAAAGGACTGTCTCTGGTGTTTGTGCATGGCTGAAAAACCAAAGGATGAGGGACTACTAACTACTTCCTGTTTCTTCAATGTGTCTACATAGAGAAATCCAACACATGGTGCCCTTGAACATGAATCAAAGCAGAGGACAAAATAACTATGGCAAAGCTTTAATTATGAATTTTATAAGGCTACAATTTTACTATCTAAGATAAACCATTAACTTACAGAAGGTATACGGCCATGCTTCCAATGTTGTACAACTATTCCAAAATAAAAGCTGTTTGAATCTATAATAATAAGATAATAAGTTAAGTATAGGACCTAATACTTTGGAGATGTCCATAATAGCTGAAAATTCATATTCTGTAAAGAGTATGTTCAAGTCCTTTTCCCACAGTACTTTTAATCACAGTGGTACTATTGGATTCTTTCAACAAACAATCATATTATCTGGACACAGCTTGTCCTTTACCAATCCACAGATACATACAAGAGAATACATCTTTGGGTTCAGGGTGGCCATTATCTTATAACTCTTACAACTGGGGATGTATTTAATACTAACTGTACTTAAATACATCCCCATAGAGGATGACAAGTAAATCCAAATTCATAATGTAAATCAGTAAATATTTCTATGTAGTTAACCTTAAATAAATAAACTATAAACAACATTATAGCCATTCATCACCATAGAAAAGGAGCATGCCCTATATGTAGTTAAGGGTTCCACCAAATACAGGCACTTGAGTTCAAAAAAGGCTTACCGTGGAAAATGTTGAGAATGTTAGAGAAATAGAAAATGATAACATAAAGCTATTAGCAGGTGCAAATGAGTAAATGCCGTTAGACTGTGAGTGATGTGGTGTGAACAGTTGATTTTCTCCCCACTGTGGGAAAATATTGAGGGCATTTAAAGTGCTGATAAGCTGGTTGTCACCAATTCATAAGCTGCTTAATACTAAACCTCCTCTGTATCAACTAAAATACTAGCTTGCACTATACTTAATGAGGCTCAGCTGAACCTAATTATTTTATTTGTCATATTTGAAAGTAGCTTGTCCTAAAATAAAACAGCATATACATGTAAAAATGATGGCAAAAAAAGAAATTGTAGTATGCAAAATAGACACTGATGTAATTTGTTGGTTTAACAGATTATACTTTTTAACAGCTGACAGAAAATGTACCTGGCTTATAAAAATAAATTATAACTAATGGTATGAAAACAGCCAACCAGCACCCAACACACAATCCCCTTATATGGTCAACTGACTGTATGGCAGGAGTGAAATAACAAAGTCAGTGCGGACTGACACTGATACGATGAAATCTTACTTTTAGAAAAAGAAATACAGAAGAGTAAGGCTGAAATATTTCCACAGTTTCCAGTGCCATTGATTGTTTATTGTACTTCACAGCAGAGTATTGTACAGAGTGAATATAATCTTGTACAAATTGTGCGAATATGTTATTGTATTACCGTTTGAAATTACCTTTTGGTGTGTCATTTTCTATTAAATTCAATTAATTAAAATTCAATTAATTAGCAAATCAGTGACTAAAATCAATGGGTACATGGAGCGTCAGACAGCTAATAATATGGGATTCATACCATGCATTGTAAATTAATGATTTGAAGGTAAGTTTAACACTGAGGTTCATGTTATGTCTCATATTATTAATGTTTGCATTTCTTAAAGGACATTTTTTGAGACTACAAACAAAAAATGACTACCATCCGTCTCAACTAAACAACAGAAACTCAGTAATTAGTTACACAACTGACTGAACAAATGATATATACAAGGCTAGCCTACACAGATTCTTGATTCTGATGTGTTGGAAGCTGGGAAAATGGGCAAGCATAAAGATCTGAGCAACTGTGACAAGGGAGTTCCTGGTATGCAGTGGTTAGTACCTACCAAAAATGGTCCAAGGTAGGACAACCAGTGAACAAGGTCATGAACTCTCAAAGCCCTCTGATGTACATGGGTAGCAAAGGCAAGCCCATTCAGTCTGATCCCACAGAAGAACTACTGTAGTACGAATTACTGACAAAGTTAGTGCTGGCTATGATAGACAGGTTTTAGAACCATAGACTGTATATGTAATGGACGTTAAAGCCGTGACGTCACCCATTGGTTTGTGGACTGCTGCTTTGAGGCCAATAGTTTCGGATCTGAGCAGCGCCATCTTGAAAATTTGAAGTGCATGTCGGGAAAAAAAGAACACAGATTCGACTTATATGGGCATCCGGAGGACCAAGAGGACGGAGCGGGGGAGGTTGCGAGGGCTGGATCTCGAGGAAATTGCACACCTACCTACCACAGCTAACCAAGTTAGCTGTTACGACTAACTATAACCACAAAACTCCGGAGAAAACTGTCAGTGTGAAACAAGTTCACGGCTATTTCCATACAGTCTATCTGTCCGCGCTCCTGAACCTGTGAATCAATCAACCTGTCAATCATGACGTAGCCACGCCCTCATGCATACCCTGCTTTAACGTCAAATATGAAATCAGTGAGGCCAAAATTTCACAAATGAACATCATACTGCATTGAAGAAGGCTTTAAACTAGCGATTGAGACCATAAAGACATTTTGAAAACGTTTACTGAGGTTAGAAATCAAGTGAGAAGTTGGTGAATTCTCCATTGACTGAGAAGAAGTCCTTTTGAACACAAAACGGTCGCCCCCTGGTGGCCTTTTGATAGAATGCAGTTATCAGTTACTTCCGCGTTGGCCTCATTGCAGAGGACCGGAACTCCCCGCCTGGTCAGAACACAGTGTGCATTGCAGCTTGCTGCGTATCGGGCTATGTAGCTGCAGAGTGGCCATGTTGACCCCTGTCTTCTGACAAAAATGCCTACAATGGGTAAGCAGAAGAACCGATGAATTTTCTGATGGATCATGCTTTTTTACATCATGTGGACAGCTGTTGGCATGTGCGATGTTTACCTGGGGAAGAGATGGCTCCATGATGCACTATGGGAAGAAGTCAAGCCAGCAGAGGCATTGTGATGTTCTGGGCAATATTCTGCTGGGAAACCTTGCGTCCTGGTATTTATGTGGATGTTACTAGGACATGTACCAAGGATGCAGCAATTAACCAATATACACTATTACCCACACTTTAAAACCTGACGGTTTTGTAACCATAAAGGCTCAGCTGTACCGAGTGTTTCTGTTCCCACTCTCAAAAACAGGACATTATGGTACCATAATGGTTGTACTACGTATGTGTGGCGGTTGTGTACTCTATCTCTGTTGCGTTGTGTTGTGAAAAAAGCACCACCACCGTCACTTTCTGCACTTCATGTGGAGTCCATGCCTCAATGGGTCAGAACTGTTTTGGCAGTGCAAGGTGGACCTACATATTATTAGGCAGGAGGTTTAAATGTTGTGCTTGATTGGTGCATTTAAAACTGTCAAACAAAAGCAACAAATCCCAAAGTCCAAAACCAATTAAATTTGACTGGGATCTGAAATGGCTGATTCCCCTTTGGTACCCCTACAGTCTCTTCTACTTCCTGCTTGTCACAGTAGAAGAGACCATCTTAACTGTTGCCACAGCTTTTGTTTTACAAGACTATTGGCTTTAGTGTAGGCTTTTTTGGGTGCCAGGTGTCAGATGTTGAGGGAATGGAATGGCTGAAAAAATAAAGAGCTAAAGAGATGCTTCAAATTGTTAGACCAAAACAATCTGCCACATTGTCAATTTGAGGCTCAGCATTGACGCAGCTTCTAACATCACACCATCTCATCTGTGGTTTCCATTGCTTACACTGTAGTTGGTGCTGTGGACAAGTCTACTGCTAAGGACACAGGATGGCCACTTAAAGCTGATAATGGCAAGAAAAAAATCAGATGTCTCTTTGTTAAAACTTTCAAATTGGCTGCATTCCAGCATTATACAGCATGTGTGTTGATCTGTTATTCTACTTGCTTCATAGTTTTGTTTTGTCAAAGTCTAGCACCAGAACAATTAGTGGGCAGTAGAGATTAAAAGTATGTACCTATGGTTCTTTGAATTGATGACTGCCAAATGTATAAGCATCAACACAACTGAAGCACATCCATGGGACTCTGGAGCAACAATCTGACAGAGCTATGAAGGAGATGCGAGGGTCAGTGGTAGGGGTGGGAATCTTTGGGAATCTCACGATTCAATTGAATTCCGGTTCTTAGTGTCCATTTTAATACAGTGATTCACTGAAAGTGATTCTTGATTGAGTTAATAGAAAAAAGTAATAATTTTTAGACAGGAGGTGGAAGTGTGTGTTGGGGCTTGAGTGCAGGTTTTGAATATAAATATTATAAATATATATATATATAAATATAATTTATAAATATAAGTATATGGTTGCTCTATACAATAAGACAATGTTCACCACAGTTTGGTAACATGCATTGATGTAAATGTTGTTTAAAAGTTACAACAGTTGTACCAGTTATTTGAACTGTCTGATATTTTAAATCATTGCCAGGAGATATATCTCGTTTCAGTGCACATTAGCTTCCATCTTCAGTGAGGTTAATATGAATTCACAAAAGCTGAAAATGGAATTACTGTCTGTGTGAGAATGGAATGTATGAAATAAAAGGCGGCCTCAGAGGAGCTGGGTGTCTCCACTCCAAAAGTCATTTATTTCATCACTGGAAGCATTGATGATGTAGCCATTTTCCCTCTTACACAGAACCTTCAGAATTCATTAAAAAGGAGACCCTGTGTGTTTTGCAAATCACCATCTTTCCTGGGGTCTAATTAGCCTCCAATGCTGACTATTTTCTTTACCTGACCCACTCCAGTCAGTCCACATTAACATCTTGTTCTTCCATATCCACAAAATACAAAACCCTCCATCCAAAGTAAAAACAACACTCAACCTGCTGGCAAAAATGCAAAAAAAAATTAGATGCTGTCATAATAGTGGCATCAATGGGAAGTGCAGACGTAGAGCAAAGATGATGGGATGGTAATTACTTTTGACAAAGTGGAAAGATTTAGGGTATAAACACTGTGCTTGTCATCTTGTGTGGATGTTAAGCGGGTTACTTTGGAGAACGCTCCAATTAGGTAAAGTGATGACAACAAAAAATATGAGACTGAAGTCCTTCACAGACCACACTAGTCTTTGGAGTTCATTCATCATGCCAACACAATACTGAAAGAGTCACAGTAGAATGATGTCTGAGCCATCAGAAACACTAACCAGCAAACTGGATTCATCTTCCAACTTACACCCCACCTATCAGGTATTTCCTTTCTTTCTTTCATCACAACCACTTCACAATCACATTTCACTTTCAGCTATAGCTGACACATACTGCTTTCACCACAAACAAAATGTAAGATGTTCATGTAATTTTAACATTTAGGTTGACTTCCTGTTGTCAGTAGGTGATGCTATGACTATGACTTAATATTGACATGTAGATGTGTTAATGTTAATTAAGTTCCTGGACTCTTATCTACCATGAGAAATATGGGGAAGACACCTGCCCACCAAATTTCGTACAAACACGTCACATTTAAGGGGGGCACTATTGAGCCATTTTGCCACAGCCAATCCCAAGATTGTCCCATCATATGACATATGAAGCTACGTCACTTCTATAAATGTTTTAAGGTTACATGTAAAGCACATTAAGTTGCCATTGTGTATGAAATGCGCTATATAAATAAAGTTGCCTTGCCTTGCCATGCCATGAGATTTCAAGCACTCCTAGTACCTAAAGAATGTTAAAAGTAATTAGGGAGAGCTTTAGAGCCATTGTACCATGCCCAAGCCCGATTGCGATATCAAATTAAATTAGTAACTAGTTCAAACATGGGTGCAAAAAAAGTTTTTTCCAAATCCTAATGGCCTCAAACAGTCATAAAATGAATATATAATAATAATTACTCACACAGTAGGGCCTCCACGCCTTACTTGGTCTCCGGCCCTATCTTAATGACATAAGAGATATGATCAAAGGGGGAAAATTCCAGTTTTTTAAGCCTTCACAGTAAATCTTAAATACATATTTACAGAAACTGGTCTAAAAGCAAACATTCAGTTTACTCAGCAAAGCCTGCTCATTTAATGCAGTCACACATGTCCTAAGACAGCCACCCACAATTAATGTAATGAGAGTCAAACATCCTCTGACAGCTGAACAGTCTTACTCAACAATTAGTTTGCAAATCCATGCATGATCTCCAGGGCACAACAGAAAATCACTATGTCTACATGTCAGTCATTTGGATGTACATTCTCCAGAGACTCTTAGTCTTATTTATGGGCTGTAAGTGTGGACAGCAATCAGTCTGACAAATACAAACTTACTATAGGATACACCTTATTCTAGACACTAGTTTGTATTCTATTAACACTGTTTAAGCTTTGCCCTTTTCAGTAAGAAGATTGAAAATAATGATGTCAGAGTAAAGCCGGATCTATGTTTATGTGGGTAAGAGTATGTTTGCACTGCGATTTTTAAAATGTTATCCAGATAAGCCTCTCATAGAGATGCGATGCATCTAATGAGCAGTTTGCAATGTAGAATGCATTGGGATTTGTATTTGATCCAATCAGCCAGACAGCATTTGGAATTGGTTAGTCTTGTATAGTGACCAGATCTCAGCAGTTATAAATGCAATCCATGCATAATCCTAACCTATTTCTTAAAAAACTAAATGAGCTCACCAAGTTGAAAGGTCATCACACTCCAGCTCTTACTACTAGCTTAACCCTTACTGCTGTTTGAGTCACATTTGACCCATTTTGACACCCGAGACCCTAAATCATATTCTGAAAGTGCCCCCGTAATATAGAAAAAGTGAAAATATTTCAAAATGATTTATTTTTGTTCTGTTGGTATACATTTTTGCACACAGAGAGTGTATGTGTCAAATTCGACTCATATACATTGTAAGGGATTTTAAAGTCACTAGAGTCGGTCAAATCCAGGTAAAGGGTGGTTATGTGTGACGAGATCGAGACTAAAACGTGACGATATTTCTCATCGAAGTGAATGTTGTCTCGCAAAGCTATAATTTACGACGGCGTATTAGGGCCATATACGTTTTTTTTTTTAACTGACCTGGAGGAGGGAGGTGGGGTGGGGGGGGTTAGGGTTCTGATCTAATTGTGCTTTTCAGTTGGGTTTAGCGGAGACGCAACACACACGAGGCTGTGGGTGTTGACGGACAGCGGAGGATGGAGCCGGAACACAGCGCAGCCGGCTAGTAGATAGATAGATGTAAACTTTATTGATCTTTAAAATTAAAACCTGAAGAGTTTGGTTTAGAACCTGCTCTATGTGTAAAGTGCCTTGAGATAACTTTGTTGTGATTTGGCGCTATACAAATAAAGATTGATTGATTGATCCCCTTGGGGAAATTTAGGGTCCAGCAGCTTAAAACACAAAGACATCTAAGAACAATATACTAAAACAATAAATACTAAATACTAAATAAGAAGAAAAACTAAATACTAAATACTAAAAAAAGAACAACAAGGTCTGAGGATGAGGCTGTGTGATAAAGTGCAGAAATAAAATAAAAGTAAAAATAAAAATAAAAATATAGTGCAATATACAATTTAAAGTGAATTTAGTGAATTTACTCTTTACAATTTAAATTTACAATTTAAAGTGAATTTAGTGAATTTAGTCCAGGCTGTGGCTGTTTTTATTGCCAGATTGTACAGTTGTAAGGCCCTGGGGACAAATGAGTTACTCACCTTCATTGCCCATGATGGTGAGCAGTTTGTTCAGGGTCCTTTTGTCTGTGACTGAAGTGATGCTCTCCAGTTCAGCTCCCACAACAGACCCAGCTTTCTTTACCAGTCTATCCAGTCGCCCGGCATCCGTCTTCTTAGTGCTCCCCCCCCCCCCAGCACACCACAGTATCGTCCGAAAACTTCTGCATGTGGCATGACTCTTTGTTGTAGCCGAAGTCAGACGTGTACAGAGTGAACAGGACAGGAGAGAGCACAGTTCCCTGTGGTGCTCCGGTGCTGCATACCACAGTGTCAGAGAGGCAGTCCTTTAGTCTGACGAACTGTGGCCGCCCTGTCAGGTAGTCAGTAAGACCAGGTGAGCGTCCACACCCATCTGCAAGAGCTTGTCTCCTAGCATGAGGGGTTGAATGGTGTTGAAAGCGCTGGAAAAATCAAAGAACATGATTCTCACAGTGCTTTTCCCCTTGTCCAGGTGTGAATGCGTCCTGTGCAGTAGATATGTGATGGCATCGTCCACTCCAACCTTCTCCTGGTATGCAAACTGTAGTGGGTCTAGTGAGTGTTTCACCTGGGGTCTGAGTATGTGCAAAAGCAGTCTCTCCATAGTTTTCATTATGTGTGATGTGAGGGCTACCGGCCGGAAGTCATTGAGTTCGCTTGGGTATGGCTTCTTTGGGACAGGGATAAGACATGATGTCTTCCACAGTGTTGGGGCCCTACCAAGACGTAGACTCAGGTCAAATATGTACTTTAGTGGCTCTCCTAGTTCGGCAGCGCAGGACCTGATCATTATGGGACTCACTTTGTCCGGACCAGCTGCCTTCCTGGGATTAAGTCTCTTCAGTGCAGCTCTGACTTGGTCTGCCGTGATTGTAGGGGGGAGGGGTGGGAGGGAGGGAGGTATGGAGGGGTGTTGGGAGATGGGGGGGTGTGTGAGAGAGGGGATAGGTGGGATGGGTGCTGAATGGATCTGCACGCCAACAGAGACTGCACCTGGGTGGGGTAAGCCGCCGCAGCTGGGCAGTCGAACAGGTTGTAGAACTTATGGCGCTTTTCCACTACACAGTTCCAGCACGACTCGCCTCGGCTCGACTCGGCTCGGCTCGCCTCGGTTTTTTTTGCGTTTCCACTAGGGAAAGTACCTGGTTCCTGGTCCTTTTTTAATACCGGCTCTGGTGAGGTTCCAAGCGAGCCAAGCCGATACTAAATGTGACGTCAACAGACTGCCGGCCACTGATTGGTCAGAAGAGTTGTCGCTGGAACAGTCATGAGCCGTCCCACACAAGAATCAAACCCGGCATTTTTAAATACCGGTAACAGCGTTACAGCTATATAGGCTCAATTTTCTTGCTTTGTGTGTGACAAAAAGCCTCATACAGCAGCAAGTACACCACTGCCTCAATGGCAGGTCCCCCTCCTTAAACGCCTTCTTTTTCCTATTGAGGAGGGCCTTGACATCGCTGGTTATCCAAGGCTTGTTGTTAGGAAAACAGCGAACATTTTTTGGGGGTACTACAATGTTCTCACAGAAGTTCAGGTAGTCAGAAAAGCAGTGTGCGAGCCCATCAATGTCCTCACCATATGATTGTTGGAAAATGTTCCAGTCTGTTGTATCCAAGCAGTCCCTCATGGCCTCGTCTGCCTCGGGGGAATACTTCCTGAAGGTGCGTGTTGTGGTTGGTTCTCTCCGAACGCGTGGAGTGTACAGTGGTTGTAGGGAGACCAGATTGTGATCTGATTTCCCCAGTGGTGGTAGTGCTGTGGCAGTGTAAGCATCCTTAATGTTGGCATACAGAAGATCAATTGTTCTGCTCTGTTGTGTGGGGCAGTTAACAAACTGTTAAAAGGCAGGCAGTGTTGAGTCCAATGTGACATGATTAAAAACCCCTGATATTGCAATGAAAGCATCGGGGTGCTGAGCCCGGAGTCTCGCGATATTTGCGTGGATGACGTCACGCGCGATTTCAGCCTTAGCTCGAGGCTGTATGCACACACAGACGATGATGGTGTTTGTGAACTCTCTCGGCAAGTAATACGGACGTAAACTCACCGCTAGCAGTTCAACGTCTGGGCAGCAGATAATGTCCTTCACCGTAACATGTCCGGGGTTACTCCATCTGTTGTTGATGTAAAGTACGAGCCCTCCACCTCTGCTTTTGCCACTCAAACTCGGGTCTCTGTCCGCTCTAACATGTGAGATACCGGGAAGCTCAATGTTGTCATCTGGTGTGTTATTGTTCAGCCACGTCTCCTTAAGAACCATCAAGCTGCATTCCCTGTACAGTTTTACGTTCCTCACCAGAGATTCCAGTTCGTCAGTTTTGTTTGTGAGTGAATTAACGTTCCCAATCACACACGAAGGGATGGACGGTTTATACTTCCACCGCTTCGCCAGGACCCTCGCCTTAACTTTAGCCCCCGCTCTGTAGCCTCGGTAGGGACGTCTCATCTCCTACACAGCAAATTCTGCATACCCAAATTAACACTGTCAGAGTTGATTTCAACACTAGTGTCTATATGGGTCCACACCACAAAGTGTTAATTTAACTCTTTTTGGAGTGTTGGTACTTTAACACTAGTTAAGTGTTATTGATTGACTCTATATGGAGTAGAATAATTAACACTTCTTAACACTAACCAGTGTTACTTTTTTTTTACTCTTTGGAGTAGTGTTAAATTTCAACTCTCACTCTCTGGATTGTTTTAACTCCGAAAATATTTTCAAAATAAAGTGTGCTAAAAATAATGAAGCCGTTTTTAGTCAAAACGCGTTTATTTCAGGACGCGCACCACATGAACATCTCATTTACATTTTAATTTTTTTTTAAAAACAGATAACAGTATGGAACAATGTATGCTTTGTCACCGTCATTAGAGCACTGTTTATCAAAGGGTCTGAAGTAAGTGAGCTGATCAATGCATATCACCCCATACTCATCATTTTTCTCCTCTATACAATATGCATGATGATGTTCTTCAAAGTACAAAGTATTAACTGTACAACCTACTATGAAAGCAGACTGTTCATGTACAACAATACAGCATATTTTCTTGAACACAGGTAGATCATGGGAAGTTTCAGTGGCTATAAATAAACCAATCTGGTACTCTGTGCCATTATGTTTAACCCACTTTGTAGTTGACACATTTGAACATGAATCTAATTTGAGTAACTGACACAGTATTTCTCCACATTCCATGCTATCAATTGTTTTAATTTTTAAAGGACCAACTTCAAACCTTCTAAAACAAAAAATTTCATAGTAACAAGCCAAATGACGTTGGTGTTGTTTTACTAGAGATTTGGTCAGATTTTTGAAATTCTTCACAGACTTTTAAAAAAAATAATGCTTTGCCTCAAAACGCATGCACCACATATGGATTAAAGGGCCTATTTTTTTAATACATCTTGGATAGTGGATCATTAAGTGGTGCTTGGGGATCAAATTCTTATCGGGGAATAAGGTTTTGAACATGGTGGTCGCAAATCAAATGTTTTAGGTAACATATCATGCCATCAGTAAGGATTGGGGAGAATACTATGTTAACAATTTGTAATAAAAGAAGCACAAAGTTCCAATAGATATTGTCCCTTTCAACCACATCACCAAAGATGAGAGGGGTATTGCGGAGAACACACAATGACTGGATGGCATTTAAACCCAAGTGCTTGCTTTTATCATCAATTTTTAATCCACTTGGTTTGTTCTTACATTCTGTGAAACCATAATTAAAACTCTGTATCCTGTATAAAAGTGTGTTCAAAGAAATGTAACCATTTATTATCAAGTACTGAAAAAACAACTTCAGCTCATATTGTACAACACCCTCTAACAAATCATGCATAATATCAACAGCAAAATTCTCAGTGCTATGAAAATACTCCAATGTATTGAGGACACAAGACTTTTTAACACCATAAACCAGAGCTGTTCACAAGTCATTTTTTACAAGTCCAAGTCAAGTCTCAAGTCTTTGAGCTAGAGTCCAAGTCAAGTCTCAAGTCTTTGAGGGTCAAGTCCAAGTCAAGTCTCAAGTCTCTGGTCAAGAGTCCGAGTCAAGTCTCAAGTCTCTCGCCAACACTAATTCAAATTCAAATTCTGACCTTAGAGCTGTACAATCTTTCATCCTGATCAGTTAGCCTTGCGAGCACCTGCCCATGTCTGTTTTTGTGGTGTGCTGTCACTGAAGTTTGTATGTAAGTATCTGTTTGTATGTTGAGATGCCCTCTCCTGAAACTGTTACCAAATTTACCTTCGACTATTACCTTGACCTAGACCTTGATATAGGACAGTATGAAAATGTACCAATTGTAGGTTCACTATAGAGAATCTACTGCAATGTGATGTGAAGAAACATACACTAAGAATTATTTCAATTCCATAACTGTATTTTCTTCAACAAAAAAATAATTATTTTAACAATGTTGTAAAATATAACAAAATGAACAAAACATGAACATCACAGAAACACTGCACTGCAGTTTAACACTGTGGTACAAACACACCTTTTATCTGCTGCTTAACACAACACACAGCAGGGAATGTGTGGGGATATTATAAAATATATATATATATATAAAATGACCATAGTTAACGCAACATTGTGTTTTTTAATAATTAGTAGCGGAGCCACTAAGTTAGTGGCACTAAGCATAATAAGAGTTGCGGTGGTTTCCTGTCTGAGCTTTCAAAATAAAACCTTTGCTATTGTGCGCTTCTTATTATTATTAACAAACAAATTTGGGGCTTGTCAATTACGGGAGAAATGACGGGAGGGCGGCGGGAGATGGTTTTGAAATATGGGAGAACCAGGGAAAAACGGGAGTGTGAAGGCATTGTATCCAAACGTAATGATCTGAGGCACTCCTGCTGAACTTATCGCACTCGCCATTGTCAATGTCTGATACGGAAGATGCGCGCTTCACACATGGCGCATGCGCGTGGCATGACGTTGGTGTTTACATCTAGCTCAGAGCCAGAGATCATACAAAAAGATGAATGACAGATAAATAATGAGAATAATAATAATAACATGAAATAAAGGTTGTTCACGAGTCTCGAGCCTCGAGTCGAAGTCAAGTCTGAAGTCTTTTGAGGTCGAGTCCAAGTCGAGTCTGAAGTCACAGTTTAGTGAGACTTAAGTGCAACTCGAGTCCGAGTCGCGAGTCCGAGTCCCCAGCTCTGCCATAAACTGAAGGTAGAGCAGGTTCTTCACTTAGTGCATTACAGTGCTCAATGTGAAGCGCTTTGAAGCGCAGAACAAGTCCAGGATTGTCCTCATTGAATACAGACTGAATTTCTTCCTTGGTTGTCAGACAAAACCTACAGCAGTGTGTTGCACTAAAAGACTCAACAAACCCTAGCAAGCTATTCAAAGCAAGATTATCTCCAGTCACCTGAATTATAGAACCAAACAATGAGTCTTGAATAAATGGAATTTGGATTCCCTTTGTCTCTAAAATGTTTAAATCATCAATTAGGGGCTTTAAAATTGCATCAAAACCGTATTTCTTCAAATCTTCCGTATAAAATAGAGCTGCAAGATGCACATTCATTAATACAGAGTTCAATTTTGGTGGGAGATTTTTTAAAGTAAAATAAATACACCCCAGTTTGTGAACACCTTTCTTGGAACCTAATGGGTTGGCTGTTTCAAAGTCGTCATAATAGAGCAAAATTTGTAGAGCATACCTGTTTTGAGAAAAGAGAAGATGGTTCTGGAAATATGACCCATCATTTATGTCCTTATATATTCCCTTTTGACTATGTTTATCTTGGAAAAAACATTCCCTTATCTCATCATTTTTGAAAATGGACTTTAGTGTGCCTAAGATAGGTACATACATGAACTTGTCTGTCACAGGGATCTGGCTATAGACACCTGAAGTTCTACTTCTACGTGCATCCAGTCTCACACCAAGGACAAATTCTTTGGGCTCAACTATTTCCCATTTTTCATTATAATATTTTTTGTCTCTTTGTCTCCGTGTTAAATGTTGAAAAAGGATTGTCTAACTGATTTAAAGTATGCTCTATTTTATTATAATATCACTGACCACTTCCTCCATTGAACAAACTATTGTTTGGACAGTGCTTTCAGAGAGACCACTGGCTTGTAAATGTGCCACAATGGAGCCACACATGCTAGCAAGAGGTTTCTGTGTGACAACAGGAGGGACTTGCGACATGGATGCAGAGGTTGTTGGCTGATCACTTAAAAATCCCACCTCAGAATGTATCTGTGATGCCACTTCCTGGGGTGTATTGATCTGTTCATCACACGAGAGCTTATGCACATTGTTTAGATGCTTTCTTAAGCATCTATACGTACAAAAAGATGAAGCACACCCTTGCTCTCCACATTTTAAACGCAAGTTCTTGGCTGGATATAGTCCATGGTGAAACTTCAAATGCTTACAAAGAACTGAACAAGTTTGGTGGCGCGTTTTGCAAACAAAACATGTGAACATTTTTTAGGCAAATGTGCACTCAAAATATGAGTTGTGGCCTTTCAACACTCACGCAATAGTCGTGCTCTCAGCTCCTTGACTCGCGGAGTTTCCTTTGCTTTTCCAACATCAATATTGTACACCGTGGTCTGAATGAAGGTGTAGAAGCTGGTGAGCGCTTCATCGTAAGAGAGGCTGAAGACGTAGTGAGCTTTGAATAGCTCATCAAAAGCAGCTACCGTTGTCTGAGCATTGCTTGGGATCGGTTTCTGGTCCACAATAATGAAGAGCCTCTGTGTTTTCTTCTTTTGCTCACCGATGCAGAGGAGGAAAGGCTGTCTTGTATCCACTTTCTCCAGGAATGTGGTGAGGCTTGCACCCTCCTGGAGTTTGAATGACAAAACATCAAGAATTATTCTTACAGTCCTATATTAACTTGCAAACAAACTTATTTCACACATCTGCTAGCTAACAGAAAGTGCTTTTGGTCATACAACATATCTGAAGGTACATACTTTGAGAAATCTTACAAGATGGTGGGCTGCCTGTGCTGAGCTGATCTTGGCTGTTCTTTTATGGCCTCTTGATGTAGGGGGCAGGAGATGCAACAACAGGAGGAGAGCTGAAATATGACTATCCCAGCCTTGGGAAAAAAGTAAAGAATTAATTAATGAATTACTTCTTGCTTAGTGTGCATGTTAGTTATTCAAAAATATACAATCAAAAGATACTAATATTTACCGAAGTCATTCTCTGCTTCAGGGTCCAAGGCTGCAAGAAGTTCCTCAACATACTGATTTGGGGGAAGACTCTGGCATTCTTTGATGACTTTTTGCTTGAAAAATGAAGGCCACTTTGCTAGGAATTTCCCAGATACTTCATCTCCAAACATCATGGAAAAATCTTGGTCGATCTGTAAAACAGAAACACAATGTACATAGTACATGTCAAAACAAGATTGCATCTCATTTTGAGGGATTTGGCTTTGAAATAAAATAAAATACCATGCGACAATCTATATACTTACCAATCCAGGGACATCAAGGAAACGAGGGAAAACATCCAAGACTGAAGATGTTGCATCATGGTCATGAACAAGCTTCTGTCTATGATCAAAGGTGGCCTTCATCTTTTCTTTAACCACAGAATGATCTGTAGAGTATCTGATGACAGAGAGAGCCTCGCTACACTCTTCAGCAAAGAGCTGTTGACCAGTTAACAGTGATTCTCGATAGGTTGTTGGACTGTCCTGCAAATCAGGCCTGGAAAGCCTGTTTGATCCATCGAAGCTGTTGCGTTGGACTGTTTTGAGTCTCCAAGCAAGGTAGCCAGTGTTGGCCTCTGGATCATAGTAATGTTCCTGTTCACATAAGCACAGACATGTACACACACTTACACATCTGACATCAACGCAACCAAACACTAATCAAATATTAAGCAATACTAAGTTCTACAAAAACACAGATTTGGTCTTCAAAGATACTCTAAAACTTACATATCCATTTTTTGAGTACGGATCTTGCAGATATGGAAAGAGGGTCACAATTCCAAGTGCATAGGTGGTCCGCACACTCGTCGGTGGAATTCTCCTTTTGAAAGAAAAAATATGTTACATTTACATCCAATATAAGCTCACAATCATTGATCATTTCTAAGACTTCTTACCCATATGATTCAGTCATATCTGCGATCAAAATGTTGACCATCTGTCTACGGGTTGAATCCGACAGCATTTTCATTTTGTTATATTCTTTGAAGATTTCTTCTCCCTTTGGATTTGATCTCAGGGCCGCTTCAACCTTTTGCAAAGACATTTTTGAAATATCAGTAGCTTTTGTAAAATTCATTTTAGATTGACTTTTAACAATTACCTGGTACGAGTTGCATGATAATAGTTTAAGTGCTAGTAATGTAGTCTTGATAATCTTCAAATGTAATATACAGTTCAAAATGTGATGTTTCATTGTTTCACCTGTCTTGCTACATCACGGTCCAGGTCACACAGGCCCCTTTTCCTGTTCTTAGTAGATGGCAGAATGATAGTCGAATCTGAAGAGACAGAAGAAGCTGGTGATCCTGGTGTGTCTGGTCTTGACACAGGTGTTGCTGGCAATGGTACCGGTGACACTGATAGGTCTGACAGAACTGAGGATTGCATTTCCTCATCCACGAGACATATGTCGAGATCTAAAAATGTAAAAAAAGAAAAGGAACATTTCCATATAATGATTAATGAGAGGTATTGAAAATATCTTATCTAAAATATATCTAAAATTAAATGAAGTAAAATCATATTTCAGGTCAGGATACTTAAAATAAGGTCAGAGTTGAATACACTTTTTGGAAAATGCATGAAACTGCGCTAAGAACATATTCAAAACCATTTCTAAAATAAGCTCTCATTGATAATCATCCATTTGGATAACCTTACTTGATACTGGGTACTGAAGGCATCCAATCCTGAAACTTTGAATCCCAGACTTTATCAGTTCATCAAACGCATCTGCATCGACCTCAGTACCAGATGTATCGGTCAAACTGAGGACTCCTTCATCCAACTGAGCCTGCAAGCTAAATTTGTCTGTGACTAGGAGAATACAAAGAAAAATAACAATGAGCTATAACAACCTGTTTGGATTTTACCTTTACTAAGTGATTACTTTGTTGAGTTTAAAATATATATGGATACACACCAGCTTGAAGAAACTGTAGGAAATCAACATTTTCATCCATTTGTGGAACTTTGAAGTACTTTTGGACTCCTCTATATTCAACTTTGGCCAGCATTTTCTGTAAGATATGTATAAACAAATCAACATGCACATTTCTATGGCATATTTAAGAGCCATTTAATAGTAGTCAGTGGAAACTAATGTCATGCAACTTCTGCATATTAACCATCTTACCACAAGATAAGTCAGGCGATGACATCAATGCATCTGATTTGGCAGGAACCTTGAACACACAAATATTTTTGTTATGAATATGAGATCACGATTGTTAAACACTAGTGCTGTATTTTGATATATTACATAAATGCATATGCATCTGAGACCTCATCCTTCATAACCAAATCACTTCAGCTCCATTGTGAATGAGAGTGT
Source organism: Scomber scombrus (assembly GCF_963691925.1). Taxonomy (NCBI): domain Eukaryota; kingdom Metazoa; phylum Chordata; class Actinopteri; order Scombriformes; family Scombridae; genus Scomber; species Scomber scombrus. Next base: position 774,526 of record NC_084974.1, read on the forward strand.
TGACCTCATTAAGCTGTTTTACATCTGAACGGACAATGTTAATGGGACGGGTCAATACTGTCCCATGTTGATTCAAAACGGGATGCGCTAACGTCGTGTAAATTAACAATGTAGATTTCATCCCCAGTTTTAACAATCTGCAAACTGTTTGCCGGCATAAGCAAGCACGGAGTTGCACGATGCTGCCCGCCCAAACAAGTCCACATATAACGTTACGAGCAAGACAGATATAAAATTAACCTGTGGTTATTTTCACAAGTTGCTGCCGATTGTCCCGGCAATATATTAATGAACAAAGGGCACGCTGTAAGCTAGTTAGCTTACCTGGCTAGTTAACAGTCAACGCTAGCTAATGCCAAGTAAAGCCTTCATCTGAAATACCGACAAATTAGCATGGTGTTGCTTATTTTATGAAACAACTCGAAAAGAAAGAAAAAAACCTGCAAAGTTGCAGACTCATCATTTCCATCAAATGTAGCGTCGTAGCGAACCAAGATGGCGAACCAAAGATGACATTAACAGTTCAGTAACGTACATTTGTCAACACAACTTGCGGTGGCGTGGTCACAACTACTTTACCATGAAACAAAAAAATGACCAAAAGAAATTATGCATACCAAACTCATAATATTTTTAATTTAGGCTACTTACCGAACAACGCACAGGTTAAGATGAGCACCGAAAGCGCGGTCGCGGCTTGGAAACAGACAGACATGGCTCCTCCGTCGGTCACGGTGTAGATAATGGAGGCGGGGTCACGGTGACTTAACACTTAAAGTGTCAAAGTCACGTTCAGAGTTGCAGAGTTGACAAAGCAGTGTTGAAGTCTATTATTATGACACTTACAGTGTCAATATAAAACAACTCTTTGTTTTTACACTAACTCTATGTCAGTAGAGAGTTGAATATGAGGACTTTTTCTCTATTCAGAGTAAAATTAACTCTACTTTCTTTAAAAAACCGTTGACACCAAAAAATTAACTCTTTAGAATTTGCTGTGTATGGTATGTTGTTAACGTAAGTGTTGTCTGTAGTTCCCTTTGTTCTCAGCGCTAGTAACTGATTCCTCGGGTAAATCCACCTTGTGCTGTTGCTTTCCTGCGGAGTGGTGTCCATATCCATACGATATAACATGTCCAAAAATAGTTGAAAAAGTAATTTTAAAAAAGTAGTTAAAAAGACAAACAAAGACGTAACAGCGAGAGCTACTGGGTGGCCTGCCTGCTCACGCCGGCGCCGGAAGAAGGAGAAAAGGTGGAACTATGGAAGCCTAAAGCTGCGTTCAGACCGTCGAATCGCGCCGCTTGATCATAAATATCGATTTTTGGATCATCACTTCATTCGCGCTTATGACGTCGGGAGAAACTCGCCGCTGATTGGATGTCGCGGTGCGATGCCGCCTGAAGTTCAAATTTTCCAACTTTATTCGCGCCGTTTCAGATGCTTGATTCATTCACTCATTCACGCTTCATTCGCGCCGACTGATATAAAATTGCGTGTGATCGCGCCATTTACATTCATTTTCTATGTAGACTTGCTGCTCAATTCGCGTCAGACGCTTTTGGTCTGAACGCCCCATAACAGTTGCCATGGTAGCCAGCACATCCCAGCTGTGTAGTACCAACAGTACTACAATATGAAAACATTCATCATTACTGTATAACTCATTTGTAATAGGGAAATACAGTTTGTTGTTAAAACAAGAATGTTTCTTATTACATCAAGAAACAGAGCTGATTTTATTTCATGATGGAAGCAATACGTTGCCATAGTATCTGGATATATTATCTGTATAAGAAAAAATGGATGTTAGTCAGCCAGACCACATTTGGAGGTGGTCACGATCACATCTGTAAATGCAGCTGTAGATGTACAGATGTACAGCATGATCACATTCAAGAATGAAAGAATTGTCACAAATGAGAAAACAAGAATGCATTTGTTGTCATATCCAGATAATGGATCCAGATACAGATCACATGTTGTGTGATCACCTGGTGGAAATGGGACCTAGTAGAGTATTTGGCTTCTTTCCAGATTTTAGTTCATGTTTCATTATGTATTATTGTTTACTCACTGTCATTAACACGGTAGTAAGTTTTAGTGCTCTTCTGTTTAATGATTGTCAAAGTCAGATCATTCAGGTTAGTTTATACAAGTCCATATCTCCAACTACCAGAACATACACATTTCATACTGACACTCAGTATAATACACCACAAAACAACTATATTTTTCCCTGAATGGAACTACTCATGACAGCTTGCAGCAACACAAACTCAAAAACATCCAAACAACAAAAGATAAGATATGGTTAAAAAAAAAAACTCTATGCAGTTTGTATTTGGTTTTATATAAAGTAGACAAAAAACAGAGGAGATAAAAGAAGTAGAATTATTACTTTTGCGTGGATGTAAGCCGTAAGGAAACAATGACTGGCTCAGGAGGAGGGGAAGAAAAGAAAGTGGAGTTTGGTGTGGGAATGTGCCCTGAAGTGATGATACTGCAATCAAAACTAGTATGTTTTTTTTCTATCCTGAAGGACATAATCATGGCCATGTTGTTATTGCCATTGCATGTTTTCGTTAGATTTCCAGACCTACTGGATTTTTTATTATATGTATGGAAGATTGCTGTGGGGAGAAATGCCTCCAGTCTGCATTGAGAACAATGTTGATGAAAGAGCCAGTCTTCATAAATACTGTTTGCTGGATAGGGCAACATACACAGTTACTTTGCATTCTATTTTATTATCCAAAAAAGTATAATTAGAATAAAACAATTATTCTGCTAAAAAGCATACAGTTAGGCCCATAAATATTTGGACACTGACACAAGTTTAGTTAGTTTACCAAAATATATTCAACTTACAGCTATATAATGAATTTGGGTTTAAAATGAAGCTTTAATTTGAGGGTATTCACATCCAAATTGGACAACTGATTTAAAAGCTGTTTCGTGGACAGGTGTGGACAATTCCTGTGGTATTTCATCATCAATTAAACCGGTAAAATGTCTGGAGTTGATTCCAGGTGTGGTCTTTGCATTTGGAAGCTGTTCCTGTGAACGTACTGCATGTAATCAAAAGAACTTTCAATGCAAGTTAAACAGGTCATCCATAGGCTGCAAAAACAACGAAAATTCCATCAGAGAGATTTCAAGAAAATTAGGAGTGTCCAAATCAACAGTCTGGTACATTCTGAGGAACAAAAATGCACTGGTGAAGTCACTAACACAAAAAGGTTGATTACTTTTGAGCCCCTGAAATAAGTGGACTGTGTATAAAAATGCTTGAATTAAAGCTGAAAGTCTGCACTTCAATCACATCTTGATTGTTTCATTTCAAATCCATTGTGGTGGTGTACAGAGCCAAAATGAAGAAAACTGTGTCACTGTCCAAATATTTATGGACCTAACTGTATGTCTGAAAAGCAGTGGAGTACTGAAGATAGTGTTCTTTGCTGCTGAACATGGAATGGATTGAAGAGATAGCTGGAGCTGACATAATACACAACAAATACTGTACGTGTTATATTAATTAAATAACCAAATTATGTCAGTCACTATTTGTAATTTTAATCAGGCCTCCCAGAGTAAGAAAAAACTGTAGATTTTGGCACTAGTTTTCAGTAGAAACAAGTTGTTTCAAGATAGCACTTACATATAGTGAAATAGTTGCAGTTATGGAGCAACAACATAATTCATTCTGAGTAATTCTTCTGAGCACCTAGTGAATGTGACTCTCTCTACCTTATCCTGAGGGAAATATCTGGCTCTTTAGCTTCCACTATGCTCACCAGCTAATCTACAGCTAACTGTGTCTGTGTACTGTTTGGTGGTGTTGAGCAGGTAGTGTACAGTGGCTTTTCAGAGCTTTTTCTCTGAAAACAAGAAAGAGAAACCATGAGAGCGCCAAGAGTGAATTAAAACGTTAAAGCCGGACAGCTAAACAATGAGCTGAAACTCACTATAAAGCTCTGTAATGCTGAGAGGAGCTGCAGAGTCACTGATAATTCTCTGTACGTTCATCACTATGAGCCACAGCCAACACATTACACACATTACACACTGTCTTTTGATACATTCTTGTTACGAAAAACTAAACAAAATTATAACATTCTTTTAATCTTAATTGGTTTTGAACTGTATGCATTATATAATACAAAAAGCACAGAGCACAAACATAAAAAAAAAAAAATGAGTCCAAAAAAAAAGTTCTTAACTCCAGTCCTTTTTTTGTTGTTGAAGTATACATTTTCCTGTTTGTGTCCATATAATCAAGACATAGTTCCTCTTGTGACCATTCAGTGAACATTGAGAATGCATTATTACAAATCCAGAACAGAATTCTACAGTCCGTTTGTGTTCGGTGCTCACTAGAGGGAGCTGTTGTATTCTAAAACCGTACATAAGAGTTACAAACATTTCCTCTATATAAAGGTGTATACATACATACCTACAGTAGTAGCCACTTCAAAGTTCCCATTCAAGCTGAAAGCCAGCTGAATGGCAGCCGACTCCCAGCGGCTTGAGCAACCCCCTCCTTCTCCTGGGCGTGTCTATCTTTTCCTGTAAACCCACCTATTCATTGTAATACAGGGTATGACCAGGAGATGGCGCTTCTGTCACAAAATAGCCTAACCTAACCTAACTTACTGACTTTTTATATGCACGCAGCACAACTTAGAAAAAAATATTTTAAATTTCAAGGAAGACACAGACACAGATGCATCACTATCTTGAATTTAAAAAATGCGGAGTGTCTATTTGCACCCCTGGTACAAATAGCCTCAGCCACACAGCTGAGCTATTTGCACCCTAGACGTATAACAACGTGAAAACATGGCGGACATTCATTTTCCATGCCAGCAGAAAAGGGCGAATTTAGAAGGAAAGTTGTATTATATTTTCATAATCTTTCCTCAGTGAATGCACACAAGCGTCAGTTCGTCAGTGAGATACATCACTACGTAGGATCGGAGCGGTGGCGTAACGGGCAGCGTGTCCGTCATTAGTGCAGAACGCTTGGGTTCGAGTCTTTGGAGGAGGATATATATATTGATAATGTTTTCAGCGGAAAAACTCTGCTGCATTTTCATAACTGTGTTAAGTAAATACATACAACCCGAAAATAACTGAATTTACTACCTTCAGGTATATGATGGAAATCAAATCTTGACAGATAATTCTATGGGTGCCATGGATACCAAATACATTTCAGACCTCTGAAGTCTCAGGCATTGGCTGTGAGACACATGCATTTCAAGCTGCTCTTACGCTCACACCTGATATTTTTTCTGGATTTGGCAAGAGTTCATACTGCAAAAAATCGAAGCACATTTTCAAATCAAAAAATTAAATAGCCTACTGACTGATTATTTTGTTATTTGTTTTGAATCTAACACAAAAAAAAAAAAAGCTTTTCATATTTAAATTTTAGGCTCAGATCAATAATACGAAATGGAAAAAACGGGCCACAGGACTGTTGTTGATAAACCGGTTTTAAGCCTGCGCAAGGCTGAGAAAGAGCTCGGATGTCGCGACTGGGGGGGTCCCATTGTCTTTCAAAGCGAATGAGATCCAGTTGAGGCTGGATCTGTCCTTCATCTACAATAGCACAAATAAAGACACATGTTAAAAGACTACCCTGAGAAGTAGGTGCAAGTGAGTGTGCTTGCTCTGCTGTCAAGTCTCATTTGTTTATTAATCCAAACAATAACCCTGGCCCCATTAATAAGCCCATACATCGTGCCGACACACGTGCCCTTAGCCTACCTTCTCTCCTTCTTCCTTTTGTAATTCCTGGAGAAGTAGCACCAGCAGCAGTCCTCCTACTCTCTCATCTGCCTCACCTGCCACTTCTGATATGTGACTCACATTAGTGTCTTTATCCCCTTAATAGGTGCTTGAGTCATAATAAGGTTGTTGAAGAGAGGTCTGCACTACCATTTCTTTGTGCAGGGCCTTTATGTTACCTTCAACCTTTCAGTGCAGCAGGAGCGTGAGAAGGATCTCAACGATAGCCAGGTTATTGTTTCCACATGCTTTGCCCTTTCCCTCTGCAGATAAATGACAACATTAGCATAAATGGCCCATTTGGAGAGGCAGTCATTTAGTATAGCAGAGAGCAGGAAGACAGAAGACATGGAGGGAGAATGAATGAGTAAGACAAGCTTTTCTTCTCTCATGCATTCAGTCTATAGACACAGAGAAGATTTCTAAGAGAACGTTATTAAAACAGCCATCAACACAGGTATACTATCAAACTGCTTTGTGCTCATACACTGCAGTTTGAAACTGACATTTATTTCATTATGAAAAAAATGAAAAAAACAAAGGTGCTCTCATAAGTTCTTTCAAAGAAGGATCAGTAATATTTGAATGCCTCACTGCACAGAATAACTTACATAGTGTTGGATGGAGCACTGAACATAATTCATGTAGATGGGTAAACTAAGAACTTCATGCTGCATCTGGCTTTATGCCTGAAAGTATTTATCAGTTAGCTAACATAGAATAAATGATAAAATCCAAACAACAAATCTGTTATTAACTTGCAACCTATTGCTGAATATGTGATCTGGATCTAAACAGGGCCTTTGCATTTACACCTGCTATTAATAAGAGTTCCGTTGGTGAGGATTAGAACACAGTTGTAAGAGCAGTGGCTTCAAACCAAATTTGGGAAAAATTTGAAATGGTGGAAAATCTGTGCGGCCTATATCCATATATACTCTAGATATGGTTTGTGTGATTATGGTGATATGTGATTACAATTTAGCCAGTTCCATTTATGGAAGAAGATACAAAGATAACTTAATTAATCCCAAGAGGGAACACTAGTTTGGTCAAACATGCACAAAAACACAAGATACACAAGTCAGGCAGTTTACAACAGACAACATATAGGCAAGGCAGCTTTATTTATATAGAGCATTTCATACCCAATAGCAACTCAGTGTGATTTACATAAAACATAACAACAACATGCAAAATGCAAAAAAACCCAAATAATAGTAAAAAGATGGAAACATTAAAACATACAATTAAAATTCCATTCTACAACTGTTCCGCTGAGTCCTGCCCAAGTTTCCAACCTGTTCAACAGTATACTGTGATCCACAGTGTCAAACGCAGCACTGAGATCCAACAGGACCAGAACTGACACCTTGCCTGAGTCAGTGTTTAACCTGTTGATTAAAAACCACTTTCTCAATGATCTTGGCTATAAAAAGGAAGATTTGAGATAGGTCTGTAGTTGGTTAACATGGAAGCATCCAGCGTTCTGTTTTTTAAGAGTGGCTTAATGGCAGCTACTTTTAGGGGTTTAGGAAACGTGCCTGATTGAAGTGAGCTATTTATTATTTGTCGCAAATCTGTTTGGACAGAGTTCACAATAGTTTAAAAAAAGTCTGATGGCATTGTGTCAAGACAGCATGTTGATGCTTTTAGATGCTGAACTGTTTCCTCTATGGTTTTTAAAAGTATATAAAACCATACTGCCACAACAGTACTAACACAAACTAACATTCTATATATTCACATATACATGCATCTAAAAACCGGACATGTAATACAGCCAATAAATATGATGGCTTGATATGGGTTTGTGTATAATTCATTTGTCTCTTCTCTTGTTGAATAATTTATTGTACTGAACCTAATTTATCCACAGGGATCAATAAGGTTTTTATCTTTATAATTGAAATCACTGTTTGTTTCACAACAGGAGGTATAGCCCCATTTATAATTTGCATTAAAAGTCCAATAGGACTTCATTCCACATTAATGTCCAATTGATTAGCACAATATAATAAATAAAATGTTTTGTATTACTTTGCTACTTTTCCATACTGAATGTATTGTGCTTCAGTCAGCTCAGCACTAAATGCCATGGAGATATGAACCAGTTTCTTCCTTAGCTTTATCATGTGATTGACTGTGTTTGAAGCCTGATGCATATGCACATTAATAGAGACTGCCTCATAAAGCAGTGCTCCTCCTTGCCTTCACTCACTGGTGAGGTAACATTAACCACAAGGGTGACATGACGTCCTTTATTGTGAAGTCAGCCACCTCTCTACTGCACATCACACAAGCTTTTATGTGTACTTTGAGGCTAATAACAACCTGCAGCCTTTTAATACCTTTCAACTGTTTTAAGAACTCTGACAGCTCATTTAAAAAAAGAAAACAAAGGAAAACTAATATGGCAAAAGTATAATTCAGATTAGCCTACATTAGGAATGTAAAGAACAGATTAAACTCCAAGTTATTTGAAAACAATGACTTGAGTTAAATGTGATGAGCTTCTGTCTGTTGATATCCACCTGGAACAGATGCACAGTACTGTCCAACCAACTTTATCAGTCCTGAAAATCGTTCAAGATTAACATGCATTTAGACTCAAAGCAGGGGAGTGTCGCCCATCACATGTAATGAGTGTCGTGCTTCTCCTTAATGTTTGCAGCACAGCGACAGCAGCACCTGATGTTTGACACTGAGCACCCAGCCTGCATTAGCCAAGCCCCCAGGAGCAGCGCCAGGCTTTGAGGCCAATTTGACATAGAGGCCAAACTATGTAACTACAGCATCACATGACTTTACTTTATTAGGCCCAAAAATAATTGTTCCCATAGACTTACATTGTGAAAGAGACATCTGTAACTCAGCGAATGATTTTCTGACTGTAACAAATCCTGTGAGAATTTGATTTGTTCAGTCCAATCACACTTCAAAAGTCCTGAAGAGCCACAAGATGAGTTGCTTTATACCCATTCAAGTTAGCCAGAGGGCTAAAACAGAAGTAGCTGGCTGGTCCAGCTGAAGTCACTAAGGCGCTTGCTCTATGGGCCCAGTGATGTGGAAGCAAAGTGGAAGACGAAGAACATTTTTTAGCTTCATACGCCACTGAGCAGCTGCTTCTGAAGATGTAGTTTAGTGATTGGTCTACTAAGCAGCAACACAGAGCTATCAGGACACTTTGCTCTCACATGCGCTGCATTGATAGTCACACAAACACACACATACACACACAGTCACTCTCTAGTGCTCACTCTTGCTTGCTCGCTGCAGATTCTGGTAGATGGGATCTCATTTGCGGGCGTCAGGGAGCGTCAGGGAGTAGTAGGCTACACTTTTTAGACACTTCAAGTACAAGTACTGCAGCGTCCCTCATCTTCTGCATCATCAGTAAATATAGTTTTAACACGTTCATTCATTAACTGCAATTAATTGATAATCGATTAATTATTGCCATCCTTAGTTTATTTCCATAGCACCTTCAACAGCAAGGCAATTCAAAGTAATGCACATAACACAGAAAAGGCATTAAAAGAACATAAAGAAGCACACTGCAATGTAAAAATGCATAAAATAAATAGATGAAAAGAGAATAAAGTAAAATGAAATAAAATAGATAGGACCATAGTTAGCACATATCATTGATTGTTTTTCATAATCTTGTGAAAGCATGTAGGCCGATACTGTAGCTTTTTAACATAATAGGTCTAAGAATGGATTATTGTGGGAGTCCATAAATCAAGAAGTGAAAGAGGCAAAACCTAGTTTTGGATAGTGAGTGTCTATCTCTGCCAGCAGGCCATGGAAAGGCTGTTTATATGTTCTATGTCTGAAAAGAAAAGAAAAGAAAAGAATGGAGGATTGCTTTTTACACATACTGCACATATCACTGCATTATTTATTTCCTAATTGATTTATTTCCCCAGTCAGAACTGATTAAGAGATTATTGCTGGTATCTGTAATTGCAGGACATATATGGATTTGGAGAACTGGACTGTGCATGACTCTAAAGCAGAAATGGATAAGGACAAACAAAGAAGAGGATCCCAAATCACTCCAGTGTGAAATGCTCCTTGTCAAGTTTGACAAATTATAAATTGCTTTAAATTAATTGTGACACTGTACTTTAATATTGGTTCTTGTGTCCTCACCTTATGCAGCCTCTCATGAAAACAAAACAAAGACTGAAGTTATGTAAAGCGATGTTACTGCCTCTTCTCCTTTGTGTGTGTATGAGCTGTGAAGTGCCACATCATATTCAGCAACCTTTTAATTATGCACATCCAGCACTGAGCAGCTCTTCTGTGAAGGATGGAGAGAACAGAGTTTGACACCAGACAGTGTGAAGAGATGAGCAAAACCACAGACTGGTGTCAGTTATGTAAGGCTACATTTACAAGGAACCCTGTCTCATTTTAATTGCCTGGGTGCAGACCTTTGAATCCCCCCACTCCACTGAGTTGACTGTAACGAGCTGACAATTCTGTCTGATATCAGGCAATCACTTTAACCCTTTTAAATCACATTCCATCTCATCTCTGGATAATCAAAGGCATCCGATTTGGCCCCATTTCTCTTTCTGACTATGTTAATGTGTTTAATTTTAAAGAGAAGGGATATTTTCATAATTTAATTTTATTTGAGGGCTGCAGTTATATCTGCATATCTTTCTAAAGAAGCTGTGTGCTCTTTCTTCAATGTTAAAAGTTGGAGACATTTAACTTTAGAATTATATATTGTTCTACACAACTGACTAAAGATAGGGTACTAATTAATAGTTATTTCCCCAAAAGTACTTTTAAGGCAGATACCACAATCAGTATTTGAGGGTTTAAAAAGCGGTTAGAGGGACATTTTACAGAAGAAACATACACATACACTCTCCAGTGGACAAATAATGTGATGTGATGAAAACACTGATTCTAAGCACAAGCTCAAGCACACCTCTTACAGCCACATCTCATGGCAGTCATCAGCAGATGGAGTTTGCTCAGTTGTCATCACACGACCTAATGACTACGATCACATGATAACAGGTAGTTATAGTATGGTGATGGTGGAGATGCTAACCTCTGTCTGTGTTCAAAGATGGACTGATGTTTGATGTGAAAGTCCCGCTCTCTGGCTGAAGAACTTTGACCTCTTCCCAGTGGATACTGTGATCAGTGTTGGGCTTGTGTATGGGCCTGGCTGTAAAAGTAGCATCAGTAGTCATGTGTTAATAGCTCTGCTAGCAGTTCCGGCTCAGGTACCTCTTTAAATGGTCTATCAGAGTGTAGGCGTGTTGCAAGATGAGCCTGGCCAATGAAAACATTCTACAAGCTACTCCCTGGACACTTACTGTGAGCATTAACTATTGACTTAACTATTAGTTTAACAACAATCACTTGTTATTTGTGAGCAAAATGTTAGCGGAGGATGGTTGTGCAGTGGTTCTGGTGTGCATACCCAGTGCTAGACCGAAAAAAGAATCTACAAGGGAACCACACTCAGTGAGACATCAGCTCTGCTTAGCTGGACCTCCTTTTCTCTCTCTGGAGAGGAAAACTTTATTGACACATGCTCACTGACATGTACACGCATATAACGTCTAGAGGTTCAGTCTCCATAATTGAGAAGAGCACATTTTCATATATGTCAATACAAAATAATAAAATAAAATACACTGTAAACTAGTTATTCAGTGTGAACATCAGTAATATTCCATCTCTGTTATAATGAATACATCTTAATACACTCACAGTACAGATGCTAAACAAGTTGCTGCAAAGAAAAAGTTAAAGATAAGTTGGCAAATAGTCAATGGTTGCAACCTCAGTTAGAGTGGACCTAACCGATATTGTGACTGGGTCTACCTGGGTGTGGGGCTGGATGCAGGTTGAGTACTGAAACAAAACAACTACAAACAATGATTTTGTTGGCTTAGTGGTCAAATCTGGAGAGCACACAGAAGGTATAGAGGTTTATAGACTAGCAGTATAGGATTGCTGGCCTTTTGTGCCCTCATCAGGCTGTATCTGCCATTTCATCATCCAGCCACCCTTCACATCTGTACCATGCACCATCTGACAGGGATTTGGCACATGACACAAAGCTTTAAATGGTTGTATTTTGTATTGATTTTCAAAATACATGTTTTACCGCTGTGCGGTGTCAGGACTCACTACATTTGGTATTTCCCACACAAACCCTTTTTAAACCTGCCTACTCAGCCCCTGATCAATTAAAAACAGTCCCAAATTCAAAACACTTTCAGCTCTGTGTAATACGCCCCCTTATTACCGGATCTTATAGTAGGTGTATCAGTATTTGTGTATGTGTGTGTGTATTGAGCCAGAGGAGGGTGTGTGTCTTTTTCTGTGTGGTATGTGTGTTTTCTGGGTTTCTGTGCTTACTTTTCCTTCCTCTGTATTTAGCCCTGCTCTGTTCTCCGGAGCGCTACCAGCCCTCGGTACTGCATCCAGGCCATCCACCTGATATGTCTTGCTCCACCCCTGTGCAGCCCCCAGGTCAGCCACCTGTGCACCACCTTCCTGGTTTCACCGTGCCCAAGCATCGTATTCGTGGCTACCTGTAACCTTGTCTTGGCCAATGGACTGTGAGTTTTGGTCTCCTTCTCATCCTGTCAACCAACAACCACAGGCCCTGTGTCTGACACATCAGATTTATCTGATCTGATTCCACTATCAAATGGGTATGACATACAATGAAGGTCCCTTGCCAGACTCAAACCAGGGACGTTGCAGGTATATGACATGTGCTGTAACCATTCAGCCACAAGGGGGTTCCAGGTTTGACACTTTTAAATGACCAGGGATAAGAATAATAATAATAATAATGATATTAATAATAATAATAATGATATTAATAATAATAATAACAATAATTATTATCATAATAATGATAATAATAATCATAAAAGGATGCCAGTCAGAGTCCTAATCAAATTATACAAAGCAATAAAACAAATCAAAATGAAATATGTGTCACCAAAGAACAGCATTAAAAGAACAGGCACAGTAAGCAAAGCAATATTTGTGTGTGTATGTGTGTGTGTGTGTATGTGTGTGCGTGCGTGCGTGCGCGTGAAAAGCTCCTCCCAGCCTCAGACTTCAGTCCACTCCAAAAGTCTGTTTTGTTTTTCCAACAACCCCAAACCAGTTCAGTTTAATCCAGTTTCACAAACACTAAAGAAAGACAACTCAAAAAACTGCTCCAGGTTTTTACCTTGGGTCCCTACACAACAAGTCAAACCAGGAAATCAAAGTTGAAACGGCGGCATCTATAATCATAGCTCAGTATGTATTACAATATGTAACGTGAGTACTAACGGTAACGTCTACCAGTCAGTCAGCAGTCAGTCAGTCACAATTGTAGTGTCAGCCTCAGCTCTGCAAAGACTGGCAACTTAACAAGCCCCTTTTATACAAAGTGTCAGTGCTGGCTTTGCATGGTGGTGGTGGCTGATGACGTCGGCATGCTGGCTTTGCTTTTACACACTGAACCACATAAAGCCAGCCCCCATGTGTGATTTTGGATGGCAAGGTGGCTTTCTGGAATCAGAGGCATGATATGTGACACAATAGCACTGGCATCTAGTGTGTGTATTCCCACCATGCTGGCTGTCCTTATTATACAGACGTTGATTCTGTAATGTCACTGCTCACATTGATGGCAGAACAACAATGCTCCCTCATTCTGTATTTGTACATATTATACAGAATGGCGAGGCGGAATAATGGCACAACATTCCCACCTTGAACCGGCTGTGTAAAAGTGGCTAGAGACTCAAGAGACAACGCTTATGACTCACCATGAGTTGGCTACTGATACGGACTTAACAACATGAGCCCAAGGTAAAGCTGGTGATCTCTCCTTCACTAACCAAGAGACAATAGTAGCTCTGGAACATACCAGTAGATTTCCCAGATGCTGGGGGGTTGTGATTGGATTATTGGAAGCTTGTGGGTGTTAACTGTGGAAAACATGAATTAACTCTTGACAGGAGGGTAATTATGTAAATGCCATGGGATGTCATTTACAATGGAATCAAATTACAACAATCACTGCTTCATGAAAATACAACTAAATAGACTGCTTCGGCTGGACTAGTTGCATTAAAATATAGCAACAGGTATACCCATCAACGATATAGAGTCCTTACACCAACTCTTAAGCAAAATCAAATTGGAAAATAGGGAGGCTTCTTACTCAAATGTGATTAAATATACTAAAATTAGAACCTAAGACCACTCTCTAATCTAAGTGTCGAAGGGACCCACCAAAGAGTAGCCTGACCACTTCACAGGAGAGGACAAATAACACCCCCTCTCAGCACACAACTTATGTTTATATATTTGGTTCTGTTATCAGTGCTTACCTGTTTTGTTGATATGATAGTTCAATCAGAAGAGACCAGATAATAAAAGAAAAAGAGTTATTTATTATATGGATGATATTGATGATTAACATTGTCAAAGTCTTTGGTGTTTGGACTCTGCAGGTAGATTTTAAATCGAAGGACGTCAGTCCTGAGCAGCAACAAGATAGATCCCCCCATGGAGTCCAGACACTGGTGGTGGTGGCTGATGACGTCGATCAATCTTTATGTAGTGCCAATCATAAAAAAGTAAACTCAAGGCACTTTATATACCCTTTAATTTAATTTAAAGAGAACCAACATTCCTGCATGAGCAGCACTTGCGACAGCATCAAGGAAAAACTCCCCTGTAATGGGAAGAAACCTCGGGCAGAACCGGGCTCTAGGTGGGCGACTATCTGCCTTGACCAGTTGGGTTGACGTGACAATCAACTTCAGTCTGACTTCTGTTGAGACTGATCAGGCTGATGAGGTTGATGAAGTGATGCACTGACGAATATGAAGACAGGGTGGTGATGGGGAGGTGGTGGCCCTAAGAGGGAGGAAACATTTAAAAGGACAGCTGCTATATGATAAACTGCCAAAGAAGGTGTGTCACCATGCTATTATTTAGATGTGACCAGGTGATGTGAACAGCTGACGTCTTAATTTCAGTCAGGAACACTTTCGTCATAGATTAAACCATTTATTGCAACAAATGGAATACAGTTCAACTTGGCGCTGGAGGCTCCACTCTAGATGCTCCCTGGATTAGCCAGCAGCATGCTGGGGATTCAAAAAGAATGGTCCATAGGCCATAATGTCCTAAATATAGGTCAAGCTTGAAAAACATTAGATCATACACTTCCCATAATGCATCTCAAAAGTGTTCATCTTCATTAGACCCTTACTGTCTGGTAAATGCCTATGTCTAAACATTTGAAAATTGAGACCCTGAGTAGTGCACGATTAGCAAACTGACTTTAACATGTAAACTTGGTTGCATGTAAGTTTGAATCAAAGATTTAATGTGTCCATTGCACTTCTGCCACTTTTACTTACTTTACATTTTAATCATTCTTCCATCAATATTCCAACAATATTCAATCTGACTCCACTCATAAAGGACACACAGATACACTTGTTAACCTAATGGTGAGTCCTGTTGGATTTGTGTTGAAGTCCTTTGGAAAGGCTTATTGTTCTGTGCTGTAAACAGACAGCGATGACTCCTGAGATGACTTTGATGAACCGGCCAATGATTGGCAGATTGGTGTAGCTGCCAGTTAGCACTACCAGCCATCCATAGCCAGAAATCTAGGTATTTGTCCCCTGAGCACCCACATAGCCATCTGCCTACATACAGATGGGTTTTTTTTTTAAAAGAGAAAATGCTGCCATTACACCACAGTAGGTGTTCAGCCAACATTTGCTTATTGTTTTGTTTTGTTTTTGTGTTGTTGTTGTTTTTTTAGAGCCATCAAGCCTCAACTATTTTTAGGCTCTGTGTTTGAGCAAACCTGGAAATTCATGTTATAATGTTTTTAAAGGATCATACCATTGTTTGTATTCTGTACCATGTACTATTCACATCACTGTTGATCACTTTCCAAAGTCTACTGAACGGCTTTACATGATTTAAATTTGTTTCTCCTACCCTCCAGGTAGTCACTGGCTTCCATTCATTTCAGTAAAATTTGAGTAATATTTGGTGATAACAGCATAATTGTTTGTTGTGTGGTGATACAGGGCTGGTTTAAACAGAAGTCCTGTTGTTAGTATTTACAAGTGCTTGTATAAAAGAAAAAACTGCTTTTTTTCCATCTACCGTGAGCACTCTTTGATGCTTGGAATCATCTCAGTCTATTTAGGTCACACCCTTAAGCTTTAGGTTACACTAACCTAAAACGTAAAACACACCCTACATTCCTAAACACTATAAGCTAAACAACATCACGCATGGTTGTGTTTGAGAATGTGTCACATAGTGCACTGCAAAACAATCGGGAGGTTTGGGAGCCTGGGTCTCTTATTAGCAGGTTTTGAATAAAAAATGTACAATAATGCACACAAATTACTGATGGCAATGTTTATAGTATGGTTAAGTTTAGCATTGTTATACCTTTGCCATTGGTTTCAAAAACTACAAATAAATAAGGAAAGGCTGCATCAACCATTATGTCATTAGGCAAATCAAACACATGTGCTCTATCTGGCTAAAATGCTCATGGTGGATCTTCCAGTCCTCGTCACAACTGTGATGACTGCTCATTCTTTGAACTCAAAGTGATTAAACCACTTAAGGACTGCAGAGGGAGAGGAGATAATATGGGGTGTATATGGCTGGTCTGAGTGGACCAGCCATATTATACACTGAGAATCAGTGACAAATGAAGTTAAAACTAGGACAGACTGTGAAGGGCACGAAGCTCTTAGAAAGGAGAGTACAACAAACTTGCCAATGGATTGCAATATCCTTTCCAGCTTTTTTTTGGCATATTGGTAGCAGTTTAGCACATACAGAACATGTTACTGTGAGCTGGTATCAGCCACAGCTGAGTGAAATCAGGTAGAATTGAGTTGAGTGGTATGCCAGAGGTGTGCTAATTATCACCTGCTTAAAGCTGAGCTTTGTTATACTGTGTTGGGATTTTTTACATCACAATCACTATTGTGCTGGAAGATGGTGAGAACTTCTGGAAACAGATTTTACTAGATTATTTTACTACGATTTTACTAGTGCAAAAATAGTACATATTGAATTCAGAAAGTTCAAAAAGAGTAGACAAAGACTGATTAATTTATTTGTTGCTGTCCAGTTTTACAGGCTAATTGTTGTAAAATTCTGTGCTGGGTTTCAAGTAAAGGGCGGCTGTGGCTCAGGAGGTAGGGCCACTAATCGGAGGATCGGTGGTTCGATTCCGATTCAATGTCGATGTGTCCTTAGACAAGATATTTAACCCCAAATTGCTTCTGATGACCGCGCCAACTGTGTATGAATGTTAGTTTCCTCCTGATGAGCAGGTTGGCACCCTGTGTGGTAGCTCCTGTTATCAGTGTATGAATGTGTGTGAATGGGTGAATGTGACATGTAGTGTAAAAGCGCTTTTAGTGGTTGAAAGACTAGAAAAGTGCTGTATAAGTACAGTCCACTTACAGTCCATTTACCATTTAAACCGTGCTCCAGTTTCAACCAGTGTATACACTTTAATGTGTTGCTATATAAAGTGCAACTTGAAAAACATTCAACTTAATGAATTTAGTTTCACAGTTTTCAGATTTTGGTGATGATGTGATGATGATACACTGTAGATAGATAGTACTTTAGGATACTAACACTGTGTGTAACATACTGCACCTGTAAGTGAAGTGAGTTTAGTCTTCCTAACAGTCTAATCAGTTTTTCTAGCATCTGAAAGCTTGCAACCTATTCAGTATTTTCTCAGTGGCCTATTATAAACCTCTCAGAGAGAGCCTGCTAGTATTTATATGCTGGACACACAGGCGTTTGGTTTTCAATAGCACTGCCAGACATTCCCATAAACAGTAGCTGAACATACTAAAGCACGCTGGCCTGTTTTCATGGCTTGTATTCATGTCTCGTACACACCAACAAACTGCACTAACTTAACTTTTAAAAACTAAAGCATTCTGAGGAAAGGTGAATTCAGTATGATAAAAAACACACCTGATAATAAGTGTCAGAGGGAGATCAATGAGGTATATACTGTACTGTCAGTAAGGTCAAATCAGATTATACAAAGCGACAGTTATTCCTTGAGGATGAGTAGACTATTTCTTAGTCTACAGGGAAATTCTTTCCACAAAACATCAGCTCGGATTTGGCTGATTGCTCTTTAATTGGTTTGTCATTCCCCCGCACAGTAAAGGTCACTGCTGGGACTGGGAAATGTCGTTATGTTTAATATTGTGAAAGTGGATAGAAAGATTTGCAATAGATGGAGTCATAAACATGCCACACTGATGCAAATATATGTCAGTATGCATTTGATAAATGCAGGCTCCACATTCATTATGCAATTGTGGTCAGGGTGACCTGTTATGGTGTTACAGAAAAGCCCAGGAAGAACATGGTTAATTCACAAACTGATCTTTAAAACTGAATCCTCAAACTGAACTAAGTAAATTATCAACATACACATCAGTGTCACTGACCCAA
The DNA here is from genome assembly GCF_963691925.1 of Scomber scombrus. Lineage (NCBI taxonomy): Eukaryota > Metazoa > Chordata > Actinopteri > Scombriformes > Scombridae > Scomber > Scomber scombrus. Next base: position 792,868 of record NC_084974.1, read on the forward strand.
TCAGTATAGTTTTTTTTTGCTATGGAGCTCCCTTCGCTGGTTACTTCATAAGGATCATTATCATCTTAGCACTGATAACATTATGTTGCTTCTTGTTTAAAAACTTATTTAAAAAATATCAAAGCTTCGGAAATAGTCATGAACTGATTTGTAGGGGAAAGTCCACTCATGGTTCAAATGTAGATGGCAAAACCCTCATAACCTGCCACCTTTGAACCTTTATGCTCCTGAAGAGTCAGACACTTGGAAAGACCAATTTAATCTATGAAATGAAACTCATACTTTTTTCTTTTTTGTACAGCTTGTTGCAGGTTTTAATCTTTAAAATAATCAACCATCTACGGATTTTTACATACAAAACAGGGCCAGGTAGAGGTGTATGCCACTCGCAATGCAACTGTCAATGTCTCCTGCTTAAGACATAGTCCAAGTGTGTGCACCTTCCTCCACTCTTATATGTCACCCTGTGCTCTACACTCTTCTTGAAAAATGTACTGACCACAGTCATTGCCATCCTTTTCACAAAATCTATCGCCATCTGTCCTTTCACGTTCTTCTCCTTGACATCATACCTGTCCATCACTTCTGTTCCCTTCACCAACATTCCCATTGAAGTCTGTGCCAATCACTACTGTCTCCGTCTTGGGTTCATTCTTCACCACTACATAAAACTCACTCCAGAGTCACTTCCATCTCACACCTGCATATGTGCTGACAACATTCATTATCACGCCTTCTATTTCCAGCTTCATTTGTTTATTTGTTTATTTAAAAGGATCCCCATTAGCTGACGCCAAGACAACAGCTAGTCTTCCTGGGGTCCAGACGATACTATTTAATAGAGCACAACAGGCATTACAATCTCAAGTAAATATAAAAATATATAAAAATGAAAGAAAAACATTATACAGTCATGTATCACATAACCCAACCACACTCAAATAAGATGATGATATAATTACATTACACTGATATCAAATACATTCTTAATCTTCTTTTAAAACCAGCCTTTCCCTTAATCTCAAGAACCTCACCAGGAAGACTGTTCCAAAACACAATTGACCTATAAAATACTGACAAACTCAGTCAGACTAAGGTAGTGGTAGAGTAATCAGTCCACTATTCGCCCCTCGAGTGTTATAAGAATGAGTATTTGAGCAGTAAATTATATTCTTATAAAAACATTTAGGAGTCTGAGTATTAATTATTCTATGCAAGTATATTAGCAGATAGTCTATCCTACCAGGTGAGACGTAGTTCTTGGAGAACAACCAAGGAATACTTCGAAGACCTCCTCAATCCCACCGACACGCCTTCCGGTAAGGAAGCAGGGCCTGGGGACCCTGGTGTGGGCTCTCCTATCTCTGGGGCTGAGGTCGCAGAGGTGGTCAAAAAGCTCCTTGGTGGCAGGGCCCCGGGGGTGGATTAGATCCGCCCGGAGTTCCTCAAGGCCCTGGATGTTATGGGGCTGTCATGGTTGACACGACTCTGCAACATAACGTGGACATCGGGGGCAGTGCCTCTGGATTGGCAAACTGGGGTGGTGGTCCCTCTTTTTAAGAAGGGGGACCGGAGGGTGTGTTCCAACTATCATACTCCTCAGCCTCCCTGGTAAGGTCTATTCGGGGGTACTGAAGAGGAGGGTCCGTCGGATAGTCGAATCTCGGATTCAGGAGGAGCAATGTGGTTTTCGTCCCGGTCGTGGAACTGTGGACCAGCTCTACACCCTCTGCAGGATCCTTAAAGGTGCATGGAAGTTTGCCCAACCAGTCCACATGTGTTTTGTGGATTTGGAGAAGGCATTCGACCGTGTCCCTCGGGGGGTCCTGTGGGGATTCCTCCGGGAGTACGGGGTATCGGACCCCCTGATACGGGCCGTCTGTTCCCTGTACGACCGGTGTCAGAGCTTGGTCCGCATAGCTGGTAGTAAGTCGGACTCGTTTCCAGTGAGGGTTGGACAGTTTTTATGGACAGGATTTCTAGGCGCAGCCAGGGCGTTGAGGGGTTCCGGTTTGGGGACCTCAGGATTGGGTCACTGCTTTTTACCGATGATGTGGTCCTGTTGGCTTCATCAGACCGTGACCTCCAACTCTCACTGGATTGATTCGCCGCCAGGATGAGAATCAGCACCTCCAAATCTGAGTCCATGGTCCTCAGCCGGAAAAGGGTGGAGTGCACTCTTTTCTCTTCCCTCGGGATCCCCCGGGAAGAGCTGGACGAAGTGGCTGGGGAGAGGGAAGTCTGGGTTTCCCTGCTTAGACTGCTGCCCCCGTGACCCGACCCCGGATAAAGCGGAAAGAAGATGGATGGATGGATCCGCAAACATAGTCACCCTAGCGTTACTGAGTACATACGGCATATCATTAGTAAAAATTGAAAATAAAAGAGGTCCTAGACAGTTTCCTTGGGGGACTCCACAGTCCAGGGACTTACAGCAAGAAAAAAGCACCATTAAAATATACTCTCTGTGACCTATCAGACAAATACTCATACTTATCACTCTATCCAACACTCTCCTCACCAACACTCTCTTGACATAATCTTCCTTCAGAATTACCCCTGACCGCCATTGCCAGCCCTTTCTCTAAAAAATCCCTTTCTCTAAATCTCACTCTAAATGGTGTGTAAGTATTGTACATATTCTCATATTTGCATATTCAAACACATTGTGCATGTTCTCACCACATTACTTTTGGATTAGTATCAAGTATCTATTTATAAATCCCAGTTCATGTGTGTGAATTGACACATGCATGAGATTTGTGCCTGTGTATCCTTTAAACATGTGGTTGGCAGAGATTTACACAAACAAAAAATTAGTTCCATGTCTGATGTGAAGATTTGTGACAATTGTCATGACAATTCACTCCTTACACTTGACTTTAAAGGTGGGGGATCAATCTTGATCAAGTATTGTCACACTTTCTTTAATTTTCAGAGCATAGCAAACTCACACTGTATACAGACATATGAGCTGCTGTATTGGAGTGAGCCTCTTTCACACAGGAAGATGCTGTTCAGATGCTCAAATAAGATTTCTATGACTATCAGCGAGTATCTAGCCTTCCACAAGTCCATGCTAGCATTTATACATATTCATACAATAATTTCTATCACACACTGCTGCAAAGCTTTTGTATGGTGGCCAAAAATGAAACAAGATGAGATAGAGATTTAGGAAAGGCCTGTGGTGAAACAAAGACATCATTAAAATACATATTTTATCAGGGTAAATAAAAAAAGGCTATAAATAAATGAGTAGCTGTGTGTGTGTGTGTGTGTGTGTGTGTGTGTTTGTGTGTGTGTCTGTGTGTGTGTGTGTGTGTGTGTTGTGGGTGTAATAACTCTTCCACCTCTTTGCTATTCTTCAACTAAATAGAGAAAGCTGCTGGCTATAAACCCCTCACCACCACCGCTGCCAACACACACATACACACACACAGACCACGCCACGCACACTAGAGGCCATGTTGGTCTACTGAGTATGTTTCTCATTTAAAAAATAGCCCCAGCACCAGCACTATAATAAAAGGTAATTGGTTGAGGGGGGGCGTTGTGGGGGTGGGGGTGTGAGGCTGGAAAGCAGGAGTGAATGCATTGTATTTGTAATTGTTCAATGTGCGGCCACAGAATAATTAGACTTTTCCGATATTAAACACCCTCGGCAGCAGAGGACAATAATAATAAGAGCAGAACAGTGGGCTTTAATAATGATGAATAACAGCATGAATTAAAGACAGCCACGGATGGTTAAATGGTTTTCAGGTCAGAGAGAGTACGAGGAGAGGGACACACTGCACACCTGAGAACTCACCTTCTGTCACTGTATGATAGCAACTCAATCAGTTTAATCTCAATGTAGCTTTGTGTCAACCCATCTGAGACAGAGACACTTCACTGATGCCTCTGAGGTGGCTGCAACAACACAAATAGAGCTTAAAACATACATAGTTGAATATTTGAATATAATAATGATAAGTGTTTAATAGCATGCAGGAATGGAAATTATTGGAAAAGGTTGGATCATCATTTTTGTGTGCTTCATAGTCAAAAATGTAAAAAACTGCTTATGTTTTATGCATGAGATAAAAAGGTACTTATGTCTGCCTATGCATGCAGCATTTTTCATCCTTTAGTATGCTGTATGTACTGCATATTGAACAACACATGGCAGTATATGACATGGGTACATGTATGTATCTTAGGTGATGAATATGCATGCAGCAAAGTGAAATATAAAATATGCATGTGCAGTATGTACTGTATACTTCACATATTTTAATGATGCTTCTTATAGATGTAGATGAAATATGTACTGTGAAATATTACTAAAGCATTAACAGCAATAGAAGTCACTGTGGAAGATGAGAATGAGCAATTTACTGTGTTTAGTTTAACACGCTGGGTTTTGCTCAGACTTGTAAAGAAAAAGGTGTTTAAATGGGAATAAAGGTCACCTGTCCCCTCATCACTGCAACCAACATACCTCAGTGATATTGAGTATCTTCTGTGCTTAAGGGGCAATCCACCGCCATTATACATCAAAGTCAATCATCAAGGGGAACAAGTTCTCCAAACTCAATTACAAGATAGGTCATCTCTGACTTTAAGACACACCTATCAGCAGAACAACATTGTTTGCCAGTGAATCCTGAAAATGTTACTTTTACTTTAAAGGCCACACAACCAGAGTGAGTGGAATTTGTCTTCACCAGAGAATGAAGAAAAATAATGCTGCACACAGTGTCAACATTACAATATGGAGGCAAATATTACAAAAGTACATATAAGTGTATCAGAATGTAGGGATTACAGACTGAGGGGCAGAGACCAGCGTCTATAATGCAACAGGAAAAACCTTGTACTTAAACTGTGTTGTTTCGGCGGACAAAACAAGTGACTATGATTGTCATGTCACTGTGATTTTATTTCATTTAGTGGAGAGAATAAACCTCAGAGTTTTCAGGAGAGCTGTGGTGAAGAAGTGACTGACAAAAACAGCTACACACATTTTGTCATATTATGTATTTCTATTCCTCTTCTTTTTCTATTATCAACAAATCCCATGTGCAGACCCAGAAGTATGTGTTTATGACTGCAGTACTCTTCGGGGTTTGGAGTTTCTTAAATCTTTAAAACAACTCTCAAATACATAAGTTTAATTTTTTAAGGTTTAGTCATTTTCTAAGACAGCTGGTTACTGTAGTTTTTAATAAAGGAAATAGTGCATTTGTCAAAATATGTGAAGGAACATGTCACAGTTTGGCTCATTGATGTGTTTTTAATAATGAATGAATGTATAAGATATACCAGGCTGTGGATAAACACACTATACGTGTAGGTAGATCAATTCATTATTGGTTCATTGTTGGGATTTATTGACAAAACCTTCCTTCAAATTATATACAGTATGATTAATAAAAATATCAAAATAAATAAAGATTAAAGATGATTTTATCGTCATTGTACAGAACATACAACGAAATTCAGGTGTGCTCAAGACTGGACTTGTATATCAAAATAATAAATACATAGAAATAGTTAAGAATAAATCAAATGCATCCATCATAGCCTGAAGATATCCACATTTCAGGTAGAGCACACCTCTATAGATTATATAGATTGGAACAAAATCCTGCCTAAACCCTCCTGGCGTCATAGATCCACACTGACATAAAGAACATACCATTTAAAAAACCCTCACTGTTCCAGAGAGCACTGCAAGAGTCTGAGACCTTCACAATTTTTCACTGACAACTTCGGTATAGAAATACATCAAACTTATCTTCTGAGTCAACCCAGAGCATCACCATCTCTTACATACTGATGTGTGTGTGTGTGTGTGTGTGTGTGTGTGTGTGTGTGTTTGTGTGTGTGCGTGATTTTGGAGAACAGGGGAAGCAGGCAGTAACTGCTGTGTCACTTGCAGAACAAACCCCAGGGTGTTTCTCAGCTTTTAAAAAATATGCACGCACACACACACACACACACACACACACACACACACACACACACACACACACACACACACACCATCTATGTTTTGAGCCAAACTTTGAGGTGTAGAAATGTGCCTCAAGTCAAAAAGAACATCCATATTTTTCCATCTGACCCTTCAACTCCACCAAACTCCCCCCAGAAACCTCTACAGTTTTCCCTCCTGTCTCCAGCTTCACTTGCTCACTGTGAATATATTCACAAAACTAACTTGACTTTCCAAAACTACCTCAGGGTCTTTCATGCTAGTAGAATATTGAAATAATAGCATGTAAGTGCACACAGTGTGCATTCTCTTCCAGTGGAAAACACATAATTAAAGGAAACCAGAATATCCCTTAGTTTTTTTGAAAAATGCTAACAAGCTGAATACTGAATTCTGAATTAATACTGAAGCCACTTTTTTCTGAACATTCTGCAATAACAACATGCATTTTGGCCAAACAGTTTGTCTCACCTCCAAAAGTGGCTTCAGTATAGACCAATGCTTGTTAGAAATTTAAAAAACTATATTAAAAAAAAAAGTACTGTGAGGGTTTTAGTTCTCCCTCTATCCTGCATTTGGCCTAAAGTTCTCATCACCTTCATATCTTGGGCCCTATCTGACACAAAGTGGAGCCATCCATAATGTTTAAATAGCAAATACACCTGTGCCCATTTGAATGCTCATTGGTATGTTGGTATTGATGAAGTGGAAAACCTGATCTGAAGTCAATAGTGCATTTTTCATTGTTATTTTAAGGGAGCATGATCAAGATAGTAATATGTTACACACACAGATAGTAATATGTTACACACACAGATAGTAATATGTTACACACACACATGTGAAGCAGCACACAAATATGCAAAATATTACAAATAAAAGGATAACATTGTGAAAGATTATTATTGTGTACATCAGCATCTTTACACAAATATGTTACAATGGTTAGTCGTAGTAATGATGGATGAAAAATGAAAATTATTTGACCAAATCCTCACAACACATTTTAAACAGAGCCATCCGGTCAAGGGTTTCTGTCAAGACTCAGCAAACAACCAACAGATCAACTTTCCTGCTACATCAGTACATGAGGTCATGAGGAACACACATGGAAATACATTAAATGAAAACAATATTTAAACTAAAGAAGGACAACTGCCAGGTACAGGATCAGCAGTGCATAGTCCTGACAACTGATGATTTTTTACATGATTCAAATTTTATTAAAATTATAGTATTATTTAATTTGTCTTCGACTCAATCTGTTACATCATAACTGAACAAAACAATTTTTAAAATAGTACCAAAGCTGTCATTAAAAAACATTAAACGAAAAAAACAAAAAGAAATTGCAACAAATGAATGAGCTGGCCATGGGAAACTCCAGGAGCAGCAGGGGCCAGTGTGTTCGCTATGGATCATACACTTTCACTTTGCGCATGAGAACAGCTGTTTCCTATGCAGAGAAACGTTCCTTCTTACTACTTGACAAATCTGCCATTATAATAGCAATCTGCCAAGGCACAAGCGCACCTGGTGTTTAAAGGGAATGTGAGATGACACCACATGACATTGGTTTATTGCATATTTTCCCAAAACACACCCATGATTAATTAAGAACCTAAGTACATCCCTTTTGATCCATGCACCTGGCGCTGTGACCATTTTTCCCACTGTTAAACTAGAAAAAGTGGATTTGGACACACCATGCACCAAATTGTAAAAATATGGCCCCTTATGTCTTCTTTGGTAATACGTAGTGCATCTTGGAAAGTATCTTCTGGAATGTTTAATCTAACCCTGACAGTCTTCAGAAGTGTCTCCACACCCTGCATTCATGGCATCTGGGAAGGACATCTGGTCATGTGGATGGTGATCATAAACATTCTACCTCCATGCAGAGATTTATTGACATCCTGGGATGTGCAGCAAACCAGTATGTGACTGCAGTGGAGTGATGGAATACCACATTATCCCACACAACAATGAAGGTAGTTTCTTTCTCCTCTCTCCTCCACTGACACACGTTGATGATGCAGGTCATCCAGAAAAGTCTCCCTGTATTATAGGGGCCAATGGACATCATGGGACAGTGCCTCACACATTGTGATGTTAGCCCCTCTCTGGCCTCGGACATCTACAGTTACTCTCTGTCCAAGCACATTTCTTCCTCTGTGTATCCATTTGTCAAAATGAATCCAGCTTCAACCACACAGATGAATGTATGTGCAGTTTGCCCAGCTTCCATATCCATTACTCTCTACAATACACAGTTTTACAGTAGCTTACATTATGCATATGTTACAGGTCCCAGAATGTGGTACCAAAGTACAACTCTGTAAAATACAGATAAAATGCAGCAGCAATGAAGACAGGAGCGTTCAGTTCGTCATCCAAGTCACATCTGAGGTGTGAGCGGAAGGTCCCATCTGAGATCATTCGGAGGCGCAACTGCTCCCATGACATGAGTTCCGCATGGGTGCTGCTTACATTTACCCTGTTTCTTCACAGTAGATATGAAAAAAAAATAGCCTGACTACCATGTACATTGCTAAGGATAATGTCAAACCCTCAAAATTAAAGACACTTACTTCTCAGTTGATTCAATTAAATAAACACTAAAGTGGTTGCACAATTTTTGGGTGTAGCACACATAGCTGTGTTAGCTTTTATTATTTAACAGACATCTTATCTGGACCTACTGATACTGGAATTCTGTCATACATTCACTCATACAGAGTATAGCTGCTTGCAATTATCATTATGCTGACTGTATTTACATTCCCAAAAATGATACAGTCTGTCGGCACTGTCCCAAATTCCTGGCAGATTTATTGTATTGTTGTCAAATACCATGTCAATAATGGAAATGAAAATCCATGCTATAGATGCAACTGTCAGTCACTCATAATAAAAGCCAACGGGTGCTGTGCAGATCCACAGAACCTAAAATAAACCATGAAATACACTGATATGTTAAATGTATTTCTTTAATAAATTAGCTTCTATTTAAGGTGCAAGTAAGAACCCTGGAGGACCCTAGGCCTGGGACAAACACAACCAAAAAGGTTTCAGGCATTTTAATGGGACATGAGGGTGTTGATTTGGAGAGATAAAGAAAGCAACCTGCAGGTCTGACTCCATTAACAGATCTCGTCTCGTCTCTTGCCTTGTTTTCATGTTTACCAGTGATGTTACACATTTTTTTGAATGTGGTGAGACTTTATTAATCACACAATAAATGGACAGTGATGTGATTAATGTTGCGGCACCCTTGGCCCATTTTCAAGCCATCTAGTGTGCTGTTACACCCACTTTGGGAACCACTGCTCTATTCTACAAGTGCATTCAGTGGAATTCAGAGAGCATTTCTATTTGTAGTAGTGGTGGCATACTGTGTGTTAAAGTGAGTCATCATTTCATCTTAGAGCTGATGCTTCCATCAATACCTTACACTTCTGTGTAGAGTTGGCACACAGTCATATTGCATTGACTGTTGCACAGTATTGGTAAAAAGTTGTTGCTGCTGGAATGCAAACAGCATGAAGAAATAGTAATTACAACACTGGACTCATCCCCAAGCTTTTTGGCTGCATGCCTGTTGCCTGTGTAAAGGTGGTCAGGTAAACGTTTTTAGAGCTCAGTCTGTAAAACACGTTAAAACTCAGACACCTTTGGTGACTATGAGGTTTGTGACTCTAGAACAATGGAGTTTGCAGGCTCTTTTGAAGGATATTTCAGAGTTTATTAGGATAGTGCAGCTGCACAGGTGCTCTGGGGCACACCAGCATTGGGAGTGGGTGCAAGGAGAGAGAAAGAACCGCTGACTAGCACAAACATAAACATCATCCACTGCAGCTCTTAAATCTTCCTAATTAGGCTGTAAAATGTTCACAAGATGATATATTACAGACATATCCATTATAGCTAACCTCACATGAAACAAGATTGTACAGACACAAACAATTCATGCAGTCTATTACCAGGCTAATATATATAGTTCGAAGTAGGCAACGCATAAAGGACAGGCCCAGTAACACGTTGGACAGTTTAGATAAAGAGGCAAAAAATGCAACACACACACACACACACACAAACAAACACACACACACACACACACACACACACACACACACACACAGGCGAAGAGTCAATTTGGTTTCAACATTTTCTTTTCTTACTGTGATGAAGAAGAAATTCTAGAAGTGATGTCTCTGACCATTAATGGGACTCAGTGAGTTAAACATATTAGCAGAATGCTTTCCTAAGCAACACGAGACAGGAACATTTTAACGGTACTAGTCTATAAAGAACATCTAAAATCACATTCAGACAAGAATTGACTGCAACATCTATGGCATTTTCATTCAGCATTATGTAATGCCTTTGGGGTGGATTTATTATGTTCTGACCTTTTCATCATGTCTCGACTTTCTCTTGTTTCTGTACCTGGACTCAAATCTCGTGACTGTCTGTGAAAGGGTGAGTAAGATAAATCCTTTCCTCTACTTAGCTGTGGCAACAAATGTTGTTTTAGGGTATCTATTGTATGCATTGCTTATTGCTGTCAGGGAATTTCAACCGACAGCGAGCAAATGATTTCTTGTATTGTAGTGTAATGTATAAGTATGATACAAAAATCACATGATTACATGCGTCAGTGTTCTTATCTAATAATCTGAGATTCAAAGTTCATTCCTGGTCCTGGAAACAGCAGATGACTAAACAATCTCAATAATGTTAGATGATGTTCCTCAGCAGATGGCATGTCCAATTGTCATTCAATTATAGATTTCCAATTTTTTGTGATAGATTAAAAGTCGAGATATGAAATGTTTTCATATGATACTTTCAATTTGTTCTTCTCTTTACGTACATTTTTTTCTTTCCTTTACTACATTTTAAAGGAAACATTGTATTATTTAATTCTGTAATCAGTAGCTGGTATGTTTTACAAACAAATGATGTGACGAGCACTGACAGGAGAATTAACCTAACAAAGAGGTTTTTGACAAGAGGAGTAAACCAAAGCATCTGGAGAACACCCAGCAAGCACACGGAGAACATGTAAACCCCACACAGAAAGCCCCTGCCCCAGCCAGGTAACGAACCCAAGACCTTCTTACTGTGAGGCAACAGTGCTACTGTAACAACTGAGCCCTAGTCAGCTCTGGTGTTACTGTGTTGGTGCCTTTTTTTAACGGGACACATTCTGCTAGTTATCTAAAACAACACACCAAGGCTTCTTGGCTTTTCAGCTGTGAAACTAGTTTGGTAGTAGGCATGGGCCGGTATGAGATTGTGACGGTATGATAACCTTATGCAAAAATATCACGGTTTCACAGTATTATGATTACAGCTCTAAAATGTGTTATTTAGAAATGTCTGTATTTAAAAACAAAAAAAGAAAACTTTTCCATTAGTCCATTTCCAACAGTCTTTTATTTTTAAACAATATATAGAACGTAATGGAACATTAGTAAATATGTATTTAAAATAAATAATAATAAAAAAATAACTGAATTCTTTCTAAATAAAAAATAAAATAATAAGTGCAGTCCTTAATGCAGTCCTTTAACTGAGGCTAAACCTGCAACTCAAGTCACGACATAAGTGAATTATTTTTAGTGAATAAAACAACCTTCTTCCTCCAAGCCGTGGCCGTCTGTCTTTTTACGGTAGCAGAAGTATTCCCATACAGCCGACTTGGTCTGTTTAAACGGGGGGAAAAGTTCATGGGTCTCGCCTCCTTCAGCCATCATACAGCCTGCAGAGCTACCTGCTTGTAACAGCAACCGGAGGTGCGCGGGGGGGAGGGGTACTTTACGCTGCAGCTGCTACACACGACCTGACGGACCTCCACTTTCTCTCTGACGAGACGTCACATTAAAAAAAAAAACCCGCTCATACCGCAGGAACGATATGATGGAAAATTTTAGCGGTTTTGAAACCGTGACTTTTTCATACCGTGGTTTACCTTGAAACCGGCTCATGCCTATTTGGTAGACATGTTAGTTTGGTTTCCCACCGAAATATTCATTTAAAACAAGGCAGACCTGCTCTCATTTGTGTTTTGATTTAAATGTATGTTGTCTTTTTAAGGGCGAATGTTTATGTTGTGTTTGAGCACCTAACCCAAGAAAAATGTCTATTATGTGATAAACAATAACGTTTTTTGAATCTTGAATGCTCAGTACTATTTAATGACCTCCAAAAACCAGTTGGTTTAAAAAAAGAATCATATATCAAATAAGATTGTGGATTTTTTTCCTGCCTGAAAAAAAAAAACATTATAATTTTGCTTTATTGCCAATGCGTAGCTGAAAGGTCTTTTTTGTCAAAACTTCTATTTGCCTTTCTCTTTTATAACCTCTTTTGTAACATTGTCTTCACTCAGTGGAGAAAAATCAGCTATATGAAAAGCCATTAGCTCTTTTATGCCTGCATGCTCAAACTAGGCTTTAACTAAAATATATACATTCATTAAACTGTTAAAACCACAGTCAATAGAACATCTTTCTGGTGAATATACTGCCAGGAGCGACTTTGGTTTTATTCCAGATCAGTAAAACTCAGAGTTTGACCTCTCCATAGACTGTGGCAACAAGTGAGTAACACACACAGTACATGAGAGAAGGGCAGTACCACAGGTGGGTGTGCTGCTAAACGGTGCCCCCAGTGGAGCTGCTACAGTAGAGAAATAATTCAGCACAAGGAAATATTGAGTTAAATGATGTCACTGTGTGTGTTGGCTAGACATTAGCCTATGATGGCCACCACAGGCCACCCCTTGCATCCACCTTAAAATTATGTCAGCAGCAGTGTTGGTCAAGTTACTTGGAAAAAGTAATTAGTTACTGATTACTGCTTCAAGAAAGTAATCCAGTTACTTTACTGATTACTTACTTTCAAAAGTAATTAGTTACTTTAATAATTACTTTACTTAGTTACTTTTCAAAAACATGATGCACAACCTGAATATGCTATAAAGCGATAGACTTTTCAGCCTAATTCTATTCTTTCTGCATATTCCATCATATACAATTGAATCAAATGAAACAGTCTCTTTTTCAAAACTTGTTTTATTAGTTTCAATCTTTTAACTTTATGCACATTGCATCAAGCAAAAATTAAATTAAATGCAACAGTCTCTGACTTGAAGAAAATTGTTGAACATGTAAACCTATTTTCTGCACATTCCACCATATTTAAATAAAATAAATAAGTCTTTCTTCTGTTAACTTATATTTTTCTATTTCTATTTGCATATAAAATTAAAGTGTTTTGTGTTTATACGCCTTCATTTGAATACATGTAAATAAAATATAGCAATAAAATAATTAAAATCAAAGTCTCTCCTGACTGTATTCTGAATTATTAACATTTACATGTTTTAACAGTTGGATGGTATTTTTTCTACGATGCGTCGGAATGATTCAGAGTCTACAGTGGAAATGGGCAACATGTCCTCGACAATATAGCCAGTCGCTCTTAAGTCTATTTTCATCTGTTTAGCAGGAGAGGGGCCGTCTGAGGTTTGCCCGGTGGAATTGGATCGGTCATGTCAGTGGGGGGGTCCGGGGGTTTCTCAATGAGTTTCACATTCCTGTGTACATCGCTCTCTCCTTATAGGTTAGCTTAGATAACCCCCTCCTGAAAATAAAACAGCTAACATGATCACAATTGTCATTCTGAATACTGGAAACACAATGGCTATTCAGTCTGATTATTAGACTATCCTGAAATGCAGAATTAGGATGCCCCTGAAACAGGTTGCAGTGCAGCCAATATGTGAATATGCATGTATGTATCCTATAAAATGTGATAATTATAAGCTGTTCTTCTAAGCTGTCAGCACTTTCTCTGCTGCCTGCTATTGCTCTCTAGTGGCATCCACTTGTGTTGTCAGAGGTAATTTTGCTCCTCCTATAGAATGGCTTCTGGCTTTTTTCCTTCTAATTAGAATCTGAGACCTCTCCCCCTGCCTTCTGCTGATGTTCTTTTCTTCTCTCCTTTCCTGTGCTCAGCTTCATGGCAGTCAGGGGTAAGAACTTAATCTCTGTCTCTCTCTCTCCCTAACAACTGGAAACTGCTGCATTTCATTCTCTGCTGCATCATCTCCTCCTCTTCATCAGTTACACCTGATGGGGACATATTATGGACATTTCCAGGTTTATATTTTAAATCTTGGGCTTGGAAGACATCCACCATCTCTCAAGGCTGTCAACAAACCATGAAACAAGCTATAGGGGGGCATTTTACTACTTTTTTGTCCTTTACCCTACTAAAATGTCAGCTTCTCAAATACATTCTCATATGTTTGAGCCCAAATCCGATCCAAAGAGTGGATGACACAAACAACACAGGAAAAATACCTTTGCAACCAAAGCTATAGAATGGCAAGACTCTAGCTGTCAGCCGCAAACAAAGTTTAGAGCAAATTTAAGCCCTGGCTTTTGAATTGAAGGGAGCTTTTCTATGTACATTCATCTTAAGTTTTGGAACTTGCTAAACCGTGTTTAGCTTCCAACATCATAACAGTATCTATATAATAGAAAACCATAAAAGCATTATGCCTGTAACGTTTCCTCCTCACTCCCGTTTACACTCCCAGAATGGTTCTTTTGCGTTTATCTATTGATTCTCTCCATCAGCTGTCATTCTCAAATTCTGCTTTCTATTCACATTTACATGAGCATCTCTTTTTGTGCTTTGTGTCCAAGTTAATGCAGAGTTCCTGCTACAGCATGATGCAGCTAGAGAATACACTCTCAATTCTCCATCTGTATAAGTGCAGAGTATCATTCTGTCCTTTCCAAACTCATTCTACAGGCATCCTGTGGATGTAGATAGAGTATGTGCTACCTGTACCTCATGAAATCCTCATGAAAAAAATGGTGTTAGTATGCCAACAGTGGTGCCAACTCACTTTCTTGCTGGATTTGGCAACTTTTAATCACCCTTTTATTGACTTCAACAATTCTAAACTATCAAACTTGGAACCATTACTTTTTATTCTAGACATGCTTCCACTCCCAAGTATTGTAAGGAAACATACTATATCATTATGCTGATGACACACAACTGTATGTATCTCTGACCTCGGATGGTCTAAATCCCATAAACTGTACTGATGATATCAATCATTACAAAAATGTTTTACACCTGAAAAATAATAAGATGGAAACTACTACTAGGTTTTGAACATTTAAATGATTATTTTGACTAATAAAACAAATTTACATACTCAAGCCAATTTTATTTGTTGTTCAAGTTCAAAATATCTTTATTGTCCCCGAGGGGCAATTTGTGGTGCAGCCAGCAGCAAAACAATAGAAATGACAATAGCAATTACAGTTACAACATAAAAATACATTCGCTGGTTGGCTTTTTTGCACACGGCATCGACCTGGTGTTCAAAGGACAACCTGTCGTCAATCACTGTACCGAGGTATTTGTACTGCTGGCTACTCAATAAGATCAATGAAAAGCAGACGGACAAAGTTTTTAGCACCATCTAAGTGCACCGTTTTAATGTAAATAAGGGTGATTGTTGCATCATCAACCCCCCCCCCCCGATATGCAAACCGAAGATGATCCAAGTATGCATGAACTGTGTCCATAAGATCATCTTTCACAATCCTCTCAAAAGACTTCATTAACAGGGAGGTAAGAGCCACGGGTCTAAAGTCATTCAAAGTCTTAGTGCAGTTATTTTTGGGCACAGGGACAATAATCGAGTCCTTCCACAGGCGATGACTCTGTGGAGCTGGAGTGACCAGGAGAAGATGAAGCTGAAGATATCTGCCAGCTGTTCGGCACAGTTCCTCAGGACCCAACCTCCAATTCCATCAGGGCCTGGACTTTTCCTCTCTTTAACTCCCCGAAACAGTCTCTGTACCCTCCCCTTATCAACATGGACTGCGCTGATCTGCTCTAAAGCTCCGCCCCTAAACACACAGTTCATGACTAAAATCATGGGCATTGAAACTAGGGATGCTCGATATTGACTTTTCCGCCGATATCCGATATTCCCCAACTCTTAATTTCCGATACCGATATCACCCGATACCGATACATGCAGGCTTTTTACACCAAAACTGTTAGATAACAACATAACATATCTCCTATTGTGGAATTAACACATTATGCCTAATTTTATTGTGAGGCCCCACTGGATACAAACATAAATGCAACATGGTTTTCCAAATGTAAACACTGTCTGTGCAAAATAAGAGAACAACTTCAACTTCAACAAAAAAGTGCCAATATGGCACTGCCATATTTATTAGGCTGCTTTGCAGTAATTGCAAATTACAAATTTACTTTTCGTAGGGAACACTTGGAAATAGTTCCAAACCACAGACATAAGCCCCGTTTCTGGAGGCGGGACCTTTTATAGGAACGTCCTCTCACTCGCTCCTCTCAGCTGTTGTGTCTCTAGCAGAGTAGGACCCAGATAGGACCCACCGGACTCTGACGGTCACGTCACAGAGGCGACTCGCCGAAAGCATAACAGAGAAAACAACGAGGAGGTAAACCTTGTTTCTGTTTGTGTGTTTGTGTACATGGTGGTGGATGCTATGAACTTTTTAGCCACGGTTAGAGACCCACAAGTTTTAATTGTTGTTATATGTCATCAAGCGTGCTGGTAAACGTCCCATGCTGCGTTCATGCAGACTCAGAAATGCTGAAACCTACAGAACAAATATCGGTTATAAAAACCCGATACCGTTATTTCCCGATATTACATTTTTAAGTGAATATCGGAGGGCCGATAATATCGGAGGGCCGATAATATCAGACATCCCTAATTGAAACGGTTTGAATGAATTTTCAATTTATTTGCCAGATCATAGTCGGTTTTGTCATTTAAGGAGATGTTACACTTTTTGGACTGCATCCCCAGCAAGGATTTCACCCCCTCCCATGCAGGGCGTGAGCTGCCAGTGCTAAACAGGTTCTCCACCTTATCCTTGTATCGCCGTTTGGAAAGTTTTAATTCTTTCCTGACCTGCTTCCGTAGCTCATTATATGTATCCATATCACCTGAATAAAAACTGATGTCTCTTTTATTAATAGTGTTTTTGACTGATTTTGAAACCCATGGCTTATTGTTCGGAAAGATGGACATAGATTTTTTATGAATAATTAAACCCTCATAAAATTTCACATAGTCAGACACCGTCTCCGTGAGCTCATCCACACTCTCACATGAATTTTCTTAAACGTATTCCAGTCTGTGCAGGCATAACAATCCTGGAGACGGTATTGTTGCTTAAGAAAGCAGCTCCAACTACTTCAACACATACAATCAGATGGTGTAACATACTGTAGTAGAGTTTAACTGAACCCTAATAAGTGCAACCACTGAATAACCTGTGCGAGTGAGGGAGCAGAATAAGTTAGAGCCAGTAATTATTCTAGTCATTACTGTGTTAAACTCACTGTTTGTGTAAAGGGTTAAAAAATGGTGATATAAAGGAAATTTAAAAGATGTTTAAAAAAAAGTCAGTTCATTAAGGGACTATGTTACAGTTGATTGTTAAAAATAAAGCCCAATTTCCACTGGGTTCGTCAGCGGCACGTTACGGCTGCACCGCGGTTACCGGAGCTGATAGATGCCACTATAATCAATGAGAGTATTTACACCTGGAGCGTCTCAGCAACGTCCCAGCAGCGGCTCTCCGCGCTGCAGCATTTCTATTTTTGACAGAGCCATTTCTAACTCGCAACAAGCTCAACAGAGCAGATTGCACCAGACAGGAAGTCAGACACAGAATCCGCATAATAAAACTTCGGTCTTTCAAAATAAAACAACCCATTCAGCCTCCCGATCGTATTTAAGCAACAAACACGAATAAACCAGACAGATAAAGACACCATCTAGCTACGTAGCCTACTGACACATGATATAAGCACAAAAATAAAATAAAATACCAAATCAACTAACTTTGAGCAAGTTAACAAAATCGGGTCGTTTAGTTGTGCTGCTACTACAGAAATTACGGAGTACTAAAGTCACTTGTTCGGATTTGATTGGGCTGCCGTAATTACTGTATTAACAGTGCAACTTCATTTTAAAAGGCAGATTTCTCTCCCAGAGCATGCTCCGCTCCGCTGCCGTAATGCTCCCGGTGGGCAGAGGACGGAGCTAAACCGTGGCGCAGCCGTTCCGCGGCACTGACGGACCCAGTGGAAATCCCGGGTAAGTGTGGTTAAAAATAGACACCCCTATATTTGTATTTATTTGTGTTCTATACTGTGATTTAAGTGTCAATTACAGTGTACTTTACTGGTTACAGTGGTTGTGTAATACTAAAAGATGTCAAAAGAGGAAGCTAATGTTGTCTGCCTCTGTGTTAATATATACAGGTGGGTTAATAGTCCCCTAAAGAGTATGCATTTGTGTAAGGAATAATAAAGAAATGAGTAGTTATGCACTGTAAAATTGTATACTTGTTCATTATACTTTTGTGAGGCAGAATTAATCCTGCAGCCGAGTGGAAAGGAAGCTAATGTTGTCTGCCTCTGTGTTAATATATACAGCGACAGCCATAGCTTCAGCGGCAGCCGGGTTTCCAACCACACCTCCTAACACCCATCAAGTTAGGGGGGCAACACATGCATTATAATAACCGGGTTAAAGACTTAATTGTTATGACTAAACTGCTAAAGCTATTCTTCTTCTGGTGTTTCTGCTTCAGGTGCATTGCCAACAACCTCTGGACTGGAGAAGTATTGACTCTGATTTGTCATCCAGGAAAACCAAGAGGTCATCAAATTTGTGATCTAGCCAACAGAGTGTGAATGAAAAAGCATTTAATCATATCTGGATTTTATCCAGGTACCAGATACTTAATGTGTAAATAGGGCATTTTGGCAAAATCCGGACCTTGTGTAGTATAGTCTGCTCACAGAATACTGTATAATTTGTGTAAAAAAACTGCATTTAACAAATATCAAGATTTTTGGTGTACAGCTCCCACTACTTTCCCCTATTATTCAGCCACGTAAACTGATGGACCAGCTGTTTGGTCGAAGGTCTTGCTCTTTATCAGATAGTTGTTGCTGACTCCCCTGGATATTATCAGTATGTGCATTGGCTGTGTGTGTCTCTCTGTTTTGTGTGTGTGTGTGTGTGTGTGTGTGTGTGTGTGTGTGTGTGTGTGTGTGTGTGAGTGTTTGTGTGTGTGTGTGAGAGAGAGAGAGAGAGAAGGAGACATAAAATGTGAAAGCCCACCATTTCCAACCTGAGCACTCTGGCTGAAGCTGCAGGGTTCAACAGGAAGTCCCAGTGGACTGTGCAGGCTCTGAGCCAGCAGACTGGACTGAGGCCCACAGGCTGTTCCTACTCCAGTGCTGGGAAGCAGCTACTGCCTATTAAATTCTCCACCACTCTATCAGCACTGGGCAGCAGGTACCTCTGCTGGGCACAGACTATGGCAACTGAAGTGATACAATCACACACACTAACACACACATACACACATACACACACTTATTTATTCAGGTTGGAATATCTCTCCCCGCAGGAGATATGAAAGCTGTCAGTTTTCTATACACAGAGATAGCCTGACTAAGAGGACACACGAGAACATGATTCTAGATAATCTGGCATGATGAAGGTGCTTATAGCCTGCGATGTTTAAACATGTTCTATGTTTAAAATAGGAATATGACAGAGGGAGGGTCTTATTTATAGGATGTGTTTATCCCACACATGTTAGTCATATAGCAGATAGCTGTGTAGACAAATAAGAACAGCTTTTTGATTCCATTTTTATAGCTACTCATATCCAGTGTTTTTGGATAACATCAAAGATGCTTGAAAGGGTGATGTTGAGCATGTTGCAGTAGTGGAACAAAGTGGAACATTGTTTTAATAAATAATAATAATGATAATAACATCATTTTAAAATAAAATGTTTCTTCAAAATTCAAAAGTAGAGTAATGCTGCAACCAAATGTATTTCCTGGAGTCAGAGACAAGTCAATATCCAAATTAGCACTAAAAGACATATAGTTAGCCACCCTAGGACCCAAAACACATTCAATGATTATAGCTTTAGATAGCAATGTCAAATAACAAGAGCCGTTGTGTTGCAGTTTACCACATTTATTAAGGAACTGCACAGAACATGAAGTCTCAACAATCAATAAGGACCACTCCAAAATGAATCAGGTGGATCAGAATTACTTACCAATAGTGCCAGTAGCATAGTCCATGAATAACCACCTAAACACATCATCTGATATCAAAATCTACATTTTTAAACCAATTACAAAAGTAAGCTGCAATGAGGATCTTATTCATTTTGCCTATGTACTTCCAAAAATCTGAATTTAGAGAGACACAGCACGTTAGATCTGCCGGTCTGTGGATGCCTCCGGTAGGAAGTATTAGATAAGTGCTGTGCAGGCAGTCCGGGTGGTGGGCAGGTTCACTGCCAGCTGCTAATGTTTGATCGAGTGCTGCTCCGTTTGCTCCCTCTCTCTCTCTTGAACACACACCACTTTACTCTCCACTCAGATCTTTAACACCAGGGGCCATATGTGCATATGCCATTTCCCACTTCCCACACCAAAACTGCTGTTTATAAAAAGAAGAATGTGTGCACCTCATGCATACTTCAGCTAGCTGAGGGAGATGAGGTGAAGATGAAATATAACGTGAGAGACAATCTTACTGTAAAACATGCAGCTTATGGGATTACTTTTTGTGGTCTACACGGCGGTTCGTAAAATGTCAAACATTTTATTGCATTAACTAGCTTAATTTTCAATTATTCACATGAGATTAATTTTTCTACATTATCATTAAATGTCATATTATAATTCCCTTTCTTTCCCCCATGCTTCGACACCTCACTGTGAGTATGATAGTATGAGAAAAGATGAGAAAAGAACCGTCTTTCGCAAAGTCATTCTGATTTGCTGCTCCATATGACAGTATAGAGGTCTGATTAGAATAGCAACATCTCTGCCCTCAGAATAACTTACTGGCTGCCGTTATTTATTCACTACTGTCTACTCTGCGGTCAGCACAAGATGTCCAAGATTAGAGCAAAGCACACAAATTGTTCTGTTGTTGGCTGCAACATAAAGCCCCTTACATAATCCCAGCATCTGAATATGTGTCAATGAATATGAATAAGATGGAGGGCTTGAAATTCTTTTTTGGGGGAAACTTTCCCGTTGGCAAAAACTTTGTGTGTTGGGAAATTGCAACTCAGCATGCACAGGAACACAGTTTCATTTAAAGAGCTTTGCTAGCTTGTTGTGTTACATGGCACAACCTATGACTTTGCACTACACTGTACATTGTAAATAACTTGGTATAACTTGGTATCAAGTTGAGAGGTTGTGATACTGTATATGTGATTCATCTCACTAATGAATATGTTGTGTCTCCATTCTTATGCCCTACAGAAACAGAAATGTAAAATGCACAATTTGTGACTTGAGCATTGAAACTATTTCTTGACAACTAGCAGCATTATGGATCTGTCCACTACCTCTGTGCAGCATCTCCAGCTATAGTGTAGGGTGCCAGATACGGTCAGCAATCAAAGGTTTAGTTTTTTGTTTCAGCACAATGGTACCAAAGCTGGCAAATTCAGAGGCCAGAAGACAAGACAAAAGACAAAAAATGGCTTCAAACATGACAGCTAGTGTAAAAGAGATTGCTGAAGCAAGTCAAACATGAACCCCCTTTTAGACTAAATTAAAAGATTGGGTATGCAAACTGATTATTAAGCTGCGTGAAAACAGAATGCTATCAAGAGTAATGGTTTAATGGAAAAAAGGAGAAGGAGGAGAAGTAGCATGGTGGCGCTGAGACTGTGAGACCTCGTACCGGCCGACCCGACATGCTGCAAAACTAAACTGATTTAAAGCTGCAAGCAGTGTTGGGTACACTCACATATATATATATATACACACACACACACACACCCACCCACCCACCCACCCACCCACCCACCCACCCACACACACACACACACTCACACACACACACACACACACACACACACACACACACACACTCACTCTCTCAGACACACATACCCACAGACACACACACACACATATACACACACACATTCACTCACTCACACGCACGCACATACACACACACACACACACACACACACACACACACACACACACACACACACACACACTCTCTCTCCCTCTGTCTGTCTGTGTAGACATTTAGACTGAGCAACTGAAATGAACTGCCAACACACAGAGGAACTTATTTCCAGTGAAACCTGTAGATATGTTTGTAGGTCATGCTCTTGTAATTCGTTTTTGATCTAGACTTTGACCGCAATGTCAGTGAAATAGTTGACAGACTGATCAGATATCTAAAAACATAATAATACAGTCGATAAACTTGAACTAGAAACAAAAAACTGAGGCCCCTTTTCCTTATCAGGTATCATGAGTCAATACAAGTTTTCTCCACTGGGTGGCACACTAAGACCACAAATGAATCTGGATGACTGCAGAGCACAAATGAATCTGGATGACTGCAGAGCACAAATGAGCCAGCTGCACACACACACACACACACAGTTGTTGCCATGGTAGTTAACGACTGGACAGCGTGACCAACAGAGAGCAGGCAGGGCCAGGATTGAATGTGAGATGAATAGGGTGCACATGTGGGGCCGCAGATTAAAAAGTATAAAACATAGCCAGACCAAATTACACACATCTATAGATGAGACTTGTGGCTACGTCTTGGCGTTTAAATGGAGTCTGTAGATTAAAGTATGCAGGAATAATGTATATAAAACCCTGAAAAATCGTCAAAAATCATACATTTAAAGGCAAAATGTTCACTTCCTGTTGGTTTTAGGTCTGTGGTGTCAGCACGTGATATGTAGGTCTTGATAAGGCAAACAATTGAGTTTTGGTTTGATCTTTCTATGATATTCCTATCAGGCGTAGTGGCCGTTTTAGTGTTTTTAGGTGGTGCTAGAGAGCACTTTTTGGCACTTTTGGGGTTAATTTTTCCATTAGATCAAATTTATGGCCAGACCTGATGTGCGTAGTAAATTTGGTCTGTTCTGGAGCATGTTTAGGTGGTCAAATTTAGGGTCAAAGTGGCATTAGACTCTCCTCCCATTCATTGTCTATGGGAGCGTTTTGGGGAGGTTTTTTGGGCACTTGACCTTTGAGGGCTTCTAAAATCCAAACCGGACGAGTAATGAAAAAGTTGTTCAGAACTTTTGTTCAGCAGGGTGTGCTAAGTCAGCTATTTAAGTTTGAATCTGCCACGATGAACGCCCTCGGACAAGATAACGTTTGTAGGAGGCCAAGAATCGTCGAAAATCATACATTTAATGGGCACTTCCTGTTGGATTTACACTACCAGTCAAAAGTTTTAGAACACCCCAATTCTTCCAGTTTTTTATTGAAATTCAAGCAGTTCAAGTCCAATGAATAGCTTGAAATGGTGCAAAGGTAAGTGGTGAACTGCCAGAGGTAAAAAAAAAAAAGAGGTAAGGTTATCCAAAACTTAAAATTATACAAAAACACTTAAAAATGTAGGTCTTTCCTATAGAGAAATTGCGAAGAAAGTCAAGGTGTCAGTGAGTATAGTTTCCTTCACCATCAAAAACACTCAGAAACTGGGGGAAACTCTGAAAGGAAGAGGTCTGGCAGACCCAAAGCCACAACAGAGTCAGAAGACAAGTTTTTGAGAGTCAACAGCTTGTGTGATAGGCGGCTCACAAGACAACAGCTTCAAGCACAGCTTCATAGTGGTCGTAGTAAGCAAGTCTCAGTTTCAACTGTGAAGAGAAGACTTTGAGTTGCAGGTTTGACAGGTCGAGTTGCAGCTAGAAAGCCATTGCTAAGACATCAGAATAAGAAGAAGAGGCTTGCCTGGGCCATGAAACACCACCAATGGACTACTGAAGACTGGAAGAAGGTGTTATGTACTGATGAATAACATTTTTAAATATTCTGTTCATCACGCAGGAGTTTTGTACGCCGTCGAGTAGGCGAAATGATGGTTCCTCAGTGTGTGACATTAACTGTCAAATATGGAGGAGGAAGAATGATGGTCTGGGGCTGTTTTTCTGGATCCAGGGTCGGCTACCACAGCATTCTGCAGCGCCATGCAGTACCCTCTGTCCAAGCTATGCCATAACTACCATAGGAAAAAAGACCAAGATGGTAAGATTGAAAACATTTTTACAATAAAAAACTGGAAAAATTGGGGTGTTCTAAAACCTTTGACCGGTAGTGTAGGTCAGGTGTGTCAGTGCGTGATTGGTCTTGATAAGACAAAAAAATGGGTTTTGGTTTGATCTTTCTACGACATTCCTATCAGGCGTAGTGGCCATTTTAGTGTTTCTAGGTGGGGCTAGAGAGTTTGATGTAGTATTCCATATACACACATTCCAGTTTTTCCATATTTCGCCAGACCTGATATGCCTGCCAAATTTGGTGAGTTTTTGAGCAGGTTTAGGAGATCAAATTAAGGCTCAAAGAGGTGGTAGAATAATAATAAAAACGATACAATATCAATAGTGTCCTTGCCTCAGGCCTAGGGTCCTTTCGGCTCGTTCCCTAATTATCACCAACTTCACCAACCCAAAATGGAATCGTTTGTGGAAGAATCCATTGAAGATTTGGAACTTTATATCAACACGATCTACAACAATATGTCTAATCGGCGCGATAGCAAGCGTGGAAGAGCGCAGCTGAGCTCGAGTGAACAAGATGACTCGAGCAATTTAGAAGATCTGCTTCGCATAAGAGAGTCAATGAACACCATGGAAAAACAACTTAAGAAGCTAGATCTGCTAAAAAAGTTGTCAGACGACATCGAGGATCTAAAACAAGCCATGGACTTTAACAACTCTTTGATCGAAGTCCTCAGGCAAGATAAGTAAACAATCTTAAAGAACTACAAAAGAATGACAAAATGTCAAATGATATTCTTGAAATGCAATGCAGAAGCATGAGAGAAAACCTCAAGATGGACGAGCGTGAGGTCGAAGCCATCCATTTCTCCAGAGCGCACCGGATTGGGCATGCCGACGCATCCAGGCAGAAAAGTCGTCCCATTGTGGCAAAAGTTCATGATACAAAGATGAAAATGTCCATCATGAGGAGAGGAAAGGAACTGCGCGATACAAACTTCTCCATCAGTGACCAGTATCCACCGGAGATCCTGAGGAGATGCAGGCTGCTTCACCCCACCATGACAGAGGTGCGGAAAAATGACAAAAAGGCTTGTGTTGGACTTGAGCTCTCTTTACTTGCTAATCTTACACTATGTGTGAGCTGAGTCCGCGTGTTCGTTTAATAAAGAAATAGGAGAAGATATTCAGTCTCAACACACTATTTTATTTAGCAGTAAATGAATAAAGCGTACAGAATTCTGGGTCGAGATCTTCCTATCCCTGACGAACAACAGAGTGTGTCAGTTCACGAAGTCTGACTTACTATCCTTTCCCTGACCCATTTTTATACACAATACAGAATGTTTATGCAATGTGTGAGGTGTTGTCTTCTCCTGATTGGCTGTTGATCTGACTCCATCTTCCTTCTCACATTCCAGGATATGTGACTTCCATGTCACCTCCTTAAGCAACGTCCAGTGTAGTGTGATAATGTGTGACTTCCATGTGACCCCCCTTCCTCTGAAACTACAGAATCACAAGACATCCTGTATCTATGGCTACAGAGCCGTAGCCCCCCTTTTGTTTCATATCTTATTTATCTTCAGAGATAACTACTTCCTGATCATCATTATTGATAGACTTTCTGTTCTGTCTTTACGGGTTACTTCTGTAACGTGATAACCATGTCTTACAAAAGGTCAACTGTCTTCAGTACTTTTCCCCTGTCATCTTGGGTGCATTCATATTACACAACACACTTAATGCTTTCAAACTGTCACACATAGCACCACATTATCATATGAAACAAACAATAAAGTAATTAATCCCATTAGCTGATACTTTAGCATTTGTCAGTTCATAGCATATATTTACACTTGTCTTGTCATTAACAAACTTTACATCGACTGGAAGCTCTACAGTAACATTCTATAAAAATGAATAAATCTCGAAGAAATGCATGTAGTCAATGGAGGTAAGATACAAACTGATTAGGCACAATACTAAATCCTAGGAACCTTCAGAAAACCATCAGTTTATCCAGTGCTCTGCACATAGGGGATGTGTAAGTTTCTGTTCATTTGTTTGCGCAGCGTATAAACATGGCTCATTTTCAACTAGATTGTGTGTGTGTGTGTGTGTGTTCCCATGTGGGAACCATTACAGAGAAGTAAAATCAGCCTTGGTCTCACATGTTCATAGCTGCGCCCATTAATTGGGGAAACATTGATTATTTCCAGCCTGTGCCTGAGGAATTGAATGAGACTGCCATGAATTGGCAGTAAGTGGTGTAATTGCCAGTGAACGTGCCAGCTGGTGGAAGTTGATGGGGGGGTTCGTTTCGTTGGTCATTTACAGCTAAGGTTCCCTTTACAGTCCTGCTGACACTGGTGAAAGACACTGTTTGGTTGTTGTTGTCTCACTGTCAATATTGCACTTGATAGAATCAGAATGGACCTCAGTTCATTTATTAGCCTGTAAAGTGTTTAAGTCAATTTAAGCAGCAGAAATTCATTAGTCATGGTGTGTTGTCGCAGAATTTAATAAAATATACACGTTTTTTATTCACCACCTTATTACTTTTATTAAGTTAAATATATAAATAAATAAATAATGAATATATAAATAATAGTAAAAATTATAATATAAATATATAATTTATATATAAATAAATGCTTGAGAAAGAAAAGTAATATGAGCAGCCAGACAATCACACAAGTTCAAAATTATTAACATAACTTAATCATATTTTTAAATTATAATTTTTTTAATAAAGTGAACACGCCCAAAATGTATATAACCAAATACTGAACAGCAGAAATGAGTGCAGCACAATTATCTAATGAATGAGGTAGATGAAGACAAAGGGAGGTGCAGAATATATGCTGTTTCATCTTACTGAATCCTTCCATGCTTGCTGTTTTCAATTCCACTGTCATTGACGCCACAGTTATTCCCTTAAGACGTCTTAGTCTGCAGAGGTGCAGACCTACAGAAAGGGTGCATAAAGGGCTCAAAACGTAAACCTGAGAACACTTACTGAATTTAATGTGGAATAGCATTGAATACTTGGTAGCACATGTCAAAGTCTGGATATAAAAGGGGGTATACTGGTCACTGTGTGTGTGTGTGTGTGTGTGTGTGTGTGTGTGTGTGGATAGCTATTTCAAAATAAGTAAATCAATCATAACTAAATATGTTATTCAGGGCTTGTATTGGTGAAATGACTAACACAGTTTGAATTTTACACACCTGAAGTAGGAGGATTGTAGTCATTAATTATACCTCCTCCTCTCATATGGATTCTTCGAGTTGAATAAACGCGTGTTCCACATCTTCTACATTTAAGTTTGGACTCAAAAGCAGGACTCCAATGCAGTTTTACTGAGACGTTATAGAGAATTGGAGAGGTTTGGAGAGCTGATTTAGAATAACAGTGGACAGGGGCAAGCAGAGTGAGCCTTCAATGCCGACTGAAGACAGGCTGGCGAGATGCTAGATGAGGCAGGCAGACAAACACTTCAGATGGATAATGAACCTGAGTCTCAGGAAAACACAAAGTCAAGCAGTTCAGGCAAACACTAAAATATACTGACTGAGGATTTAAACTTGGCTGTAATGGTTAGTGCTTTGTTGGTGAACTGAAAGATCTGGTGAAAACTGCAGTGTAGAGCCAGGGTGTGCTGGATGAGTGGATGGGTCACAGGTTTGCAGGCTGATTGGCAGCAGGACAGAAACACTCTGTAATCTTTAAAGGTTGATAATTATCCACCAGGGATTATTATAGCCAGGTGGAAGAAAGAAGTTAGAAGATACTGTCATGGAAATCTGTGTGCACATTGTGAGAAGCAAACAATTAGCTAAACTGTGCACCGGGATTGATCAACCCTGCAAACCAAGAGGAATAAAAAAAAAAATGCATCTCTAAATTTGTGAATTGTGATTCAGTTAGATTTAGAGATTTAGTTGGATTTTTAGATTTCAGAATTTGATTAGAAAAAGATTGATTGTATCTTTCATGTCAACTGGATTAATAAAGAAACATGTCACTGTAAGTCCCAGTTGATGGTGCAATAAGCAAAGCACTGATAGAATGTCAGAAGTCCCTCCCATTACATTTGGTCATTAACAGGCACAAAATCCACACACACGTGTGCGCACACACACACACACACACACACACACACACACACACACACACACACACACACACACACACACACACACACACACACAGGCACACTGCTGACCCAGTTGATAAAGCCAGGGCTGTCCCAGCGGATGTTGCTATTGCTGAAGCTAATTACCAGAGATAACGTGATGAATCCCACATTAATGAGAACTGATTATCTGACAGGCAGGGCAGCACTCAGCCACTTAATAAGAAACCATTGGTAAAACAAACAGCACTGACAATCAACACAACCAATACTGACATGCGCACACACACGCACGCACACACACACACACACACACACACACGTAAGGATTAAGATCAGAAATGGTCCCTTTGACTATGGTCACTAATTCTTGAATGACACACTTCTGTAAATTGTATGTCTCTCAGTGAGTGATGAGCTCATCCTGTCAGGTGTATGAAGGGATCATGCTGATATGAGTTACTGTCAATCTTCTTATTTGAAATGACATCATTCTCAGATTGATTGAATGGGCCAAGTTTCTTACATGCTTTCCCACATTATTATTGTATATCATTGGACATTAAAATAAAGGGAAGTAAAGAAGCAAGGGAAAAGACAAGCAGTTGGTTTATATTATTGTTTAAAGGATTTCATTATTGTACGATTATTAGTGTATTACTTGATTGAAGTGCTTTGAAAAACGGGTTCTCCTGTCAAAGACAACATCCCAGCCAGCCTGGATCCTCACCAGTTTGCATTCTGAACCAACCAGATCCACAGAGGATTCCATCACTACTGCCCTCTCCACTCCACTGCCCTCATACATCACGAAACTATCAACATCTATACCAGTGTTTTTTTCCGATTTCAGCTCAGAAACTGATCATTAAGTTCATACCTGATATTGGTTTTGCTCACAAACAGACAGACTTCATCTTGGCAATCACACCTCCTTCACTCTACTGCTGAACACTTGTGCCCCCCTTGGCTGTGCACTCAGTCCCCTCTCGTTCACCCTGTACACCCATGACTGCACCCCCAACATCGAGAGAACATGGAGAGAAGTTTGTGGAAGATCATCAACCAGATTAAAGACTATGATATTAACACATTTGCAAAGTGGTGACAGAGATCAACCTACTACTCAACATCAGCAAAACCTTTTTCTTATCATTCTTTCTACATTAGTGGAGCTGGGGTGGAGCATGTGAACAGTTTCACATGCCTGGAAATCAGCATCATAGACTACCTGTCATTTACATCATATATATCTACCCTGGTAGGGCGGCTGTGTCTCAGGAGGTAGAGCGGTTGTCCACTAATCGGAAGATTGAAGATTTGACTCCTGGCTCCTCCAGTCCGCATGTCAATATGCTACATGCAGTATCTTGGGCGAGATACTTAACCCCAAGTTGCTGTGGCAAAGGTGTGTAAATGTGTATGAATGGTTAGTTTCCTCCTGATTAGCAGGTTGGCACCTTGTGTGGTAGCTTCACCATCAGTGTGTGAATGTAGTGTAAAAGTGCTTTGAATGGCCAAAAGACTAGAAAAGTGCTATATACAGATGAAGCCCCTTGAAAGTTCCCATTCAAGCTGAAAGCCAGCTGAATGGCAGCTGACTCCCAGCCGGCTGCCAGCCGACTCAGCAACCCCCTCCTTCTCCTGGGCGTGTCTATCTTTTCCTGTAAACCCACCTATTCATTGTAATACAGGGTATGACCAGGTGATGGCGCTTCTGTCACAGAATAGCCCACATATTCTATGAATTTTTACTGGTCATCCGAACCAGTAAACTTACTTACTACCTAACATAACCCACTGACTTTTTATATGCACGCACCACAACTTAGAAAAAATATTTTAAATTTCAAGGAAGACCATGACTGAGCAAACAATTTGCAGACACAGATACATGACTATCTTGAATAAAAAATGCGGAGTGTCTATTTGCACCCTAGACGTAGCCTATAACAACGTGAAAACATGGCGGATATTCATCTTCCACGCCAACAGAAAAGGGCGAATTTAGAAAGGTTTCATATCTTATGTTTGTTCTAAAGACATTTCTGGCGGGAAAGTTGTATTATATTTTCATAATCTTTCCTCAGTGAATGCATACAAGCGTAACTTTGTCAGTTAAACACATTACAACATAGGACCGGAGCGGTGGCGTAACGGGCAGCGTGTCCGTCATTAGTGCGGGAGACCTGGGTTTGAGTCTTTGCAGTAGCAGTTACTTATTGACAATGTTTTCAGCGGAAAAACTCTGCTGCATTTTCATAACTGTGTTAAGTAAATGCATACAACCCGAAAATTACTGAATTTACAACCTTCAGGTTGTTATATGATGGAAATCAAATCTTGACCGATAATTCTATGGTTCTCTGCTATGTGCCATGAGTTTAATATGTGTTTAATGATGTTCTCTTGGTTGACAGGAAGTGTGTTTGCCTGTAGAGTATTTTAAGAGTGTTTTTATTGTTTAGCAGTGAAGAAAGGAAAATGAATGGGATGTTTGTGCTAGAAAGAGAAACAAAGTGTGCGTGACAGGATTTGGCAAGAGTTCATACTGCAAAAAATCGGAACACATTTTCAAATCAAAAAATGAAATAGCCTACTGACTGATTATTTTGTTATTTGTTTTTAATCTAACACAAAAAGAAAGAAAAAATGCTTTTCATATTTCAATTTTAGGCTCAGATCAATTATACGAAATGGAAAAACGTAAACGACTGTATTTGATTTTAGGCAAGGCAAGACAAGGCAACGCACCTTTATTTATATGAAAATAAACATTTGACAGTGAGAAATTAGAAACAAACGTAAAAACAAGGAATTTAAAGGATGATTAAACTTTCATTTGATGCTGGTTTGAATATTCTCACACAAATTATGCCAGAGTGCTAAAGCTGAGAATGAGTAGTTCAGCGTCTGCTAATTTGTGAATTGTAGAATTGTTGAAAAATGTGCAAGCCAACCCCGGTCTATTCAGTGCATGCTGTAAGTCAGGTAAGCCCATCCACTTTATTAGCATTATCATTGCTTAACTTTTTGTTTGGGCTTAATGGGCTATTTGGTTCCATTGCCACACAAATCACGCAAGAGTGTTAATGGCCGTTGCAACTACAGTACTTTCTGAGAAGGGGTGCGGATTTGGCGGGTGATGATGGGTTTGGGGGGATGGTTGGGAGCCTGTTCCATTGTCTTTCAAAGCGAATGCCCCCCTCCCCCCACACCTGCATGTCTCATGGCAAACTGTGAATCCTTTGAATTTTTCCTCCCACGGCTCTATTACGCCTGCTCTCATTATGATCAAATTATTTTAACTATTATGTTTTATAACATATTGCCAATAAAATAAAAGTATTGAACAGACTCACTGGAGCTGAGGTTAATGTTAGCTGCACGGACAGAGACGTGTTTTCTCAAGCGAGTTCAAAGTTTTATCTATTTTACTTTCTTTTGACAATGACACGCTGGATGATGATTTCGGAGGTAATCCGACAGGAGAAGGATTGTGTAAACCAGTCGGTCTCAACAGGGCTTACGATTGGCTACGAGAAAGTGACGTTTCGGGGGGTGCCTCGAGTGGGAGATCCCCCTCCATTCATAACCCGTTGTGTGCCAACGTCATTCATTTCATTTCATTTTGACTTTGTAATTACCGGATAACGGAAACCCAGTATCAGTGTCAGAATATAATAGCAGCAATAAGAAAAGAATAAAGAACAATAAATAATAAATACAAAAAAATAAACGAACAAACAAAAAACTATAAGAACAATAATAGTAAGAAATATGTAGTAAAATAGTCGTGACATTATTTACATTATTTACACCGTCCATTGAAATACTATGTATTACAGTAAATAGCGCGTCCTGTTTTGAATCACTAGACGGGGTATGTCACATGGGCTATTTCTTGGTTTGACAGTGACAATGATTTGTCAGAGGTCCTGTAAAATGTACGGTATCTTCAATTGCATCCTTCTAATGAATTAACTCAGTTTATGTCCATGGACATTATAATGAAAAGGCTAAAGGCTTAATATTAGTTTGCATCCAGCGTGCTGCGTGGACTTCATTACATCTGCTGAACCACTGCTACCACAATTATGAAATGCTAAGTTTATTGTCAGTGACTGTGACCTTCATAAAAGTAATATTTTACAAATCTGCATTATATAAACTAACGAAATTCGTTAAAGTAAGTCATTTGGCGACTTCTAAGTCATTAAACTAAGTCTTACTTTTACTGGCGTAAAGAGTTGAATCAGGACGTCTGCTTTTACTAGAGTCTTTTTTACACTAGTATCTAGTACTGCATACTACACAGGCATGACTCAGAATAACAAGCTTGCACTTTTTAATCATAGTGCGTTTTGTTAATTGATCGGCTGTATTGTGTTTTACCGGTGCACAGCAGCTTCAATTGCATCCTTCTAATGGATTGAACTATATTGCACCCTTCATTAGATAGATAGATAGATAGATAGATAGATATACGTTATTGATCCCAAGCTGGGAAATTATAGTGTAGCAGCAGCATTACACAGACACATAGTGACGATACAGTGACAATAACAACAACATATAGTATAAGGCTACTTTATGAAGAAGAATAGAAGTAAATACAAGTTATATTAGTGTGTAAAACTAACTCGGGTCTCCTGCACTAATACCTGCGCCTCCCCGTGGACAAATGAAGCATTGCAACTGGTTTTCACTCAGGCAGTTTAGGGGCGTTTCCAGTCGGGGCCTCATTGACACGTCATCGCATTTCCCCCCTGCTTCCATTATCGGCCAGTCAAGGACCTATCAAGGGGCGGCCAAGGAGCCATCACGGAAACAGGGGAAATTTGTAGTGGCTTCATCTGTAAGTACAGTCCATTTACCTGGTAGAGAAGATACAGCAAACGGCTGTACTGAGTCCCATGCCATATTCTTGTTAAATTTTATAGAGGAGAAATAGAGAGCATCCCGGCTGGAAACATAACAAACTGACATGGTATGTGTACAGTCCAGGACAATAAGGCTCTGCAGCGGGTTAAAACATAATTGGTACCCATTTACATCTCTATGTACATCAAGTCTTTGTTGCATCACAATGAAACACCAAGGCAAGGCAGCAAGAAGAGAACCCACAAGATAGACACCAGAGAAGACCAAAAGTAAATGACAAGGATGCATGGAGAAGATTTGACCAGATCCTACATGCCACCCACAACTAAGAAGCAGCACAACTTCCAAACTCAACATATTAGGTTTCACCATCTACGAGGAAGGCAAAGCGAGATTTGGAGGGGACATGTCCGGGTCAGACCGGGACGTCAGTTGGAGCAGCAATTAAGTTGTTAATCTAGACAAATGGGATGTAGCTGCATAATGCATACTGTTAAACATACACCTTAACAGAATGGCAAACTATTGATTAAGGTAATGAAATATTTGAAAGGTAGAAGATAATGGCCGTCGGCACAGCTTTTATTTTGGAACTATTTATAAACCATTATAAGACACAAACACAGACACATATCTTTTTGTTATTGTGGGTTTTCTTGTTTTGTTTTTTGCTTTGAATGGCCTAATGTTGGCAGGGTGCTAACAATAATGTGACATGGGTGGACAAAGAACACTATCCCACAGTCAAACTTTGACAGTTGATGGCATTAATCCTGACTCCCTCAAAGAGCTGATCCTGTAGTGTATTAGGAGATAGACCTAAAACTCTGCTTCAGAGGGAAGCCTTTTAGATTTTGACTTGAAAAGCTACAGAATTTCCAGGGATTCATGAAGCTTTCACTCCCTTTTTATAAAGATGTGTTCTGTAAGTTCACATGATCAGTGCAGAACATCTCTCTGTATTGCATCAGATCATTTAATCTTGCTTAATCTTTAAGATCATGATTTCAAAAAAAGAAAGAAGAAACACTGGGAATTTGGGCATGTTTTTGAATGTTAGCGGTGTACACTGACCGAATTAAGCATTACTGGTTTGAGATTTGTGGATCCATCTTCCAGTCCTGGTTCAGGGGGCAGACACTCTCTCTACGATTAAGAGTAAGCTTAAACATTTCCTTTTTGATGAAGATTATAGTTAGGACTGTCCCAGGCAGCTCCTAGCTATACTGTCATAGGCCTTGATTCCTGACTTCCCATGATACACTGAGCTTCTCTCTTCTCCACTCCATCTGTACACAGTCATATATCATTAATGAATGTTTACAGTTTACAATGGAAACCTACTTAGCCACCTCATCATAACCTCTGAACCTTAGAAAGTGGCCTTCACTGGGGCCTCTGATCCTCCAGGACTGATGGCAGACATCCCAACCTGCAGAAAGTCATTTCAGGGAGGTCCGTTCCGAGGGGGGGGTTACACTAGGTGTCCGTCCAGGGGCGGGGGGGTGGATCGGTCTAATAAGCGGCAACACAGAGTTATAAGGATGCTTTGCTCTCACACGCGCTGCATTTATAGTCACACACACACACACGCGCTACATTTATAGTCAGACACACACGTGCTGCATTTATAGTCACACACACATACACACACGTGCTGCATTTATAGTCACACACACACACACACACACACGTGCTGTCACTCTCTGGTGCACGCTCTTGCTCGTTCACTCCAGATTCCGTCTCATTTGCGGGCGTCATGAAGATGCTATCAATATGCGGGAGACTCCCGGAATTTCCGGGAGAGTTGGGATGTGATGGGATGAAGATAACACACTGGGTGAGAACATAGTTTCAGTTTAGCATCATGCTTTTTCTACAGCTGATCTGTACTGATTGTTATTTACTTCATGGAAAAAATGTGGGTCTCCCTTGTTCGGTGCATAAATGTTGCACAGTATCATCTTAGTCCCATTTATTAGTGCCTGTATGCCTACCATTCTGCCCTCATCATCTTTAAACTCCCTCAGTAAAATAAAACTCAAGTTTTTGTTCACCAGTAGGACTACCCCGTTCCGCTTGCTAGAGAAGGAACTATGAAAGATATGTCCAACCCAACCTCGTTTCAGTTTAACTGCTTCTTCTTTTACAAAGTGTGTTTCTTGTATGAAAACGATGTCCGCCTTATTATGCTTCAGATAAGTCAGTACCTTCCCTTTTTTTGCAGGGTTTCTGCATCCATTAATATTCCAGCTTATGCATGTAACATAATTCCTAGCCATATTCTATGTATGAAAGAAGAAAAGAAAAATACCTTGTGACATTCTGTTTAAATCAATGTTGACTATGTCCCTTATTAGTGTTTCATGTAATCTAAACATCTCACATGTCTCGTCAGTTTTGACTGTCATCACCAAAAGCAACTCGGTTTATGAACAGTGGTGTAAACCTTAACACTCTTATAAGAAAAAAAGAAAAAATACAAAAGACTAAACTTAAACAAGCCCCACAAAACATTAGCTGAGGCCCCTGGCTTTTCTCCAGCCATGCTAAAACAAATGAAAAACAAAACAAGAAAGAAAATTAACGGACGTTTTGGTCCATGGGGTATTTCACCTCTAGCCAGCTCTCTCCGGCTTCCCGCTCAGACGGTGCAGAATCAAACCCAAACCCCACCAATGTCTGTTACACATCGTCCACTTTTAAATCAGTCTGATTGTCATTGTCCATGTCACCCTTTATTGTACAATACATTCCTGCTTACCCATCTGCCTTGCAGTTCATTTTGATGATTTTTTCTGCCTCTTTGGCGCTCGTGAAGCTCCGGTTTTTCTCCTTCCAAGTAAACCGCAGAGTCGCCGGGTGGGCCAGCGTGTATCTCACATTTAGCTGCTGTAGTGTTTTCTTCACGGACGTGAAGGTTTTCCTTTTCTCGGCCAATTCTCTCGACATTTCTGGAAACACGGAGAGTCTCAGCCCTTCCCATTCGAGCCCTCGTTTTTCTCTGACAGCTTTCAAAACTTTTTCCCGCGCTGACTGCCGTAGGAATCTGATCAGCACCGGTCTGGGCGGTTGGTCCTCATTGGGGATGGGAGCTAGTGCTCGGTGTGCCCTCTCCACTTCAAACTCACCCCCGACATCAACACCGAGCCCGTCGCTCAGTATCTTCTTCACGCAGTCGTCCATTGTGCCGTTCTTCCCGTAGGTTTCTTTCAGTCCCAGTAGCCTCACGTTATTTCTCTTGCTGTGGTTCTCAAGTATTTGAATACGATCCCATAAAATTTCCATCCTCCTTTCACCGTGTTCACCGTTGCACACAAGCCTCTCAGTAGTATCCTCCAGGTGAGAAATCCGCCCCTCCGCCTCCTCCAGCCTTTCTTGTATGCCGTTCACCGTATCTTTTAACTCATTAGTTGTTGCTTTAATAGTTAGTATGTCTGCAGCCACTCCCTGCAACGTGGCGCTCATCTTGGAGATTTCGGCAAACATATTCTCCATGCTTGCAACTTTTCCGGCCTGTTGCTTTTCTAACTGCGCCGGCAGCGGTGAGTTTGAAGTTATCTTTAATTCAGTCGGCAGAGGGTTTTTCCTGGTAGCCATGCGGGCCGCTTCTTTAAAATACTTCGACGTGGTCGCCATTGAGGTCCAAAAAACACTTCGGCCTGCTCAGATATAGGTCATGGACTTTAGGGGAGACTATTTTGCTAAACGTTTGTGGGTTATCATACAGTAAGATAATGTAAATATCGGTGAGCTCGTCTACCGTGCCGCCATGTTGGTCGGTGTACCCACGTGACTCGACCACACGGGATTTCAGTGATCACGCGAGATTTCGACCATGTTTACAGCTTTAGCAGAAGCAGCAGAGTAAAAGCCATCAGGTAAGTGTTATTTTAATAAACTCCTGGTGTACTTACAAACTTTCCAATGCCTCGATTTATGAGTAAAGACCCTATCTGTACTACTGTAGAAGTTTGATAACAATCCATCGGTCGGCTGTGGCTCAGGAGGTAGAGCGGCGGTCCTCCAATTGGAAGATTGGTGGTTCGATTCCTGGCTCCTCCAGTCTACATGTCGATGTGTACTTGGGCAAGACACTTAACCCCTAATTGCTCCCGTTGCTGCGCGAACGGTGTTCATTCTCCCTTGTAAGTCATTTTCGATAAGCGTCTGCTAAATGTAAATCCAGGCATTATTAGTCCGTTAGCGCCTGTACTAAGCCATTCGGCTGATGGCTGTAACTCCACCAGTTTGCGACAAAATGAAAAAAAAGAGCGGAGTGGGTGGTTAGATAGACGTCATGGTGCATATGACGCTAGGTCGAAATTACGCCGAACCATCGCTTTAAGTAATGTTTATGCGCTTGTGTATTAGCAGTGCTGACTGAGATGAGGATTCTCTGAACAATATAATAACGCCAGAATAGACACCACTGCAAACATCAAAGTCTCAGTAGGTGCAAAGCCTGCACAAAGAAAACCATTCCACTGGAGCTCACAGTACAAATCCATATGGGATTTATTTTGAAGTGAGTCATTTTTCCCCATTGCACCACTACACTGGATGTTCTGTCAAATCCCACTTTAACCCCTGGGTGGGGTTTACACCGTTACAGTGCACCTGCTAGACACAGACATGATGGGGCTGTTGCCAACGAGCTTGCATGCCTTTCTCCAGCTCCATCTCAGAAACATGACCACCTGCCGTTTTTCTTTACTGTTGCCATGGAGATGCCAATGATTAGTGCTGCTCCGTTGATGATGGCCTTTTATATTCACCATGGACACACTTAAGTGAAGGTTCCACTTAGTTAGAATTAATTGAATCCTAATCACCTGTTGTTGAACCCAAACCCTGGCCTTTGCCCTCTTTAATGAGTCAACTCATATTTCAAGTTGAGGTTCTATGAGATTATTGCACTGAATTCTAACAGGAAATAACTGCCATGGTTTACACATCAGACTTTTGATGAAAAGCTACTGTGAAAACAAAAAAAGACAAACACAGAAAATCATTAAATACTTAAATATAATAATTTGATATTACTATGTTTGTTACCCTGGGCATTTCACAAGCTAAGATTGTTTCCAGAAATGTGTTTATAATAGTTTCTGTTATTAACTTGGTACCCCCACCATTATTTTATCTGGTGTCTATTATTTTAAATGCTTTGTGTAAATAGGAGAAAACTCACCTGGTTTCAGTTTGTTTACTTAGCTTTTCGCCAATAGATGGTGGTAGCAGCCTTGTCATATTTTGGGCCCCATCTTGCGGTTGGCACACAGCGGATGGCGGCGCATGTGTCTTTGTTAATTTCCCCCGGCGCAGTTGTCATTTTCTCACCCTGCACCCACGTTGTCTAAATAGCAAATGCACTTGCACCAGTCTGTGCACCTATGGGCGTGTTGGTCTCAAAATGAGGTGAGGTCAGGTGCATTGGTGGTGCGTTGCTATTTTGAGGCAGAGGAAAGTGATTGCGCTACTGACCAAAAAAAACCAGGTCTAAAGTCACTGGCGCATATTTCACTGTTATTTAAGGGGCGCATCATCAAGAGTCCAATATGCTCCTATATAGGTGGGTGTGCTGCACACAGACACTGTGCTTGTTACGCACACGGACGCGCAGCAGCACACATACACATAAATTTGTATTATGATGTACATCAACATTTTAAAAATACATGTCATATTAGTTAGTCATCATATTTATCAGATTTAATTAATTGTAAAACATCGAGAGTGTTGCTGCACAGAGCGCAGTGCCATCACGCACAGCCACTCACTGTTTATTAAATCAGCTGATGACACCAGGCTGCTGCACACCTCTACACTCATCAGACTGGTTGGTTATATCTCCATATTCTTCCTTTATATGATTAAATGTGAGATTAGCAGCTCATCAGCCAACTTTCTTTTCAACAAAAGTAACTCATGTTTTATTATTGAAACGCATTGCTGGGTAAATGCGCTGTTATAATAGCAACCCTGCGCCCACGTTGTCTAAATAGCAAATGCACTTGCACCAGTCTGTGCGCCTATGGGTGTGTTGGTCTCAAAATGAGGTGTGGTCAGGCGCATTGGTGGTGCGTTGCTATTTTGAGGCAGAGGAAAGTGATTGCTCCTAGATAGGCGGGTGCGCAGCGTGCAGACACTGTGCCTGTTACGCACACACGGGCGCGCAGCAGCACACAAACATGCAAAACATCACTAATAAAAGGACTACAATGTGTATTCGTATTATGATGTACATCAACATATTAAAAATAAGTCACAATGACGTGCCACTATGTATCAGAACCAGTCAATGGCAGTAATGATTAATGAAACTGTCAATGTAGTCATGTGACCAATCCTGGTAAATCCTTCATCAAACTAACAATCCACCAAGGTGACAGCACACCTGGATATTAAAGGGAATGAGAGATGACACTCTGATTGGTTTACCGCGTGTTACGCCCAGAACACGCCTATGATTAATGAGGGGACTTAAGTCCATCCCTGTTAGACCATGCGCCTGGTGCAGTGACCATTTTTCCGCTGTTAAAATAGCAAAAGTGGATTTGGACACGCCCCAAAGGCACTTGCGTCACGCGCTTCACACCATGCGCTATAGATCGTTAAAATGGGGTCCTTTATGTTTGTTTAATATGTGTATAAAGTGTATAATGTGATTAGCGATTCAGGAGAAGGTAAAATTAGCTTCTACCACTAATGTTAGCATGTCGGCATACTAGTTTTATGGCTATTTGGTAACTGACCTGATTTTGTAACTGTATTGTTTGTATGTAAGTTGATGTAAAGGAAATATCCTGGTTTCAGTCTGTACTAGCCATAAGCAATATTTAAGTTAGAGAACAGGCTGCACATTTATTTTTGTATTAGTATTCATTTATTTATATTTACATTGTTATTCAGTTATTTTGGCTGTAATTCGTGTTTATTGGCAGAGGTGTATAAAGTACTTGAAAAAAATAACTAAGTAAAAGTATAAGTACCATAACTGAAAATGA
Source organism: Scomber scombrus (assembly GCF_963691925.1). NCBI lineage: Eukaryota > Metazoa > Chordata > Actinopteri > Scombriformes > Scombridae > Scomber > Scomber scombrus. Next base: position 833,054 of record NC_084974.1, read on the forward strand.
CTTTGGTAAAAGTTAAAGTCACCTAAAGGAAAATTACTTGAGTAAAAGTCTTAAAGTAGAAGTAAAAGTACAAGTATTTTATAGTACGCATGAAAAGAAGCAAAACAACCCAAAATTATTCTCCCCTTGTTTTTTATTTCACTTTTTCAGGTGAATGAAATGTGGTATAGAATACCACTCAAAAAATAAACAATGTCTTTAACATTGAACATAAGAGCCACTTTTTTCACTTTTTAACTATGTTGGGGGAATCCTCATGAGCTGAGGCACAGTAACACCACACAAACAAACTTTCTGGTTCAAGTGGAGAAGTTGAACTTGCGGTTCATCCTCAGCAGAAGCTGATTTTCAAAAGTGTCCGCAGCTAGCCGTGCTCTTTTTGGGCTGAAGATGAGACCTGCTATGCTTAACAGCCTTTCGCAAGCTGCAGAAGCAGGCAGAGGTCTGTTGAGTTTGACAGACAACTTGAGAACCACAGGAAACGTCTTGAGAATCTTGATTTCGTCTGTTGAGTAGGCCAGGTACGAATCAAGCTGCTTGGTGTGGGAACCTCTTAGCTGTCTGCAAGCTAGGGCTGCTGATCGTCTAGTTAGGTCTGTAGGGTTCACCCAATGAGCAGTCACACCAAGGAAGCTCCTTCTCCTATCTTACCAGCAGTCTGTTGTGGTGGCGATGTGGTCCACTTTACTCTCAGTACTTTATCTCCTCAGTTAACACATTTTTCATAGTCTTTGCTAAATCTTCAATCCTTGATCGCAGGGTGACCCGTGTGATGACTTTGGCAGTAGGAAGGAGATCTGTGAGAAGCTCTCTGAAGGCTTCATTTTCAACAGTTGACAATGGCTGGAGATTGTTGACAACATACTTGACAATGGCCCTGTCAACAGCACTCTGAGATATGGATCGGGTATCCAGCAAGGTGGTCTGTTTGAGGGTGGAGCTTTGATGGCTCTCAAAGAAATCCTCTCTATCTGAAGTTGGCCGTGTGTTCAACAGAGGAGGATTTAATAAGACTGCTTCTGGGAATAATTGCTGTCTGGTGATTTGAGTGAGTTCATGTGAATGGCCAGAGTCCATGATGTGTTAAAGTACAGCAATACTGCAATGAAAGCAGAGATCCCTGACCTTCCAGTGATAACATGGAATATGTAATCTCTTCAAAGACAGCAAACATAATAGATGGAGAGGGTGTTACTTTCTGCTGGTGATGCTGTCAGGCCATTTGCTGTCTTGATTGAACTTGAAATTGAGATTTGATTACAGTCTTTTGTAGATGTGTCATCACATGTGTTTTATCACAAACTGTCTCAACAATATTACTCAGGTTCAATTCTGCAAAGGCTGGAAAAGAGAACGTATTGAAAGACGTGAGAGTGAGAAACATTAGGCTATAGGGGAACAACTTATCTCTTATCTGTGTGTTGATGCATCTAAGAACCTGATCTATTTTCAGCAGGTCCGTTGAACTGCCATGTCTCAAATGCCTGTAGTGGCAGAAACCTTTACAAAGCAGCTGATGGACTGTATGTCCCAGCTCCTACTGACACCTTTCACAGCGCTTACACAGGATGTTAGTTTTCTCTGGGAGTAAATGTGAATATGGTAGAACTCAGACACAAAAGGAGGTACAAGCACACTTTATGTCTTAGAGTTCTGGTCAGGCAGGCTTGATTCAATATTGGAATAAGGCAATCAGGTGAAACCTAACTAGTGACGTAGTGACATAGTTATTGAAGAGAATTACCCTCTTTACATTTGCATTACTAATGAGCAAATGGGGAACAGCTTTGCAAACAGGTGGTGGGGCACATGCACAGTCAGGTGATTAGCAGAGGCAGAAATCCACTGAGACAGCTGTGAAACAACTGGACCAAAACAAACACAGGGGCACTCAAGCTGCCTCCTATTTCAAGGGCCACCTCACAAAACTGTTTCATCACAACAACATGATTGGTCAGTTGCAATGATGGTCCTGGACCAACATTAACCCTTTCATGCATTAATTATGATAACCTCAGTCAGGATTGTTGTCCAATGTTTTAAAATGTCTCTTTAGGCATGAAAAAACATATTTGAACTTCATTTTTTCTTTAAAAAAATGATATACTATATGATAACATAAATAACATAAATCAACTGATTTACAACCAAAAACATTACTGCAGGTTTAATGGTGATGTATGGGATGACACACTAGTGTCCACTGTGGTGGCTGAAGTGTAACTATGCCATCAAAATCCTTTCATACAGAAAACAGCTTTTGAATAGCTGCAGTGACCACTATGTGTGAAAGGGTTAATTATGATTTCATAGGAATAAATACCAACACAGTGATATCAGATCATGTAAATAATGCTGTCAAATTTCCTCCAGCTAATTTTAGATATTTGTCAGCAGGTTGAGGAACGATTTATTCATCCTGAATGAAGTTACCTTGAATATCAAAGGCAGAATGAGTAGAGAGTTGAAAACATGGTCAGCATATGATTGGCTGAGTGTTCATCATGTGATTACAGTTAATGAAGTAGGTGTGTTGGGAACCCTCTCAGCATGCACTGGGCCAATAGATTCACATACATAAATATGATTTTCTGCATAATGATAATTACACCAACAAATCATAATAATTGGCCAATAACCTTCCTGTTGTCATCTAAAATGGAAGTCATATCAACATTCTTTCATTATAAACATTTGTATTAAAAAAAGAAATGTTTCTTTTTGTCAGAAATGTGACATGTGATCCAGAATATACAAAAGAGTGGAAATATTTTACAACTTTCTAAAGATGTTTTAGTGCAGCTGATACACAAAATACACACACAATTATGTATAAAGACTAATTAAGAGGGGGTACTGAGAAAAGCCTGAATATGAACAATATGTAAGGGGTAAACATGTTTACAGCCCATAGTATCCTTGTTTCTATTGGACTTCTCCAAACATCATATAAGGCAACAATTATAAGATTTGTTTACAAGCACAAAACATTACCAGCATACTCCAGAAACCCACTCATAACCAGGATACTAGTGTGCATCACTGGCAGCATGCTGCTTGGCCCACCTAACAACATGCCAAACAATCTTAATAACAACATCATACCGTATAGCATATACATGCCAGATTTATTAATTCAAATGCACAGCAAAGTTTATGGGCCCCATTTTAACGATCTATAGCGCATGGCGTGGAAGCGTGTGGCGCAAGTTCCTTTGGGGCGTGTCCAAATCCACTTTTGCTATTTTAACGGTGGAGAAATGGTCACTGCACCAGGTGCATGGTCTAAAAGGGATGGACTTAAGTCCCCTCATTAATCATAGGCGTGTTTTGGGCGTAACGCGCGGTAAACCAATCAGAGTGTCATCTTTCATTCCCTTTAATATCCAGGCGTGCTGTCACCTTGGTGGATTGTTAGTTTGATGAAGGATTTACCAGGATTGGTCACATGACTACATTGATAGTTTCATTAATCATTACTGCCATTGACTGGTTCTGATACATAGTGGCACGTCATTGTGACTTTTTAAAAATATGTTGATGTACATCATAATACGAATTCACATTGTAGTCCTTTTATTAGTGATGTTTTGCATGTTTGTGTGCTGCTGCGCGCCCGTGTGTGCGTAACAGGCACAATGTCTGCACGCTGCGCAACCCGCCTATCTAGGAGCAATCACTTTCCTCTGCCTCAAAATAGCAACGCACCACCAATGCGCCTGACCACACCTCATTTTGAGACCAACACACCCATAGGCGCACAGACTGGTGCAAGTGCATTTGCTATTTAGACAACGTGGCCGCAGGGCGAGAAAACTGCACCAGGCGAAACTAACAAAGACACATGCGCCACGCCCGCTATCCGCCGACCACAAGAAACTAAACTAAACTCTGCAAAGACTACAATTTAAAGATGAAGGTTTTCCTCAGAGTGAGAGTTTAACTCACACTGTACAATATTCTCTCCAAACAGTAAAAGTATAGAAAATACTAACCTCACAAGCATATGACAATTACTACGTCAGTGACTGGTTACCCCTTTCCCATTACATAGTGAAATAAAAGTGACTGGTAATGTGGCTATCTTACCAAAAAAAAAAAAAAGAAGCTACACAGTAGCTTTGTTGAAATCAAAGCTCTCAATGAGCGACACTGAGAACATGCAACAGAGAGACAGACAGCAGGCCTGAGGGAAATGAGAGCTGGAGGATGGAGAATTCTCAGTGGGGGGGGGGGGGGGGGGCTTTTTCTGGCTTAAAAGGAACAAAGTACTGAAAGGCTGTCAATCTGACAAGTGTGAGAGGCTGAAAAGAGAAAGCACACAATGTGTTGTTCAGCATTGTCTACCATGATGAACTATAGTTGTCCGGATCCATCAAATGAAGGAAGAGAGGGAAAGAAAGGTGTTGTTCTTAAATCAATCAAGGAAGAACAGACTGAGGAGTGTAGACTAAGAAAAAACAGTTTTGAACCTCAGTATATCTATTTTTCTGGCTGACACATTGGCTTCCACTGTGTTTCCAATTTAAGAAAACAAATAGGAACAGCTTCAGATCCTCAGATTGAAGTTTGACTGTTCAAACAGTGTCTGAAAAAGAAAAGGCTGACAAGAGGAGAGGAGAGTTTCTGTGGATAGAAGAGGAAGAGAGAAGGAAACTTTGTCAGTCCTATTTAGAGATGTTATCAGTACTGGTAGGTTGAACTCTGACCTTTTTCAAATTAAACTTTCTGGGAGGTCCAGCAGTTTGACATAAATGGAATACTGGTTAAAAATGATCTCAGTGTGAGTCATCAGCTGGCACATCTCTCTCCTGCCACATCTACTTGCTCCTGATGATGGTTTTAAAGTAAAACCAATTGGAATGTGATCTGATCAGCCAGACCACATCTAGTCAGGCACACACTGTGATCAGATCATCAGATGCAACCTGTACACCACACCAACTCAAGTCCAACTAATTTGCATATTGAGAAAATAATAATTAATTTTTAATACCAGTTGTAAATGTAAAGGCCTATGGATCGATATCATTATCCAGATAATATATCCAGTTACTGATTACATGCCAATGCCATGTGTAAATGGGATTAGAACATTTGTGGGCATCTGCTGGACAGGTTGTGAATGGCAAGATTAAAAGTTCTTTAAAATGGTAGGCTGCTGAGGGAGTGAGCAGTGGCAGGAGGAGAGGACAAAGGGGCAGAATTAATTAAACTGCAGGAGGCTCCTCACCACTGATCTTTTCTGTTAAAAGTTGCACTTACTGTAGAGTTTAAATTAAGATATTGGTTGGTGTGAGTTAAGTATGAACCTTCAACTGAAGCCATTAAGCAGGTTTCATCAAACATACTGATGTATGTAGGCTTCCTGTTTTCAGTTCAGTAAAGTTCAGTAAAACTTTTAGCATTAGTGATGGTCTAAGTGGCTCCACTGGCTAACCTGGCCATCCCTTATGTCATGAAATGGCCATTAGAGTGTTACGGGAGAGTTCCTAAAGGAGGACACTAATGAGGGATGAGGGCTGTTAGTGATACTGGTCAGGGTAGTTGTATAACTGAGCACCAGCATTGAACTTTGTTCGTATTCAGACTTTTATTTTGGCGGTTGTAGATATAAAATAAATAAGCTTATTATACAACAGAGTCTAATAGATGTTTTGGTCCTTTTCTGAGTAGAAGTCGCCACCCACATGCCTCAGGGGGTTGTGGGAATGCTGCTATACTTTCTTGCTTCATTGAAGTGTCTAAATGGATCAGATATCTTCTTTTTTTTTTTAAAGATTTTTTTGGCAGAGACACCTTTATTTAACAGTAGACAGACAGGAAACAGGGGAGAGAACGGTGTGTAACATGCAGTAAAGGACCCCTGGCCGGGATTTGAACAGGGGTCAGCTGTGTATGTATTCAGAGGTTCATATGGGGAGGTTCTGGATGTCACTGAAAAGTAATCATCAGTATGTTTCAGTATTCTGCTGGAACGTGTTACAGCCGATTAAGTTTCTGTGAAACATCTCACATATATGATCATTAAAAAATAACCTTCCCTGTTTCAGTTGCAGGTGCAGACCTGCCAACCGTGGCAAAATATTTTCAGTACCACTTGTGTCATGCAGCTTTTTCCGCGGATTTTTGCAACTCCATTGCTTTGCACACAGTGCCTTAGCTATGCTGACAGCCACAAGTTAACTGCATTGAATTATTTCAATACTTATTTAATTAAAATTATTTTAATATTTATTTTATTAAAATGGTAATAATTTATTTTGTATATTGCAATAGATGTTTTTATTTTCAAGAATGTAATAATTAAATTGGCTTACATCACATAAGCACACATCACCAGGGCTAATTTATATTTAACCTGCAGCTCCCTGGTGGCTTATGTCCATCATAATTGCACACTGTGCAAAATGCATGATATGGGACTTTAGAGGGTCGGAAGCATGGCCACTGTTCTTGATATTTACTAAAAAACTTCTGGGGGACATGGACCCTTTTCTTTTTGTCAGGTCTGCTGCCCTGTCCCTCCCTGTCTTTTTTCCCTCATCTGCCATGATAGTGGCAGAGTGGTAGAGTTGCTACCAAAGATTTGTTGGCTACAAGTTTAAACTGTATAAATAATCTCATTCTTCCTTATATACAGGCCTACTCTATCTGCAATGGATATATATAAAGGCTAAAATACGCACACACACACACACACACACACACAGATGCACCGCTCCCGCTAATTTCTCTTCTTCTAACTATTTTCTTCGACGGCGCATTGGGGTCATTAGGGAACATGATTGATAGATTTGCTAGAAAAAAAACTCTCAAATCTATGAGTTTTTCACTTAGACTTCGCTCGAATGTTTTCAGAGTGAAAGTGACGTTATTAACGGTTCACATTTACCAAAAGCTGGCAGGTCTGCTGACACACACACAGAGATACACAGTTTACCTTTTTAACCGCCAGCTGCAGCGAGTAGGGGAACAGGGAACGGGGAGGGAGGCAGAGGGCAGGAGGTAGGGGAGCAGGGATGTTACGCTATAGGTTCAGCAGGCTTGTTATTCTCCGCTACTCTACAATAATTGGTTGAAACTGCTTCACCATGCTGCTGCATCGTGCGGTCAGACATGAGTACTGCACGTGCACATTTCCCACAGGACTCACATGTCCGCAGCTTTTTGCGTAGTTTAGAGAGGCGAGTCGTACCAGCGTATTTAGATGTCAAATTGAGTACTTGCTACGCAAAATGCGTACAGGTTGGCAGGTCTGCAGGTGGTGATCTGGTGTGAGGAACACAGGTAAAGTTCATGAGTTCCTAAGGGTTTTAGGCCCCTGTAAAAGTTACTTTAAGTGGAAATGTGCAAGGAGCAGGTTTAGTTCAGGCTTATGCATCAAAACATCAAAGATCCATTTTTCACCAATCAGCAGTGAGGGGCTAGTCAACATTCCTACAGGATACCAGTAGAGCAATGTCAAGTGAGCAGAGTGACACACACAGTAGCAGAAAGACTTTGAAGAACTTCTCAAGTCAATGGTGCAGTATTTCATTATTTTAAGGGTGCTTTATCAAGATTTTAATAGCATATACTCTGCCTGTTACACACACAGGGACAGGCAGCAGTACACAAACATGCAAACTATTTGAAATAAAAGTATTACGTCATCATATTAAAAAAAATATTGGTATTATTGGATCATATTGGTTAGTGATAATATTTATCAGAATAAACTAATAATAACAACATTGCAACAATTACAGATTAAATGAGAATGAATCTGAGCTTACCTGTTACTTCATGACTGAACATAACCATTTTAAAGAGAACCAAAGCTGTAATTAAAAGATACATAAAAAACAAAAAACTAATTTGCAACAAATGAATGAACAGGATCTTACTCTGGTGGTTTTCTTCATGTTCATAGGTGAGGTGCACCCCAACGTCTATGTGGTACTGTGGTGCAGCTGCATGCAGGGTGAACTGATCTGTGGTTAAAACATCTGTCCTGATCTGTTAATGAATGTGGGTGATTCTTACAGAGTATGTTATCCACAGCTGTTTATACTGTATGAAAAGTTTCTCTTTCAGTTCATTAAATCAGCATCTGATGGCAATAGGACTGATATGTTGATGACTGTGCAGTCTCTGAGATGCTGCACAGAGCGCAGTTCCATTACACACAGCCGCTCACTGTTCATTAAATCAGTTGATGACACCAGGCTGCTGCAGTATAACCACACTCATATTTACACTCATCAGATTGGTCAGTTATAGCTCCATAAATGACACTCACATGACTAATCAGGAGACAACCCCTTTGAACAATGCGCCTGGCACTGCAACCATTTTTTCCGCTAGCAAAAACTAGCAAAGGTGGATTTGGACACATCCTAAATGTACTTGCGCCACCTGCTTCAGAGCATGCACTATAGATCATTAAAATAGGCCCAGAAGCATTATGTGATTATTCCGTACAATAGTTTTTTCAAGGAGAGAAAAACCTAAACTTTGTCATACATTTCCCCCCTATTCACATGTTAAAATATCACATAGTAAGGCTACTATAAACATTCACACTCATTTATAACACTGTTGAGGTAGCCTCACTACAAGGCAACCATGACTGTAAAAGTAAAAGGGAGTGTGTTTGGTTATTAATAATGACTAATAATTATCATAAATAATTATTAATTAAAGAATAATACATTCTAATTATTCATTTGGGACACCACCGGAGAAGACCGTAAACAATAATCAAACTTTCAAATTAGCCTCACTCAAGAATCAAATAGGAAAGATGAAGGAGTGAACTCTGAGCTCTGTCTATTTTGATCAGCTACTTATCACAATAACATGCACAATGATCACAAAACACACACTCAATAAACAGGTGTGTGTGTGTGTGTGTTTGTAGGAGAGAAGAGGGGTGTGTGTGTGTCTATGTGCATGTGGACGCATGGAGAGAAAAAGGGGTGTGAGTGTGGGGGTATTCAGGAGCGTGGGGTTCAAGATGGTGGACTCAGGTCTCGTCACACAAGAACAAGAGGTGGATACAGGGACCGTTTCCACTGGACAAAATGGCACACTGGCGCCAACTCGTGGTCAACACTCCCAAACACACCGGCTCCGCAACACACACGTGGCTATGGTTGAGGCAGAGGTGTTCACAAGTCATTTTTTACAAGTCCAAGTCAAGTCTCAAGTCTCTTGCCAACACTAAATCAAATTCAAATTCGGACCTTAGATCTGTACAATCCTTCATCCTGATCAGTTAGCCTTGCGATCACCTGCCCATGTCTGTTATTGTGGTGTTTTAACTGTCTGCTGTCACTATGTATGTATCTGTTTGTATGTTGAGATGCCCTCTCCTGAAACTGTTACCAAATCTACCTTCGGGTATTAATAAAGTTACCTTGACCTAGACCTTGATATAGGACAGTATGAAAATGTATCAATTGTAGGTTCACTATAGAGAATCTACTGCAATGTGATGTGAAGAAACATACAATAAGAATTATTTCAATTCCATAACTGTATTTTCTTCAACAAAAAATAATTATTTTAACAATGTTGTAAAATATAACAAAACATGAACATCACAGAAACACTGCAGTTTAACACTGTGGTACAAACACACCTTTTATCTGCTGCTTAACACAACACACAGCAGGGAATGTGTGGGGATATTATAAAATATATATATATAAAATGACCATAGTTAACGCAACTTTGTGTTTTTTAATAATTAGTAGCGGAGCCACTAAGTTAGTGGCATTAACTAATGGAGTTTCCTGTCTTAGCTTTCAAAATAAAACCTTTGCTATTGTGCGCTGCTTATTATTATTAACAAACACATTTGGGGCTTTTACAGGAGAAATGACGGGAGGGCGGCGGGAGATGGGTTCGATATATGGGAGAACCAGGGAAAAACAGGTGTGTGAAGGCATTGTATCCAAACGTAATGATCTGAGGCACTCCTGCTGAACTTGTCGCAATCACCATTGTTAATGTCTGATACTGAAGATGAGCGCTTCACACATGGCGCATGCGCGTGGCATGACGTTGGTGTTTACATCTAGCTCAGAGCCAGAGATCATACAAAAAGATGAATGACAGATAAATAATGAGAATAATAATAATAACATGAAATAAAAGTTGTTCGCGAGTCTCAAGCCTCGAGTCGAAGTCAAGTCTGAAGTCTTTTGAGGTCGATTCCAAGTCGAGTCTGAAGTCACAGTTCGGTTTGACTTAAGTGCAACTCTAGTCCGAGTTGCGAGTCCGAGTCCCCAGCTCTGGGTTGAGGCTAGGATGTAGCTTAGTTTTTATCCTGTGCTGCCTCACTAACAACTGAGTGGTGTGGGATGTGAATATGTGTGTGTGCGTGGTGATCTCAGTGTGAGGCACATCTCTCTCCTGCCACATCTACTTGCTCCTGATGATGGGTTTAAAGTAAGACCAATTTGAATGTGATCTGATCAGCCAGACCACCAGAGAAGGAAGATGACGATCAAGAGAGAGAGAAAGTGGCAAGCTTTGCACACAGATACACATGCACACAGTGTGGAGGCATCACCTGATACTGGCCGACAAAGCTGTTGTTTCTCTCGCTAAAGATGGTGTTAACCCACAAGCAAGTCAAATTGCCAACACAGATAGAGACGTGATTGTAAAGGAAATGCAGTGGTTGGTCTTTCCACAGATATTGGTGAGCCACAGCAGGTCTATGGCTGCTTTATCTGGTGTCTCAACTCGACAGGGCGACTTAATTCCTCTACAAACACATTAACACGAGCCATGGAGGGCTAACGGAAACAGTTCAGCATATCACTATGGCAACAACTGTAAACAAAGACTCATGGAGTCTTAAGCAAGTGAGGGCAGAGAGGTCCTACTTACTGCCCGTTGATCTACCGGTGTAAGTTCGGTGGCGAACAATGTGTATAATGTCCGTTAGGGAAAATCCAGCGCTGTCATCAAGCGTCCCGATCCTTCAGGGTAAAGGGGTTGATTTTGGCTCTCGAGGGCGGAAGAATCAGCCAATCCTCATGGGTATGGGTCATCCACGGGTTCAAACGAGGGAGTCAGAATTACACTACATATTATATTTGGTTACTGCATGATTTTCAGTTACTTTAATATCATAATGCTTTGATGATGATGAGTGTTTTTGCATTTGGCTGTTTATTAAAAACGTGGCCTCTGTTACATGTCGAAGCTCACAGTTGGACTGACAAATCAAGAGTTAAGTGAGCCAGTTAGTAACCAGTGAGACCAGGTTCATTAAAGCCTGAATATGTTGAATGTGCTTAGTGAAACAGGCCCCTGGATAGCCTCTTTACACTCTGAGGACTTAGTGCATTTTATGAACAAGGCAAATAGTATTTCCCTCTGATTGTGTATTGTTTGAATTTAATTTACTCTTAATTTTCTCTGCCTCTTCCCTTTCTGCCTGCCATACAACTCATTTCTCCCTCATCATAAAAAAAATCAACTGAATTATTGTAGATGCTCAGGAAAGGTTTTATTAAATTTAATTTTGTGTAACGGCCATATGGTATATCAGAAGAGAGAACATCTTTTAAACTACAGGCTTCGTGTTAAAACACACACACTTCTGGAGTGTCTATGAGACACCAATATTCTGGCCTCCCTAAGGAAGAACAAGTCGTCCTCTGAGCTGGACTAATGACATTGGTTTCTAAGTCCAGCCAGCTGTGAGACGAGTGCTCAGGGACCATCTGGCTTTTTGCTGGTCAGGAAACTTCAGCTGTTGTCAGAAAGTAACCTTCTGCCATCAAGTGGCTCTTATTTTTGTTTTTGTGTTGTGTTTGTTAAATGGTAAATGATAAATGGACTGTACTTATACAGGTGCCAACCTCCTCATCAGGAGGAAAGTAACCATTCATATGCATTCACACACCATTGGCACAGCAACGGAACAATTTTATTTTGTTGAAGCAGCAGTTTAAAACATCTAAAATCCAAAACTTTGATTAAATCAGAATAAATTAAAAGTGCAGCAAAAGATATTGAGGGACATGCAAAATTGCCACCCAACACACTTAAGGGGGTGTGAAGCCGGGGTGAGAAACTCCGAACACCAACCCCTCCACCGTCCAGGTGGCCACGCTATCACCGGCCCTGCAGCACTCACGCAAAAAGAAGGACAAAACAGAACGCATATTAAAACTACTCACACAAAACTGCAGCAATTAGGTCTTACACTTTCTTGGGGGGGAAACACAATAATTAACCCAATGAGCTGCTCGAACAAAGGGCAAAAATAAACTAACAGAAATTATTAAATTAGGGCATAGATAGGGAACCACTGTCCTAGAGGAATGGTTCCCTGCCAAACCACATGCTAGTGACTAGAGTGCAGCATCCTGATCCAGACCTGAATTATAAAGGAGCCATCAGGTCCATGTCAGGATGCTGAACTCAGGCTGCGAGCATGTGGGTCACCTGCCTTACTTTTAAAGAGCATTGCAATGGTACCCGTGGATTATAACTTTTTGGACTGTTGTCAAATTCAGCTGTGAAAGACACTTTGAGACACATTTATCCGTCTGATATTCAGAAAATGCACAGTTGATCTACTAACAAGTAAGGCAGATCATTTATTATTTTAAGATCCTGTGTTCAATTGCAGCCAATGTGTTTATTGCTCCTAAACCTATGGCTAATGAGCCTGAAGATGTTATAATGTAACTATGTATGTTTTGTGTTGGTGGGTCGCTTTGCCATATTCTATGCTGGTCTGTTGTCATTGTCAGTTATTTTATATGAATGAGAAAGCCTTTTCAAAGCTTTGTCTTTGAAGAAAAATATAGGTATAAGGTATAAATAATTAGAAAGATTTTGATACGTTTTCATCTTCAAGGTCTGAAGATGTTTCAGAGTGAATTTGAAGTTGGTGGGATTAAATCTCTAGGAGGAGTTCGTTAAAACACAATGCGTGGACTTCCTGTGTCCAGTTGGTGGCACTATGGATATGACACAGTATTGATGCAAAGATGTGTTCAGGGCAGGACCCTCTACATGCGTGACCAATTTGGTGTAGATGGGACAATGTCTGTAGGAGTTATAAGGACTTCCTGCTTTATGCCGAAGCATCGAAGTTATGGGTCCAAGAGACTTTTTTGTGTGTCTTGACATGTTTTACAAGTGTACCAAATTTCGTTTGTCTACGTCAATCTGGAGCGAGGGGCTCAATTTTTTAAAATTTTTGTAGGGGGTGCTTTTGAGCCAATTTGCCTCGGCCATTTCTGCGAGCCATAAAATATCAAAATTTTCGCCAGTTCGGAAGTGTGTGCAAAGTTTCGCGAATTTTGGGGTATGTTTAGGCAGCCAAAAATGCGTTTGTTTTCAGAAAATAATAAGAAAAAGAATCTTTACAGATTCAATAGGGCCTTCGCACTGTAGTGCTTGGGCCCTAATAATAGCAGCCACAGCTCTTGGGTCAGGTTCAGGTCTCAGCAGTACCATCTTCAATCTGGTCAGGTGTGAAAGTGCAGTTACGGGTTAAATGCGGTTCATGGTTTGAGGACCATGCAGAACTCTGCTCTCACAGCACTCAGATATCCCTTTTCCACCAAGACAGTTTACAGGCCAGTTCGGAGCAGTGCCTAAACTGTTTCCAGAGTGTGTCACTCATTTGGTTTTGGACAGACTCTGAAGGTACAGTGATATATTAAATGTGTTTGGCACAATCTAACATGGACACTGCGAACAGGTACTAGCATTAGATTCCAGGTGGTGGAAGGAAGATTAACAGTGAATGCACCCCATCTGGACACTAACACAATGGACCAAATGCAAGAACATGTTCGGTTTAAAAAAAATCAAAAGACATGATATTGTTGGCACACTGCCATTAGACAGTAACAGTCATGTTTTATTGATTTGGAGGACTGCAGGTTGGTTGTGCGTGATAGGTACGACAGGTCTGCATCACTCGTAAATTTTGTTCGTACCTAAGAGAAAATCCAATATATGAGAAAATTGGTGAATGCAGCAAATCCTCGTAAATCACTCGTACACATGATTTAAGAACAAATACGAGTTTTTCTTGATTTTCTTGCATCTGGCCCAATGTCTATACATGGTACAGAGTGAAAACTTGTGTGAGGGATGCAGCAACAGCTTCAGTCCTTCATCAGTGTCTACACAGTATTGACTTTGGATGGAGCTGCTCTCATATCTAGAAATATGGCTGAATTCATTGACCCAAACCCATGACAACCCAGAGTCCAGACTAGGAGACAGAGCTGCAGTCTTACACGCTTCTCTGTGCTTCCACTAGAGCAGTTACCCACCCAATTACAATTACATATAGAAACTGTGTCTGTCCCCCGACCACCTAAACCAATTAAAACAGCTTTTAATAGAAGAGCGATTCACAAAAACCTGATCAAAACTAACCACTCCAGTAATAGATCATCAAAATAAGAGAGTTAAATGTGGACTCTTAAACACTAGATCTCTCTCCTCTAAAGGTGTATTCATATAATATCAGATCAACAAATTGACTTATTCTGTCTTACTGAAACTTGGCTGCGCCAGGATGAATATGTCAGTCTAAATGAATCTACTCCTCCCAGTCATATTAATACTCACATCCCTCGAGACACCGGCCGAGGAGGTGGAGTTGCAGCTATTTTTAACTCAAACTTAACAATCAACCCCAGACCTAAACTTAGTTACTTACGATACTTATTATTATATCTATCAATATAGCCTAATGAAATCAACCAGTTAACTAAACTACAAACATGTATTAAGGACATAAAGGCCTGGATGACCTGTAACTTCCTGCTATTAAACTCAGAAAAAACTGAAGTTATTGTGCTTGGCCCTAAACACCTCAGAAACATATTACCTAATGATATAACTACTCTGGCATTACTTTGGCCTCCAGTACTACTGTAAGGAACCTAGGAGTTATATTTGACCAGGATCTGTCCTTTAATTCCCATATAAAAAACATTTCAAGAACTGCCTATTTTCATCTGCGTAACATTTCAAAAATTAGACACATTCTGTCTCAAAATGATGCTGAAAAACTAATCCATGCATTTGTTACTTCTAGGCTGGATTATTGTAATTCATTATTATCAGGCTGTCCTGACAAGTCTCTAAAGACTCTCCAACTGGTCCAGAATGCAGCTGCACGCGTTCTGACAAAAACTAGAAAGAGAACATATTACTCCTATTTTAGCTTCACTGCATTGGCTTCCTGTTAAATCTAGAATAGAATTTAAAATCCTTCTCCTCACTTTTAAAGCTCTTAATGGTCAGGCTCCATCATATCTTAAAGAGCTTATAGTACCTTATGTACCTACCAGAACACTGCGCTCCCAGTATCTCTAAAAGTAGAATGAGAGGCAGAGCCTTCAGTTATCAGGCTCCTCTCCTGTGGAACCATCTCCCAGATTCGGTCCGGAGGGCAGACACCCTTTGTACTTTTAAGAGTAGGCTTAAAACTTTCCTTTTTGATAAAGCTTATAGTTAGGGCCGGCCAGGCTTGTCCTGGACCAGCTTCTAGTTTATGCTGCTATAGGCTTAGACTGCCGGGGGACTCCTACTCCCATGATGCACTGAGCTCCTCTCTCTCTCTCTCTCTCTCTCTCTATCCATCCATCTATATCCATTAACATTCATGTACTATTAATACATTCAATAACCTAAACTTCTTCCCTGGAGTTGTCTGTGCTTTCTCATCTCACAGGTAATCTGGGCCTGTAGACGTCCGGATGACAGATTCCAGTCCCGGACCTACTAGGTTCTAGCTGTTTATTTTCTATGTGCTTCTCTCTCTCTCCTATTCTTCCTCTCTCTCCTCTCTACCCCAACCGGTCGAGGCAGATGTTCTCCCACTTTGAGCCTGGTTCTGCCTGAGGTTTCTTCCTGTTAAAAGGGAGTTTTTTCTTGCCATTGTCGCTAAATGCTTGCTCATGTGGGAATGTTGAGTCTCTTTAAAATTAAAACCTGAAGAGTTCGGTTTAGAACCTGCTCTATGTGTAAAGTGCCTTGAGATAACTTTGTTGTGATTTGGCGCTATACAAATAAAGACTGAATGATTGAGTGCACATGTCATGTTATACCACTAACAGTGATGTGCTCTTCCATCCATCCTCACACCTCTTCCTTTCTCTCTAACCGGCCCCTCTCTGTTTCCTTCCAGATATTAACCTAAGCTCAGTCTCATTGGAAAGCAGATAAGGTGCTTATGAAAGATGTGTGTTATTCTATGAGCAGTAGCCAGCTGTGCACCCTGCCTGTTATCATCACTCTTCATCTGATTCTATGCTTGTGTCCATTTCTCCTGTACACACAGACAGCTGTAATATCCTCCACTGCATGCTGTTTTTCACTCTTTATCGCCTCCAATGTCGATTGACCAGCCAGTTGACAACCAGGCAGACCCATCGCTCATCCTGCCCACCTACAGGATCTCACCGCACATTACCTGCAGTGTACGCATTTGTTGCAGTTTGTCTTCACTTTTTTCTGCTTTCTTTTTGCTCAATCTGTCAGTTGGTCAATCAGTCAGTTGGTTTGCAAAAAAATACCCACCCTTTGTCAGCCACACTTTTCACTCTGGTAGGCTGATATTTTTCTGTATCTCATTCCATTCATTGAGCCACAAAGTTGTGATCACCAAATAGCAACCACACCTTTTATCTATATGGCTGAAATTTGCCATAGATGTCAAGTGTTTGTGATGTTTTGTGTGTGAGGGCATGAACATGTGGATTCATGTACATACATGGTCACAGCTATTGCAAATTGAGGACTCTTCATACCAGATGGTCCTCACTGGTGGGCTTTTCACTGACTATGTTCTGAAATTAAGCATTGATTTGTAGTGGACCTAATTTGTAAATTGGGATTGGTGTGGGTTTGCCTTGTCCACACTGCCTCACAATAGATGTGGGTACATACACAGGTGTGTTTGCTGGGAAGAAACAGATTGTTAAAGGTTGTGACACACTGTCCAGTTACAGTAAAGTGCACAATGAGTGTTCCACAATGGTCAGTATTTGGGTCCCCTTTTATTTAGCCTATTGATGAGCACCCTTAACAGTGTCATGATGTAGAACTACAAAGGTATGCAGATGACACTATTGTGTACCCACATGCAAAACAGCTGAGTTAGCAGCTGCTAAGCTAACAGTTGCAGTAAGCCTAATTCCAAAGACTAGCTTTTAACAAAGACCAGCGCTAATTGCCAGACGCAATTGTGGTGGAGTTATTAGCATCTACAGAGAATTCCTCACTCACTGTCTCTTCAAATCTTGAAATTTGTGAGGCATTACATTATATTGAAATGATATTGAATGATTTAAAATGTCCTGAAAGCTCTTATGGGGGTCTTATCCATAACAAACAATTCTTCGATGGTTAGTGTAACAGCTGACCTGTAGGTGTGTCGCAGAACACAGAAAATGAATCACCGTCAGATCCTGACAAAACTGGTGAAGTAACTGCTGCTAAATGGGCAAAGCCTTTTTCTCAGTTTGGAGATGGTCTTATTGTTTCAGCTGCTGTGTGATGCTGCAGCCAGCTGTGACAGACAGCCAGCTGTGGACAACAAACATCTGTGCTTATGTATCTGTGAAATCCTGGATATATTTAGTGACACCTGTCATTATTGTAAGATCCAGACATTAATCTAACATGTTTCAGACCTGTCTCAGTCAAATTAATAGCTACATTCTGGCATTCCAGTAAATTATATTATAGATGCAAAATAATAGA
This sequence comes from Scomber scombrus, assembly GCF_963691925.1. Classification (NCBI taxonomy): domain Eukaryota; kingdom Metazoa; phylum Chordata; class Actinopteri; order Scombriformes; family Scombridae; genus Scomber; species Scomber scombrus. The sequence continues at coordinate 850,808 of NC_084974.1, forward strand.
AAAGAAGGATGTAAGAGGCAACATACATTAAAGTTGGCTGTGATTGAGCTCTGTGGGTATGCAACTCTGGTAATTAAAGATGCTCAATGCTATTTTGTTCTCTGCAGTTTTCATTATGAACCAATCTGTGAGCTGAAATCTGGAGAAAAGGCTGAAACACTGGAAACTGCTCCGCTCACTCAAACAGATGTAAAACAAGGGCAAATTGCCCTCAGCTGAAAAACGTTATTGGCATTTTTCTTGCCTGCATATCATTAGCACAACATCTTTTGTGAATATGACCTAAAAGAAGGGCAGATTGTGAGTGCAAATGATGAACTATCAACAGTGATATTGGTAGTTTCAAGCCATTCATTGTGGTTTTGGCCCTTAATGTGTGTCAGTGTTATTGATGTGTTGGATTAGGCTGACCATGTTTGACTACTAGGTGTAAGTTGGGGTCAAAGCAGTGGACCTTGAATTGAGAATACATTTTTACTTAGTATTGGGACATCCTCTTATAAATTCTGTAATTTTGCTTTCATCCTAGGATGAGGGATCCCTCCTCTGTTGCTCTTCCTTAGCCTTCTTCCATACATTTTTGTGTTGGGAATTTGTCAAGGGTCTAAGGTCAGAGGATGTTATACAGCAGTACAACATCCTCTGACCTTATACCCTATAATTGGATATTGGGCTTTACAAATAAAATTGACTTGACTTGGATATCATTACTCTTGTCATTGTCATTATTATTATTATTATAGTCATTATTAGTTGACAAATTAATAAGATTCCAACATTCCAACCAGGGTTTGCGTTGTGTGTGTGTTTACCTTTCCAGACAGTTCACCTTCAGGAAACCTGGTATTACTGTCACAAAAATGCTGAAAAAGGATGAACATGAAGTTACAATAAAATGCTTTCAGAGCCACACGACTTTCATGCCTGACAAGGATCAGAGGGGAAGAAGGGGAGTCAGTGGAGAGCTGATGTTGCAAAATGTGAAGAATCAGTGTTGGCTAATATGACAGAATTTGCCTCAAGGGCATCTGGCAGGAAGGAGGTGGTGTGTGCGTGCGTAGGTGAGTGTGTGTGTGTGTGTGTGTGTGTGTGTGTGTGTGTGTGTGTGTGTGTGCACTTGCGTGCCTATCCAACACTGTGGCATCAACAGATGTTCAACAGTAAACAGCCACAAGAACATATTTGGGAAACAATACTGGTCGTAGTTTTAGAGAAAGAATAACTAATAAACAATAACAACATTTTATCTGACATTGCTTGAATTACTTTAAAATGAATGCTCTGAAGATGCTCACAAGACAACAAACTCAGCATGATTTAAAATAGAGTCTAACATGAACGTTTATAATATACACTACTGGTCAAAAGTTTTAGAACACCCCAATTTTTCCAGTTTTTTATTGAAAAAATGTTTTCAAGCTTACCATCTTGTTCTTTTTTCCTATGGTAGTTCTGGCATAGCTTGGACTTATGTTTTGGATCATTATCTTGCTGTAGGATGAACCTCTGACCAACTACGTGCATACCAGAGGGTTCTGCATGGCATCGCTGCAGAATGCTGTGGTAGCCGACCCTGGATCCAGAAAAACAGCCCCAGACCATCATGCTTCCTCCTCCATGTTTAACAGTTAATGTCACACACTGAGGAACCATCCTTTCTACTCCATGTTTAACAGTTAATGTCACACACTGAGGAACCATCCTTTCTACTCCATGTTTAACAGTTAATGTCACACACTGAGGAACCATCCTTTCTACTCCATGTTTAACAGTTAATGTCACACACTGAGGAACCATCCTTTCTACTCCATGTTTAACAGATAATGTCACACACTGAGGAACCATCCTTTCTACTCCATGTTTAACAGTTAATGTCACACACTGAGGAACCATCCTTTCTACTCCATGTTTAACAGTTAATGTCACACACTGAGGAACCATCCTTTCTGCTCAACGGCGTACAAAACTCCTGCGTTATGAACATAATATTTTACATTTTGATTCATCAGTCCATAACACCTTCTTCCAGTCTTCAGTAGTCCATTGGTGGTGTTTCATGGCCCAGGCAAGCCTCTTCTTCTTATTCTGACTCTTAGCAATGGCTTTCTAGCTGCAACTCAACCTGTCAAACCTTCAACTGGAAGTCTTCTCTTCACAGTAGAAACTGAGACTTGCTTACTACGACCACTATGAAGCTGTGCTTGAAGCTGTTGTCCTGTGAGCCGCCTATTACACAAGCTGTTGACTCTCACAAACTTGTCTTCTGCCTCTGTTGTGACTTTGGGTCTGCCAGACCTCTTCCTTTCAGAGTTTCCCCCAGTTTCTGAGTGAAACTGTACTCACTGACACCTTGACTTTCTTCGCAATTTCTCTATAGGAAAGACCTACATTTTTAAGTGTTTTTGTATAATTTTCAGTTTTGGGTAACCTCACCTTTTTTTTTTTTCTTTTTTACCTTTGGCAGTTCACCACTTACCTTTGTACCATTTCAAGCTATTCATTGAAACTTCAATAAAAAACTGGGAAAATTAGGGTGTTCTAAAACTTTGACCGGTAGTGTATGTATGTTTTCCCCTGACTCTTAAGAATTAAGTAATTTAGAGCATCTACAAAATTAGACATAAATCACATGAAGACAGTCCTATCTCAAATTCACATTCCACATATTCCATAGTAACGCCAAAGTAACACATCAAAATGTGAGTACCCCTAATGGAAAATGAAAACAGGGTCACTGGTGAAAAAAATATAATTAAAACAATATTTTAAGTATATTATTCTGATACTTGTTTTATATTTGTGCTTGCAGCCCAGTAACTAATGATTTGCAGATACAAGATTCATTTATTAAGTGGTTGGGATTACTGGTACTACTTGGAATATTTGTAGATTAGAAGGGTAGATTTAGTCAGAACATTAGTTGTGTGAGTGCTCATTGCAAAGCTCTAATAAAGAAAGCAGCTTGTGTGGGTGTTTGTGTAATGTTGTCAGACTGAGTACATGTATGGTGTACTGTATACAGTGAGTCCACCCTCCACTGCTTCAGGCTGATGTGCTGCTTTGCTGCTTTACATGCAAAAAACAAAAGACTGCAGTGTGTTGTTTCTTTCCCAACAAACTCATACACACACATGCAAACATAGAGCAGTCTCATCTGCCAGTCATACACTTCTCATAGAAAACAACAAGGACACACATGCAGCACTGACTATGGAATAATATTAGTGTGTGTATGCATGTATATCCAATTCCAAATTCCATCCTGGGTGTATTTATTATGGGGATATATTGCTCTTGCAAAATATTGTGTATGTATGTATGTATGTATGTATGTATGTATGAGTGAATTTAATTGTATGGATATGTTTGCATGACACATATGCAGACCGAAATCATGTCCGTCAGGCCAAGTCTTGAACTCACAATGGACCACAGTGACAGATAATGATGTCATTATGATAACCCAAGTCCTCATTAAAAGTCCCCAAGATTGAACTTGTTTGCCACTCACACTGCTGCATCAGTTATATATTCAATGTGTTCATGCATGCCTCCTCTCAGCTCCCCACACACTAATGAATTGTAAGGTGAAGAGAGAAAAAAATCCCACATAGACTGTGTGAAATGCACACAGTGACATCTAGTGGAGCAAAGAGGAAGTTTTTCCTACCAACATCACATTGACTTTTCACTGCTTTCACACACACACAACAAGTAAAGCAACTTAGAAACTTGTTTTTGATAAACCTAAAGATAACAGCCTTTCAGTTGATATGTGCAACCATTTAATTCTCAAAGGATGTGTTCAGAATGTGTCTGTCTGAAGTCTGTCTTAAAACACCATCAGGTATCCAAATAGATAGATAGATATACTTTATTGATCCCAAGCTGGGAAATTACAGAATGATAATTGAAGTAGGTTCTTGCTGCAAATCTATGAGGCTTCATTTACCGTCTATTGGCATCAAATTCCCTCTTAGTGTTTCCCTGTTGAGCTGTGGTGGAAGTATAGTAACAAAAAGACTTTGCTACTAAAAACACTGTAACGTTGAAACAGAAGATTGATATGACTCATTTGGACAATTATTAAATGGATTTTGTCTTCCATCACTTCCATTGTAAGTGCATTATGAAGGGATCTATTAATGGTCAGTATGAACAGGAGAACATTTTTTGATGAGTTTAACTTAACTCATGGTTGACCAATCACAACTGCCTTGAATTGACATTTCTGAAATGTGTAAAATGCGGGGAAGAGGAAAAAAAACACACACTCTTTAGTTTTCCCCAGTTATGAGGAGTATTGTATAAGAATACTTGGCCTCCACTGAATGCCAGGCTTTTCAAATTTACAAAAACATTTAGCAAAAACATTTTTTTTTTTTTAAAGAAAGAAACTATTACAGAGAACATGTCACAGAAATGGTGACACATACAGCACAAACATGGCAGCTCTACAAACACAAGAACATAAACATATTTACCACACTGCCCTGTTAATTCTCTGAAGTATCTGTGCTAATAGATCAAATTTAGCAGCCATTGTAGTTCACAGAGAAAGCAACATTCATTCTGCTTTAATCATCAAACTGTTTCATATCCACAGACAGCAATTTCTTTCAGTCCACAACCATCTGCAGTCCTACCAAACTAATCACACAAAATATGGCATGTGAGGGTGCATCGAATGAAATTAAACCACTATTTTACAGCATTGTGTAAAAAAATCTCAAAACAACATTACATACTTGATACATGTTCTCAACGTTGGAGCCAGTGGCCATCCCCAGTGAAAGGTAGCGTGTTATGTACCTGTATTTTCCCAGCATTCCCTGACCACTCAGCAGGCATGAGGAAGAAATGATGAACCAACGTTCCCTGCTGTCCAAAGTCAGCATCCCCAGCCAGATTGCAGCAATGGAGAACTTCATCAACATGGTCTTTATTTGCTGTAGATATTATTTTTTAGCACCTGGTTACACTAACTTTCCATTGCTTTCAACAACACCCCACAGTCCTCAGCAATGGATGGAGTTTCTTCACTGCAAAGATTTATTTTAAAAGTTTAAGAATTAACTTTCACACTCAACACTAGCTTATTAGAAACACTAAGAGCTAAATTTGCTAACAGGGCAAGTATTACAATCAAGGAACATTTAACTTTGTGAAATATTCAGTACAATAGTTTGACTCTGTGTGAGTCCCACAGCTGGGGAGAGCAGCAGGGGAGCCCTCAATCACAGTTGTTAATCAGTGCCCTCAAGGTAGACATCAAAGCTACTATAAGTCTCCAAATGTTGTTAATAGAGCAATACTTTCCCACAAGCTGTGGTAGTTTCTATTGGTCTACACTGAAAATGTCTCTCTAAAAGAGATGCACTTCTTTATACAGACTGTGTGTCAATGAGTGAAATTCTTTACATGTCAAGTGTATTTTCCATTTTACAAATTTAAACACATTGCCATTTGTTGATGTGGAATAGTAAAAGGGCCAGGGTGATCCTATATAGATCCCACATTGTCTGGACTATCATTGCATTTGTGCTCAATGCAATCTATGTAAGTTCACCACAACCACAATACATCTTTCTTTCATCTGATCTTTCATCAGTCTTTATTAATGTCATTGTTAGTAAGTATGCAGCATCACATAGAACATGATAATAAAATCAGTTACCCAGTTGTCTTACTACAAACACATTTATGATATAATAGTTTAAACTATGCTCTTATCAGCACTGATTTAGGCAGTGTAAAAAAAAACTGAGTCTGATAGTTGAAATGTGTTTAATCACTCACTCAAGCTTACCATACATATTAACAATTACACAGAATGAAAAATGTCATAGAAAACAGCACAGTTACTATTCATCGTCCTCGGCAGTCTCCATATTTGTAAGGTGTGTGATGTTAACATCACAGGACGCACTGCCCTCTGGTGAATTAAAGAAGTCACACAGAGCCTCTGTGACATCAAAGGCTGCTGTTGAGCCAGCCATGGTTCTAGGCGTGCGCATGCTCAGTTTCTGCTGGTCTCCCTCTTGTAAAAACCTGACAGATTTGCTGAGTGTGAGCACAAAGAAAAATTTAAAATGCAAGCATCATCAGTCATAGAGTGCACCTACTCTGGTGTCAGTAGAAAATGTTGGTAGAACACCCTCCATCTTGAAAAATGCCAAATGTGTTTTCACCACCATGTGTGCACGTGACGGTCTGTAGTTGAAGATGTGTTTACTTGTGGGGAGGTTTTGGCTAGGGCATGCTACCACATCTCTAAGGTGAAACAGATAAATGCAACTTGCTGAAAACATATCATCAAAAAATGTTTTGTAGAGGATTATTGTAATTCCTGTTGGAAACTCGAAGAGTCACAGCCTAGTAGTTCTGGAGCTGATGAACAACCTGGAAGGGAGTAGTGGCAGAAGTAAGGGCCATCTCCAAGCCTCCACATTTGCAGACACACAATCACCACTCAGCCTGTTAGACCCAAAGGACACAAGGTTGTCTCCACACCAGAACATGAAGAGCAAGAGGATTGTACTGGTCAACAGAATCCCACCAGTTCAGTATTTAAAACAATGACCAGCCCTGGAAGATCTGCACTTAGAAGGAGTGCAGAAAAAAACCTACACAAGTGGCCATACTGAACATCCAACGTAGAGAGTACCCAGTGATGATGAGAAAATGTACCATGTTGCATGTTGCAGTTCATGAGTGCCCCAACATGAATTAAATCATGAACCTAATCAATGGCCAAAATCCAATTCAAGCTGTGTGTCACAAGAACTAGTAATAATTATAATTCACAGATCAGGTATATGCACAGAATATACTTTTCACATTTTCACTTTGTTGTAAGTGTAGAATATAATTACAGTGCAGCACACTGGATGAACAGTATGTCATTTGTAATTAAAGCCAACTCTGGAGGGAGTGTAGTTCGAGTGCAACGTGGGTGAATCTCACTCTCTCTGCTGCTAATGGTTGAGATCAGTGCAGCTCCCACCCTCGCTGTCTCTGGATGACAGTAATGACAATCATGATAATCATTACTGCCTACATGCTGCTGCTCCACTCTGTGCCACGGAGCCTAAAAAGAAGCAGTGTTGTCTATTTCCGGCCCCCCTTCATTCATAATACACCAGGGAGCTTTGATGTAGCTGCTGCTCCCACAGGACTCTGTTCTACACAGAATTTGGCTGTTGCTAATATAGAGTGTAGAAGAGTGGAGTCACTTGTTAGGGAGGTTAGAGGATGATCCTATGAGACTCAGAGAGAATAGCAGAGATGTAATTCATGTAATGGCTTTGATAAGTAATACTGTCTTTGAACATTTTGCATCTGAATGTAGGAATTGGATCAAGTTTTACACGTTGTGATGCATTTGTGTTTCATGTTGTACACACTAAAGGGAAGAGCAGAGCATCTGTGTGTACAGTATGGAGACTGTGTTTTAATTCTCGAAAAGCTATTACAGCTATGGTACCCCCCCCCCCCCCCCCCCCCCCCCCCAGTGACTGTAATAAGTCCTATCAAACTTTGGATTTCTCTGCATATTGAACAGTGTTGCCAGATGTACGATAATTACCGTAATTGTATGATCATTTTCACCTCTGTACAATCAATAATGCTAAAAGTTCCACAATGTGCAAACTATTAATCATTTTCTGACATTTTCACAGCATTAGCAGTTGTAATCAGCCTAGACTCATTTCAGACTCATTTTAATTGTTTTACCAACAGGATCAGGATAAAATATGATCCTACTACGTCTGTGTTTACACATCTCTTCTCACATGCTTCAAATGTGACTCACAAGCAGGGCTGATGTTTCCTGAAAGAGTTTGTGCAAGAATGAGATGCTTACTGAAGCATCCATGTTGGAAAAAAGTAAAGAAAACGAAAGCTGAACAGGAAGGTGAAGACAAGCCATAAAGGAAGCATCGCCAAAAACATACAGGGAATCAGTGAGGACAGCGGCCCCAATGTTGGGATGTTTATTTGAGTGGAAGGATAACCCCCTTCCATGCATCATACGACTACGTCAGCATTTTGTTTGTGGGCAGTGTCTCTAAATGCATGTTTTCTGTAATGACACATTTACACCTATTTATTCTTTTGGTTATGATTTGTGAATGACACTCTTCCTCAAAACAATAACCTCAAGCCTCTGATACAATTCTTTTAACATTTCCCATCAACATCAACAATGATGTTAAAGCAGTCTGACAGGATTATAGCAGTGGTGATATAAAGGTTTGGATGGTGGTTTCTTTGTTTTATCCTCTCCAAAGCCCCAAAAAATACCTGAGTGTAAAAAATGGATCAGACTGTGTTTTTGTCTGTTCTAACATAAACATTACTACAAATAGGACATTTTGCCATAGTACAGTAAATATAGTAAACTGTTGTAATTACCACTATACACCACAGTGGTACCATTGTGGTATCTTAGACAGTACAGTGGGATTTCAGAGAGTAGCTTCAAAGAACAGCACCCGCAAAATTAAAGACAACTTCTAAAGACCAGGACCAAGAATAGGGGATACAGTAAACCTCTGCAAGAGATGAGAATCCTGATTTTTACCATCATCAAACAGAGTGAGTAGACTACCAGATTTCAGGAGAATATATAACTTTTCACAGTGTCTGGGTGTGACTGAAACACAGCTTATTTCATTATTTGAGAACTGTTTGAAGATTTTTACTTTTACTTTACCACTATCATATTCACACAAAAATGACTTCATATTGCCAGGGTTTACAGAAATATGAGAGCGCTATAGAAAAATGGTTGAAAATCCCATGCAGAGTCCTATCACTTCCTTTCACATCTCCACAGACTCCAACATCACAAAAAAAGCAAGATATCTCCAACTACTGCCATCAGGCATAGCTGAGAAAGCTCTCAGCATCCTGGTATTTCAGTGGAGAGTCAGCCAGTTGAATGCAGCCTTGAGAATATGAACATAGTTAAGACCTGTTTGGTTTTGCACTTTATCATATTCACAGAAGCAGCATATCCAGGGAGCACCAGATACGACCCAGTCAACTACACTGGCAGCACAAATGGATGGAGTGGATCCAGCTAGGAGAGTGGAGCTGGTAAATGGAAGGTAAAATGAACCTCCTTGATCCAAAGTGGCTGTCTGCTGCAAGATCACTCATGAGCTTCACTCAACATGGGAAAAAACTTGATTACATGATATTCTACAAATTTGTTCTAATGGTTTTGTTTAGTTATATGCAGAGATCTGGTAGTGTTTGGTATGAGATATAACTTACTGATGATGACTTTAAATATTTGGGACTAAATTTATTCTAAATATTTGTTTAGGTGTCACAATGATTTCATCATAAATAAAATAAATGCCAGTATAATATACTGGTTAATTCCTTCAATTATTGTTGGTCTTATTTCTCATTATAGACAATGTTAACTTCCATACCAGAACACTCCTGAAACATATTTTCATAATCTATAATCATCTATAATCAGAAGAATCTCACCTAACCTGGCAAGACAGTCTTAAAACATATAAGAAGGCCCTCTGTAACACCAGAGCCGCCTACTACTCATCACTAATAGAGGAGAATAAAAATAGTCCAAGGTTTCTTTTCAGTACTTTGGCTAAACTGACAAAGAGTCATAACACTACTGATCCATGTATTCCTTTAACTCTCAGTAGTGATGACTTCATGAGTTTCTTTAATGACAAAATCTTAACTATTAGGGACACAATTAATCACCTCCTGCCCCCAATAAGCACTGATTCATCCTCTAACATAGGAAACTCAGAAACTGCTTTTAAACCTGATATTTATTTAGACTGTTTCTCTCCAGTCGACCTTATAGAATTAACCTCAATGATCACTTCCTCTAAACCATCAACCTGTCTTTTAGACCCGATTCCAACTAGGCTGCTTAAGGAAGTCCTTCCCTCTGTTAGTACTTCCTTATTAAATATGATCAATCTGTCTTTAGTGACAGGATATGTACCACAGTCTTTTAAAGTAGCTGTCATTAAACCACTTCTTAAGAAGCCTACTCTTGATTCAGAGGTTTTAGCTAACTATAGGCCCATATCGAACCTCCCCTTTCTCTCTAAGATCCTCGAGAAAGCAGTTGCTAATCAGCTGTGTAACTTTCTAAATAATAACAGCTTATTTGAGGATTTTCAGTCTGGATTCAGAGCTCATCATAGTACAGAAACTGCACTGGTAAAAGTTACAAATGACCTCCTAACTTCATCAGACAATGGACTTCTCTCTGTCCTCGTCCTGTTAGATCTTAGTGCTGCCTTCGATACTATTGATCATCAAATCCTGTTAAAGAGACTTGAACATTTAATTGGTATTAAAGGAACAGCATTACATTGGTTTAAATCCTATCTGTCAGATAGATTTCAGTTTGTAAATGTCAATGATAAATCCTCCATGCAAACAAAAGTAAAACACGGTGTTCCTCAGGGTTCAGTGCTTGGACCAATACTATTCTCCTTATATATGCTTCCTTTAGGAAATATTATTCGGAAACACTCAATAAATTGTCATTGTTATGCAGATGATACTCAATTATATCTATCAATAAAGCCTAATGAAATCAACCAGTTAACTAAACTACAAACATGCATCAAGGACATAAAGGCCTGGATGACCTGTAACTTCCTGTTATTAAACTCAGAAAAAACTGAAGTTATTGTGCTTGGCCCTAAACACCTCAGAAACACATTATCCAATGATATAACTACTCTGGATGGCATTACTTTGGCCTCCAGTACTACTGTAAGGAACCTAGGAGTTATATTTGACCAGGATCTGTCCTTTAATTCCCACATAAAACAAATTTCAAGGTCCGCCTATTTTCATCTGCGTAACATTTCAAAAATCAGACATATTCTGTCTCAAAATGATGCTGAAAAACTAATCCATGCATTTGTTACTTCTAGGCTGGATTATTGTAATTCATTATTATCAGGCTGCCCTAACAAGTCTCTAAAGACTCTCCAACTGGTCCAGAATGCAGCTGCACGCGTTCTGACAAAAACTAGAAAGAGAGATCACATTACTCCTATTTTAGCTTCTCTGCATTGGCTTCCCATAAAATCAAGAATAGAATTTAAAATCCTTCTCCTCACTTTTAAAGCTCTTACTGGTCAGGCTCCATCATACCTTAAAGAGCTCATAGTACCTTATGTACCTACCAGAACACTGCGCTCCCAGAACGCAGGCCTACTTGTGGTACCTAGTATCTCTAAAAGTAGAATGGGAGGCAGAGCCTTCAGTTATCAGGCTCCTCTCCTGTGGAACCATCTCCCAGATTCGGTCCGGAGGGCAGACACCCTCTCTACTTTTAAGAGTAGGCTTAAAACTTTCCTTTTTGATAGAGCTTATAGTTAGCAAGCTCCTAGTTTATGCTGCTATAGGCTTAGACTGCCGGGGGACTCCTACCTCCATGATGCACTGAGCTCCTCTCTCCTCCTCTCTCTCTCTCTCTATCCATCCATCTATATCCAATAACATTCATGTACTATTAATGCATTCAGTAACCTACACTTCTTCCCCGGAGTTGTCTGTGCTTTCTCATCTCACAGGCAATCTGGGCCTGTAGACGTCCGGATGACAGATTCCAGTCCCGGACCTTCTAGCTTCAATGTTTATTTTCAATGTGCTACTCTCTCTCTCTCCTATTCTTCCTCTCTCTCCCCTCTACCCCAACCGGTCGAGGCAGATGGCCGCCCACTTTGAGCCTGGTTCTGCCTGAGGTTTCTTCCTGTTAAAAGGGAGTTTTTTCTTGCCATTGTCGCTAAATGCTTGCTCATGTGGGAATGTTGGGTCTCTTTATAAATTAAAACTTGAAGAGTACGGTTTAGACCTGCTCTATGTGTAAAGTGCCTTGAGATAACTTTGTTGTGATTTGGCGCTATACAAATAAAGATTGATTGATTGATTGATAATCTATATATGTAAATCTAATTTATTTATACACATTTCAATGTATTGTTTGTTCCAGTGTTTCCTGTCAAGAGCAATTTGTTGCCAACTAATAAACTATTTGGATGATTGATTAATCATTTGGAGTCAATATTACTAGTAGTAGTAGTAATAGTAATAGCAGTAGTAGTGATAATAATACTAATAATACTAATAATAATAATAACTTTGGGTTTGAACTCTACCTGTTTATGCTCAACAGAAGGAAGCAGCTCAATTGTCCAAAATTAAAGCTGCAAGCAAAATTGACTAGGTTTCAGCCTTTAATTCTGTTTAAAGAAGGAGTGAGACCAATCACACTAGTTTCATCATCACAAAGCCTGCAGCATTCCAGTATTTGCACACTCAAAGTTCCACCATTTCTACCCACTTCATTGAAATTGAACAAAACTTGGTATGCACATTCAGAACATCACCTTTTCAGGGTTTGAACCCTAAACAACATATAACTAATCCCTTTTTGACAACAGATGCTATAATTGCATTATGTAAAGTGCATATACAGTATGGTCCTATAGTGTCAGGATTTCATTCAACATATTGATCAAATGAGTTAAGTGTCATGACATGCTGCCACCCAATGTTCTGCTTGTACGCTGCATGCTGAAATTGTTGATTGTACTCCCCAGGATCAATTCAGATTATCCCTCAGGCCAAACATATTATTTCTGTTTTCTCAAAGGATTGTTGGATCCAGACAGATGTGGTCCATAAAAGGCAGAGTATTAACACAGAACACCACAGCCATGGCCTACCATTGAGGTATTTTCCAAGGCACATATAAGAGAAATTGTGAAATAATTGCCTAAACATCATTTTATTTACTAAATAAAGTTGCTATGCCAGGACAACACTGCTGTGTGAAGAACTGTCATAACAAGTCTCACGATCGTTTTGGAAAGAAAATCAACCAAGGGATACGATATTTAGTTTATTCTGACCTGTAAAGAGCATGAAGGGGAGCATGTAGCTGAGGTGACCAGAAGACTAATATCTATGCAGGTTTTTCATCATTTTTTTTAATTTCTTCCCCTAGCTTTGTCAAACACCATGTGGAACCAAATTTAGGTTTGGACCTCAGTATTTCTTAAACCCTGCATACTGCCCTGACCACAGCTCCTGCACTCCATGTCTGTTTTCATATCTCTGCATTTGGTGCACCAGGGAGGTTGCTGTGACATCCTGCCACAGTTGGGACAACGAAATGGCAGTCCAGGTTGGTGGTCAACAACCATGACTTGTTGTTCCCAGGCTTCATCCTCAAGATCATTTCATACACAGCAGAATTCATGTGCAATATGTATAACAAAATGAATTAGTCCAGCCGTCAATTTGTGAAAACATTCAGATGGTACCACAGGCTTTCATCACAAGAGCGACTATTGTAGTAAACTTAGATTCATTTATCTTGTGTAAGCTACAAAAAAATGTATTAACTGTTGTTTTTTGCCCCTGGACTCTTTTCACCGGGCTATTCCACCATCTGAACAATGAACATTGTCAGCTATGGTAAAAAAAAACAACAGCTGAAAGCTAAATCTAATTGCAGGAGGAAATGCAATAAAGCTGAAACACAGGTAGGGGAGCAGTATTGTGCAGTGTTGAATGACGAAGTACCAGTCTGTATCAGTCTTTGTATCCTTCCGTCTCCCTCTGTGCAACAGCAGCTACACTGTAATGAAATATAATCAAACTTTTCCAGTTGCACAGCAGTATAAAATGGGGCATTGAAATGCTCCTCAAATGTTATTACACAGACGACCCTTTCATCCATTAACCAGACAAAAACAACAACACTTACTTTTTTCCGAATTTCCACCAATTATAAGCCACAGACCTATAAAAAAAAAAAAAAAGTTTTTATTTCCAAAAAGATGCAACGTGCCCAGAGGAAACTGCTATCCTCTTTGGATAATTACTCACCCACCTCCCAAACCTGCTGATTGCTAACAACTTTTATAAAAGCTGGGTTGTTGTTCTTTCTCAGCTCTCATATTTAGCCCCTTTTAGTCAAATTACAAAAGGGATGATAGCAGCTGTGTGTTACTGTCGCTCCTCTCTGGCTGCAGCGATACAGACAGAAAAGCTGCTTGTTGAATTACACACTGGAGATCAAGCCTATCGAGTGGTAACAGCCACTCCTTGATGTCTTGCTGATTAACTGACCTGCTCTGACCTGAGCAGCATCCTAAAGGTGCTTGCATTAGGGATAACTATCATTCACAAATACACACAGCTGCAGACCAGAGAATAGTTCATGCACACAGGATTACTACATACATTAGCATACAGAGCAGATAGTGATGCAGACCTTTGAGTTTGAAAAAAAAGAAAGAAAGAATTGCATAAATGAGTTACAAGCACCATATCCTGCATTTTTATTTCTCCTGGAAACAAAAGCATTGACTAATATTTAACAACCAGTTATATATCCTATGAAAGTAAAGTCTGTAGTGTGGTGATGACATACAAAATCACTTCCAAATGAGTTTTCCTGGCAAATACAATCAGGACTAGTTTAATAACGGAAGCACACAATAAAAGGTTTGGGGGTTTATTTTCTTAATTACATTACATCTACGTCAGAACATCTGAGGCTATAGATTCATTTTGAAAGAAATGCTCTTACAAAGTTTAACACAGAAACCATAAAGCACACAGCTGCTCAGTTCAGTACACTGAGGAAATGTGCTGCTACCATCTTATTATGTAATCTAAACAGTATACCATCAGGTCAAACTGAGCAATGAGATCCTGCTGACAAGAACACTCTGGTGTGGTCCATCCATACATCCATTTTCTGCTGCTTAAACAGTAGAAGAGGGCATAGCTTCTTTGGCATCATGGCCAGTTTCATTGATGGGATTTTCCAGGGACACATGGTTTTGTTGGGCTGTGAGCACATACAGGGGCACCATACTGCAGATCCTATTTACCAAAAGTATGAAAATGGACTGAAATATTGGAATGTGGATCGACGTGTGATTAGGGTCGTCAATGACATGAACAAGGCATTTAACCTCTTCCCTGCCACTGGAGAGGAGGCCAGCACTGAACATGACGAAGAGGAGGAAGAGGGAACACTTGTGCTCGCACAGGTTCAAGTGGAAGAGATAACGAGTTGTTACACAGCACAGGGTTGGGCATCGAGTATCGATTGGAACCGGGACTAACATTCGTTCAAATGTGTAAATTTCGATTCCTAGTTTCGATACCCAGTCCGCCGACCAGAAGAAGAAGCTGCCGAACACCAACGAAGAAGAAGCTGCTGGAGAAGCCGCCACTGTGTGTGCTCAGCCATGGAAAGTGTGTGGCGGCGCGGTGGCTTAACTTTTCTTTTTTTTTTTTAAACATTTGTTTATTACATTTTGTTAGTTTTACAATACAAAACAAGAAGGCACATATAGGTAATTATAATAGCAATAATAATGATAATCAAACAGAAATACAGTAGATAAAAGATAAATAGAATTAACTGTGAAAAAATAAGTAAATAAATAAAAAAATTTAAATAATTAAAATGATAAAAAATAAATAAATACTCAGATCAACTCTTCATTCCAGCTGTTTACTTCCATATCATTTTTCTCAATGAAATTACAGAAGACCGTCCGTATTTTCCAAAACTTATCAATCTTATTCTTTGAGGTATAGCTTATCTTTTCTAAAGCAAAATAAAAAGACATTCCCGACAGCCACTGTGAAGGAACACAAGGTTTTTCATTTTTACATGAGCAGGCTATACATCTTTTAGCTTCCAAAAAGCAAACATTGAGTAAGTATTTTTCAGTTTTTGAAGTCACAAAATCATCTGGGTAAATATTCAGTAAACATAGCAAGTTTAAGGGAATGTTAATTAACAAGGATTCTATTGAGACCCACGCTGGGGGATAGTCTTTCACAAAATAAAACATTCCTGATCTGATTTGGGCTGCCCAATAATACCACAAAAGATTTGGTACCTGTAATCCACCTCTATCATATGGCAGATATAACAATGAGAGCCTGAGCCGAGGACGCCTGTTGTTCCAAATAAAGTTGGAGAAAAGTTTTTTACTGTAAGTGAAGGAAAAAATGAAGGTGGGGGAGCAAGTGGAATAGATTGGAATAGATACTAAGTACTTTGGCAAAACTGACATTTTCAAGATGTTGATGCGCACGATCATAGATATAGGCAGTTTTGTCCACCTATTTATAAGCTGTGTAACTTTGTCTGTCTGTTAAGGGGTTGTAATTTGTTGAAACAACTTTATCAATTGTAGGCGTGATCACTACACCAAAATACACAAAACCTTTTAATGAGACCTCAAAGGGAGTATGAATTGGCGGGTTGAGTCTCTCATTTTCATTCATAAATAATATTACTGATTTGGTGCTATTTATCTTATAACCTGCAAAGTATGAGGGGCCGTTGGGGACATAATTCAGAATTACCATTCGCATACACATATTTTTCCTCTCACATACACATATGAAACCAAAAATACTCACATACTATACTGAAATTCATACAGATACAAGTGAAATGCTTTCACATACACAACTGAAACGCTCTCACACAAACAACTGAAAAATTATATGCTTACACACAGTACTGAAATGCTCACATGCACTACTGAAACGCTCTCTCACACACTACTGAAACGCACTCACACACACTACTGAAACATTCTCACACACACTACTGAAACACTCTCACACACACTACTGAAACGCTCTCTCACACACTACTGAAACGCACTCACACACACTACTGAAATACTCTCATACACACTACTGAAACACTCTCACACACACTACTGAAACACTCTCACACACACTACTGAAACACTCTCACACACACAATTGAAATGCTCTCATTTAGTACTGTGAAATCTCCAGTGGCGGATGGCCAATAGATGGCGATAGGGCGCCGCCCTCCCTAGTGTTTTTTATTTTTATTTTAAAAATAAAAAAATTAAAATGAACAATAATCACTTATTTTAAGTAAATTGTGTGTTTAAATTCGCAACAACATATCATATATAACATATAAATCATAATTTTCGGAGAAAAAAGCTCCCTGCTGAGTGGCTTTTGTTGCTGCTGTGATGTGATGTCTCTGCCACAAGGGGTCACTGCTGTAACAGTCAACAGCTTTGTGTGTAAAAATGTGTAAACCTAATAAGTTATTTGTTTCCAATTTGGTTCTAAACTTGTGTTTGTGCAATATGCTATTTATGTTTTGTATAAGAATGCCTCAAGTTGACTTCCGGTGGTGACGCTGAAGCGAATGGCAGCCTAAACACCCCGCTCCCAACCGGTTGGATATTTATCCCCTTTTGAAGAACATTAGATTTAAAAAAAACTGCACAGAAAGTTAACATGGAAGGGGATAAGCAAAAAAAGACTGAAAGTAAACAAGGGTCAAGACGTGATAGAGGAGAGAATGTCGAAGAAAAATACTACAGCGACGAGGACAGCTACGAGAACAATGGCGGCGCTGACGAGGAAGAAGCTAACCCCGTCATGCAGGCCATCTACAACGAGATTCGTGCGCTCAGGGCGGATGTTAAAAGTGAAATGAGTGAATTTCGACTTTCCTTTCGTAACGACATGAAGAAGGAGTTGAACGAGTTCAGAGAACAGGTACTGCGTACGGCGTGGAGAAAGAAAGATGTTCGTTACGAGGGAAAAAGGATCTATTTTGATCAAGATTACCCCCCCGAAATATTGAAGAAAAGAAAGGCATATGTGGGGATACTGATAGAGCTTAAAGCTAAAGGGATCCGCTTCCAAACGCCACATCCAGCCAAGTTGAAGGTGTTTTTTGACAGCGGCACACAGATCTACGAGAGCGCAGCAGAGGCGGCTAAAGACCTGAAGAGGAGAGGATTTCCTATGGAGAACGTCAAGGAGCCTGACTCTACAGCGCTGAAGCAGCGGAGATTGGCGACGTGGGAGAGAGCAGGTGCAGATCGCCGCAGACAGGTAGTGGACCAAGGGCGGATAAAAGAGAGACTACGGAGCTTTCAGCGTGTTCCACCTGGAGCAACTGCTGCTGGCCAGTGAAAACACCTGAGGGTAAACATATTCACACATTGTGGGGTGAGTGACTGGAGCCATGTGCCTGTACAGAAGTTGAGCCCAGTGACTGTTAATTGAAATATCATCCTGTGATGATCTGGGTCCAACCTCCTCGTTTGGACCCCCTCTTCCACCCCCCCATCCCCTTTATTTTTATTATTTTATTTTATTTTATTTTTGAATTACACTGGGCTTCAAAACAAAAGTGTTACTAGCCCCCATGTAAAGTGGATGACTTATCATTAGTCAGTTTACGAGGTGAGGTAATACTATAATAATTACCCAGATTTGTTTAAGCTGAACCTTATATTTAAGAGTTAAATACTACAGTTTGCCATTTCTACTTAAATGTACCTATATTTGAATTATATAGCCTACGTAAGATGGCAACATTTGGGCTTCTGAGCCTTTAATTTTTGTTTACTTACATAAGGAGAGTTTAAGAAATTACCCAAACCCACTTATTTTGAATTTTTACACCCGAAAGTAAATGCCTTTACAACTTAATTTTCAATCTTCTAAGGAATTAGATTTTTCTTTGCTAAAAGTTTTCATTATATCCTTTTACCTGAGAAGATAATTCCTGTGTTTCTCAACTCTCTGCCAATTTACAAAGAGAATACATATTATTATTTACTGTACTTGACAAGATGAAACTTTATACCGGTTTTGGAGAAACTGACTCAGAAAGAATGTCACCGGTACACAGTATCTCCTCTGATACTGATGAGAGGCCCTCGACGGGCACGAGGATTTCCTCTCAACTTGAAGTTTTATTTGAACTTCGGACTTGGAAGTCTTTGATTTTTGTTTTTCTGTTTTTTGGTTCACTGTTCTTGTTCGGGATATCATGGGTAATGTTACACAGTTGTACACAGGTTGAAAAGAGTATATGCATCATCAGGAATATAAGATAGTCACACTAAATGTCAATGGGCTGCATAACCCGATTAAAAGGAGTAAAATTATAGCTAAAATGAAACGAGAAAAGCTGCAGGTAGTTTTTTGGCAAGAGACTCATCTGTCCTCTTTAGAACATGAAAAATTTAAAAAACTGGGATTTCAAAATACCTATTACTCATCTCATAAATCAGCCCGTAGGAGGGGAGTGGCTATACTGATCCCTAATGCAGTAAATTTTGAATTTATTTCAGAAGTGAAAGACAAGGAAGGGAGATTTGTTTTAGTAAAGGGTAAATTAGACAATGAAGAAGTAACTCTACTTAATGTGTATGCCCCCCCAGGGAGCAAAAAAATGTTTTTCAAAAAATTATTTGAATTGATAGTTTTGGAAACACAAGGAATTCTAATTTGTGGTGGTGATCTTAATGTCCACCTGCAACCAAAATTAGATACATCTAATCAGCGCCAAAAGAAAAGTCCTAATGCCGTTCTAGTCCAGAGGATGCTTACGGAGCTGGGTCTGATTGACGTGTGGAGAGAGTCTCATCCAGGAGAAAAACAATTCACATATTATTCCCCGTGTCACTCTGTATATTCACGACTTGATTATTTGTTTATGTATAAATCAGACTGGCACAGAGTCAGGGATTGTAAAATAGGGATTAAAGATGTATCTGATCACTCAGGGGTGTACCTAACCCTGCACCTAACTAATCAACGGAAAAATACACTTTGGAGACTTAATACGAGCATTTTAAATGACAAAACGGTGCAGAAACAGATTCAACAGGAATTTGAAACATATTTACAAAATAATGATAATGGGGAGGTGTCTCCAAATACTTTATGGGACGCAGCAAAGGCAGTTGTTAGAGGCAAAATTATTGCCCTCACAGCTTTTCGTAAAAAGGAAAAACAGAGAAGACTTGTGGAACTACAAGCGGAAATGAAGTCATTAGAAACTAGACACATGGAACAAAGAGATCCACAAATATTAATTAAAATAAACAAAATTAAACAGGATATAAATGGCATATATGATGAAGAAATTGAAAAACAACTTAAATTTACCAAACAAAAGTATTACGAGACAGGGCATAGGGCAATGAAACTACTTTCCTGGAGGATTCGAAAACAACGTGGGAAAAATATGATTCATAAGATTAGAAACCCCAAGACACAAAAGGTTTGCAATGAATCAGAGGACATAGAACATGCTTTCAAACTATATTATAAAGAACTATATAACCAACCGGCCATGGTAGATATTACAACAATAGATACTTTTCTAAGCTCACTAGATTTACCATCTATAGGAGAACAACAAAATAAAGAAATTATGGCTGAGATAACAGCAGAAGAACTGAGCAAAGCCATTTCGAGATTGAAAGCTAATAAGGCTCCAGGTTCGGACGGCTATCCGTCTGAGTGGTATAAAACATTTAAACAACAGATAACACCTGTTCTGCTTAATTGTTTCAATCATACACTGAGAACAGGAGAAGCCCCCCAATCATGGAAGGAAGCAGTTATCTCTATCATCCTGAAAGAAGGAAAAGATCAAAATGAATGCAGCTCATACAGACCAATATCAGTCTTAAATGTAGACTATAAATTATTTGCTTCAATCCTATCTAGGAGACTGGAGTCCATTGTCCCTGAGCTGGTTGATTTGGACCAAACAGGCTTTGTATTAAACAGACAGACACAGGATAATTTAAGGAGAACACTACAGGTGGTGAGTCATATTACATCAGAAAATATCAGTGCAATGTTAGTCAGCCTAGATGCTGAAAAGGCATTTGACTCGGTGGGTTGGGAATATTTATATAGGGTACTTGCAAGATTTGGCTTCAAAGATGGTTTTATTAAATGTATTAGAGCGCTATACTTTACTCCAACGGCCAGGATCAGGGTAAATGGACACCTGTCACGAACTATTCATTTGGAAAGAGGGACACGCCAAGGCTGTCCCCTGAGTCCGACCCTATTCGCGTTATTTATTGAGCCCCTCGCTCAAGCAATTAGAGAGGACTCTGGGATAAAGGGGACTATGATTAGAGGAGAAGAACATAAGATTTGTATGTTCGCGGATGATGTTTTGCTTTTTATTACAAGCCCAGACTCAAGCATCCCTAAATTGATGTCCCTGCTAAAAAAAATATAATTTATACTCTGGGTATAAGCTTAATATTCAAAAAACCCAAACCCTCACATTTAACTATATTCCCCACCCAGATATTACAGGGAAATACAATTTTGAATGGGACTCGTCCAAAATAAAATATTTAGGAATAAACCTTACATGATATGTCAAAACTTTTTGAAAATAACTACGGCCACATTAATAAAGAGATCAAATCTGATATTTCTAGATGGACCCTCCTTCCACTGGATATGAGTAATAGAATAGAAATCATTAAAATGAACGTGTTGCCACGGCTTCTTTATCTCTTCCAGTCTCTGCCTCTAGAGGTACCCCAAAAACAATTTGATGAGTGGAATGCCTGGATCTCCAGGTTCATTTGGAACAGTAGAAGACCTAGGGTTCAGTTCAAGACTCTGCAGCTAAAAAAAGAGGAGGGAGGGAGAGCTTTACCATGTTTACAGGATTATTATTATGCTGCACAGTTGAAACCCTTAGTATACTGGTGCTCTCCAAATTATGAATCTAAATGGAAATGCTTGGAAACTACACAGTTAAAAATTCCAATACAATCTATAATAGGAAACAAAAACCAAGCAGAAAATTATTATAACAGTTTGAATCAGTGGACTGTATTCACTCTGAAACTATGGTTTAAGGTTTTGAGGAAGTTACAAATAGAGAAACAGGCTAGAGTCTTGAATTGGATAGCGTATGATCCAGAATTTGAACCTGCTAGATTGGACGGGGGCTTTAAACAGTGGGTTAGGAGAGGGATCACGTCCTTTTGTTCCCTCATCTCAAACAGTACATTTCAGAGTTATGAGTCAATTTCAGCCACATTTGGACTGGAGAAGCAGGACTTTCATAGATACCTGCAAGTCAGAGACTATTATAATAAAAAATTACAAATCAAGGAGGAGAAGGAATACAATTTGATTTCTATATTTCATGAGGCATATGAAAAGAAAGATAATAAAAAGTTGGTCTCAAGAATATACAGAAGTATACAAGCTTCTAAGAATCACTCTACGTTATCCATTAAACAAAAATGGGAGAAGGAGTCAGAAACTATAATAATATGTGAGACACAAGCGACCACTGCAAATTCGAGATCTTTGAGAGAGTTCGGCTGGAAGAATGTAGTGAGATTTTTCATAACTCCTAAATTAACAGCAGTACGAACAGGCACACAGAGCCGAGGCTTTTGTTGGAGACTATGTGGAACCCCTATGGCTAACCATTTTCATGTTTTTTGGGCCTGTCCGAAAATCCAGCTATTTTGGAAGGAGGTGTCAACCGAGATAAATAAAATAATAGGGGTGGATTTAGATTTTTCGTTTGTTATTTTATATCTCGGTAAAACTCCAAAAACAGTCTTGCATACGGACAGGTACCTGTTTAAGATTCTTCTGGCAAGTGGTAGGAAAGCCATAACCAGAAAGTGGTTGCAACTAGATCCTCCAACACTGATCCAGTGGCACGGGATCATTCACGAAATTTACTGTATGGAGAGACTCACTTTTGTTTTAAGACTTCAGTTGGAGAAGTGTATGGAACGCTGGGAAAAATGGATTGAATATGCACCTTGAATAGTGTGACATTTGACTATGATGTATGTGTGTGTATGTATGTGTAATAGAATATTTTGTTTTTAACTGTACCTCCCATGATGATCTCATGTTCTTTGTTCATGTACGTAGATAAATAAAAAGTTTTAAAAAAAAAAGAATTCCTCAAGTTATTAATATTGGCATTAAATAATTACTATTTCACAGAGCACTGATATCCAGCCGTTTATGTTCAATTGTTTTGGGATGGTTATTGAATCTGAGTTAATAGGCTATATGCACAGCTCCACTACTTCCTGAACTCAATACAGCTCCTTTATTTTCCTATTTTACATTATTGGACAAACTAATTAATCCAGGTGTGTCTGACCATTGTTGTTGTCACTAGTGAGGTCAGACACACCTGGATTAATCAGTTTGTCCAATAATGTAAGACAGGAAATAAAGGAGCTGTATTGACACTACAGGAAGTAGTGGAGCTGTGCATAAAGTTCATAAAGCACAGCCCCACCTAGAATATTTTTCACCAGCCGCCACTGGAAATCTCTTTATATAAACTGTTGTGTTCACAGTTAGTATTGAAAAAATCATTTAGTATGAGAGGATTTCAGTTGAAACGGAAGGCATTTCAGTTTAACCGGAAGGTGGAGAAAAAAACAGCCCGTGTTGTTTGTTAGCATCACAGATGTCCAGACCTGCCAACATGTACGCATTTTGCGTAGTGGTCACGCATTTTGACCTCCTAGTACGCTTGTACGATTCCATGTTCTAAAGTACGCATATTGTTTGATCTCGCATTTCGCCAGTGTCAGTCAAGTTGTTACCAGGTTGTCACTGAAGATCTGCGCGTAAGCGGAGTGCTTACAGCCAATCAGAGCGCTTAATTTTCACCCAAGTACCCCGCCCCGCCTAGCATCGCGCCTCAGTTCAGTTCAGTGCTGCAAGCAAGCCAGTCCGTTGAGCTGATAACATTGAAAAGGTCAAATTAAGACGTTGAGTTAGCCCAATATTGACCACTCGTCAAGGATACAAGGTTCATCTATTCGATGTGTGTTGCAATCATAGACTGTATATAAAATGGACGTAACATCCGTGACGTCAACCATTGGTTTGTGGACTGCTGCTTGGAAGCGAATAGTTTCGGATATGGGCAGCGCCATCTTGAAAATTTCCGGTGCATGCCGGGTAAAAAAAACAACACGGATTCTACTTATATGGGCATCAGGAGGAGCATGAGGCGCCCTCCTGAACCTGTGAACCAATCAACCTGTCAATCACGACGTAGCCACGCCCTAATGCATACCCTGCTTTATCGTCAAATATAAAATCAGGGAGGCCAAAATTTCACAAATGAACATCATACTGCATTGAAGAAGGCGTTAAACTAGCGATTGAGACCATAAACACATTTTGAAAACGTTTTCTGAGGTTAGAAAATCAAGTGAGAAGTTGGTGAATTCTCCATTGACTTGTATAGAGACGGAAGTCCTTTTGACACCAAAACGGTTTTCATTTACACAGTTATTCTTAGTAGATCACCTGCAAAACACACACAAACGAAATGCGCAATCTATTGCACTGTGCACGCAATTTAGTACCCTCTATTTGGGATCTTAGTAAATCAGGCCCATAGTGTTATGTCATGCATTGGTCGGCTCATACATCATTTGTAGTATCATCTTGGGCCTTAATTTATGACTTTAGTACAATCTCTCTAAAGGTCAGTGTTCCTAATTCTTTTATAATTTATTCATCGACAACCGTGATGTCAATTTAAGTTAGCTTCAGCCTCAGGAAACAGGTTGAGGGTTCCAAATATCAGAAGTATTGATTTAAAATAGATAGATAGTCACTGTATTGATCCCAATGGGAATTTCAGGTTTGCAGCAGCTCAATATAAGCATCAAAGTAATAACGCAACGAACAACAATAAACAGACAATAAAAAGGAGATGATGATTTCAAAATAATGTGTTAAGTTTTGCATGTCAGAGCTGGTGTTGTCCTCCATACTAATATTGTTGAGTCACAGCCATTGCCAATCATCTAAACTCGAGGCCACTGGCTGAGGACCTTCGGCTGCACATCCCCATGTGTTGTGCCAAAGACCCTCTTACCTTTGCTGAGTGCCAGGCACCTGGACCATTTCAGATTAAGTTCAGATCGAGTGCTACAACTGCCATCTTTAAGTGGGCCAGTGCATATTTTGCAGCATTGATAAATAAAGCATATGATCAGTACACCTTTTGATAAGCAATAGCAGCTTTACAAACTGTAACAAACTGCCTTGGTGCGAAAGAGACTAGGCTGTGAAGAAGGTTTTACATTGAGCTGACACCAGCCTTTTTACCTGCCTCAGTCATGCTGCCCTGGCACGTCTTCAACTCGTACACAATGCAGCGGCTCAGATATGAACTTTGACTGGCTGTGGATTTCACATCAGTCGTATTTTAACTTCACTGCGTTGGCTGCCATAAAGTTCCACGATGATTTTCAGATCTTTTTAATCACTTATAAGGTTATAAGGTTTGGCGCTGACCTACATTTCCAAGCTACAAAGCTGAGGTCATCCAAGCAAAACCTGTTGGCCATACCATGTACCAAACAAAATACCAAAGGTAACTTTTGCTGCCCTGGCACCCAGACTGTGGAACAATCTCTCCCCTTTCATCAGATCAGCAAGTCTATTGACTGTTTTGAACATTTGACTTGTTGCTGTATGCTTTCTGTTTGCATGATGTCTGTATGTATTCATGGATGTGTTTTTAAAAAAAAAGTTTTTCTTGTTCTCTTTGTCTTTGTGTGCCTATGTCAATATAAACAACTTAAGTAACCTTTGTTTTAAAAAAGGTGCTATGTAAATAAAGTTTTACGTACTTACTTACCTGTGCTCCCATGTGTGCCTTCTCTCACCATGCTCCTTACAGCTGTGGCTTTTGTCTGACTGTTTCTGGCAGGAAACCCACACAGATGTAACCTACTGATTGGATTTGTATGATTCAGTCTTTCTTTAACTGTAAATACATTTATTTTATTTGTTGGCTTGTGTGACTTCCCTGTGTTGGAGGACTGGGATGACTGTGAAACCAGGCCCTGAATAGATAGAAAGATGAATACAGAATAAACCGGGAGAGATGAATGGTTGAAGGAATGTAGGGATGGATAGAAGGGTGGATGAATGAGGGAAGAGTGCAGTGAGGTGCAGTGAAGCACAACAGCGGTTGTCGCCGTATTTGGCAAAGCATGTTAATCTGGCAATCCTGGATAAGGAGGGACGGGGAGCAAACACAGATTACAGCTAGAACACTATATCTGCCTTCTGCAGTCCAAACCATGCCAGAGCAGGTGGACCAGAGAGGATGTACAACAGACATCTGACGGCCTTTCAAAATTAAACATACTGAATGTCAGCCCAAAATACAAGGGAGACAAAATAACAGCACCATCTGTACACTGAGTCAAATGTATTATAATGGCTGCCAGTGAAATCCTTAGGAGCTTATATTGAATTTTGTGTTTTAAAAATCAGTCGGCTTGTCAGACTGTAATTAGTCTTTCTTTTGATTTTCTCTTTGCTGTCTGCAGGAAAAAAAGTTTTGTCAGTAAACCTGATTGTTGTTTCTTCAGAAGCTGCACTTTCCACTGCAGAGGTATCTGTGGTTTAGTGCAAACCAAGTCTGTGTGTCCTGTAGAAACTAGAGGTCACCGTTTTTTTTAATGACACTCAGATGAAAATATTATATATATAAAGATTGAAATATTAAACAATGGTAACATTTTGAAATGCCAAAAATAACCCCCTTTTTATGTAGAAGCTTTACATGTAGGCATATATTTAAAGGTACAGTGTGTAATTGGTGTTGTTTTTAGCAGCATCTAGCGGTGAAATTCTAGATTGCAACACTCCGCCGCTCACCCCTCCTTTTTCCCTAAACTCTAACTCTTTCCCTAGGGGTGTAACAAATAACCTATTTGATCGGAGAATCGCTTTTGATTTAAATGATGCGAGTGCATCGTTACACAGACCCCTGAATCGGTCTAAACGTAGCATGAACCGGCCGATGGCCCGATTACAAAGTTATGCTTAAAGTATATACATGTATATGCAAAGAGTGTAAAATCGCACTAAAGTACACCGGTAGTACAACAAATCTCAACACTCACTTACATTTTTTGATGACACTGCCATCTTAGGACTTATGCAAACTGATTCTGGTGTGCTATGGTATAAGTCTGCCATCCATGAGTTTGTCTCATCCTCAACACAAAAAAAACTGAGGAGATGGTGTTTGATCCAAAGTCTCTGGCTCTTGCTGATCATTCACCAGTGATCATCCACGATCAGAGCATAACACAGGTGGATTCGTACAGATACCTTGGCATCCACATAGATAAAAATCTGGGGTGGAGGACCCATGTGGAGGTCATCTGTACCAAAGTACAACAGAGGCTGCACTTCCTGAGAAGGCTGAGAACCTTTGGTGTGACCCAGGAAGTGCAACTACTGTTCTACCATGCGGTGGTGGAAAGCATACTGCACTATGGGATTTCAGCATGGTTTGGAAATTTGACAGTCCAGGCCAAGGCCCAAATTCACAGACTAATACAGACAGCCATGAAGTTTATGGGAGTCCGCCAAGATCCCAGTCTTCAAAATATCAACAAACCATAATTAAACAAGCTCAGATAATCATCTCAGATCAAACCCATGTTTGTCCCCTTATCCATTAAGGCCCTCAACACCACCTAGGCTGAAATAGGGAGACACCATTTTTGTACTGTATTCTTTCTATTGTTTAATGTCGCTCATCACTTTACTACTGTAAATACAGTATGTGTGCCTCTGTCTTGTTTTGTTTTTTATGGTAATGTATGGGGATGTGTAATTGAATGGAGGCAGTTGTCCACAATGTGTTGTTGTTTTTTGTACTGTTCACAATGCAGAAACTGTAAAGTCCAAGACAAATTTCCCATTGGGACAATAAAGCCTATCCTATCCTATCCTATCCTATCCATTACTGCTGTGGACAGGATCCAAAGCAAAAAACATAACACAGTTCAGCTGTTCAGAAATAGACTAGTGGTATTTCAAGAAAAAGTCCTTGTACATGGCTCTAGAGGCATTTCTTAGTAAAAGTTGGGAACAGGACTTTTTTTCATAATTAAGGTGTGCTGAATTCAACCAGCCCTGTTCCCAAGCTGAATTTTGAGTTTTAGACCATCTAATTAGCATAAACAAAATGGCTGCTAAAATGGCGATTTTTGGCACTTTCTTCAGGCGGTGATCATGATACCATGTAGATAAAGTTATATTGTTCACATGTATACTGCTAAGAAAACTCCCATGGGCAAGAGATCACAGGTACAAGGTGGGAAAAAAAGAAAAATGCCGAAAACAATGTTATTATGCTAATTAGCTTTAACATTATATATTTTTAAAAAACGATTTCTTCCATAAATGTATTAGCAGGCAGGTAAACTTCACAAATGAGATATCTAGATCTATTTTTTAGGATCAAGAAAAGGTCATTTAGAAGCACTCGACACAAAGCTTTCACAATAACTGTCGAAACGGAGGCAGTCATTACCAAAAACAAATCGCTCATACTTCAATTTCTTAAAAATCTCTAGCTAAACGGAATTTAGTTGAATTTCAATCTTTTTCCTCAAACTTCAAAAATACCTAAGTCTCAAAAATGTTGACATGTTGGTGTCACCTTCAAGTCCTTCAATTCATTGGAAAGATCAGATGTGACTTAACCGTTTCAACATGCCTCGGCTCGAGTTCATATTTGTCATAACTCGGCTCTAGGTAGGCTTACAACTAGATAAATAAAATTGTATTTTGTTATTACAACTAGCTCATAACTAGATAAATACAATGATAAAATATTGAAGAAAAACACTTAGTTTTCCCCCATTGACCTTGTTCCACATAAATAGTTAACGTGCTAACGTGCTAATACCACGTTTCAAATGTCGGATTACTGTTAATATAAGACTACTTGGTAGGAAGATACTGCATAACTTATTTTAGAAAAACCCTTATAATTATTTTCCCATTAAAACCTTGTTCCACATAAACAGTTAACGTGCTAACGTCCTAATACCACATACTACTTGGTAGGAAGATACCACCGACCGAATAGTGAACATGCTGATGACACTTCCTCTTGCCTCATCATTGATGGGCAAGCATTGGTTGTAGCGCTTGGAAAGCCTGATGATGCTGTGACCTTTGGAGATCTAGCCAACATATTTGTGAAAACAGTTTTGAAACTGGGTTCCAAATATCAAAGAATTGATATTGTGTTTGACAGGTACAGGATAGAGACAATCAAGGGTACAACCAGAACTCGGCGCAGTAAAGCAGCACAGCCTGTCAGACGGGTTGTGGAAGGTCGTGATGTACCTCTTCCAAAGATCTGGTCGAATTTTCTGTCACTAGCAGAAAATTAGGCAGATCTGGCATATTTCTTATCAGAGGAACTGTGTTTGCAGGCGCCTAGGAATAAAGAAATTGTAGTTGGGGATTTAGAGTGGAACTTGAGGTCAAGTCATCAAAAAGTACAACTGATTTGTAACCCCTGAAATCTACACATGAGGAAGCTGACACACGATTGGTTCTACATGCCATTCACAGTCGGTTTAATACTGTTGTTGTGTCATCTAGGGATACTGATGTTCTCCTAATTTTGGTATCCCACTTTAAAAGTATGTAATGTAAGCACCTCTGGATGATGTCAGGCACATCTAAGAAACGGCAGTATATACCTATTGATGCAGTTTTCAACAAACTACCAAGAGGCTCAGCAGCATCCTTGCTAGCTTTTCATGCATTGACTGGGTGTGACACCACCTCTTACATTGCAAATCACACCAAACGATCATCATGGAAGGTCTTTGTAAAGCACCATGACTTGCTAAAGGATTTGGGCATTGGTGAACTCACAGACGAAACAACAGAACAGACTCTGTTGATGCAGCAAGGCATGTATTGTTCTCCAAGATGGGGAACCCAGAGGCTATGGCTCCAACGAGTGATGCACTGCGTTTCCATTTGATGAGGGTACACTATCAAACGATGGTATGGAGAAATGCCAATTGCCCCACACCAGATCTCCCTGAACCCTCTCAGATGGAATGGAGACTTGTGGAATCAGGACTGCAACCTATATTGATGGCACTGAGTCCAATTCCAGATAGTTGCCTGGAGATGGTAGCCTGTGCATGCAAAAAACAATGCATGACTCAACGCTGCAAGTGCAGGAAATCAGCAATGCAATGCACCTCAATGTGTTTATGCCAGCATCATATTGTTGAGGAGGCTTGTTGCATGAATGCAGTGGGATTTTCCTGAAAGTTTTTTGTCTTTCAAAACATTTTATTGATAAATTAAATAGGGAATTCCCCCGCATAGGAAATTAGTTTATAGGCATAATAATGGATTTTAATTTTTTTTAAATTTTTTACTTTTACATAACCTGTACCTTTGGTCTATTGCCCAAGAACATTTCTGAGTGCACACATGTGAACTATATGAATTCATGTTCATGTTATAATGAACATGAATTCATATAATTAGAAAGAGCCCAAAATCGCCATTTCGGCAGCCATTTTGTTTATGCTAATTAGATGGTCTTAAACTCAAAATTCAGCTTGGGAACAGGGCTAGTTGAATTCAGCACACCTTAATTGTGAAAAAAAATCCTGTTCCCAACATTTACCAAAAAATGCCTCTAGGATGCATATATCTCAAAAATATCACTAGTCTAACAGTGCTGTGATGGCATAATACAGTGCACAGAATGCTTAGGAACACAGGAGTTCAATGGTTGAGAAGATGTAGAGCTAAAGAAAGGGTTGTCTCACAGCAAAGTAAGGCAGTGAAAATATTCCAAATATATTGTACAGTACAGCTGACATTGATTTTTTAGGTGGCTGAAATACGTTTTGCTGCTGGCCTGTTCACAGCAGTACAGAGATTAGCTTCCGTGCCAGTGCTCCTGCAGTGCTGACCCAAATCTACTGCAGGTCATAACTGACTATGTATAAGTATATCATACAAACCCATGTAATAACTATACCTTTAATTTTATTTCTTGGTATTCATCAATAGTTTAAAAGTAATGAAAATACGTGTTAGTTGTCCATCAATCAGCTTCAGTTAGCTGGGATTTTCATTTGCTGCTGTCATGTGTTGTCAGGGAGCAGTGCAAGGTTCCCAGTGTGAACAGAAATGGCAAACTGTTAAAGTGGGAGACAAAACTGGAGAAAAGGTTACCAGCTGAATACATAATGTTTGCTGTCACCTGGCAAGACATCTAAAAGACACTGCGAGGAACACAATGTTAACATGATACACAGTGACAAACACACTGTAGTAGTATTTCATTAACTGTGCAATATCTATATCTATATCTATATGTATATCTATATGTATATTTATATGTATATCACTTTAAATCTGTGCAATATAATACAACAATATAAAACTCAGGTATAGAATCACTCAGCAACATTGTACATAATGTTTCTATTATTTTACTATATATTTACTACTATTGTTTTTACTGCTTTTGTACTGACTAATTATTTATTGTTCTTTATTCTTTTTTATAGACACTCCTCTATTTTTACTACCCACTTTGCTGCTGCAATAATGTACATTTCTCCACCATGGGACTAATAAAGGAACATCTTATCTTATACCAACATCGAGGTGATTATTTCTGCTTGTGTGTGAATGTGTTTGATAAACACAAAGCTCAAACATTTCTGTTGGTCTTTTCACTTTGAGTTGAGAATCTCTGCAAGCACTGCATGGCCTGATTAGAACCGCTGCTGCCATGCATGCCTGACCACACACACACACACACACACACACACACACACACACACACACACACACACACACACACACACACACACACACACACACACACACACACACACACACACACACACACACAAAACAAACATCAATATTGGCAGATAAACACATTCACTAATGCCATTTGCATAAACACATACTGTACCATTGAAAGCTCTCACAAACGTGCAGCTGCTTGAATGCTCACACAAACACATGCATGGACACATACAACGCTGACAGTTTTCATGTACTGAAGCAAAGACACGTCCGTCAGAACCTGTCAATCATTCTCTCTCTCTTCTCTCTCAACCCAATTGGTCGAGGCAGATGGTTGCCTACCTAGAGCCTGGTTCTGCTTGAAGATTCTTCCTGTTAAAAGGGACTTTTTCTTTGCTGCTGTCATCAAGTGTTGCTCATATGGGAATGCTGGGTCTCTTTAAATTAAATTAAAGAGTCCAGTCTAGACCTGCTCTATGTGAAAAGTGCTTTGACATAACTTTTGCTGTGATTTGGTGTTATAAAGATGAAATTGAATTGAATTGTCAGAGAACAATGGTATGATAGACGTCAAACACCAGGGGGCAGCTGTAGTCTGGTTCCATGTAACAGTATTGCCATGACTGTCAAAACTTGGACAAGAGTTCCATCTAGTGCCTGAAACACATTACTGTCTAATTCTACTGTCTTCCCTTTAAGCAAATGGAGTTTTACACCTATCCCAGAATGCATTTCAACTCCATAAACAGGGCGATCATTTCATAATAAGAAAAGAACTCATATTTTCATACAGGTTAGAACACTGTGTTTCCAGAAACAGTCCTAACAGATTCCTGAGGTTAACTGTAGGTAGTGTGGTCATGAAAAATGTGTGGTGGAAATCAGAAAAAGGAGCTACACTGCTCAAGGGAGAAAGAGAATAATTAGATACATTTACCCAAAGAAAGTCATTGCAGCTTAAATATTAAAGTATAACATAACATAAGTATCCACTTATCTAGACTCTAATTAAGGGATCATCAACGATCAGCTATGTCATGTTGAAGTGGTATACCCTTATTGTCGTTGTTAAAAGGTGTTCCTTAAACATTAAAAATGATGGATAAAAGAGGATAATAATAACAATTATAACAACAATAACAATAAAAATAATAATGATAATAAAAAGAAGAATGATGATGGGGCCTTATATGTGTCTCCTTCTTGTGATGTTGACACTTTTTCCATTATTTGAAATAGATGAGAGAACACTGCAGTTGCTAAATAATTTATCAATATTTGAATCATTAAATAATGAGGGCTGTATCATATCTCAGCTGGTTAACTCTTGACAGATTACATTATTTTCTCCTTTTTTTGTAAGTCTATTGCACGTCTGTTACTTTCCACCACCATGTAGGTGTCTTTTATTGCCTTATTACCTGAATGTTGCACTGAATGAAGAATCACTCACTGTGACAATGTTTCAGTGCTTTCAACATGGTTCAAATACAGTGCAGAGTGGTGATGCTGTAACTGCAGAAAGTGGTGTGTTTAGTGTGAAACTAACTATTAACAACACAGCATAATTGATATTAGACTGTCATTTCACTCACATTTGTCAATATGCAAGCTAGTGTATTTTAACCATATTATAGCTAGTGTATCTGTATCTAGTGTACTGTATCTACTAGCAGGACACGCAAAACTGATACTGAGACCTGTGAACCCAGAAGAACTTTGTTTACTGCTCTCAGTCTTACACTCACCGTTTATTACAGTCAATATTCAGCATACAGATTTATTTTACTAAAGACCATAAACAGTGAAGAAAAGAAACAGTGATATTTTAAGATCATAATAAATCATTTAATGAACATTCTTGTACATCTTTTATTTTGATCAAAGCATAGTAGAAAATATAAATACAGTTCTCATTTAGTATTCTACCTCTCTGAGGTATTGAAGTAAGATTGCTTTCCTGATAAGTGACTCTATGGTAACTCAATTCTCAAAACTAATTTCACATGAGAAAACGATAATGACAGACCATCAGCAGCATTGTTGTAAACTAACTATATTCTTGTCCTAATAACCATGATCCAAAAGAAGTATTTAAGCCTCACGAGAGGGAAGAACAA
The DNA here is from genome assembly GCF_963691925.1 of Scomber scombrus. Lineage (NCBI taxonomy): Eukaryota > Metazoa > Chordata > Actinopteri > Scombriformes > Scombridae > Scomber > Scomber scombrus. Next base: position 884,479 of record NC_084974.1, read on the forward strand.
GAATGTTGAATGCAGAACACAGGCATAGAGAGTATTCATCCTAATTAATCAGAAAAACAAATAAATCTCATGTTAATAAATCAGAATTAACATTTGATGGATAGATGAAGATCACAAGAACATGTAACAAACAGATCAAGCTTTCTCTACCTTTTAGGCCTCACTCTATTTTGGTTCCAAAAATGATCCTAGGCAATTATTGTGAAGAGTAAAGATTCAAGATGTACTGTTGTCCATCCATCAACACTTTTGTCCAGGTCAAGACATCTCAACAACTATTTGTCAGATTGATCAGTCTTTCTTTCGTTGGTCCTTTTCAACCATGACCACAATCTTTCCCTAACTCTAACCAAGCTGTTTTAGATTCTAAAACCAAATCTTGGTTGTAGCGGTGGTAGATAATGAATATGAAAGAAAACACAAACAGAAAACACTCATAGTGGTTGTTTTGGAAGGCAGCAACATGAACAACCTGTTTTGTCATGTAAGGTGGAGGACTTGTTTCAAAGACACAAGAAAAGAGTGAATCCTGGAGCATGGTTCCTTTGAGCTATTCTTGTGCACGGGATTCTTAAGGACAACACAACTATTCCTTTGGTGTCACCATCAGGCCAAATGTTTTACTTGTACAGAAGATTGTCATTATCTGATGGCAGACTGCCACGGTACTTAGCATACATGATGCCTTGAACATTCCTTTAATGCAAAGATGCTCGAGGACTGTGGGCCCCTACTGACATCGAATCAATCTCACCTCATTTTCTGTCTTTTCTCTGTTTTATCTAATAACAGCAACAATGCCAAAGAAATACTTAAAAGTGCAATGTGTAGGATTTAGTGGCATCCAACAGTGCAGTTGCAAAGTGCAACAAATTACCGCCCCCCAAAGCTTTTAGGATAATCTACACTTGATAACGTGAAAGGCCAGCGTTTGGTTTGTCCATTATAGGCTACTGTAGAAACATGGCAGTGCAACATGACAGGCTTTGTGGAAGAGGATCTGTTCACTCCCTGTGTAGATTTACAAAAACACAACACTTCTTATTATCAGGTTATTATATACACCTATTAAAACATACTTACAAATATTATATTCTATTTCAAGTATGTGCTGCTAGATACCACTTAATTATACACACTGCACCTTTAAACATTTTGACACAGGGTTATTAAAAACTAATTGTAACACAATGGACCTGGGTACCTTTGGGGTCCCTAAAGCTGTGGGGCCTAAACGTGTCTTGGTCCCCTCATTTAAATACTGCTGTCTCCACCCTGTTGCACCTGTTTTCATTTACGCAGTTATTCTTAGTAGATCACCCGCAAAACACACGCACACGAGATGCGCAATCTATTGCACTGTGCACGCAATTTAGTACCCGCTATTTGGGATCTTAGTAAATCAGGCCCTAAGAATGGAAAAATAGTATGTAGTATGTTCCATCCAACACTTTCAGACCCTTCCACCTCTAGAGCTTATCAATGTCTAGGCATTAGATGGAAAAACAGCTTCCTCTATGAACACATAATATCAGAATGGTCCTGTCATTAATACAAGCATTCATTCCAGTTGCTACTCATGGCATTTTCGTTCTGTTTCCAGCTGCTGTGTGTGTTAACAGGGCACTTGTGGAGGCCTTTTGGTTCTTGAGATTTGGGAGTTTGTGTCTTATGAACTGTCTGTGATGAGATTCCCTCACCCAAACCTTTCCCAGTGCACCTGTTCTGTCAATGCGTTGATGCTGTAGAGCAGCCATCCTATTTGCTTGTCTATGCTTAGCAGCTAGCTCAGGAAACTGCTGTGTATACAGAAGATCTGTGTACTGCAGTTCTGGAGTTATTAATCTCTGACATTTAGTTTTGGTTTGTGTGTCTATGTGTGGATTTAGGTTATATCCTTGGATAACAGCTGCTCCATATTGGAATGGCTTTAACGCTGCATCTTTTATCTGGGAAGGGTCAACTGCCCCTCCATCTTTCAGGCAGGTGCTTGCCAGCTTAGTCTGTAGTTCTCTTAACTGAGATACTTCCCTCTTCATCTGCTCCCGCCCAACCAGACTATCCACTTTGTGCCAAAAGGTGGTGTTAAAGTGCAGATATATCTTCCAGTCTAAAGCATTCCATCCCTTGATTTTCTCTGCAGTATTAGGTGAAAGTGGGTGACGAGTTCGTTCACTGCGACTGTTGAGCTTAAAGGAAACCACGTCATCCAGGGACCAGCAGAGGGCGTGCTTGAGCAAGACCATAGATTCATCAAAGTACTCAGAAATAAGAATGAGTTGGAAGTCCCGTTCAATGGCTGCAATAGCCATACTGGCTCTCTCCTCCAGGTCTTCAGCACCAGCTCTAATGTTGTTGTCAAAGCCAAAGTCAAAAGACAGAATGTTGTGAGCATAGTGGTTGTTTGTCACTGATGAGTTGTAGTTCTGAGAACCATTGTCTAGGAAGTCATCCAGGCTGTGAGTCTTATGGAAGGCTTGAATGCTCTTGTAGTAAATGAAGATGGACTCCATCATGGCCACAGGATGCCTCAGGATAGAGAAGTAGAAGGTATCTGCTGGCATCACCTTTGCTACCTGTGACATAACACAAGAATCACACAAATTAAATCATATTTATAATGATATGTTTATATTTCTTCAGGCAGATGGTGAAACAGTTTAATAAAAATTAAATTGAATTAAATTATTGTTCCAGACTTAAATATCCTAACAACTATTACATGGATTGCCTTTTTTTTTTTTTTTTTTTTTTTTTTTTTTTTTTTTACAGACATTCAAGATAAGATCACTTTTCCTCTGGCAGGTAAAACATTTCATTTATTCAGTCAAATAGACATCTACAAGACAGATTGGCACAAAATTCATGGTTCCCCATTTCGTGATCCCTTGACCTTTCCTTGTGCCCCACCATGAGTTTGGCATATGAGGTTCAGAGTGAAATATTTGAACCATACTATGGATAGCCATTACATTTTCTATAGATATCCAGTGTCCCTAGAAGGTAAAGAGTAATAACCTGGATGATCCGCAAACATGTCATATAGTGCTATTTAGTGCTCAAAATTTGAAGTTGTCAGATACTTTGGTTCCTGACCAAATAACAAATTAGAGCCTATAAAATTAGTTCACTGCTTTTGTTTCCTTTGTGTTCTCTAGCGTTTGGGGTGATTTCCTGAACATACATTTCACCACTGCTCAGGATGTGGTAGAAAAGTTTCAGGTACTCTCAGGGGAAAGTATGCAACAGCTGGTTTGCAACATAGTAAACACATTAATTAATAATGTGGTACACATATTTAGATGAACACTGAAAGGAAGTTTGTTTCAATATGTAGGTGGCATTTTGATTCAGAATGTCTTGAATGTGTGTTTTGCTGTTATGTTATGCCTTAGTCCATGTAAACTGTTGGCACAGTGTTTGTGCCTGTACAGCAGCAGCCGGTTTGTCCTTCAGGGCAGTTGACCTATTCTGAGGGACACACTTGGAAGTGGAGAGCTGGTCAGCGGGTTGGGAGCTGGTCTTATGTATTGTCTTTTTGCTCCATTCTGTCGAACTCCCTACTGCAATTGGGGCTCTTTCATTAACAATATTACAATATTATTGATGATACTGACGATCGTATAATGTAAAAGAAAATATACACTCACAGAGACATTTGACAGTCTCAGAAAGGTGATAATTCTACTTTATGTTTATAATTGAGGATGAAGTGGTTTGCATTGGTCAACTGGAGTTCATTATATTGAAAAGTGGGTAGACAAAATATTAGGAGCACTTCTGAATTTCACAGGTGTTCCTATTAGAGTGTTTGGTGAGTGTATATTAGTGCCACTTTTTCCATTGTTGTCTGTCCCACAACTGAACTGCACCAGTAGCCCTCACTTCTCACATCATGAAGACCTTGGAGCGGCTGATTCTACGCCTACTGAGAGTTGAGGTCAAAGACAAACTCGACCCCCTGCAATTCGCATACAAACAACACATTGGAGTGAACCATGCTGTCCTCTACATGCTTCACCGTGCCCTTGTTCATCTGGAGGAAACTGGCGCTTATGTGAGAATCATGTTCTTTGATTTTTCAAGCGCATTCAAAACCATCCAACCCAACATACTCAAAAACAAGCTCACAGAGATGGGAGTGGATCCTTCCTTTATCTCCTGGATCACAGATTACCTGACAGGAAGGCCACAGTACGCCAGGTTGGGGAACTGTGTTTCTGGGACATTAATGAGCAGCACAGGGGCTCCACAATGGACTCTTCTGGCTCCATTCCTGTTCACACTACACAGCGGACTTCAAATACAACTCTGAGTCCTGCCACATCCAGAGTCACAAGAACTATCTCCTACTGACCACCTCAAAGACTAAGGAAATGATCATAGATTTCTGCAGGTTCAAGCCCCCTCTTCAGCCAGTGAATACTTGTGGGGTGGACATCGAGGTGGTGCCAAGTTATAAGTATCTAGGTATATACCTGGATAATAAGTTGGACTGGTCCCTAAACACAGACGCTCTCTACAAAAAGGGGCAGAGCCGCCTCTTCTTCTTAAGGAAGCTCAGATCTTTTGACATCTGTAGTAAGATGCTGCAGATGTTTTATCAGTCTGTGGTGGCAGGTGTGTTGTTTTATGCTGCAGTCTGCTGGGGAGGCAGCATCAGACACAGAGATGCAAGGCGGTTGGACAAACTAGTCAAAAGAGTTTGCTCTGTGATTGGAGCCAGGTTGGACACACTGGAGGAGGTGGTGGAGAGATGCACTGTCAAGATGTTCGAGGCCATCTTGAAATACCCGGATCATCTGCTACACAACACCTTTATGGACCAAAAAACAGCAGTGGACGGCTCCTCTCTCTCCGTTGCAGGACGGAGAGATTTAAAAGGACCTTCGCTCCTACAGTCATCAGGCTGTCTAATTCTTCAATAATTTACAGAAGAGCTAACAGACTAATTGAATTTCCCCTCGGGGATAAATAAAGTAATTTTGAATTTTGAATTTGATGTAACAGGACTTAAAAATAATATTAGTCCATTGTCACCTTTTCAGTGACGTATCTGGTTTGTAAACCTTGGAAAATGGCAGACCCTACAACCAAGACCTTAACCCATATTTAGCCCTTTCACATTTAATTCCTGAGGTTAAACAATTGGCCCATTTCCACTTATTACCCATTTAGCCTACATTAACTCATTTGGAGCCCACATGGATATGCATACAGTGCAAAACATGCATGACAACAGTTAAAGTATACAACATATATTTTTTTGTAATGAAGCTCACCTCAGACTTTCTAAACCTCATGTGGTTGCACATAATGTGGAACTCCCTCACACTTCTGCTGCTGACGCCCTCCACGAAATGTGAAGCGAAGGAGAATGGGTAAAACAACTGGCTGTGTTTGTTCAGGGGGAGGGCAAAGGTCAAGTTCCTGCTTTCACCATAGCGATATAGAATGTTTAAGATGGTGCTACTTGCTGTTTTGTGTGTCTTGAGGAATACAATGTGAGACTTTGACTGGCAGGTTGCTTTACTTCTGATGGGAGCCTTGAATAAACTGAGTGGAGATGGGGTGTTGAGGAGCTTTTTATCTTTGCCTTTTCTTGTGCTGTGGGGGACCAAAGAACCTGGCAGTCCAGAGCTCAGTTTGTTTCCATGGTTGGGCTGAAGCAGCTTTCCAGCTGAAACTTTTCCTGCCTCCATGTGAGAGGCTGTGACCAGGTTAACATATCTTGACAGGATATCATTTGATGACTTTCCATATTCCTCATTCAGATTATGAATATCTGTAGTTCTTTCTGTCTGTAGAGTCACTTCTTGTTTCACTGCCAGTGCAGACTGAAAGTCGTCCCAGGCATTTTGCAGAGTAGGAAACAGGTGCTGTTTACTAACAGGGAATCTCAGATGTGGGAGTCCCGTCAGCTTGTCATTCCTGGAAGAAGTTATTAAGGCAGTTAGTATGATGCAATATCGTTTACAGCATTGTAATATTTTACAGCTGACGCTGCCAACTCTTTTGGGTCATGACCTGATTTTTAGATTTCAAAATACCAGATGACTAACTTGTCATCTTGTCATGTGAATGAGAGTGTGGTTTACATAGAAAACAACCAAAAGGTGATATTTTAAATCAATGGTCTTGTCTAGAGTTGAGTTATTCTAAATGCCTTACCTCTGAGGATTGTATCATCCCAGGAAACTAAACCTATAACTATGAATAATTAAGGAGGCACATTGCATTCAGTGATAAATAGACTGGGTGCATACATTGCTTTTTATAAGTGTTAAACACCTGTCATTCAACCATTAACACACACTCACACACTGATGACAGGAGATACTATACTAGGCACTGGCCTCACCATCAGGAACAATTTTGAGTTTAGTGTCTTTCCCAAGGGCACTTCAGTATGTGGACAGGAGAAGTTTAGGGGGACTAATCTGCAATAAGTGGATAACCCGCTGCACCTACCTTCATAGAAGAAGAAAAAATGAAGACCTTAACTTGTAATTATGACTTCTGTACTGACTTTTATACGATCTCATTTCTATCACACTTTATTGCATGCTTCATTTAGATAACTGTTACCAAACATGCCGGTACCATATTATTTACTGTATATGTGCCACAAATTGTGATAGCTGTTATTTACATGTAGAGGAAATTGTGATACTAGAGGGTCATTTATATAAAAAAAAAAAAGACAGAGGGATCGACCAAGATGTGGTGTTGTTCTACAGACAGGTCTGCTAATTTTTCTTATTGATATTCTGTGTTAGCACAGAATGACAAAGAGAGGAGAAGTGATACATTCTGATATAAAGTCTGGAACATCTGGCTAAACACTAGAAGCTACATATAAATCTGTCCATGTACAGGAAGCTTTAAAAAAAGTTAGAATATAAAAGTTAAGAAAGAAAGAAGAAAAGAAAAAAGATAAGAGAGGAATAATAAGAATACATACACCAATACCCCTGTCTATACAGGGGTACACTAATGCCCTGGTCTGTACAGGAGTATTAGTGTTGCATTTTCAAATGAGGTTTTGCTCATTGCAATGTGTAGCAATTTCAGAATGTATTTATATAAAACTTGGTCAGGGCACCACCTCCCTTTTTGGTTAGAATGTGTTAGTCCCATGAGGAGACACTAACTCTTATTCAGTTTAATCAATGAATCACTCTCATAACCGCAAGTTCTTGTCCAAGCAGCAACCTCTGTTTTGCTGAAACCACAACAACAGTTTCTTAGGGTAAATTAAGACATGTATTTAAATCTGAACATCTTGAGGATACCTGATAAAACATAAAATATTCAAAAAATGAAAGAATAATAGGGCCTTTAATGATAATGAAATAGGAAATAATAAAGAAAATTGTTTATAGTATTTATAAGTGTGCAGCCCTTTGGGTGTGTTGTTTGAGGAATGAGAGAATTGTTCTTGGATGTCTAGTTGTTAGCTTATGGCGATAATCTGTATTTGATATCTATTTGTTACCACTCTGTACCTTTATTCAGGGTGGAGGTCTGATTAGTCTTCTTATCCAACAAACTACATAGGGGTTTTTTTCTCCAGATTTTACACTCCAGTTAGTTTACACTTATTCTAATACATATTTTGCCCCACATATGGACTGAAGGCTGCCCTTTTAAGGATAAGGAAAATACCTGAAACGTTTATCCAGATATCATACCGTAAGTATAATATATACGTGGTCTTTTTTTTTTTGGTTTCAGGATATATGAACAGTTTGAAACTGTCTAACAACACATCTCAGTCTACAACTGAGGTATGATAAGACATGATATTCATCTTGAATTAGTCTACTATAGTCGCAGGAAGCATTATATGACATCAAGAATCATATCAGCAATATCACCCTTCTTAAAAAAAAATAGTATCATTTGTGATCTTAACCAAATTAAGAATTTTAGAACTGTGCCATCTTACACTGTATGGAAAGTGACAAATATACAGTGATTGTAAATGGAAGAACATTTCAATGATTTAGTCAGCTTGACTTTGATGAGAGGTGTGTAATTATTGTAGAACTCAAGACAGGTGAGTGCTGGGAGTCTGACTTTACCTGGCCTGACGGGCAACAAAGGTCTGAATGGCGATGCAGACCACGAGCAGGATGAGAAGAATCCACAGAGAGTGACGCCTGCTGAACAGCACTCTTCTCACACACCTGCAGGTGGGTGCACAACACACACACACACACACACACACACACACACACACACACACACACACACACACACACACACACACACACACACACGCAATAAGATACATTTTTATATATACATATATAGTATATATAGAGTATATAGCAACTACTGTCCTTTTGATCTGCATATTTACTATATTATGCAACCAGTGTGTATGATTTAGGGGGATCTATTGGCAGAGATGGAATATGATGTTGATAGTATGTTTTCACTGGTGTATAATCACCTGAAACTTCCTTGTCTTTCATTAACTTAGAATAAGGCCTTTACATCTAAGTAGGGAGCTGTTCCTCTTCCACCATGTTGCCCTGTTTCTACAGTAGCCCAGAATGGACAAACAAAACACCTGCTCGTTCACATTTTTCATGGGTTTCATGGCCTCCCACATATTTGAAAGGGCGAGGGTTACCTCACCACTAGATGGCACTAAATCCTACATGCTGGTCCTTTAAGCACCATGCAGTTTTTGTTTTGGAGTAGAATCTTCAAATGGATGAACATGTTGAGAGGTTTTGTTTCCATCACTGAGATCCTCCCAACATATTATTAAATGATTTTGGCAGCAGCTGAAGATGGATGGCAACCCCGTGTGGAGAGACTTGGTTCAGAGTGGAGGTAATAACAGCCTGAGAGAACACCCTGTAACCTTTTGCTGTTGCAGCTCTTCCAGAGACTTGTGCTGCCTCTGGGTGAAACAGTATATCAAACTATGATGAGATGATTTTTCCATTTTAGCAGACAAAACAAACCCATAGTCCCTACTCATAGAGCTTTGCCAGTGAGTTTTTCTCCTGATCACCACAGTTAGATACACTGCTTTGCCTCAAATAAACAAACTCATTCATTGACCGTTTAGATTTTTCGTCTTTCTTTTGTTTCATCCAACTGTATTTGTTGTTGATTTTCACAGTAATTTTAATTAAAGACTGTGGATAATTAAGTAGTCTAATTGTATTGATTAAAAATATCTCTAAGCTACAATTCTGTTGAAAAGTTACTGGAAATAAGCATATTACTCAACTGATTATTTTGACTTACGTTCAACCTGAAGCAAATCAAACTCTTTAAACAATGTGTCCAATCCAGGTTTAGGAGATACAGGTTTATAGGTTTGGCAATAATCAGAATCTTTGTAATGTTCTGTGGACATGTTCCAGAACATTGCTATTGGATATACAAACCCCAGATACGTTTAATGAACATGCTCAGTTCACTGCCAATATTTGCATGTTGTGCATAACAAATACTGTGATCTCTTAATTTTAAATCAAGTTTGTGGTCATTATTAAATACAATATTGCCAAGAGTATTTGTTACATAAACTCAGACTGTTGTCATCATATTTAATGCCATACAGGTCCCAGGGCACCAGACACCTAGTTGCTCCTTAAAGTCTCAAGTCAGTTGGTTTGTAACAATGTTGTAATATGCACCACTAAACTGCAGTATGAACTGAAAGGCTAGAGATCAAAAGGGGTCTTCAGTCACATAGCCAGAAATTATAACAGTAGGTGGCCATTACATTTTTAAGCTATTTTTTCTTAAATTAAGCAGCTATTACTATACTTGCCACTCACCATTGTTTAATAAACTCATAGTACAGCCACTAACAGAAATTACATTTAAAAATCCAAGAACCCTTCCAGAAAATACAATTGTATAACAAGACACATACACACAACTGGGAGAAGCAGCAACATCCACACGTTCTGACAACATCCACTGAACATGTGCAATATAAATAAGCTTAGATAGCTTACTTTTGATTATCACACATCAGAAATGAAAACATTGATTCAATTATTATTATTATTATTATTATTATTATTATTATTATTATTATTATTCAGTGAACTCTATATCAAGGAAAAGTATTGACAGTTACACACACTCAGGGTGTGTGTAACGTGAACATCCCTCCTGCAGCATACACCGAGGTTAGCTAGCAACGTAAACAGGGAGCTGATGGAGAAACAGGAAGCATCAGGGAGAATCCGCACAAAGCAAACTCATAATGACAAAAAGATTCCAGTAAAGAGTGTGATTTGTGCAACAACAATAAAAAGCCAGTAACTGAGAAAACAGCCACTCCTAAGTTCAGTAAATGGCTACCCTCCTATAATGCTGTTACTTTGATGTTTAATGCTGTCACAAATATAAAATAATATATAATCAGCTCAACTAAAATGTATTTAGAAACTACATTTAAAATGGGATTTAAAAATATGCAGTAAATCCAATATATGTTTTGATTTGTGCATCCAGCCTCTCTGGAATAACATCAAACACAAACATGCCACATATTTAATGTCTCTAAGCAGTTCATTAACATATAAGCTGAGAAAATAATCATGTCAATATTAAGAGGTTAGGTTCACTATTATATTGAACAAATCATTGTTCTATGCTGCTACTGTATTTTTATTTTAGCAGTGAATATAGTGAAATATAAAAAATATAAAGTAAGTTATGAGGTTCCTTTTATTTTTTGGTAATTGTACTTTGCCGGGGGGGTCACCAAAGTTTCCTCAAGAAAAAGGTTGAGAAGCACTCTACTAGATTCTGACTTGAACGGAGTGAATATTTATGCAATCACTTATTATACATTATATATTTTTAATTAATTGACATTACTTTGTAGAAATCTGTGTTCACTTTGACATTAAAGAGCTAATTTTTGTAATTTTTGTTTAAACTATATTGAACATGATTCAATATATAAAAGCAATAAAAGGGGAAAACATCCAAGGGGACGAATAATTTTTATAGGCACTGTAAATTATTTATCAGTGAAGTAACATGAAATATTTCCAGCTATAAAATAAAAAGTAGATAATACTTACATTTTGGATGTAAAATAGTCTTGTAGTATCTTGTTGAGTGGTGAACATTGTTATTTGATATGTGTGGAATCTATAATGTCCATGAGCCACACAGTAGCTTGACTGGCACCTGCTACTCCAAACTCATTCACTGACTGTGAATGCCAACCAACTACTGTACACCAGTTACCAGTAAACAATAAGTAGTTACCATGGCAAATAAATTAACAAATAAAACCATAAAGCTACTTTTTAATTTACATGCACCCGGCAATATTTATGTTTACAAAAAAAACCCTCAAAAAACCCACATCCCTTTTTCCACTAAGGGAGTGGTTTTAGTGCAAAACAATGCAATTGCAATCAATTCAAGATCCTGAAACCTAGTTTGACCCCTCACAATCTACTAAAGGCAGAGGTAAACATTTTTTTTTTTTAATCAGTTTTTTCAATTTTTCAACTTTCATCAGCTGTCACGGATTTTGCCACAGGAGTTGAGTTTAAATCTTTAATATGTATTACTAGACACCTTTACAAACACATTGGTGAAGAAATGTCTTGGTAAGGAATTTATTCCCAGATTGGCCAAATATCTGATAATATTCTCTGACTATAATAATACATATGACGACGCAACCTCAAACAAGATGTATGCAGGAGCGGCTAATTACAACATGAGCTGCCAAAACTTATTTTCTCTGCGATTGTGTTAACACTTCCTAGATTAAGTTTTTAATACAAAATTAACAAAACACTACCTGCTGCACCAAAAACAGTCAGCAGGTGGCAGTGTTGCACTCCTAATGCTCTTATTTACACAAAATACATTGAAATGAACTACATCAAGTGTTCTTTCCTAAATCAAACATTAAAATCTTATCACAACCAAAACAGAACAGTTAATGATGAATTGTTAGTAAGTTTATATCTAGGAAATTTGACATCACAGTTGCAGCTGCAGAGATGCATTATGTTACCTCTAGACCACAAAACCCCAAAATACAGTGTATAATTATTCTGATGACACAGTCATACTTATGCTTATCCCCAGGAGACATAAACCTTGTTAAGTTCTTGCAACTCGACACAGAAAAAACTGAAAATCTTGTAACTAGTGCTAAAACACTGCAGCGAGAAGTATGTCCTCATTCAGACTCCTGGTTTATTCTGCCTATCAAAGACTGTGGCTTCTTACCTGGATTTTCTTTTCTTTTTTCTTCATTATTAAAAAAAACAAAACATCCAGAGCAAAGCAGGATTAAACAGTCTATTCATCTTAATATTCAAAGTGTCTGTCCTTCTCCCTCTCAGTCCAGACTTAACATCACAAGAAGAAAAAGCCGAAGGTCAATGGTGGACTGGCCGATAACGAAAGCTAAGGAACATGAAGCCCGACTGGAACAGAACCATAACACAAGAAGGACAAATCTGATTATATTTCACCTCAATGTGAGATTGGGTTGTGGTTAGTTTCATGATTTATTACAAAGTTTTACTTTTATTTTACAGCCATGCTCCACAGAACCTTTCTGACCCGCTTATTTGATATCAACTATCAAGCCTCTCAGTGCATCTGATGCTGATCTTCTGGTTGTTCTGGTTGGTGAAATGGAAATCTGGTGAAGTAGTTTCTGGTTTTTAAGGGCTTAGCTCTTTGTCAGATTACATTTGATGCACTCCAACATTAACATTGTTAAAAAGCAGTCTGAAAACATTCCTTTTCTCATGTGCAATTGATTCATTTTGAATTATGTTTGGGTTTAAGTCCTCCTCAGAATGAAATGTGCACAATAAATAGTTTGGCTGGCTTGTGAGCTTGTAAAAGAAAATAAATGGTGGTCAGAAATGTATCATTTTGAGAAGCTTGACTCATGTTTCACTATTACATTATTGCTGTTTAGCATGTGCAGATACAGATGATCAAATCTGTATGTAAACCAGTAAATCACAGGGAAAAACATATAAAGCACCATTTCACAACCAAAGTCATTTTTCACATAGAGCAGGTCTAGACCATACTCTTTAATTTACAGAGACCCAACATTTCCCCATGAGCATCACTTAATAACAGCAGCAAGGAAATCTCCCCTTTAACAGCAAGAAACCTCAAGCAGAAAGAGGGAGAGGGAGAGAGGAGAGAGGGGGAAAGCTACAGAGGATCACAGCAACAATAACAACAATTATAATAATAGTAATATGATAATAATAGTGGTAGCAGTGGGACATATGACTAATAACAACAGTGATAGCAATGGGCATCAAGCTACACGAAGGGACAGAAGACAGTCTGCAGCCACAGGCAGCAGGTGGTCGACACCTGCTAGACAAGAAAGCACAAAGCTACGGGGAGGACGCCAAGTTAATAAGATGCATTAATGGTACATTAATGTGTACAGATGGAGAAGGAGGAGAGAAGAATTCAGTGTATGATAGGAAGTCTCCCGGCAATCTAGGCCTGTATCAGCATAGCTAGAGGTCCAAGGCAAGCCTGAACCAGCCAGAACTATAAGCTTTATCAAAAAGGAAAGTTTTAAGCCTACTCTTAAAAGTAGAGAGGGTGTCTGCCCTCCGGACCGGGTCTGGGAGATGGTTCCACAGGAGAGGAGCCTGATAACTGAAGGCTCTGCCTCCCATTCTACTTTTAGAGATACTAGGAACCACAAATAGGCCTGCGTTCTGGGAGCGCAGTGTTCTGGTAGGTACATAAGGTACTATGAGCTCTTTAAGATATGATGGAGCCTGACCAGTAAGAGCTTTAAAAGTGAGGAGAAGGATTTTAAATTCTATTCTAGATTTTACAGGAAGCCAATGTAGAGAAGCTCAAACTGGAAAAAAAATATGATGTGAGTTAATGTGCAGCTGCATTCTGGACCAGCTGGAGAGTCTTTAGAGACTTGTTAGGACAGCCTGATAATAATGAATTACAATAATCCAGCTTAGAAGTAACTAATGTGTGGACTAGTTTTACTGAATCTTTTTGGGGTTAGATGTTACGTGGTTGAAAAAAGGCGGTCTTTGTTTTATTTTTATATGTGTTTTATGTGAGAATTGAAGGATAAATACTGATCAAAGATAACGCTGGTGGTGCTGGAGGCCAGAGTAATGCCATCCAGAGTAGTTATATCATTAGATAATGTGCTTCTAGAGTGTTTAGGACACAGCCAGGTTTCAGTAAGACAAAATAAATCAGTATGATAATCTGATATTGGATCATTTATTAATCCACATTTAATGTCCTATTGTGTTGTACAGTGGTAGTGTTCAATATTAGATTTTTATGTACAACTCCTCCTCTATTTACTTTAGATTCCATTGATTGAAGTGGTCGTGGGACAGGCAGACAGTGGTTTTGGGTGAGTAACTGCTCTAATGGAAGCCTAATGAAGCATGTATAACTGCAAATATGCCTCCTGGTCTCAACTCTGACTTGTTTAGCCTACTAATAAACTCAGCCATATTTGTAGATATGAAAGCATCCAAAGAGGGATGTAGGCCATCTCTCCTAATGAGACCAGGTCAAGCCCACGTCATTTGCTGGGTGCCAACTTGACAGCCAGAGGTGGAGTCAGATTAGGAAGGGGTCCAGAGAACACAAGAAGCCAACTTTGTCTTTGGATATGTGCACACTGATACAGCATTAACTCTAGTGACCACTGCCACTGACATGAATAACAATCTTACCATATTTATGCTCATCCTTAGCCAGCAGTAGGGCTGTGAGAAATATATATCATGTGACGAGAGAAATACGTCTACCATTTCATATTACGCTCCATCATTTATTGTTGTGACGCAAATCACACTCTTTACAGCAGTATTTTTCATCATTTTTCATCATTTGGAGTGGGTGTGATGCGTCTTTATTCCGCCTTGCTGTTCTGTATAAAAAGTTGGACACTGAATAGGGGGACAGAGTTGCTCCATCAATAAGCAGCTACAGACACAAAGCCGGATTGAGGACAGCATGGCAGGATAGGGTGCTAATGCTGTCGTGCAGCTGTGGTGGAGCGAGCTAGATAGTGAATGAAGAGAGGGAGCGCTGGCAGTGAGAAAGCCGGTGAATCAGGTCAATAAAACGTTATTTTCTTATTGTTTCACAGCGGTTACGTTTAACAGCACAAATAAACACTTTTCTGTCTGATGTGGTCTGAATACACATCAAGGCTCTGAATCCAGAATGCAGATGTGCTGTGTAAAAGCACATACTGGAGCAGCTTGATGCTGGCTTGGTTGGTTCAGTGTAATAAAGCAAAGGCTGATATTCTTTATGCTATAACGCAGGATCTCTGTATAAAAGAGCCTCATGGTTCACAAATCGCAGTGTGCACACATAGGAGAGATTAAAAAGTGCTGTACCAGGATAGGCATCATTATCAGGATATTAAATGACTGATATTGGGATATGAGATTTTGGTCATATTGCCCAGCCCTAGCCAGCAGTTTTAAGTGTGATTTTGTGTCAGTGACACTGGCCCCAGGAATACATTTGACTATGGTTGATGGTGTTGCTAACTTCATGTTTCTAACGACAGAGCTGCCAATGATCGGAGTTGGTTTTTCAGCTGCTAAGTTAAGTAGCTAGAATTAGTGATAAAGTTGCTAAAAGAAGGGGAGAGCTAAGAGTGCTTGAGCAGAACTAGTGTAAGTTTAAATGTACAGCGGGTAAAGAAGAATAGAGAGAAATGAACTGGGGCAAAAGCAGCAAAAATGCTATCAGTCCCAGCCAGCAACTGGAAATGAGACAACATGCTTATGACAGCACATCAGCAGGACATCAGCAGGTCCAAACAGCTATCACACAGGAAAACAGGGAGGCTAAAAAATAAGAAAAAGGCTGTTTTTTATTTGTCCCTGCAACCCTCCAAAACACTGATGCAAATCTTTCTCTTTTAACTCGGGCAGCAACTCTGTCTTGCAGCGTCTGTCTGTCTCTGTGTCAGTGTGTAGATTTGTTGTTGGAGCAATATTGAGCCTTCTCTGCCAAGATGAACTCCTGGAAGCACTCAACAGCTGCGGGTGATGCTTGAATAATCATACAAACACACACACACGCAAACACACACACTATACTCTTTACCTCTTCTCTCACACGGCTCCAACCTAATGCTTAAGGTCAATATTGTCCAATTCTAGTCCAACTCTAGTGCCCCATTATGCTTTAGATTTGGTTTCAGATGCTTTTCAGCTCTGTAACAGGAAACACTAAATATTATGAAGTGTTTAGAACTTGTGGCATAACTGATTCCAGTAGCGGTCATACTTACCACTCTGCTTCTCTTAGTTTCAGAAATACTGTTAGATACTAATTATTTTCCATCAGTGTTAGGCTACCATGAGTGAAAACACTGCAATGAAAGGCCCTTGGAGCAGCTGAAGGACTTTTCGATGGGCTTTTATTTTTGCTTTCATCAAAGAGAGAGAAAGAAAGAGAGAGACAGAGAGAGAGAGAGAGAGAGAGAGAGAGAGAGAGAGAGAGAGAGAGAGAGAGAGAGAGAGAGAGAGAGAGAGAGAGAGAGAGAGAGAGAGAGAGAGAGAGAGAGAGAGAGAGAAAGAGAGAGAAAGAGGGGATGACATGCAACAAAAGTCCCTGGCCTGAACTGAAGTGGGTACAATGTGATTATACAGCATGGTAAGGCCTCCATGCTTTGAGTCGCTGGAGGAATTGTAATGTGAAACATGTGTGCAGGAAGTGTTGTCTTTCAATAATGGTAGCTCATTTAAATAATTACTGAAAAATACAGCATGTCTGTTAGAGAAGAAGTGTTTTTGGCAGAGTGGTGAGTATGACATGATTGGTGGAAATGTACATTATTCTGAATTTATGAAGAAAATAGGTAAACATTGAAACACTGAGTTAATAATAACTGAGGAACAGGAGAACTAAAGGCCTGTTTCTAATTAATGACAATATTCATCTTCTTTCCTGCATAAGATTTTGGCTGACTCTCTTAACATCTTAGTGAAATGAACAACACAAAAGTCCAAGTTTCAGGATGTAGAAGTGAATAAGTAGGGTCATTTCACATCTATATCTGTTTTATACACAGCAGAGAAGTGGTCATTTACTTTGTCATGCTCTGAGGTTTGATGTCTAAGCAGTCTGAGCTTTCTATAAACAGAACTCAGCAGCCAGATCCAGCTCCAGCCACAGGCCAGATGGAAAAGAAATGAGAGAATTGGTTAGCCAAACCCCAAATCCTGTACAGTACACTGACTAAAAAACTAAAAAAGAAATTCTATGAAACCCTCTTTATATTACCAACAGTCCTCCACCGTGAGTATCCCCTCTGCCTGAGGGGAGGAACATGCTGATACTGTATTTGCTCAGACAGGGTTCCCCTAAGCAGGCACCATAGTTTTAAACATTCCTTTGTCCCCCCCTTCATTAACATATTATCACCAGGATGAAATATATGTATGCCTTAGCTGTCATTCCTGTTATTGATCACTGTTGTATAATGTATTTTGTGTACACTTTTTCTGATGTAGATGTGCATGTGCAAATTTCCCACTGAGACAATAAGGTATATTTTATCTAGCTCATCTTATTACAGCAGCGTTGTGTCTCTATTATTATGTTACCACTGTGTTCTTCTCTTCCAGTAGTTTCTCACTTTTTTCTCCTTTCAATATTTTCAGTGAAGATTGTATTTATTTATATAGATATGTAGAGTAGGTAATATGCAGTGCAGACCACTGAGGCATATTTGCAGTGTTTGATTTTGAGCTAACTAAAAAGACTAGTCACACAACCATAAACATGCATACACACTTTTCCAGCTGAGATCAGTTAAAGACGTCTATAAACACACAAACAAGTAGAACAAGTCATTCATGTCCATAGTATCTCCTGCACCTTGATTCATTCATAATGGCAAAAGAGCAAAGGTCTACAACACAGAGAAATAACAAGTTCAAACGCCTTCTTTTTTTTCTTTTTTTTTAAAAAATGAGCCGGTTTTGGGTAAGACATATTGTATTTTACTGCTTAGTGGTTTTATTTCTTTCATCTTTCTTAATTCCTCCCCCTTCTGTTTGTGTTATTCCTGGCACTTCCTGAATATCTTTGGGCAGGACACAATAAAACAATGGTTTAACACTGAGGGAAGAATGATTTTAAACACGTTGTTTACTTAACCTAAACATGTGCTGTGAGTTGCTTAAACAGTGTCATAAATATATGAACCATGGTTTAGTTGCCAGACCTATCTCAAGCATGTGTCAGACGTTCAAGGGTGATTTGCATACATTATGGAAATGAACTGAAACGGCAAACTAACTGCTCTTAAGTTAGAATAAACCAGTAGTCCCTACTAGACCCTATTCTGACACCGAGCTCTGCTGTTATAGCAGGAGGCTAGAAGGAGCTTGCACACATTAGAACAGGGAAAATAAGCCACACGTTTCCCCAGGCTACATAAACATCTGGAGCCTGCTCTGTTCCTCCTCCAGGCCCCCCCCCTCTTCAGCTCCCACAACACACATGAACTATTGCCCTCTTTGTGTAAGTTAAGAGTAGCTTCAGGTAGGGTAACTCTCTTTTTGAAGAATTTCAGGCATCTCTCTGCCAACAGGTGGTCTGGCTGGAGCTCAGTCACAAGTTTGTGCAGTGCATGGATCAACATGTCCACCTACCTTACTGTAGACTGACACCAGAGATATCCTACACAGCCAGGTCACCATGAGCAAATAAATCATATTTATGACCAAAATCAAACAAGGTGCTGCTGATATGAACTGTGAGGAGAATGTGAAAACAGCAGAGTGAAATGGATTTGGATCTGTTTAAGGAAAACTTAACACATCATAAAACAACATGATAAGCATTCAAATGAAATCCAAATCACCTTACAAACAATGGCCAAGTCCAATATAACAGCATGAGCAAATAAAAGGAAATACCAGTATTCCATTAGTTAACATGACATACTTACACTAAATCCTCCACATAAATTGCATTTCCACCACACTAATTCTGTCACTACAACAACAGGGTCATGTCATACTCATCACTCTACTGAAACATCTCTTGTTTAAACACAAATATGATCTCCTTCACCATTTATTGAAATAACAGCCACTGTCAGTAAAAGTCAGACCCTAACAGCACAGAAAGAGACTGCTCATTACAGTTTGCCACTGTAAGATATATATAATGCATAGTATTCTATTAAGTCACAAGACACACACAAAAGTGTTGAAATGACATGAACTAGGAACAGGGGAAATTAAAAAATTAAGCTAGACTCCAATATTTTTAAGTTTAGTTTAATCGCTTTCTTGTCATAATATTGAGGGTCAGATAGTGTCAGATAATGACATTTAGATAGCACTACATTGACTAACCTGTTCTCTTTGCAATAGATGTAAATAATGATTGATGATTGTTGGGTGGTGGAATTACCAGTTATATAATGGCCTGCATGATTAATTCAATATGATGTACATGTGCAGCAGTATTCCATCAGTACAACAGTCATGTAATACTCACCACTCTGCTGCTCTCAATCTCTCTTTAACGCAAATATTATTTTCATTAACTCATTCATTCCAGCTGCTTTTATTTTGCTGTTTTTAAAAATGTTATGCTACCATCAATGAAACTCAGGACTTCCTGCAAATGTTTCACAATAAATGCCTACCAGAAAATATATATGTTATTTATATTTGAGCCACTGGAAGACTTTAAATGGTATGTGGATTGAATGTAGCTACCAAAGATTGAAAAAAACTAAATAACAGCAAAGTGTAAGTTATTGGAAACAAGACTTGCAGGTTTACAGTCATGCAAGCAGCTGTATGACACTGCTAGCGGTGGTACTTTAAAGTATCAGTATGCTAACACCCTCACCATGTTAATATGCTGATGTTTTACAAGTATAATGTTTCCAATGTTCATCATCTTAGTTTAGCATTTCAGCATGCAAATATTTACTAATTGGCACTAAACACAAAGTACAGCTGAGACTGATGGGAATGGCAATAGTTTTGAAGTAAAGTCAGGCTATCAGCAGTTATTAAAGTTAATACTGTGAGGAATGTGAATGTCTGTACCTCATTTTATGGTACTCCAACCAGTTTTTGAAATATTTCAATCTGAACCACAAATGTCAACCTCATAGTAAAACAGGCACAAAAAAGAAAAGAAACCCAGGGGATCACAAAAGTTATTACAATTCATCCTCTCAGGTTCATGAAGGTCAGTTCAAACGTTCATGGCAATAAGTCCAGTAGTTAGTCTGGACCACAGTGGTAAAACCACAGACCAAACAACCAACAATCCAAACACACCATCCTAACAACACATACATATGTCAATATTTACTGTAATGAACAAGTCGTTGTAGGTGCTAAAAGATGACTTGCATCCTTTATTACTGTAGGGACAACATCAGTGAGTTCAGTGTGTCATATTAGCAGCCAGTGTTAGGTTACATGGAGGAGACCTGAAACGTCTGCTCTGCATGTGACATGTTGCACAACAACTTTTTGGGTCGAGCTTGTAGCCCTGACTGACCTTGTGCTGGACGCAAGGTAACGAGACCAACCCACACGAACACAGCGTGGCCTACTGTTACACTTATCTGGTCCAATCAGCAGACTGTAATCTGATGCTGATAGGCTAACATTTCACACTGCCTGCAACCTGCGATAGGATATCAGCAGGGAGCTGAGTGACATTGGCCAGCAAGCGCTGATTTGGTCTTTTGATTTGGCTGTTGTGTTTTCACATGACAGCTTTAGAGTGGATTCATCTATATGTTTAATATGTTTCATTTCTTGTCCAACTAAAAATCTCAAAATATGTTACAGAAAAGGAAGAATACACGCACACACACACACACACACACACACACACACGCACACACACACACACACACACACACATCCTCCTTATACACTCCTATGCTGTGACACACTTCCACACAATTATTATTATTATTTTTCATAGGAAATGACTGTAATGAAGCTGTTTACTTTTGGGGGGGGGGGGGTACTGAATTCTCACTTGAATTCCAGGTCTGGTCAAGTGCATGAACATGCAACAGGACACACAAACATCTACTGTATATGGATGGAGAGCAGCAGCTTCCGTCCTCATTGTCTACACAGGATATGTTCAGTCACAGTGTTGAGTGTAGGTCACCATGTTTTGGCAGCGCAGTAATGAAGGAAAATAAACTTGCAGGGTAAAAAGATGCTTCAGGCTACAGTTACACTGTGTAGACAGCTGGACTGATTCAAATGGATTCAAATAGAAGTGTATCATCAAATGGGCAACTAAAAAAAAACATGCTAGCAGCTCAGTGAGGCTGTACTCAGTCACAGTGGTGCTATTAATGCCAACATCAGCATGCTAACATGCTCACAATAGCTAATCTGACATATAATCTTTACCATGGTGTCCATTAGTTTACTGTGGTTCCATTGCATCAAATTATTGACCAGATGATGGCACTAAAGAAAGAAATATTACAGTTCAGCCTGAGGGGATCACCAACCTCTGAACAACAGTCTTAATATTTCAATGAGGACCACAAATATTGACCCCATTGTGAAGTAGAGGGAAAGTAAGGGGCTCACCAAAGTCTGTGAAATTCATCCTCTGTGAACAGAACTCACGGTATCCATCACATAGTTGTTGAAATATTTCAGTCCACATTTTTAAAACCAAAGTGGAGCACCAACAGACAGACTGACCACCAGCATGACTACAAGCCTGAATATAGGATTGGGGGAATAGAAAGAAATGCAAATGTTTCCACAAGAGCTCTGAATGGCTTGATGAGGATCACTGGTTATTAGAGCTGCAGCTAACAGTTATTTTAATCATCAATTAATCTGCTGATGGCTTTTATGATTCATCAATAAATCCTCTTACCTGTAAAATGTCTGAAAAAATATTACAACTTCTCAGGGACCAGGGTGGCGTCAAATGAACTGTTTTATCATTCCAAAACAAAGTGCTCAAATTCTGATATCGGAGAAGCTACATAGAGCAACCACTGTTACTTGATGAATGACTTGAATGATAAGTGGAGTGAAAACACAAAAACTAAAGTTTTTCATGATTCCTTTCTGTCATTTGAATAACTGAATAATCAGCTGTTTCAGCATGACTGATATTAGTGTTCACAACTCACAATTTGTGTGGAGAACCTACACACACACACAGGCACACACACCGAGTAAATGAGCCTACACCAAAAATGATAATCCTAATTTATTTCTATATTTGAACACAGTAGTGAGAAGAGAAAATGTGTAATAGTGCACAGTTAACTCATTTTTTATACTCAACTTTATTTAGCATTCATTAGCAGTCTATAAAACAGTTAATAAACAGTTTATAACACACTATAATGTAGATGTAAGCAGATCATATATATATATATATATATATATATATATAATATATTTGTTAAAGACTAAGCTCCTTCTGTGGTCACCCATAAGCCTTCGCTGTGGTAAACATGTAATGAATGACAATAAACACAGTTTTATTATGCTAATATAACATATTTCTTAACTGGAGATCTTATAACTGTACAATAAATACTGTACAATACTTCAAATGTCCTTTTATCTGCTTATAATTATATTATAGTGTGTTCTACACCATGTATTAAAGGTGTGTGTACTGCTTATAGATGTTAAATAGGGTAACATAAAATAAAGTGTTACCCTTCTTATTAAGTAAGTCTAGCTCTCTGCAGCAGTGTTATAGTCAGGATTGACATTAGTTTAGATCTGCACTGTTTACTGTGGCTGGAGCAGAGAGATGCTGACCGTCAGTGTTTCATCACACACACACACACACACACACACACACACACACACACACACACACACACACACACACACACACACGCACACACACACACACACACACACACACACACCCGTCACGATAGTTTGACTTAGAAAAGAAGTGTTCATGTCCTACCCACTGATGAGACAACAGCAACAGCAGCGTCCAAAAAAAGAACACGAGTTGACTTACGAGGTTATAGATCTGAGGGGCTGGTGGTCTCTGATCCATCTCCTCGGTGGGGACTGCATCTCCCCAAAACCCCAAAACAACTCCCGCTCCGAATGTCCTTACGAACCCAGTCCGCCGTCTCTCGCGCTCGCTCTCTCTCTCTCTCTCTCTCTCTCTCTCTCTCTCTCTCTCTCTCTCTCTCTCTCTCTCTCTCTCTCTCTCCAGCTCTCTCCAGCTCTCACACTCAGACTCCGCCTGCTGAAACATCAGCACTTCCATACAAAGACAGGAGAAAAGACAGAAGCCACGAGTGAAGGAGAGAGAGAGAGAGAGAGAGAGAGAGAGAGAGAGAGAGAGAGAGAGAGAGAGAGAGAGAGAGAGAGAGAGAGAGCTGTTACACTCTGAACCAGTGAACTGTTCTCTCAAATTCAAATTGGTTATTTTGGTATGACAGTATTTTAGTCCTGTTTGTAGTCCTGTTTATCACAAAAGCAGGTTGAACTACAGTAGGTAGAATGTAAGTCTGTTCATGACACATTCCACACTTTTAAACATAATCTATTTATTGTAGGCTTCTTTACTTCATGAAAAAAGAAATATTGCAAACAAATGGACTTAGTTAAGAAGTAGCCTTATAAAATACATATTTAATGACTGTAGAAGATTGTACACAAAGAAGATAGATTTTGAAGGAGCTCTGTGATTTTCCCTCCGGCTGTAACATGCTCTGACAGATTCTGCTGTTTCTATGTCACTTCTTCTCCAGGGTATTTGGATTTTGCTTTGGTCTCTCTTGGCATTTGAGTTTTATTTTGGTAAAGAGCTTGGTTCTTGTACTTTTCCACATGCTGCAAATTTACTCTGGCAGAAAGTGTTAGTCTGTCAGTACCTCTTGTTGTGGCTGAACTGATGCAATGTCCTCCGTCACTTGCTTAGACCAGCTCAGTGCACTTATTTTCCATAAAATTATTTGTCAATTTATTTGGTGAAGGTGCCTCTATATAAACCTCTCTAAATCACTGGATGGTCATCGGATTGATGGATCTGAGAATGAACAATGTGAACAATGGGTCATTTTTACCAGCATCAGCAGCAAACAATAGCAACACCTTCATATTGTAGTAGACTGAGGATTCACCAAGCAAGACCATCAGGGAGATAATCTCACAAGACTCAGCATGATTTTATGGTGGCACTGGAGATACCATCAACATTAATACTCACTAAGTAGTAACTGTGCACATCACTTCCCTCATGGTGCAAAATGCATTATTTCACAACAGCAACTGTAAACAACAAGAAACATTGTAGAGACAGTATGAATTTAATTTAAACTTACATCCATAAACACATTTCCTCTGAGCATGCTGGGAATCTCCACCGACCTACCCTAACCCCTACCCCCACCTAGATAGCTAGCTATTCCCAGCAACTCACATGTTCATGACAAAGTCCCTGTGGTGTTGGGGCAACGGGCGCTGATGCTGAGCTGGCTTTGAAAGTTCCTCAGTGGCTTCTGGAGATGGAGTTGGGATTTGGGGCTAGTCCTTGGTCCTTGAGCCCAGGGGTTGGTAGGAAGGCCTGCCTGGTCACCTCCTGGAGCTGTCGTGTAGGTAGTCCAAACCAGGCTCATCCCCCACCTCTGGTTCAGTGGGGGGCGTACACTAAGCAAAATTAGCAAACCATCATGAAAATGTCAAAAGAAAAAAAAAGAATTGTTGAAGGATAATCTGCTCTAGAAAGAATACTGTTGCAGCTGTATTCATTTCTGTGACCTACTATGTCTCAAATAACAACAACGGTTCACAAGAATAGAGCCCAGTCTATTTTCTCTGGGTTGCCAGGTTTTGGAATTTAAAATATTATTTAAAATGTTGTCATTATATTTTATTTTTATATTGGTTTTGCCAGACGACATCAGCATCACAGCAGTATAGGAATGACTGCTGGCAACAAATCATATATTTTATATATAATTTATACTTCTGCTGTCTGACAAAAGAAATACAAAAATACACAATGAACAACATCATTGTTGAACATTTCACCATACTCAAACATTATAGGTGATGAAAGAGAACTGGAGTACAACCTGTCTGACAGGTTGGTAGAAGGATTTCCAATCCATTTGCATCAACCCATCGTATTTCCCACAGACATGACCCCCAGCTGGAGCTCTTCCACAGCCTGGTATGATATATGGATATAAAAGACAATAAAATGACAACAGTGTTCTGTGTTTCCTGATAAAAAGTTGAAGGTACTGTAATACCTTTGTACATAGAAACTTTGGGGCAGAAGTTATCTATGTTTTCCATGGTGCATTATGGTAATAAATATCCAATCATAGATCTTAAAATTCTCTGACATGAACCACTACTGGGTGGAAGATAAAGATTAAGCTTTTGAGAAAACTGAAAATACAATTTGCAGATTTTATCAATTAACTTTTGGATTCCACTCTGATTTGAGTGTCTTATTAGCTTCTTCTTCATTGCAATTGCAGCTGAGGCTGGTGGCCTGTCTGCTACACCAAGCTGAACATGATTTCTCAGAAATAAAGTTTAAAACATTTTTCAAACTACAGAATGGGAAAAAAAAACACTTCTGGAAACAGCGGTTTACTCTCACTTCACAATTCTATAGTTTCTTCTCTTCTGTTGTCAAATATATCATAAAGGGGCAATGGAGGTTGTAGTTTTCCAGTTGGTCGTTTTCTGCAGTGCATCAGAGGCTCTGTCTCTGGAATGGGGTGGTCCATGTCCCAGGTCTCCATAATGGTTAGCCACTAGGACTCTACAAGAATATTAAATTAGAAAAGCTGCTTATTAAATTAGCGTGTTGGCATTTATGAGACTATGAAGTGTCCTGCCTTAGAAATAAAATGACTGCTGTGGTTAGTCCATAAACTGGTGTACTCTTAATGTATTTTCCTGTCTCTGGCACCAAGTGAATAAATCCTCTGTGTGATAGTCAATGTTAACCATTTTGACAATAGATGTGTCCCTGCAGGCCCATTCTCCACAATTAGTCTTTTATTTATCGGTTGTGACTAATAGCAGAATACAACTGAGCAGTCAGGTCAGCAGTCACACATTTACTGTATACACATCTTCTCTAATCTGACCTCGTTTACTTTAACTTGGAGCAGATGCAAGTAGGCTACAGTATAACTGCATGATAACACAATTCAATTTATACCAACAACCTTTACTGAGAGTAGCAAAGGCATGCTCAGCAGAATGGATCAAGATTAGCAAACCAGAGACCATAAACTATCACTGGATAAATAGTATTAATATTCCAATATTATTCATAATGATAGAACACTCACAGGGAAATGATTTTACTGTTGAAGTGCATTTTACTGTTAATTCACTTACATTTAAGTAAAGGTTTGACTTTTCATTGTGTTATTTACGGCTGACATCATCTTGTCTCATATGTATTTTGTTGTGTTACTTTCCCATACACCACATTTCAACCACACAGTCCTAATGTCACTGTCTCAATCATACAATATCCAAAATAGTCAAGTGAATTTCTCTTTTGTGAAATGTATACCCCTTAAATACCCCCCCCCCCCCACAGTCATGTTTATATAAAAGTAAAGAACAATAATGTGTGTCTGATAAGGTTTTTCCATAAAAATGTTCAAAATTCCAGAATGTACTGGAGATATCTCCTACTACTCTAAAAAGTCAGTTATCATCACATGTGCACTGGAGGCTTCAAGTTTCCACATCATGATTGGCTCATTAAATAGTGGCGATGTCACAATTCATGCTCATAGGTAAACACGCCTTAAAGCACATACATCATTCTGCACCCTAAAGAAGTGACACATTTAGAAGCATCTTTTGAGTTGTCATCACCAGTATTTGATATAAGTCACAATGAGTGTTCAACCTCTTCTTGTATAATATACAGTCTCTAACAATGCAGCAGTCGAGTCTCAGACCAGTGCTCATATGGTATTTGAGCCTCGGCCATATGAAGTACCCCCGTTGGATCAGAGCACTGTAGCCATTTTTTGTATAAGAGATGTTTTTCTTGGTGCCAAGCCCATGCATATAATCTGCTGTCTGTGCCTCTCTTGTGCTGCTGTAAGAGTGTAGGAGGGTAAAGACTCTGGTTGAGGAGTATTAGGGGGGCTTTTGGCCCACAAAGCCTCCTTTGTCTCCATGAACAGAGAGGTAAAACAAGCCTGCAGTCACCCCTCACAGGGTTGAACATGGCATTGTGTGAGTTCTGCACACACAGCCCCCAGCCCCACGTTTGCACTTTTAACTGTGATTCTTGCAGTCACTTTGACTCTAATCTGTTACTGTTAGTATGTTTACTAAACATACTAACAGTAACAGCCAATCAAAATGTATTTTCTTTGTGTTCTTTTATTTTTGCCTGTTGGGGTTCTTACAGTCATGACTGAAGACACAGCACCACAACTAAACAGCATCACAATCATCACTGAAGGAAATATTGTCCATGGATGACATTCCCACACACTGTCAAGTACGTTGCCTTCTATTTGGCTTAATATGTTCACTCCATCAGGATTACCTAAAGGTATGAAGACCACATTTAAAACTGCAAACATTAAAACAAATAAAAAATGTAAAGCTCTTTTGAGTGGCTATGGACAGTAGTACATGAGTGTGGTGTGTAGGTGAGTGTGAATATATGACAGGGCTGAGCAATTTAACAAAATATGATTACATATTTTATACATTTATTGTACTGCATTCATTCTATTTTATTTACATCTTTTTGTATCATTTGTTTGGTAAAGATAAACTGTGATAAAACAACTATTATAAATGTTTTGCAGGGCTATAGATGCCCTGACCTGAATATTGTGCAATCTGATATAAGAACATTTTGTCAATATTGCAGTGGAATAACATTTTTATTTATATTATTTTTATATGTTAACTTCTCCCATATGGTTCAGCCACACTCAACCCTACATGGTCTCTTTCTAGACAGTTTAAATGAACTCAGAGTGTGTTAACACCATTCAGAATGAGAATTATTGTTTGAAGACTAAGTGTAACATGTAATGTTAACTTGACTTATGTACAAACTGTCTTTCTAGAAATAAATGATGCTTTTCATAACCACATTTTCTGTCTTTCTTTTTAAGTTAATAATTGTTTGGCACAGTATATTTAGCTCATGTGACTTACTCTCATTGAGTTCTGTCAACTTTATTGAAGTGGACTATACTAAGATACATTAAGTGTAGTGTATTACAAAGTTCAAGTAATGCCCACTTGTATTAACTTAGCGTGACTCGAGTTGTAACAGCTTGATTGAATTTGACAATACTTAGATATAATTGAGTGCTCCCAACTTTTTTAAAAGTACAGCTTAGGCTACTTAAATGTCACATGTTCAGTCTAAACAGATCATTAATTTCAGTTTTATTTTTTCCAGCTGTTTGTCAGGACAGAGATAATCCTATCTGAGGTCAGAGTCTGTGTGGATTGAATGAATGGACCACGAAGTAGCGCTTACAGTACGTCTCACTTTTGACATAGAGTCTCAGTAAAAGTCCAGATATTCTTCTTTCAATCTATTTCTCGAAACTCCTCCGATTTTATTGGAAATGCAGCAACAAATCACTCAATTAATTTTCATTTAAAATATAAAAATGAAATGAAATCAGGAAGATGGGAAACAAACAAACACATTTGGGGAAATGGTCTACAGTGATGTAGAGACACATGGAGTGGTACACATGAGGAACTGGTCATGACAACAAACTGTGGGAGAACCAACAAATATAACAGAGGGACAAAAAAGGTTAAGATCAAATTCTGTTTTCAGCTGAACATGAACCTTGTTGTCATGCACCTGGAACTTGACTCAGGCTGTTGGACTGGTACATGCCTTCGCTCTGTCTCTGGCCATTTAAACTTCTAACCTGCCAGACAGACACGCACTCTGAGAGGTGGCTGAAGTCAGAACAATGCCTCTCTGTTCCCTGAGACATCGTGTTACCTTTCTCTGCTCTTATATTCCCATTTCTTTTTAATGTTTCTCTTCAGTTTTTTTTCCTCTTTTTTCCAAACGTTCTCATTCTCTTCTCCCCGTACAAGACATCAGAATGAGTTTCCACTTTAGTGCATTTTCCACACACACATGCGAATTGGCAAGATGTCACTGGGGAGCATGTATTAGCAGGAGAAAGATGCACACGCACACACACACACACACACACACACACACACACACACACACACACACACACACACACACACACACACACACACACAGTTTCTCCCTGTCTCAGCCTGAGAGCTGCAGATTACAAGCTCCAGCAGTCATCAGAAGAAAGGTCAGGCCGTCAGTGTGTCAGCAGAGACAGAATGGCCTAATTTGATTCCTCCTCGTCGACTCTCAGGGATACATATTCATTATGAACTGCTCTTGGCCTCAGAGAACCACTGAAACTATGTCTCTGTGTGTCTCGCTCACTATTAGACAGACACAGTGAGAGATCCTGAAAAACTGGAGCTGTTCTCAATGACCAGAATAACTTCATGAACCTGAAAGGGGATCATACATCTCAAGGACAAATGGGCTGAGAGAAAGTGTTTGTATTGTATTGAGACTTAGAATTGACTAAAGATTAGATTAGACTAGATTAGATTATATTAGATTAGACTAGATTAGATTAGATTAGATTAGATTAGATTAGATTAGACTAGATTAGACTAGATTAGATTAGATTAGATTAGATTAGATAAAACTAGATTAGACTAGATTAGACTAGATTAGATTAGATTAGATTAGACTAGATTAGATTAGATTAGATTAGACTAGATTAGATAAGACTAGATTAGACTAGATTAGACTAGATTAGACTAGATTAGATTAGACTAGATTAGACTAGATTAGACTAGATTAGACTAGATTAGATAAGACTAGATTAGACTAGATTAGACTAGATTAGATTAGACTAGATTAGACTAGATTAGACTAGATTAGACTAGATTAGATTAGACTAGATTAGACTAGATTAGACTAGATTAGATTAGACTAGATTAGACTAGATTAGATTAGACTAGATTAGATTAGACTAGATTAGATTAGATTAGACTAGATTAGATTAGACTAGATTAGATTAGATTCGACTAGATTAGATTAGATTAGACTAGACTAGATTAGATTAGATTAGACTATATTAGATTAGATTAGACTAGATTAGATTAGATTAGATAAGATTAGACTAGATTACATTAGATTAGATTAGACTAGATTAGATTAGATCAGACTAGATTAGACTAGATTAGATTAGACTAGATTACATTAGATTAGATTAGACTAGATTAGACTAGACTAGACTAGACTAGACTAGATTAGATTAGACTAGATTAGACTAGATTAGACTAGATTAGATTAGATTAGACTAGATTAGACTAGATTAGATTAGACTAGACTAGATTAGATTAGATTAGATTAGATTAGACTAGA